>NC_084466.1:42797500-43422500 GCF_027409185.1 Cynocephalus volans | reverse complement strand
GTACACACACTTCTGGTAAATAACTAAATAAATAGAGTGGCCTTTTGGTAGATGGTGTACCTATCTCCTGAGATTTTACTGTAGTTAGTTATGACATAACACGTCTCCTCTTTGCTTTACACTGCTGCTTAGCCCCATGAATCACAGTAAATTAAAAGAAAGACTAACAGAAAAACAAAATGTCTAGTTGTAAAATTTCAAGATATATTGATGCAATATTTATTATAAGAAAATAAAGACATTTTCAGCATTTTGAGTAGTTTTCTATACATGAGTCCTAAACAGCTTACAGTCATGAAATAAGTTAAATATTTTAGATTAGAATCATGATAGACACAAAGCATCCTTGCAGTGGACTTTAAATCTTTAAGGTGACATTTAAACAACTCGTCTATATTTAAAAGTATGGAATAGGTCAATAGTTCCAAAAATTCTCTCTCTCTCCCCCCCCCACCCCAAGTGCAAAAAAATTAACTTGCTCTCATTTGTTGGTTTATAGCACTATCATTGGTCTTTGCAAGATCCTGCTTTTCTTGGTTATTTATACATGCTATTTCCATCCATATTACTTATTTATATTCCCTACCCCAGTAGCAAACTTTGATTGAATGTTTTCCAACACATGCATTTTCATTTGTTTGTGCAAATTTTTAATATACATAAATTTTAAGAGATGTGTGTGTACGTGCACATACATACACAAATATACATATATACGTGTGTATATATATAGTGGTATGCTGGTAAATGTTTTACAACTTCACTCTCTAGAAAAAAGAAAAAGACTTGGTTGGTAGTGTTTACTGGTTTCTGTGGAATAGACATACCCACCATAACCAAGTCCAACATGATGTCACTAAATGTAGAGTTAGTTAATGATGTGCAACAGCACGCCATTCTGTAGTATTTTTGCCATATAGATACAATAGATATAAATAACCTCAAAAGCAGAAATAAGAGTAAAATGTAGTAAAATCATTATGGAATGGTAGGAATTGGGTATTTATTAACTTTTGTTTGTTATAGTTTAATTGTAAGTTCATGTAGCTTCATTTTTAATTACAACTCTAAAAACTTTTTAGCAAAAAAATCACAATGGCTCCTACTGGTTTGTATGAGCTGGCTCTCATTACACTTATTCTGGGACTAGTGAATTTTCTAGAAAGAAAAATCAAAGCTTACTTTACTTTTCATATTATAGTTTATGTATTAAAGCATTTGCCCAGAAGTTTCTGATCTAAGAAAGTTGAGAGATTTCCTAAGATTGTTGAAATTAGTAACCATATTTTTGTTCTATGCATAAAATGACAAAATATTTTACCTTGAATATTAATAATGACTTTGTATATTTTTATTTTCATTATTATTTTGGACTTTATTATGTATTTTTTTTAGTCCTAAGTCAGTGATATCATCTTCCTCATCCTATAGTGCATGTAATAAAATAAAGTAAATGACAAATTTAATATATAGTCAATGCATATGCAGGATCAGTTACTTTTTTTTGAAAGACAGAATGTAACTTGAATACATAGAGAACTAGATTGGGGGGCAGATGGAAAGGCAACATATAATAAGTATGTCAAATATTTCAGAGAGAGTGTAGATTAAATACATGTCGTATTAAAAATTTAGATATGGCTTTCTATTTACTTTTAAAGCTGACAGTGCTCTTTGAAGCTGACATATATCTTGCTTAGAGATGTTCATCATAATTATGAGATTATAAATAAGATACAACTTTGGAAAGGCAATTTCATAGTATATGTTGAAATCTTTAAAATGTCTTTTTGAAATTTGACCCAGTTATTCCACTTTTACAACTTTTTTTGTAAAAGGAGTATTCTAGATCTCATATATTTTTTGCTAAAATTTTCATTTATGAGGACACAAAGAGAAAAATGTCAAGCAAATTAGGAATAGTATAGGAAGTCTTTGTTTGTTATAGAAAGTCCTTATTTAAACATAAAAATTGTTATTCACACAGTAATATGATTTTTTATGTGTGTGTATGTATAATAGTATAAATAACACATGAGGATCAACTTGTTAGTGACCAATCTATTACTCACTAATTAAGAGCAGTCTAGGATTATTCTTTTATTTTTTATCTTAGTTATATCTTATGTGTATAACTATATGTCAAGGAAAGCCAGTAAACTATTTATTCTAATTATTTTTGGGTTAATTATTATGGATGATTTCTGTTTTAATTTCCCATACAACTGCATCTGTCAGTGTTTCTACAGTTATACAGCTGCAAAACATTTAAAGAGAAAAAAGTAATATTTCATTTAATAATCTATAGAAAATGTGACAAGTAAGTAAATTAAAAATCAAAGACAAATATCATATGATCATCTCTATAGATGCTGAAAAAGCATTTGAAATTCATTCATGATAAAGACTCTATAAATTGTGTATAGAAGGAAAGTATCTCAATAGAATTAAAGCCATGTATAACAAAGTTACTGCCAATATTATCCTGAACAGGAACAAGACAAGGATGCCCACTATCACCACTCATATTCAACATAGTATTGGAAGTACTATATTGCTAGAGCAATCAGGGAAGAGAAAGAAATAAAGGACATCCAGATTAGAAGAGAAGAAGTCAAATTGTCTCTATAGGCAGATGATATGATCCTATATGTAAAACAGTCCAAAGACTGTACAAAAAACTCTTAGAGTTGATAAAGGATTTCAGGAAAATTGCAGGATACAAAATCAGCACTCGAAAATCAGTAGCATTTTTGGACTCCAACAATGAACTGGAAGAAAAAGAAATTAAGAAAACTAGCCCATTTACAATAGTAACCCAAAAAATAAAATACCTGGGAATAAAGTTAGCCAAGGATGTGAAAAATCTCTATGATGATAACTATAAAGCACTGTTGAGAGAAATTAAAGAGGACACAAGAAGATAGAAAGATATCCCATGCTCTTGGATTGAAAGAATCAACGTTGAGAAAATGTCCATAATATCTAAAGTGATCTACAGATTCAACAAAATCCCCATCAAAATTCCAAAGATTTTCTTCTCAGAATTAGAAAAAACAATCCTAACATTCATATGGAATAGCAAAAGACCATGAATATCCAAAGCAATCCTGAGCAAAAAAAAATAAAGCTGCAGGCATAACACTACCTGACTTTAAACTATACTACAAAGCTATAGTAACCCAAACAGCATGGCACTGGCATAAAAGCAGACACTTGGACAAGTGGAAGAGAATAGAGAGCACAGAAATCAACCCACACACCTACAGACATCTGATCTTTGACAAAGGCACCAAGAACACACACTGGAGAAGAGACTGCCTTTTCAGAAGGTGGTGCTGGGAAAATAGGACATCCATATGCAGAAGAATGAAACTAGACCCCTACCTCTCACTATACACCAAAATCAACTGAAAATTGATTAAATAATTAAATATACATCCTAAAACCATAAAACTCCTCAAAGAAAACATAGGGGAAACACTCCAGGAAGTAGGATTGGGCACAGACTTCATGAATATGACCCCAAAAGCACAGGCAGCCAGAGGAAAAATAAACAAATGGGATTATATCAAACTAAAAAGCTTTTGCACAGCAAAAGAAACAATTAACAGAGTGAAAAGACAACCCACAGAGTTGGAGAAAATATTTGCAAAATATACATCTGACAAAGGATTAATATCCAGAATATGCAAGGAACTCAAACAGCTGAACAGCAAAAATACAAGTAACATAATTAAAAAATGGGAAAAGGAGCTGAATAGGCATTTCTCAATGGAAGATATAAGAATGGCCAACAGACACATGAAAAAATGCTCAACATCTCTCAGCATCCAGGAAATACAAATCAAAATCACTTTGAGATACCATCTCACTCCAGATAGGATGGCTAATAATAAAAGACTGAGAATAATAAATGCTGGTGAAGATGAAGAGAAAAGGGAATCCTCCTATACTGTTAGTGGGACTGCAAAATGGTGCAGCCTATATGGAAAATGGTATGGTGGTTCTTCAAACAATTAAAGCTAGATCTATCATAAGACCCAGTTATTCCACTGCTAGATATATACCCAAAGGAATGGAAATCTTCATGTTGAAGGGACACCCGTACTCCCAGTTTTATTGCAGCACTATTTACAATAGCCAAGAGTTGGGACCAGCTTAAATGCCCATAATTGGATGAATGGCTAGGGAAATGTGGTATATCTACACAATGGAATACTACTCTGCTTTAAAGAAAAATGAAATACTACCATTCACAGAAACATGGATGGACTTAGAGAAAATTATATTAAGTGAAATAAGCCAGACACAGAAAAAGAACTACTGCATGTTCTCACTTATATGTGGGAGCTAATAAAACTAAATGAATAAAAATACAAACAGGGAGAGAAAAAAAGAGAACAATCACAATAAATTTTTGAACTTGTTAAGATAAGTGAGCAGATATGATGCTGATGGTGGGAGCAGGGAGGGGGGTAAAGGAGGAATTGGTAAAGGAGCACAAAAATCAACTACATTGTATGCTGATAAATTAAAATTTTTAAAAAGTCGAAGTAAAAAAGAAGAAACATATATATATATATACACCCACCCCCCAAAAAAGCCTGCTGGGGCAGGAATTAGCACATATTCAATACGGCATAGAGCAGCTTTGCCATACCAAGAATAGTCTCTTGGGACAGCTAGACATTTTACCACAGCTCTCCACTGAATCATCACATTTTTCCAAGTCAGCAGAATATCTTGTAAGTCTGATATATTGAGTTAGTTTTCTCAATTGCTCCCAAAAGATATTGAAGAACTAAGAAAATCACTGCAAAAAAAAAAAAAAAAAAAAAAGATGGCACCATCAGAACCTTCCAGGAAGATAATCAGAAATGGTTGGATGTGATTGTTGTGTCCTCAGAAATAGCAAAAAAAGAACACAAACAAATTGATTTAGAAATTAAGCAGCGAAAAGAGAAACAAAATGTTCTACAAAAGTTACTAACAGGAAATAATCTTTTCATGAAAGCCAAAAGGTGTCAATTACATTATTTGAGGGAAAGTCTTGCTAATGAAGTCAATGAAAATGAACATTTGAGGCAAGTGGTAAGAAACCTGGAGAGGATGTGAATTTTAGAAACAAATATGTGGAGACTAAAACAGGAAAATGAAATTCTGCATTTATATAACAAAGTATTACTGTTCAACCAGGAGCCAGAGAGATTACATAAACATTTTTTAGAATCAGAAAATGGTTCTCAAGCCAGAGACATTTAAAGAAACCAAGACTTTTATGGTTATTTGTTTGTTTGTTTCTTTGTTTTTTCCAGCCAGTATAATTTTTCTGATTTTTAAGCATCTTTTGAATTGTGATCAATATCAAGGTGAAAAGCCATAGTAATAATATGACATAAATTAATATACCTTTTTATTTATTTTTTTATTTTAATTTATCAATATACAATGTAGTTGACTTTTGTGTCCCTTTACCAATTGCTCTTTCCCCACTCCCTCTCCCTGAAACTTACTGTAGATTTGGATTTCTATAAGTTTATTTTATGCTGAAAATTCATTTTATATTAAACAGAGCCAAATAAAAATATTATGATTTTTGTGGTTGTCAAATAAAGAAAGAAAGAAAGCAAAGAAAGAAACCAAGCTACTATGTGTATGTAGTTTATCACGAAGTGACCTTTCGGAAACATTTATTTTCAATTTTACTTTAAATTTAATAAAAAAATTTCTTAATTCTTTTTCTCTAAACACATAAATAAATAAATAAAATCCATGAAATTCTATGGAGCACACTTGGGATTCTGGGTTTGAAAAATTTCTCTGTATTGGAAAGAGGTCTGTGCATGCCATAGAAGAGTTTCACTTATTTGCTATGCCATTTATGAGTTGCCTAAACTTAGGTGAGTCATTTTATTATTTTCAGCCTCAGTTTTTCTATGCTATGTACATCATCGTACCAATGTGAAAGAAATTGTATAAGAATTTAATATTCTAAGTAAGAATTTATGTAACAATTGTTTAACAATCTAAGATCCTGTAAATATTAATATAAATATATATTTAATGTATATTTAATATGTGTGTACACAAGACATCTGTGTGTGTATATGTGTAACTAGACATATTAGTTCTGAGACCTGCTATGCCCCATATTCCCCTAAGGAAGCTGCCTAATACACAGTTTCCTTAGTGTATTCCTTGGTGGACACGTTTTATGGCAGATTTGCCTTTGGTTTTGGTTACTGCATAGCTCAGAAATGTATATTAAACCAGTAGCTTCTCTGTAAGAGAATTTGACCTGTAAATAACATGAGAATAAGGTACTTATTGTCCAGAATTAGAGCAGAAAGGATACATAGAGAAAAACCATTTAAGTGATATTGTCAGTAATCATGGCAAGCTAAACGTAAGAGAAAGCTGAATTTCTGAGCAAGCAGAGCCATGAGACTGAGAAGTAATAAAGAAAAGATGAGAGTCAGCTGGTATGGGTAAGAAGAACAGGAAGATTTATAGGGGAACAGACATGCAGATAAAATTGTCGATTCTCACTATAATGACTATCACTGTAGTGCAGATACATCGGCCTACACTGTTAATGACCGTAGCATAGAGAACTTAGGGCAAGTATCACTAAGGTTAAGTCTCAGTTGTCCCAGAGTTCTAAGGATGGAACTGGCATGTAGTCAATCTCATTTATTTGTCAATTTATATCAATATACTACACCTTTTTTATTCTGATACTATCAGTGCCATGAGGCCTTGTGTCATTTTCACTGTTATTGTACCCTGCAGCAACCCTCAACCACCTACAGCCTGCTTTATATAACCTCCAAAGGTGGTAAGTGAGCAGTGAGTCAAAATGAGCTCATGGATTTAGGTGAATTCAACATCTGCTGTATTCAGAGTCAGAGGTGGCCATTCGTTGGGAGCACAAAAAGTGGAATGTGACCTTGAAATTTCCAGAAAGCTTCCTAAATACTACACCTGAGCTTGTATATATGTGACTATTTCTGACTCAATGTCTGCCTCATCTATCCAAGCAGGAGAATATACTAGAAGGAGAATAACAAAAATAAATCTGTTTTAACTATTGAGTACACTGAATGAATATGCAAAAAGTCAAGCTTAACTTAATAGGTAATTATTTTTAAAACTTAAAAAAAAAACTAAATAAATGTTTATACAAATATCAAGAAAGAAGAACTGAATAGTAGGCAAAGTTTGTTTAGAATAACAACAATATGATAGCTTTTCAGTGAAATTAACTAAGGTCTCTGGTACTCAGATACAATGCAAAGAATTATTAATAGCATGAGTAGAAGCAAATATCACTTATCATTCCAAAGTGATATTTATTCAGAATAAAAATATTAAAAACTAAATTCAAATTAAAGTAGATTTATCAGTACAATTATTCATAACTAAAAATTCATAAGAACACACAAAACTTGTGGCAAATGAAGTTTCAAGGCTAGGATAGGTCCATCTGTATATAATCATTCAATCATGACACAACAAAGTAGTATTTATCGAACATTTACTCTATGCTAGGCCCTGCTATAATCACTTTATACTCATAAAAATTACTATTCTCAGTTCTGACAACTGTATGACATAGGTGGTATTGATATACCCATTTTACAAATTAGAGAGCTGAGACAATTAGAAGTGACTTGCCCACTTTCATAGAGCTTGAAGCAGAACTAGGATTTGAACCCAGCCAACTTAACGTTTTGTCCTTAAACTCTGAAATATGATTATTCTCCAACAAACATAAATTGGTACCTGTAATAAGAGCTGAAATAAAAATATACATGGTTCCATAAGAGCTTATTTCAGGGTCATAAATCATGAGGAGATCAGGGTTTTCTTTCTTTTCTTCTTTCTCCTCCTAGGAATCATAAGGAGATCAGGGTTTTCTTTTCTTCTTTCTCCTCCTAGGCTTGGATACTAATTTTTTTTTTTTTAATTGTGAAACTAATTTTTTAAATTAAATTCTGAGTACTTTTTGTTTGTTATTTTTTTATTGTGGTAAAAATACTTAACATAAAATTTATCCTCAGATTTTTAAGTGCACAGTACAGTATTATTAATTACTTGCCTGTGTTGTTCTAGATCTCTAGAACTTTTTCATCTTGTGTGACAGAAATTCCTACCCTTCGAACAGCAATTGAACCTATTTCCCTCTTTCCCCAGCCTGTGAAAACCACCATCGTACTTTCTGTCTCTATGAGCTTATATACATACAACACAATATTATTCAGCCATAAAAAGGGAAATCCTACCATGTGTAGCAACCTGGATGAACACTGAAATAAGCCAGTCACACTAGACAAATACTGTGGGATTCCACTTATGCGAAGTGTCTAAAGTAGCCAAACATAGAAATTGGGTGCTCTTTTTGAAGTATGTGAAGCTTTAGCTGAAATGAAAAAGATAAATAGCAGTTAGCTCAGGAGAAAAGTTCTAAAACCTTTTGAGTATCAGTAGCCAAATTTCACCCCATTTGAATACCAAATCTCCACACCAAAGTGAACATGGGATGTACGTTACATGTATGTTTACCCACTGTGCACAACATGACTTCCCTCATAAATATTCATAGAATTTTCCCGAACCTGCTAAATATGTATGTAAAGCTGACCATGCAAGATGTAAATGCCATTTTCTCTGTCCCTCCTTTGGAACATGCATTCTCAGTTTTCCCTGGTGGCCACATTTCCCCAATCTGCAGACTGCTTTTTCTCTGGAAATAAAGTTTTTCTTTTTCTTCCTCCATAGATCTCATGGTCTCTTGTTAACACTCTTTTCATCTAATTTAGTTATTTAGTTGTTATTGTTATCCTTCTTGGTAATTTTAATCTCTACCACTTTTTAAAAAGTATCTGATTAACAGTGGATATTTATTCACAAAGAAAATGATTACTTTGGTGGCTTACTTCCATAACTAAGTAGGTCTTCAGATCTTTATTTTCTGCAATTATCTTTGTCTCCAAATGGATAGTTTGAGTGAAGCTCTGAATATATAGATGGCTCTGAATATATGGACAAGCTTTACTTTAGACTATTTGAAAGTGGAACTGTGTACCACACTGTCATTTGCTCCATCTGTCCTCTCTTCCCCTCAGACCACAAGATAAACTATCAGGGTCATCAAAGGTTTCTGTCCATGGTTTGAGGGCTAAGAGTAGAAGTCATGTTGGAAGATATATCAGTTCTCAACACAATTTTTTGAAATCTTTTCTGATAATTGCCTCAGATTCAGAACAAGGACAGTGAAGTTAGAGTGTTGTATGGCCATCCAACGTCTTCAAATCCATGATGATTTCAAGATTAAAGTCTCAGGAGACGCTCTGCACTAAAACAGCAAATATTTGAGGAAAGAAGCAATACAGCTAGAAATTAAGGACATGGCTTTAATGGAAGAGGTGTAAGAGTGATATGAATAGTCATCTAATGAACAGTGGTGATTTGTAGTGACCAGCCCTAAAATAAATACTAGAAAATCATTTCTGAGAAAATAATACAGTAAATTCTGTTTCTTTTATGTTGTGATCAGAGATGTCATATGGCATCCAAATACCCAAATCCAGGATATGTAAGTGTTGAACTTAGAAATGGAGATAGGCTGGAAAAGCAGATTTGTGGTTATTAGCCTACAGGAGGTACAGTCATTGAATAAATTACCCCGACTGGAAGAGTGAGTACAGATAGAAAAAAAAAATGAAATAAAGGAAAAAAGCCTGGGAAAATCAACATTTAATGTTTCAGTGGAGCATGTGGAACTCATAAAAAGGACTGAGAAGAAATGGCCAAAGAAGTAGGAGGATATGGTGTCAAGGAAGCCAGTGTGGGGAGGAGAGCAAACAATATAAAACAGAGACCGATATTGCTGAATTACAATAAGAAAAAATATATAGTGTATATACTTACTTGAATTAGTACCAAAAGTGTCATTAGTGACCTTGGGAACTCAAGTTCAGTACAGTGATAGGTTTGAAGTAATAACTCAATGAGTAAAGAAAGGAAGGGCATTGAAGAGTGGCAAGGGGCAGAGAATTTGCTCTCCAAATTTTTAGTTTGCTAACATAAGCAAAAGATTAAAAATCACTATCAGAAGGGCACACCAGAAGTCAAGAGATACTTTGTTTTATTTTGTTTTTCAATACAGAAGATACTTAAGTAAATATATAGGAAAGCACTTTAAAGAGAACCTGCTTAAATATAGTGAAAAAAGTGGGGATAATTAAAATGGGAGCAGGAGATTTAGTCTAAATAATAGACAGATAAATCCAGTTTACAAAGAACTTGGCTTCTTTCAGTGGATGCATGAAAAACACGTTAGAGAGAAAAAAAAATCTTGGAGGTTCTCCAAGTGTTTTCTAATTTGTCTGAGAAAAAATTAATGTTATAACTGAGTAGATTAAGGGTTGTATAGTATACATTTTATTTTAGTCAATTTCTATCTAGAGAAATAATGTATATTACCTTAACAATATATGTTTCATTTGTATTAATAATCATATTAATATAAATACTATTGAAACAATAATAATAATAATAATAATAGTTATTATTATATTGCATGTGTAACATAGAAATTCTCTTGACCTGACTACTTGAATTTGCTTTGCCTGATTAAAAAATACAGGCTTTTTTTCTCTTTTCTCCTTTTTTTTGTTCCCAGGAAATCAAAGTATTGAACTGCAGCAGTTGGCTTATGGAAGCTTAGGTCAGAGGAAAGTGTATTGCTCTGGTTTGCTGATGTTTCAAAAGTTTTATTCAGTCTTTGTGAGATAAGGAAATAATCTCAAATAAAACTTTTCACAACCCTATTGTACTTTCTTTATTTTCTAAGTAGAGCCCCTTGTCAGCCTTTGATGTGATTCTACTAAAATTTTCAGTAATTCAGCTGTCCCAAAATGATACATTCTACAGCATTTCTGTAATTTTGAACCAGCTGATAGAACTTTGAGAGACCAAAAAAAAAAAAAAAATCTTAAAAGGTTATTTAAAAAACTATTAGCTGCTAAATTACAATAATTTCCCTCACCACTTGAAGTATTCTGCCTGTAAAATATGTTCAGGATTACCTAATTAAAAGAAAAAAGAAAAAAATTTTCTTGCAATCTACCTTCATACAAATGCATATTTTTGTAATAACCCTGAAGTTGTATTTTTCTCCAGTGCCTTTTTATAACAAAATGTATGTCATTTTCAATAATCCTTTCACCTGTAGGTCTATTGGGCACTGCTAATAATAACTAGATTTTTGCTATTTGTAGAAAAAGCAGCCCAGTGAAAATGGGGTCAGAAAAATCTCTTTTTCAATGGATGCACACCTTCCTACCTTCTCTGTAGAAAAGAAAAGAAGGCATGTGAGGTTGTCTCCCTGATAAATAGAAACATAATTTCTAAATAAGGCTTGCGTATACGAATATATACTGTGCAAATATAACTGTGGTAGTTTATCAATCGTGTAAATGATCTTTTATTTTTAGGCTTTTACTAAAGTCATATTTTTCCTTCCTAATTAGAAGGTTTAACTGGAGGTTAATGACAGTTAACTTTGACCTGAGTGAGCATGGAGGGCAATTTGACAAAATTTGATATTTTGGTGATATTACTCTTTGACTTTTTCTGAAGTTATATTGAGTTTTTCAACCTATTTTTTCAAAGCATTTTAAAGATTTCACACTGCAAATGTACTACACTGGTCAGAACTGAAAGGACCGATGAAATTTAGTTTAACGTCTCAAGCCAACGGAAGCATTCTCTTTTCTACTTTCTTTATTGATTTTTACCCAGGCTTTTGTTGGTAACTTCAAGGAGCAATAACTCAATAAACTACTTTTAAAATCTCTGTGCAACTTTATGTAGAAACTGCACATAACAGATTTTTAACATATTTACAATATTATTCCCTAGATTTTTATAGGACCTGCCTTTTAAGGAGGTCTCTAGTCTAGATTTCCTATTATTGTTTGTTTATAATAATTTATTAGATTTAACATACACAACTAATTACTAAATTATTTAAAAGGGAAGAAGGTATCTAAAAAAATGCTTTTATTTATTCTTCTGTGCATGATGTTTAATAATGATTGTAACAAAGAATCATTGCTTAACACCTTAAGGGAAGGTCAAGGCACTCTGAGAGCTATGTAATATTTCTAAAATTATATGGCCCTCTAATCTAGTGTAATGAATTTTAAATCATTTAGAGGCTTTTCGTAAGAATATGAAAGTGTTGTTTGAAGCATTAATCTTCCAGTACTTATATATGTACATGTTTAATATATAAACATTCATCTTCTACAAATATAATTTTAGCTAAATTATGTTATTAAAAATTCAGGTAACTCTTGGAATGCTCAATGAATAATTGGAACAGACAGTTGGGTGATTTTATGAAAAATTTGAGTAAAACTCCAATGTGAGTAAACCTTCATACTCAAACTTATTCTTTTTCTCTCTCTTTTTTTTTAGTTACTTTTTCTTAAAGACAGATTTTTTTCCTTACATTTGTGAGATGATGTAATTTTTTTCCTTGGATATTGTTTAAGCATATTGAAATTTCAGCTTTGAGGATGAGTGATTTTTGCCATCAGTAAAACTGGCAAAACCAATATATTTTTCAAAGAAAATAAAAAATAATATTTAGCATACATTTTATTTTATTTGGCTATTTAGATTGCCCTTTTTCACAACTCTGTTGGCCAAACATTGGTGAATAGTAGACAGAAGTATATATATTGAAGTTAAATATGTGATATTTCAATTCAGTATCAAACAGAAAAGTAGCTCATTACCAGCATAGTGAGAAAAAAACGTACGGTGATTACTTTTCAGTTTGATGGTGAATAAAAAGGTTACAATTTTTATCATTGAACTTAGGAAATTAAACCCACATGTGTGAGCTAAGATTAGTATTTGAACTTTGTTTGTTTACCCTTTATAGGCAGCCAAGTATTTCCAATGTCATTTAGAGAACTAGAATTACAAATGTGTCTCTGTACCTTAATACCATCTTGTGAAGATAAAGAAAAATTGGGGCATCTATTGAGTTCCTTTTCTCTCTCTCTGTTATTTTTTTTTTTTTACTGTTTTTTCCTATGGTTTACTTTTTCTTTTCCTTCCTTCCTTCCTTCCTTCCTTCCTTCCTTCCTTCCTTCCTTCCTTCCTTCCTTCCTTCCTTCCTTCCTTCCATCCATCCATCCATCCATCCATCCATGAAAAGAAAAGAGTTATGGCTTTGTACAACACCCCCTTGAGAAAATCCTTTTAGCATACGAGTGATGGTCCTGTGGTCTTTCCAGAGAGGGGAAAAGTACAAATTAAAAAAATTAAGAGTAGGTATTCTTACTTCTATAGCATATTTGAAAGAGATCTTGAGTACGTTCTTTGGGAGATATGTAATTAAATATGTTATTTTGTAGTTTTCAACGAAGAACACACCATGAACTCTATAGTAGTAAAGCCTTTTTTTTTTCTTTCTTTCTTCTTTTCTTTTCTTTTTTTGAAGAAAGAATGAATTTTACCACCAAAGAAGGGCTGAAAGATGAAGGATTAGAGACCTAATTTGGAATGTAAATGAAGGTACTAGGAAGACAGGCAAGATACAAATGGTCAGTTCATTGGAACACCTCCTGAATAGTCAGAATGATTCCGGCAGCAATAACAGGAGGAGCCACTACAAGGAGATCCACCATTCAATGTATCCCTGGCATATTTTTTGCTGATCTATAAAGGTTCCTCAATCTAAATTTGGGTTGGAACAGGTGAAGTTGAGCAGATATCTATTCAGGTTTAGGTTAGAGCCATTAGTCTTCCCTTAAATCTTCAAAATGTGTGTTGTTAGCATTTTCACTTACACAGAACTTTCTTCATACCTCAAGTATTGTCACCACCTATTATTACATTTGGTTTGTCTCTTCCTTCCCTTTCTTTCTTCCTCCTCAACCTTCTTCTGGTCCTACTTTGCTCCCTCTTCCTATCTCTCAGCAGCAAACCAATAAAGATGAGAGACTGAGCAGAGATATAAAATTAATGAAAGGTGCAGCCACAGTAAAGAGAATGGGTAGCAAATAGAGAGGTAGAACAGACTAGTGTGGGTTAGATAGAAGGCTATTTTAGTGATCCAGTGGTATAATTAACACTTGTATAGTTGGATAAAAGTAAAAATGTGAAAAATGTTTAGCATGAAAAATCATCACCACTCTTGGCTGATAAACTGGAAATGGGAAAGACACTGACTTTATATTTAAGTTTATCATTATTTAGTTCCTTTGGACACAAGCCTACTAGGAAATGGAATTTAATAGTATCCCTGGAACATTCATAACGGAAGGAACTTCAGTATTCAAAATTTGGGCATCTCTGTAATGTTGAAATTTTTTATATTTTTATACAGTTTTAACTTATTATGAAACTTCATTTGAGCTATTACAAAATAGCATTGCTGAAACATTATTTAGCAGGTAAATTTAACATCAGCATTTAGTGATAAATTAGATAGATATGAATTTAAATTAGAGAAATGTGTTATGAATAATTATTTGAATTGTGACATCAGCAAAAGGGTAAAAGATCAATTTTAAAGTGATTATATGTTTACTTTAGGTTATATTAAGATACTGGTGAAGCATTTAAAATGAAATTATTATGAGAGAACAGGTATTCCATATTGTCATGCTTTCACGTGAAAAAAAAATTTCAAAAGCATATCATTTCAGGGTTCTGTTCATCCCTTCACTCACTTCTCTCCAAGAGAGAATGTATGACTGAACCGCCTTAAGAGTTTGAGGGAAAAAAAGCTTACAGATAGCTCCGAACATTATATATCCTCTTTTTGCATGTGCCTGCCTCCAGAAGAGGTGAATTTGATGTCAACTTAGCATGCTGTCAGAGACTGGCCCCTCCGTGGTATAGCCTGTGGTTTTTCTTAAGTAGCCGTGTTTTGAGTATATATACCTATCTTGCACACTAACCAAGACTCCACTTTTCCATTCATTTCAAACTGGATTTTTCCATAACGTTTTTTAACTTGAAAAATTTCAGACATGAAAATTTGAAAGAAGTGTATGATGAATGCTCATATACATACTACTAAGATTCAACAAATGCAAAGATGGTTTAAAGTTAAAAATTCAATCAACTTAGTTGGCTATTTAGTCAAATTTGGAAAGAAAATATGCATGTATATATTATTATCTAAAGATACAAGGAAAAATATTTGATAAAATTTAACCCCTATTTCTGATAAAAAGCAAACAAATAAAGAACCTTTTAGGACATTGAGAATGAAAAGAAACTGCCTCATTTTGATGAAGGATATCTTCAGAATACCTACAGGATACATCATATTTTTTTAAAAAGTATTTAATATTTACCAGCTGAAGTCAGGACATAGCTAATACATTAATTAGCACAACTCATTTTTAACAAGAAGAAAGAACTACAGGTATAATGTTTGGGAAAGAATGAACAAAACTGTCATTACTAGCTGATGTCATAATTGTGTACAAAGAACATTAAAAAAATTTTTTTTTATAAAGTGACCAGTAAGGGACTCTTAACCCTTGACTGACTTGGCATTGTCAGCACCGCACTCTCCAAGTGAGCTAACTGGCCATCCCTATATAGGGATCTGAACCCTTGTCCTTGGTGTTATCAGCACCACACTGTCCCAAGTGAGCCACGGGCCTGCCCTTAAATATTTTATTTTTTATTTTATTTTTATTTTTTTGGTAAGAATTTTGAAATATTTTCAATTAAAAATAATAAGTGAATTTAGGAAGAATGGTGGATATTTAGCCAATAGATATCAATTTTAATTCTATATACAACCATCCAATAATAGGGAGATTAAAGAATGAAGAGTGATACCACCTTTATACTTTGTAAGATTCAGTATTGTTATAATACCAGAGTTCTTATAATTAATAGATATATTCAATATAATCTCAATCATAATCTCAGTATGTGTATGTGTAAATTGACAAACTTATTTGAAAATGGAAAGACAAAGGATCTAGAATGTCAATATTATGTTGAAGAAAAAGTTTGGAAAAGTTACAATGTGAGAGCTCAAGACTTTTAATAAAGAAACAGTGACTTAGATGGTATATTATTGGTTAAAAAATGCAAAACTAAAGTAATAGAAAAGAATAGAGAGTAAAAAAATAGATCCATACATTTATGGTCACTTAATATTTAAGACAATTTTATAAGATATCACTACAAATCATTCAAAAAATGGATGCTTATCTCAATAAATATTGATTAAGCAATTGCATATCTGTATGAAAAAATAAAACAACATGACATATGCTTCACATTCAAGACAGTATATAATTTAAGATGGACCATAGATCTAATGATAAGTATATATAAGCATCCTGAAAAAAAAACTTTATAACTTTGGATAAGAAAAGACTTCATAAATAGACCATTAAAGTATTAATGGTCAAAGAATAAATCAATTGAACTCATTAAAATTAAGATCTTTTGTACAACAAAGGACAGCATTAAGGGTGAAAAGTCAAACCACAGATCATAAAAAAAATTCATAAAATACGTAATTAACAAAATATGTGTCATCATATCTAGTGTATAAAAAATCATTCATATGAAGAGATAAGAAAAAGACAATCCAATTTTAAAAATGATCAAAAACTTGAGCAGATATTTTACCTATGTCCAATAAGCAAAAGAGAAGTTGCAAAAAAGGTGCACATAAAATCTTACTTCAGAATTTTATTTGTAATTGCTCAAAACCATTACAACACAAATATCCACCAACAAGACAATGAATGAACATTTTGTTTTATTTTTTTGGTGAAATATCACACAGCAAAATAAAAGCAAACTGCTGAGATATACAAAATCTTGCAGACCTAATTTTGAGCAAACAAAGCAAATTTCAGAAGAGTGCATGCTGTATGATTTCATTCAGGTGAAATTTTAGAACAGGTAACTAACCAAAGGTGAAAGAATTGTCACTATATTGAGGAGGGCATATTGACAGGGACACAGTACAAGTTAACCTCTCAGACTTCTGTAAATATCGTATAGATTTATCTGGTTACACTGCGGTAACATTCTTGATTATTTATTACTCAGTCCACTTTCAGCACTTTAATGTACGTTATCAAGTCAATAAGAAAGTTAAAAACAAAAGAGAAAAGAAAATGACTGACATTTTGTGAGCAAAATAACAAAGTTTGACACTTCTTATGTGATCTTTATAGGTTTAGGTCCCGATCATTATTAAGGATGGGGTGTGTGGTATCTTGCCTTTTGTTCTTTGCTTCAACTCTGGAAAACAGTCCTCCTCCTATTCTTTTCCCCCAAATAAAGAAAGAATTGTTTTTGGAATGAGAGAACCTTACTGCAAAGACAAGACAATAGTGTGAAAGCAGCCGTATCTAAATTCAAATATTAAGCTGATTATGTACATTTTTTCCTAGTATTTTAAGAACTACTACAGCAATAATTAGTTCTTAAATGAGAATTGGTAGACAGAACAATTTAATATTTTAGTTTATTTTCAGTTTGGTCTGTAGGCCAAAATTGATTTTACATTTCAAAGTGCGCTAAGTTTGTTGTGAACCACAGGGCCCTAATTTGTGAGGTTTTCTATCAACTATTGTTGCCAAGCTTAGATAGACAATGCAAAACTTACTGTGCCAATTTTACTAATTTCATTCAAGGCCAAGGCAGATCTGAAAGAATTAACTTCTTTAGGGGCATCATTTTATGTTAGCTCTCACCTGGTTCTGGATATGTTAATTTTATAAACTCCAAAAAGTATGAAGGTAATAAAAATGCTTGTGCCAAAAATACTCTGCCTCAAAGAGTAAAGAATTCTCAGGAAATAAATGAGGCCCTATAGTGATTAGTCACATGTTTGGGTGGCCTAGGCCTAAAAGCAAGGTCAAAATGGAAAAACTAAACAAAACAACAACAACAACAACAACAACAAGAAAGAGGCAGGAAATGATAATGGGAAACTTTATTTCCCATTGGTAATGCTTTCAAGAAAAGGAATCACGATTAGAACAAATCTCCTGACCTCTCCAAGGCTTCTAACTCATTCTTCCACAGGAGAGAGTGACTTTTCTAGTTTTGAATGTAATTTGTGGTATATTTTTGGATGTACCTGTTAAAAGAGGTAGATTCATTTATAAAATTCAAGGCCATTTGCCTGTATATTCAATCTATTTCCTACAATTTATTTTAGTAAGTAATAAAGACAGCATTTTAATTTCTATTTATCTGATATTTTGTCTATTTTTTAATTGGTAAATGGATATGAGAGAGGAAGATAGGATAATTTAGACAGGCTCCCTCGACATTTCTTTTAAACAAATTGTGTGGATGGAGTTAGTGTGCATGTGCACTAATGTATCTTTTTAGTTTGCTGCTATTGTGTGTTCTTCAGTTTGTGAAGCAGGCTGGCCAGCAGAGAGCTTGTGTCTAAAAACAGACATGTTTACTCTGCTTGCAGCTGCTCAGTTTCAGTTTCTCTTTGGACCTTGCCAGTAGCAGTTGAGTTTCTGAGTTTCTCTGTGGACTGCTTGGCTCATAGTGTTGTGTGTGCTGAATAAAGACTATTCCTACTTCAGCCAAGGCTCCAAGGACCTTTTTGCCAGTTACCTAGCTCATAGACCTGTGTGTGAAGGGTTTGTGAATGGGCTTGAGGGGTCTGTGAGCTCCAGACCCTAGCTCTAGCTCTACAGAGCGATAACCTTTTACTTATCCCCTGAAAACCATAACACAGGCTATTTCTAGCGTGTGTGGATATGGGAATTAGAAATGGAAAGGAGAAACCTAGACTAATGATGCACATTTTTCAATAACAAAATTAAAGTTAATAGACAGAATGCCTTAAGGAGAATATTTAGAGTAGGAAAAGAGAAATCTTGATGAACCCAACTTTTAAATACCATTATAAGATGAGTTTAATAAGGAGTATATAGAAGCAGTGCTTAGACAGTAGCTGGAAATTCAGACTATTTTATCTCTGAATTAAGAGTGTAATAGTTTCAAGGAGGGAAAGAATGCCATTGTGTTCCTTTCATTGAGAGGTCAAGTTAGGTGTCTGAAAAAATGTGTGCTGTTTATAGGAATGTGAACCTTTTTGGTACATTAGTGAGTGTTCATTTGGGGAAATGTTGCTAGTCATTGGGTCGGTTTGTTTGAGAAGTTAATGGAGATGGATAGACAGCAATTGTAGACAACTCTTAAAAAGTGTGATTGTAGGGATTGCATTGAATTGGTAAATAACTTTGGGTAGTATGGACATGTTCATAATTAATTGGTTAATTCTTCCAATCCAAGAGCTTGGAATGACTTTTTACTTTTTTGTGTCATCTTTAATTACTTTCAGTAGTGTTTTGTAGTTCTCATTGTAGAGATCTTACACTTCCTTGGTTAAATTGATTCCTAGGTATTTTATTTTCTTTGGTGACTATTGTAAATGGGCTTGCTTTCCTAATTTCTTTTTCTGCTACTTCATTATTGGAGTATGAAAATGCTACTGATTCATGGGTGTTGCTTTTGTATCCTGCAACTTCACTTAAGTTGTTAATCAGCTATAAGAGGTTTTTGGTATGACCTTAGGTTTTTCTACATATTGGGTAATGTTTTCTGCAAACAGGGATAGTATGACTTTGTACTTTCTGATCTGGATGCCCTTTACTTCTTTCTCTTCCCTGATTGCTCTGGCTAGTACTTCCAATACCATGTTGAATAGGAGTAGTGAGAGTGGGCATCCTTGTCTGGTTCCTGGTCTTGTTCTTGTCTTTCCTGTTACAAGATGATATTAGTGATGGGTTTGTCATACATGGTTTTTCTTGTGTTGAGATACTTTCCTTATACAGCTAATTTGCTGAGAGCCTTTATCATGAAGGGATGTTGAAATTTTTTGAGTGCTTTTTCTGCATCTATTGAGAAAATTTTATGGTTTTTGTCCTTGATTTTTTTTTTTGATGTGGTGTATCACATTTATTGACTTGCATGTGTTTATCCTTGCATCCCTTGGATGAATCACACTTGATCATGGTGTATAATTTTTTTGATGTGTACTCGTATTCAGATTGCTAATATATTGTTGAGGACATTTGTGTCTATGTTCATCAAGGATATTAACCTGTAATTTTCTTTTTTTGTTGTTTCTTTGTATGGTATGGGTATTAGAGTGATGCTGGCCTCATAGAATGAGTTTGGTAGAGTGGCCTCTGTTTCTTTCTTTTTGGAATAGTTTGAAGATAATTAGTATTAATACCTCTTTAAAAGTTTGGTGGAATTCAGTAGTAAAGCCATCTGGTCCTGGGCTTTTCTTTGTTGGGAGACTTGATTACTGCTTCAATCTTGCTGCTACTTATTTCTCAGTTCAGGTTTTCTATTTCTTCTTGGTTCAGCCTTGGTAGTTTGCATGTTTCCAGAAACTTAGCCATTTCCTCCAGCCTCCAACTTTTCATATTTGTTGGTATATAGTTGTTTATAATAGTCTCTAATGATTCTTTGCTTTTCTGTGGCATTGGTTGTAATGTTTCCCTTTTAATTTATGATTTTTGCTATTTGGGACTCTCTCTCTCTCTCTCTCTCTCGCTCTTGCTCTCGTCCTCGCTCTCACTCTCTCTATTAACCTAGCTAATACTTTGTCTCTTTTATCTTTTCAAAAAAACAATTGTTTTTCACTGATCTTTTGTATCAATTTTTTGTATTTCTATTTCATATAGTTCTGTTCTGATCTTATTTCTTTCCATCTACTACTTTTAGGATTGGATTGTTCTTTTTTTGCTATTTTTTTGAAGTGTAGTGTTAGGTTGTTTATTTGAAGTCTTTCTGTTCTTTTGAAGTAAATGTTTATTGCAGTTAACTTCCCTGTTAGTACTGCTTTTGCAGAATCCCACAGGTTTTGGTATGGTGTGCCTTTATTTTCACTAGTTTCAAGGAATTTTTTGATTTCCTATTTAATTTGTTCTAGGACCCATAGGTAATTCAGAAGCCTGTTGTTTAGTCTCCATGTATTTGTATAGTTTCCAGTTTTGCTTGTTATTTATTTTTAGTTTTTATCCATTGTGGTCTGAAAAGATACTTGAAATGATTTTGATTTTCTTAAATTTATCGAGACTGTTTGTGACCTAACCTGTGGTCTATCCTGGAGAATGTTCCATGTGCTGATGAGAAGAATTTATATTCTGTATTTGTTGGATGAAATGTTCTGTAGATATCCACCAGTTCCAGTTGGTCTAAGGTGTACTTTAAATTCTGTGTTTCTCTGTTGATTTGTTGCCTAGATGATCTGTCCAATGCTGATAGAGCAATTTTCAGGTCTCCCACTATTATCTCTTTCTTTAGGTCTACTAGTGTTTTCTTTATATATCTGAGTGCTCTGGTGTTTGGTGCATAAGTGTTTATGACTGTTACATCTTCTTGCTGAGTAGATCCTTTTGTCATTATATAGTGGCCTTCTGTGTCTCTTTTCATGGGTTTTGGTTTAAAGTCTATTCTATCTGATACAGAAATAGCTACTCTTGCTCACTTTTGGTTTCTATTTGCATGGTATATCTTTTTCCATTCTTTAAATTTTAGTCTGTGTGTGTCTTTGAAAGTGAGGTAAGTCTCTTGAACACAGAACATAGTTGGGTCTAATTTTTTAACCCAGTCAGTCAGTCATTGTCTTTTGAATGGGGAGTGTAATCCATTTACATTTACAGCTGTTATTGGCAGATACTGTTTTACTCCTGGCATTTTATTGCTTTCTGTTTAGATGTTTGAAATATCTTTTTCCCACTTTCTTCCTCTTTTATTATTTATCCTCAATGTTGGGTTTTTGCAATGATATGATTTAGTTTTCTTTTGTTTGTCATTTGCATTATTGTTTTTACAGTGGATTTTGTTCTTTCTTTTGTATTCAAAATAGTGATTATCATTTTTCAGATTCCAGATGTAGGACTCTCTTGAGAATTTCTTGCAGGGCCCATTGTGTGGTGGTGAGCTCCTGTAAATTTTGTTTGTCTTGGAAATACACTATTCTCCCTCGTTTCTGAATTATAGCCTTCTGAATTCTATAGCTGGGTATAGAATTATTAGATGACAAATTTTTTCTTTTCATATTTTGAATGTATCATCCCATTTTCTGATGCCCTATATAGTTTCAGCTGAGAAGTCTGTTATTATTCTGATGAGGGCTCCCTTATAGGTGATGGATTAAATTTTGTCTCCCCCCAAATCCCTGAAACTTGAATTATGTCCCCCAAGTTTTATGTATTAGAAACTGGGTCCCAACTGTGACTATTAAGCAGGTGGGAAATTCTATTATGGTAATTGAAAGGTGGAGCTTTGAAGAGGTGAATAGATTGTAGCACCATGCTGTAGTGAATGGATTAAAAATGGTGGCTAGCGGCATGTTTCTGAGGGCTTTAAAAAAAAGAGGAAAGTCTGTCCTTCCCTCTCTGTGCTCTCTCTACTTCCACCATTTTGCAATGTGAAACCCCTGTGTCATTGTCACCACCACCAGATGGACTTTGGGTTTACCATCCTCAGAAATTGTAAGCAATAATTTTTTTTTCTTTATAAATCACCTTGTTCCAGGTATTTTGTTATAAGCAATGGAAATAGACTAATACAGGTGATTTGATGATTTTCTTTTGCTGCTTTTAAAATTCTCTTTGTCTCTGAGCTTTGACAGTTCAACTATAATCTGTCTCAGGGAAGGTCTTTTAGGATTGAATCTGCTTGGGGATCTTTTGACTTCCTGGAGCAGAAGGTTCATGCCAATCCCTATACCTGAGAAGATTTCAATTCTGATTACATTGAGTAGGTTTCCAATGACTTTACCTCTCTCCTCCACTTCTGGAATGCCCATTATTCTAATGTTTGAGTGCTTAAGGTTGTCTGCTAGCTCTCTTAGATTTTCTTCATTTTTTAAAAATGCTTTTTTTCTTTTTTTGTCCACCTACATTATTTCAAAAAGACCATCTTCATGATATGAAATTCTTATGCTTGCTCTAACCTGCAGCTTAAGCTCTGAGTTATGTTTTTTATTTCATTGGATTAGTCCTTCAGTTCATGGAGGTCCGCTATATTCTTTTTAAAGGTATTAAGCTCTTTGTAAATTTCCTGTTTCATATCCTGGATACTTTTTTTTTCTTTCATTATGTTCTCTAATTGAGTCTTCTTTTATCACTTTAAGTTTTCTTAAGATCATTGCTCAGAATTTGTTTTCAGGCATTTCAAGGTTTTCATGCTCTAAGGAGTCTGGTACTTGAGAATTACTGTATTCCTTTGGTGGTGTCTTAGTTTAATATTTATTTGTATTTCTAGTGTCTCTTTCTTGATGCCTTGCTATCTGGTAGAGCAGTTGTTTCTTCTATTACTCTGCAGTGGGCTTTGAGGAAAAAGATTTCCTCCTTTATTTGCAGGCTCTGCTGGTGACTCTCCTTATGTTGATGCAGTCGAGTATGCAGTATGGGCTGCCTACAGGGTGATTCTTGCTGTTACTGTGGAAGTGGGCCATCCTTGCCCCTGCAATAGCTCTGGCAATAGCTGTGGTGGACCACCTGCATGGAAAAGGTGTTTGTGCTGATGCCTGGTGACAGGACACACAATCACCTTCTGGTTGATTGGCAGGAGGGGAGGGGGCTGCCACTGGTGGCTGACATTCTTCACAGAAATAGGAAAAACAATCCTAACATTTATATGCAACAGAAAAAGACTACAGATAGCAAAAACAATCCTGAGCAAAAAAAAAAAAAAACAAGAAAACAAACAAACAAAAAAAACCCCAGAGGCAAAACACTACCCAACTTCAAATAATACTACAAAGCTATTAACCAAAACAGCATGGTACTGGCATAAAAACAGACACTCTGACCAATGGAACAGAATAGAAAACCCAGAAATCAATGCACATACTTACAACCAACTGATCTTTGACAGAGGCAACAAGAACATACATTGGGGAAAAGACTGCCTCTTCCATAAACGGTGCTGGGAAAATTGGACATCAGAAGGATGAATATACAGAAGAATCTATACAGAAGAATGAATCTAGACATTTACCTGTCATTATATAACAAAATCAACTCAAAATGGCTTAAAAACTTAAGTATAAGACCTGAAACCATAAAACTACTAAAAGCAAACATAGGGGAAACGTTTCAGGAAGTTGGACTGGGCAAAGACTTTATAAGTATACATAAAAGTACAAGCAACCAAAACTAATAAACAATTGGGATTATACCAAACTAAAAAGATTCTGCACAGCAAAGGAAACAATCAGCAGTGAAACAACAACCTACAAAATGGGAGAAAATATTTGCAAACACTACATCCAACAAGGGATTAATATCCAGAATATATAAAGAACTATAACAACTTCACAGTTAGAAAACAAATAATCAAATTTTAAAAAATGAGCAAAAGAGCTGAATAGACATTTTACAAAGGAAGACATACAAATGACCAGCAGGTACATGAGAAAATGCTCAACATCACTAGTCATCAGGAAAAGGAAAATCAAAACCACATTGAGATATCATCTCACCCTAGGTAGATCAGCCAGTATGAAAAAGCCTGAGAATAACAAATGTGAGGATGTGGAGAAAGGGGAACCCTCCTACACTCTTAGTGAGACTGTAACATAGTATAGTCATTGTGGAAAACATTACAGAGGGTTCTCAAAAAACTACAGATAGAACTACCATATGACCCAGCAATCCCAGGTCTGGGACTGGGATTCCATACACAAAGGAATGGAAATCATCATGTCGAAGTAATACCTGTACTCCCTTGTTCACTGCAGCTCTATTTACAATAGCCAAAATATAGAACCAACCTAAATGTCCATTGACAGACATTTAAGATGGACATTTAGGATGGAAAATGTAGTATATATATTGAATGGAATATTACTCTGCCATAAAAGAAACTAATGATATTCTGTCATTTGCAGCAAAATGGATGAGCTTGGAGAAAATTATGTTAAGTGAAATTAGACAGACGTAGATAGAAAAATACTGTATGTCCTTACTCATAAGTGGATGCTATGAAAAAAAAGAAAGACAGAAAGAAAGAATGAAAGAAAGAAAGACCCACAATAATACATCAGTCTTACAGAAGGAGAGAACAAATCTGTGGTTACCAGAGGTTGAAGTGCAGGAGGTAGGGGGGTTGGGGAGAGGTTGGGTAAGGGGCATAAGTAACAATTACAAATTTCAATAATAAATATGCTTATAATATTGATTTGATCAACACAAGTTGTACAGAGGATACTGTTCAATGTTGTTCCCCCAAAATATGTATAACCAATTATGTTCAATTAAAAAAAAAAAAAAAAAAAAGAAAGGTATGGCTGTAGAGGAAGGAAAGAGCCAGACATTAATCACAGTGGTAGATAGTAACAAGTGATTGCATTTTCTTTCTTTAGTAGGAAGACATGAAAATGTTTAACAACCAAGAGAAATAATTGAAAGAAAATTAGAAAGAAACTAGTTGAATATATAATTAGAAGAAAATAGTTGAGTATATATGGTAGTAAAGAGGATAATTTAAGCAGTAAGCACAACTTTGCCTTCAAATTTGTCAGTATCATGTAAAGCTTTTCAATAAATATCACAGAAAAATAAAGGTTGTATTTACTGGATATCTTCAAATGTATTGTCTTTTTAAATCTGAGGTTTTTTATTGTTTTTTTTTTTTTTTTTTACTTATTAAAAAAATATTTTGGAAACTCTTGAGATAAAGATATGGATTTTTGCCTTGGGCCTGATAAAATTCAGCACTGTCGATATTTACAACATGGGCTTTAGACTCAGGCAGACCTGGATTTGATTCCTCACGGTACTTACTAGCAGTGACCTTGAGGTCTTTACTTGTCTGTGTTTATTGCTTACTCATGCTGTTTGTCCAATTTTTCATTGTTGTTGTTGTTTCTTTTTATCTCTTTGATTTAAAAAAGAAATTCTATAACAGTGTCTCTACCATATCTTACCAAGTACTATTGCCTTCTATTTATTTTATTTGTTTGATTTATATAGGTATAGATTTATATAGGTATGCTTCCATTACTCACTATGATTTTTTGCTATAATTTTATGCTTAGAAAAACTAATTTCAGTGAACTTTTTAAATATTCTTGCAAAAATTGAACACAATTTTATTCTGGAATTGATCTCATGAATAATTTTATCAAATATTAGTGATCTGAAAACTCAGATGTTTATTTAGCTTAGGAAATCATTCATTTATTATGTTCTTAATCCATATTTTCAAGTACATTTTAAAAATAAAAAAGATAATTATAAAATATATGTGAAAAATGAAAAATGAGAATATAGTGTAGAGTTCTCAAAACCCATCTTGTGCAAAAGAATATTACCATCATATATGAAGCACTATGAGCCATTTTAGATACTATTTTTCTACCTTCAAAAGTATTTACAATCCAATTTTTTTGTAAAATTTTCTTCCTTCTCTTGATAGCTTTATCACCTAACTTTGAATCCCTGAATTCCTGTACATTTGCATGTTTTTTATTTTGAAAATGGAATATACTACACATATTTTTCTGTACTTTTCTTATATAAAATATTACTGAGATTCAACTATGTAAATTCATGTATCTATAATTGATTTTTTTACGGGTATATATCATTATACTATGATTATAATACATTATGAATGTACTACAATTTATTGATCCATTGAATATCAATAGTTATTGATAACTATTTGGGTTGTTCTCTTTTTCTATTTTACACTCACAAACAATACATATTTTACATATTTGCTTTTACCTGTTTATGGGTGACCATGTGTAAAATATGATGTAAGTTTTATATTTAGGAGTAAATTGCTGGATCAAAATTTTCAACTTTGTTAGTTGATGCCAATTTTTCTCCAGAGTTGTGTTCATTTATATTTTCATATTTCAAGAAATAGAGATATGAAGATAATTCTTTCAAGGATATTTCTGTAAGAAATTGGGGCAAGGTGCATGGTAGCAGCTGCATGAAAAAATGAAAATCTTTTATTTCGTTTTATTTTATTTTTGTATGATTAAAGGAATAAGACCAAGTAAATAAGCTGGTAAGAAAAATCTTCTAGAATTTTACACATGATGATAAAGGAGCAAAAGTGGGAAAATTGCTGGCTTATTGATTTCTTATAGATTAAAGAGTTATGGCTTAAAAAAGCATGGACCCTTCACTCAGTGTCAAAAACTGGAAAACAGAATATGTGAGTACATATTCTGCTTTGGTGAGTTGAAATCATGGAAGGGGTCTGTAGAATTCATTTGGCTCCTTCCCCTCACCCCAGTAAAGTATAGGTTGTTGGTTAGAATTGTATAGACTTGTTTTCTTTAAGTTAAAAAATATATATATACAAGAGCATTATCAATTAAGCACATTAACTTTAGCTATGCTTAACTTTATCCCCAAATCTCAGCTCCCTCTTCAGTTTTGCAGACTTAAACACAAATGTGAGCTTGATTTCCATTATTCCATCATAAAATAAAATTACAAACATGCAGGAATATGTATCTCTATAAACAATATTTTTAGATATTACTTTAAAAAATAGTTATAACTGGCATTCTATGAGAAACATTCTACTACTTATTAATATTCAAAAATATGGTGTATGTGTGTGTGTGTGTGTGTGTGTGTGTGAGAGAGAGAGAGAGAGAGAGAGAGAGAGAGAGAGAGAGAGAGAGAGAATGTAGCTTAATTCCAGACTCCCTGGGTTTAGATTTCAGCTCCAAATTTTACTAGCTCTCTGACTCTAGACAAGTTTCTTAAGATTTTCTGCTTAAAAAAATTTAAAAATGCTTTTTGTGGGGTTTCATCTTTAAAGTAAAGATAAAACTGTACCTGCCTCATAAGATTATCTGCACTATGTAAATTAATATTTGTAAAGAAGTTACAACAGTGCCTAACAAATATTAGGCACTATTTAAATAATTGTTCAATAAATATATGAATATTGCTACATATCATTTCTGGTCATTTATTTTAATTACTATATAATATTCCATAGTAGGTATATATTTAATCTCTTCCTTTTGGATAGTTGTTTAAGTCATTTCTAATTACTTTTGTCTACAAACAAGATTATATTAACATTCCTTCTCTTTATATACATGTGCTAGTTTTTATTTGTAATTAATAAAAGGAACTGATATTGCCAAAGCAACTATATTGTATGCATATTTCTTGTCTTAATAAAGATGTGGCATAAAGAGTAATTGCTATAATATATGCACTTTCTTACAGTATAAACTCATTTTATGACGTACCAGCATTTGATGTTGCCAAACTCAAACTTTTGATATTCTATGATAATTTAGTGTAAATATGTTTTTATCATAATATACATTCTCCTGATTACTACTGAGAAAGAGTGTTTATTTAGTCTGTACCATGTGCCAGACATTGTTCTAGGAACTGTACATACAGCAGTAACAGCAGTTCCTCAAAACTTTTAGGATTCTCTTTTGACCCCCGTTGCTGGTGGTAAGGAGTTGAAACTGGTGATTATTTTATATATTTATTACTCATTATTATTTCTTCTCAAGTGAATTGTCTAATCATATCTCTACCATTTCCACTTTGAGTAGTTTTTACTTTGAAAAAATATTGTGATTTTCATGTTTTATATATTTTACTTGCATTATATGTTTGTTTGGGGTGCTTTAAAACTTTTTATTTTTGAGATAATTATATGTTCAGATGCAGTTGTAAAAAAGTAACAGAAATCTCATGGAATCTTTACATTGTTTCTTTCAATAGTAACAATTTGCATAATTATGGCTCAGGAAACCTATACATTGATACAGTCTACCAATCTGATTCAGATACCACGTTTTACATCAACTTGGTTGTTGTATATGTGTGTATTTAGTTCTAAACAATTTTATCATGTGTATGTTCATGAGACTAGCACCACAGTCAAAATGCAGAACAGTGTCATCACAGGTATTCCTTACACTATCCTATATAGGCACGCTCACCTCCCACCCTCCCCTCTTCTCTAATCCCTGACAACTAACCTATTCTTTCTCTCTATAAATGATGTGAACTTTTGAGATTGACTTCTTTTTTAAAATCACATTCTGTATTGTTTATTTTTCCCACTTCTTTTTTCTGTTTTCAATTCCATTGATATTTTTATCTTATCCTTATTATTTTCTTCTTTCTGCTTGCTTCTTCTTTTTGTTTTTCCTTTTATTGCTTGTTGAAGTCTAATGTTAGATTACTTCTTTGAAAATTTTCCTCTTTGCTAATGTATGAATATAATGCTATAAATATTCCTCTCAATGCTGCCTTAGTTACATCACACCTATTTTTGATCATGTTACAGTTTCCTTTTCATTCAGTTTAATTTCCTTTTAAACTTCATCTTTAATTCACGTATTATTTAAAAGTGTACTGCTGGATTAGAAAATGTTTAGAAATTTTACTGTAGTCTTTCTGTTGTTGGTTTTTTGTTTGATTCCATTGTGGACAAAAAGCATCCTCTATATGAATTCATTTCTTTTAAATTTGTTGAGGTTTGTATTCTTCCCTAGGATATGTAGTATCTTGATAAAAACCTGAAAACAGTGTATTTTGCTCTTGTTGGTAGAACATTCTATATATGACAATTAAATACTGTTGATTGATGATGTTGTTTAAATCTTCTATATCCTTGATGATTTTTTTTCTCATAGTTCTATCAGGTGCTTAGCGTAGGGCATGGAAGTTTCCAAATATAATTACAGACTTGTCCATATTTCCTTTCAGCTCTATTAGTCTTTGCTTCATATTTGAGGCTCTGTTATTTGCTGCTTAGAATTTTAGAACACATTTAGGATTATTCCGTGTTTCTGGTGAGTTGATCCTTTCATCATTAGGCAATGTCCCTCTTTCCCTGTGGTATTTTCTTTGCTCTCAATTTCATTTTATCTAATATTTATATAGTCATTCC
Source organism: Cynocephalus volans (assembly GCF_027409185.1). Lineage (NCBI taxonomy): Eukaryota > Metazoa > Chordata > Mammalia > Dermoptera > Cynocephalidae > Cynocephalus > Cynocephalus volans. The sequence continues at coordinate 43,392,515 of NC_084466.1, read as the reverse complement.
TGCTTTTCCTTTGCAATTCATGTTTTCACGGAATATATTTTTTGTCTTTTTTTTTTATGTTCAACCTGTATATGTTGACAAATTTTAAGTGATATTCTGATAAGAAACAAGATGATGTGAATTTTTTCACTTGTTTGTTTTTTAAACTCATTCATCCAATCCAGGCATTTTAATTGCTGTCTTTAGACCATTATGTTTGGCATAATTGTTGATATGTTAGAGCTCTAACATTTTATTAGAGCTCTGCTATTTTTTTTTCTTTTGCCATTTCTCTTTTCTTTACTTCCAATGGGTTACTTGAATACTTTTTAGAATTTCATCTTGATATATTTACAGTGTTTCTGAGTGAATTGTTTTGCATATTTTTCTTAGTGGGTCATCTAGGTGTTATTTTATATATATATATAAATGTGACTTATTACAATCTATTGGTATCAGTGTTTTACTACTTTGAAGTAAGATGAGGAAACCTTAACTCAATATAGGTCCCTTTAATTTCCCAAGTTTGTCAATCACTATCTTGTGTGATAATGCTGGTATAATTTTGGTTCAAAGATCACATTTTTTTAAACTTATGAGGACAAGGATAGTCCACGGTACTTACCCACATTTTTGCGTTTTTCTTTTGTTCCTGATTTCCCGAGATTCCTTCTTTTATCACTTACTTTCTATTTTTTTAAATGAGTTCCTTAAGACATACTTAAGTCATTCTGTTCATGGCAAATGGTGACAAATTATTTTACTTTTCTTTTTATCTCAGAATGCTTTTTGTCTCTTTAATGCTAAAGGACAGTTTTGCCATCTATAAAAATTGTAGTTGACTGTTGCTTTCAGCACTTAAAACATGTGCCATTTCCTTCTGGCTTCTATTGATTCGTATAATAAATATGCTATCATTGAAATTGGTGTTCTCCTGTAGGTAGTGTCACTTTTCTTAAGCTGCTTTAAAGATTTTTTTTTTTCTGCATCTTAATATTTAGAAGTTACCTTATGATGTGTCATGATGTGGATTTCTTCAAGCTTATCTTAGTTTGTGGTTCTTTTGTCTTCTTGGATCTACAGGTTTATGTTTTTTGCCAAATTTGGGAAGTTTTCAGCCATCATTTCTTTGAATACTCTCAGTTCCATTATATTTTTTCTCTCAGCCTGAGACTCCAATCATCTCTATGTTTCATCTTTTGTTATTGCCCCACAGGTCTCAGGGGATCTCTCCATTTTGCTATTAAATTACTTTATATCTGTGAAATTTTAATAAATTCTATAGCACCTTTCTCAAGCTCATTGATTTTGTCCTCTGCCACAGCCACAATATAACTATTGAATCAATTCAGTGAGTTTTAATTTTCTTTATTTTTTTTTTCAATTTTCAGATTATTTCCAGATTATATTTAATTTTTCCAATAATTCCCAATATAAGTTATTTTTATAATTTATACTTGGTTTGCTTTTATAAGTTCTTTTTCTCTTATGATTTTCTATTTTTTAAATTTAACTCAAGATAATTTATTACTTGAAGCATTTTCATGATGACTAATTTAAAATTATTGTCTGATAATTCCAAATCTGATTTACCTCTGGTTTGGTGTGAGTTGATTACTTTTCTTCAGTTAAATTGTAATTGCCCTGGATTCTTCATGGTGGTCAACTTTCAATTGTATTCAGGACATTTGGCCTAATAGAAGATTCTGGGTTAAATTTAAATGTTCTGTTTTAGAAGGAAGTCATTATATTTAGGTTTAATCACACAGGTCAACTTTTTGGGGGTATGATTTCAATAATAATTTTATTATCAGAATTTTTGCTGTGCTATTACAGTCTGCATAGTTTGGTTTACTGATCTGGTCCCATTTTTGGTCTACTGGAATCCCCGCTGTTCTCTTCATGTGCTACTTGACTGCATGGAAGAAGTTTACTCAGACCCTGATGTTTGGTAGCTCTAGGTGGAGGAGGGGATTTTCTGGCCTGTGGGAACAACAATACTTCTCAGATCTGGTGCTTATTAAGAAGGTATTGGTCTTTTCTGGGTCTCCTGGATGTCTGGTGCCTCTCAGTTGTAAGAATTCTTTGACTCAAGAAATGAAGCTTGCTTTCTAAACTTGGTCACATGTATGAGGAATAGTTTAACTGACAGTCTTGTCTGGCTACCCAATAGGTTTAGTGAGGAAAGCAATTTTACAGTCTAAGGGGACAGAGACTATTTCCTAGGCATCTTGCTATGGGATTTCCCCTGCAGAAACTGCTCCAATGTTCTTGTCTCTAGTTAAGAGAAAGGACTATTTGATTCACAGAGGAATCATACTTCCTGGACAGGAATTTATTGTGGTGGAGTGCTTTGAGCTGGATTTCTTGGATATCTGATGTCTCTGGGCAGAAGAGAGTTCTTTGGGTTGCTTTATGGCATGTGGGATTTTCATGGATTCTCCCTTGCTGGGACCATTGTGCTTTCCAGGACACTCCTTTCACCTGATGAAAAAGTGGGGCTATTCCAATTGCCTTCTATTACTAGGTTGGAAGACATTGGACCTTCTTCTTTTCAATGAGGGGTTATAAGAAGCCCTACCTGAATATTGTTCTTCTAGTCCTGAGATTTTTTTAACGTACATTTCTCCTTCTATTTTTACGACTACTCTTTTGGATTCCTTTTGCTTTGTAACTATTGTTGGTACTGGTATTTTGGGGTTGGAGTATGAGTGATCGCAGGAAGAGATAATCTACGTCATCTTGTCCAAACTGGCTTTCTTGATTGGTCTTGTCAAACTTTTGCCTTACCTTTGCTTCTACATTATACATTGAAACAGTATTTTCTGTAATTCTGGAAAATAATTCTTTTCATGTCCATTTTTCTTGAAATAGTAAGTACTAAATGATATTTGTAATCATGTAGGTAACAGTGGATGTAGCACATGCTGTAGCAAAGTAATCAAAATCTAACGTGGTGCTCGTTTAAAACTCTAGTTCCTCAGATTGTCTTGTTTTGTATATCTTGTCTTCCAAACATCTCTCTAATTAAATTTTTCTCTAATGCATTGTATTTAAATTAATCATATCAAACTCTCCTCCTGTTTTATATCTGTACTTAGTAATTTTATTGATAAAATATAGCTTCTGGGTGCCTTCTACAATGGCTAGATAGCTAACATTCTGGGTCACAAGATTGTCTTCTGTATAATTTATGCATCAATTTGGTGTCTATTTATGCCTGAATTTATTGCCTAACAGATGTCTGTGTAGTTAAGAGACCCACAAGAATACTGTATCCTGTGGCTTGTAATGCTTTTCAGTTTATCAGTTATGACTGAAGCTAAAAATCTTTGAATTTAGAAGATAACTTAGCAAAACTACTAATAATGGCAAAATGACAATTGTGTCATTTTTCACATTACATTGATGATTCTAAAAAAAAGTTTACATGTATATAAAGCTAAACTAAAGAAAAACTGGTCAAATGACAATCCGAATTGTTAAAGTGTTTGAGCACCCTATTGTGTGCCTACCACTATGATCACTACTCTGCATGCATTTTTACTATTAATAAAAATTAAATATAATAACAGTAAAAACCTTTAGCTGTTGAGTCACCAAATTTATGTGATTGTTGTTTAAATAAATTATGTAGTAACAGTTATAATAAATCAAATAGCTAATTTTTTAAATTATAAAGTCAATGATCACAGGAAAAATAGAATAAAAAATTACTTTGTATTCATAATTTAGTGACAGAGAGTAACATAATAGTAATAATAAAAATAACTTTAAGTATAAAAGTACATTACTTTTCATAAATGAATGAAAAAGTATTATGTGTAATAATTAATTATTAAAAAGCAGCATCATTAGCTAATTTTTAATGGATGATGCTGGGTTAACATTGCTGCAGTGTGTATTTCCATTAGAAAAACTTACATTTATGATCACTTTTATCAAAAATATCAATACTATATTTTGCTAAAAAATATAGCAAAATTTGAACTTATCCTCATTTTATTTTTTAAATATTAACTGTGTGAAGAAGGAATATAGATTTTTAAAATTATTTAGGATTGTCGAGCTCTCTTACCTGACCATAATCCTGCTGACTGGGCCAATTGCTGAGCTAAGACTGGGTCTTGAGTTCACAGACCCCTGAAGCCTATTCACAGACTGGGTCACAAACCCTTCACATGCCAGGCTGGGTCCCCAGACCCCTCACACACAGGTCTATGAGCTAGGTAATTGACCAACAGGTCCTTGGAAACCATAGGTTGGAGAGCATGGCCACACAGAGCAGAGCCCAAGGCAGGCACCAGCCAAGCTGTGGCACTGCACATATGCACTAACTCCACCCACACAGTTTGCTTACAAAGAATGTGCTGCACCACCCCCCCCAACTGCACCTAAGGCAAGGAGGTCTGATTAAATTATTCTATTTTCCCAACAATCCACCCTTCAGGGTCCCTCAACATACAATCTATGCATTCAGGATCTTCCCTGATGTTCCCTTAGCAAGGATAAATGACCCTTACATTTACATAACCTATTGCTTGTTCAATATGCCTTAAGGCTTGCAGTTCTGTCCTTTTAACTATTAGCCGCATATGTCCAGTTAGTATTCATCATTGGTGTGATTCTCCATGGGAATCCTGCAGTCACACTGATGGGCAGTTCAATGCATATTCAGTAGGCCGACACTTTGATCATGCGACTCTGGTGCTGTGCCTGCAGCCTGAACACTATGGGTGAAAGACAGGAGAGTTATTGGTACCAATGGGGGAAGTTCTCGCCTCTCTGGTAAGATACATGCCAGTTTGCCATCCTGAAAAAGGATGGTTGCAGGAATACGTATCTTACTTGGCTTATGATACCATACTTTATCTGCCAACACTGTTGGATCTGTAGGTTTTACATGTAACAGTATAGGGGAACTCATAATTCGCCATAACAATAATACAAATGTGCCCTTTGGAATAGAGCACTTATCTGTTCCAGGCCAGGTTAACTTCACTCAAGGAGGCCAGGTACTTGTCACCCAAGGTGAAACTTGCAAGCCTTCCTCTAATTCTTTTCTCCGAGGCCTTATTAAACCTGCCCAGTGTGTGTGTGGGAGGGGGGCTTTTATTCTTCAAGGCCATTCCCATTGTACTGTCTGTCCCCGTTGCAAAGAGGTTGAGGCTGGTAGGAGAATATCTCCATTCTTGCCATATCCTGGCTTCAAAAGCTTATCTTTAGTAGTGATTTGCAGCTGTATAGGTGCTGCAACCCTATGCAACAGAGCTTCGTCTGGAGAGAGTCCACCCTTGTAGGGTTTCTCATTTAGAATCCTGACTGTTGTCCATAATCGCTGTGTCCAACCCTTCAGGGGTGGGGGTTGCATAGATAGCCTTAGTCCCTTTTTAAAAAGGCCATTGTACCATTCAATCATTCCCACTGCCTGGGAATGATATGGCACATGTTGGCACATGTAACTTCCACTGAATGGACAACTGGGAAGCCCACCTCTGAACCCCATGTCCGGTAAAGTGGGTTCCATTATCACTCTGTATGACTACAGGCCAGCCATACACAGCTGTAAGGCTATCCAGTACCTTCACAGTGTTTACCTGGTCTAGAGTCTTACAAGGCCATGCAAACATATGATGAGTAGCCGTATCAACAGCAATGAAGATATATCTGAAATTCTCTGAACTTGGCAGTGGTCTGACAAAGTCCACTTGTCATCGAGTCAGGGGCACCCTTCCTTTAGTTATTTGCCCCTCTGTATAGGACACCTGCTGGGGGTGTGGACACTCTTGAGCACATACTGGACAAGCAAAACAGGCATTCACTACATCTTCCCATTTTATAGGCAGCGCCCATCTTTGAGCCACCATCCACATGGCTTTACTGCCAGCATGCTGCATTCTTCGATGTAACCACTGGGCTACATCAGTAGCTCGGGCTCTCTCCAGCCATCTTACCCTAGCCAGGGCATCGGCTTCATCATTTCCTGGACTGGCTAAGGGGAAGTGTCCTGTGAATGGAAAAGAGTTACTTCTTTCTCTTGCTCCAATTCCCATAGCTCTTCCCACATGGCTTCTCCCCACAGGGGTCGGTGGCCTGCCATACACTGTTGATATTTCCAAGTAGAAATCCAAAGTGTTAAACCTCTATACACAGCCCAGCTGTCAGTACAGATGAATAATGTCCCAGGTTCATTTTTTATCACCATCCATACTGCTCTCAATTCAGCCCATTGACTGCTTTGCTCTGTGCCATTTTCATACCACATGGTGTCTGTTAAGGGCTGGGCAGTAACAGCTGTCCATGATGCTGAGGATCCCATGCTAGATCCATCTTTATACCAAACTTGCTCTGTGATAGGTCCTTGTCCCTCATGGAAAGGTGTAACCTCCACCTCCATGAGTAATGTTTGTGTCAAAGTTTCCTCCACAACCTCTACTGGGCCTAGCACAGTTTGCAACTCTTTGGACAGAAGACTCAATGATGCAGTGCTCCTTTGTTCTATACATGTTCCCCATTTAGACAAAGTGGGAGTCTGAGCTACACCCATTTTAGGTTTGGTGCTCCACATGCACAGCCAACCTATTATGGGGTATGTCATCCTTACTAGGACTTTGGCAGTTCCAGTGATAGCTTCAGTGGCTATCAAGGTAGAATACACAGCTGCTAACTGCTTTTCCACTAGGGTATAACACACTTCAGCACCCTTCCAGAGTTGAGACCAGAATCCTACAGGTTTATGGAATCAGTCTTGTCTCTGCCACAAACCCCATCCTAACCCCTCTTGGGTTATATGTACATCTAACTCAAAAGGCTTAGTGGGGTTGGCCACTTGTAATGCCTGTACTTGCTGTATTGCCCTTTTTGTAGCCCAGTAAGCCTGTTCTATATTCTCAGTCCAATCCTAGAGGGCTCCTTTCTTTGTCAATGCACATAGTGGGCATGCCATTTGGGCCATATGGGGTACAAAAGCTCTCCAATACCCCAAAAGTCCCAAATATGTCTGTAGCTGAGCCACAGTCGTGGGTTGAGGGTATGCCTGTATATTATCTATAATAGCTTCTGGGATGACTATTGTCTTACCAGACCAGACCACTCCCAGGAATTTGACTGACAGCCAAGGTCCTTGCACTTTTTCTGTGTTCACAGCCCACGCACATTGTTCCAAACGAATTAACAGTTGGAGCTGCCTGGGTTAAGTCTGCAAGAGAATCAGAGGTTAGTAACACATGATCAATGTAGTGAAACATTGTAACCATGCTGGGCCTAGTCCACTTGGCTATGTCCGCAGCCACCAAACCATGACAGATGGTTGGGCTATGCAATAACCCTGGGGCAATACTTGAAAGGTCTACTGTCTTCATTCCCAGGTGAAGATGAACTGATCTTGGCTATCAGCCGAGATTGGAATAGAGAAAAAAAGCATTTGCAAGGTCCAATACATAATGATAAGTTCCCAGCTGAGTCATCAGCTGATCCATCGAGTCATGAACTGAAGGCACAGCTGCATGCAAAGGAAGCACTACTTTGTTCAGTTCTTGATAATCTACAGTCATTCTCCAGGTACCATCAGACTTTTTCACTGGCCGTACTGGAGCATTAAATGGGCTATGAGCCAGACAAATAATGCCAACTTTCTCTACTTCCAATATAGTGGCACTTATCTCTGCATATCCTCCTGGTAGGCGATACTGCTTTATATTAACTACACGTCTTGGCTTGGATAACACCTGTGGGTCATGTTTAGCATATCCTCATAACACAGGCTTTACTGTCTGTGTTCACAGCCAAAACTCTCCAACTGTTGTTTGCAGGTGCAAACCATAAAGTACATCCATACCCAAGATGTATTCAGCTACGGGGGATACATATACATACACACACACACACATATATATATATATGTATATGTATGTATATACATGAGGAGGTAATCTTCCTGTGCCCAATGGCAATGACACAGCTTTGACCTCAGTTTTATTTCCTCCATAGCCATCTATACAAACTTTGGCCCTTGGAAATTTATCTGGATTGCCATATATTGGGCTAGATTCTGCGCCTGTATCCACCAGTGCCAAAACATGCTGCACATTTGTTGTCCACCACTGTATTGCCAATTCAACATGAGGCCTCCGGTCCTAGCCTGCCCCCAAAAGATGAGCATCTTGGCCTGCTCCCTATTCAAAACTGATCATTTCATCCGCCTCCTCAGGAGCAATCAAAAAGTCCTTTAAATCCACTGATCGAACCTTGCTATCTGTTTGCAGATGTTTAGCAAAATGCTGTTCAGGGTGCAATTGCAAACATAAGGCAAACAGAACTGAATTTGGCTGCCAGTCAATTTTCTTTTTATCAACCCCTGCTGCAAGCAAGTCAAGCCGCATCTGCTTGTGGCTAGTCCTGCTTGGTCCCTTTGGGATAAAATCCCAAGCATTTCTTGGGGGTTTAGTCTTAGCCACCTTTCGGACCCCTTTTGCTTGTCTTCTATCCTCTACTTCACTGAAGCTATGGGTCCAGTATGGCCATCAGTGACCCAAAGGACATTGATGGGGCATTTTACAGCACTGTGTCTCTCATACTGTCTGTAAAATTTTCATCATCCAGTCCATGAGTGTTCATATTAAACATGGACTGCTGCATCCCCAGCTCTCAAATTATTTGAATTAACTCTGCATACGTTTGCCATTTGCTAACAATCTTGGGCAGTTCTCCAGCATTTGCCCACACAGTTTGGGGAGCTGCATTCACCCAGTCCAAAGGAGTGATTACCTGGCCCTTGTGCATATCTGTGGCTATTCTGCAGCTGCTGCCTCAGGAAGGGTGTGTGGTAATGGAGGCCAATTTCTCCATCTCCTCACCAGAGCACATCACACTATCCACCCCTGGGTCCCATAACCACAACAGCCAAGCAGCCAGGTTCTCCTCATGTTTCTGCCTGAACTGTCTCCCCAAGTCAACCAGTTTAGCCTAGCTATATGGGACATAGGTGGTAAACTGGGTCACCTGTAGATTGCCCACCAGTTGTCCATCTGGTCCCATAGGCTACTCATGTCTCATTTTCTCATGAACAATAGTTCATACCTGGAGACACATGGTTTCCCCCAACTCACCACTGGGTTGTTCATCTTCCCTGGTGTGAGGGGCAGGAGTGGCCAGTCGCTGCATGTCATACTCCAGGATAATCATTACACTTCCAACAACTCTGCTTTCTACCACAAACCTCGATCAGTGTGCAGCATCGTTAGCAGTAGCCAGGCTCCAATCATCAGAAAATTGGCCATCGGGCACCACGTGGTCAAGGATAGCCACATTTTCTCCCCTTCCCAAGGGGTTGTCTGCCATAGTACCTGGTCTATGCTGCCTTGCAATACAGTGTGCAGCAACCAGATCCTGGTCAACAGGAAAGTGGCCACAGGGCAGAGCATATTCACAAGTAGCCATATTTCCTCCTTCTTCCAAGGGCTTTTGGCTCCTGCACCTGCTCAGAATCCTGTTGCAGACTATGCCAATTGTCAAGCTCTTTACCTGCCTGGATTCCTGCCAACTGGGCCAATTGTTGAGCTAAGGCTAGGTCTCAAGCTCACAGATCCCTCAAGTACATTCACAGACTGGGTCACAAACCCTTCACATTCCAGACTGGGTCTCCAGACCCCTCACATTCCAGGCTGGGTCACCAGACCCCTCACATGCAGGTCTATGAGCTAGGTAACTGGCAAACAGGTCCTTGGACCTTTAGGTTGGAGAGCATGGCTGCACAGAGTGGACACCTGAGGCAGATGCCAGCCAAGCCACGGTGCCATGCATGCACGCTAACTTCACCCCCCTCACACACAATTTGCTTATAAAAAATGTGCCGCACCATCCCCAACTGTACCTAAGGTGAGAGGGCCTGATTAAATTATTCTATTTTCCCATCAAGAATAATGAGCAAAACTGTTTGCAAATCACCGTTAGAAACATTGCATCCTATAAGTGATTAGCAGTGGGAGGAATTAATGTGGTTATTTACATTAAAGTTAATATTGATCCAAACTAGGGAAAATATGATGGAGTAATATATCAATGAAGATTTATACAAGAAAAATAAAAAGTCAAAATTATGGAGATTGGAATGAACATGATTTGGGTCAGCATTTAGTAAATTTTGTTTGCCTAGATTGGGTTTGACATACTGATTTTTAGGGGAAGTTTGAAGTTATATCTGAACAATTACATATTATAGAGGTTATTGAGAAACTGGAATGCCAGATACTAAATTTTATAACTAAGAATTAAAAATGACTTATAATTTATCAGAAATGATGACATGATACAATCTTGCTTTAAAAAATTATTAATCCAGGACATCAGAAGGATGACAAAATAAGAAGCCCCAGGGCCTTCTTTCTCCCATGAAGACATGTATTCAACAACAATACGCTGACCAATTTCCTTTGTAAGTAATCCAGACAGCAGTTAAAAAGTTGCTGCACCTCAGTATAGTGTGAAACCTGCCACAGTGAAGCTGGCTGGTAGAGAAATTTGTGGTGCCTACTCACCACGGTTTCTCATTTCAGCACAGCACCATGTGAGAAAATTCCTCTAACTGGCTTTTCCCTGGGGAAGGAATGAGAAAAGTGGACTGTATGTCTAATGTTCTGATCCTTCAAAGGGGCTGCCAAAGGAATTAATTTCTGTTTCTTCTCTTTAAAAGTGCTGATATATCATAGCATACTTTAAATGCCTGGGGGTTGATGAGAAGAAAAAAAGAGCTGGTGATGTGCTGATGCTTTAGAGGGCTTATGGTACAACAGACAGGTACAGAGGGAGAAAAAGATTTTGAGCTCAAAAAAAGAAAACAGAAAATGTCTCTAATTATAAATTTATATGCTCAAGTTCAGAGAAAACATACCCACAAAAAGGTGTGAGAGGCTCCCAGAATATCTGGCTGTGCTGATTGGTAAAGGTCTTTTTCTGTACAAAGCCAGTCCATAAAGATTAAGGGAAAGTTCTAGGAACAAAAAGAAACAAGAAAAAAATGTGACTCAATCAAAGATATACGTAAATTTCCAGAAGCTGCTCTAAAGATATGGAAGTAAATTAATAACCTGACAACAAATAAATAACCATCATAAAAATGCTCAACAAGTGCAAGAAAAAATGTGTAAACAAAATCAGAAACTTATTAAAAAATATACAATATTTAACAGAGCAAAACAGAAATTTTGGGCTGGAGATTGCAGTGACTGAACTAAAAAATTTACTAGGGGGGTTCTTCAATGGAAAACTTGATCAAATGGAAAAGAACCAGTGCAGTTATACACTTAGAGGAGCAAAGAACTGTATAAACAAATACAAATCTAAAAATTGAGAAAAGCCATCATCAGGCTGACTGATAAATGCATTTTGGAGAAAAAGTGTATGAAGCTTATTAAAAAAAAATAACAAAAACAATAGCCACAAAACTTTCCAAATCTAGGAAAGAAAATGGACATCTAGATTCAAGAAACCTAATGGATCCCAATGAAAAAGAACACACAAAAGTTTATCCTGAGACACATTATAATGAAATTGCCAAATATCAAACACAGTGAAAATTTTAAAAACAGCAAGAGAAAAGCAACTTGTCATGTACAAGAGAATGAAATAAAACTGTTACTGTTTTTCTCATTTTAACCTGCAGGCCAGAAGTGAGTGGGAATATATATTCAAAGCACTGAAAGAAAATTACTACCAAATGAAAATACTATGTCCAGCCAAACTATTCTTCCAAAATGAAGGAAAAATATTCTCAAAGATAAACAAAAGCTGAGGAAATTCGTTACCACTACATTACCTTACAAGAAGTGGTAAAGAGTGTTCTAGAACTTTAACAATGACACACTAAACAACACAAAAGCATACAAATTATAAAATTTACTGCTATATGTAAATAAAAAGACAAATATAGCATATTGTAACACTATAATGGTGCATAAATCACTTTTAATTTTTTTTTTTTTTTTTTTTTGGTGATTGGCCAGTATAGGGAGTCAACCCCTTGATCTTGATGCTATACCACCATATTCTAACCAACTGAGCTACCTGGCTACCCCTAAGTCACTTTCAATTCTGATACATAAATTAAAAAAACAGAATATAAAAAAATACTGTAACTATAAAATATGCTGATGGACACACAATATAAAAACATGTAATTTGTGACATAAATATCATAAAATATGAGAAAGAAGTAAAAGTGTAAACTTTTTCTATGTAATTGAAATTAGTTGTTCTCAGCTTGAAATAGATTGTTATAAGTCATTTTCTGTAGGCTCTATGGTGACCACAAAGAAAATATCTATAAAAGATGTACAAAAGATATTGAAATAGGAATTAAAACATGTCACTTCAAAAAATCAGTGAAACATAAAGGTTACAAGAGATAAAAGGAGGGATAAAGAACTAAAAGAAAGAAAGAAAATGAACAAAAATAACAGTCATTCCCTATCAATAAGTACTTTAAATGTAAATAGATTGAACATCTCAATCAAAAGACATATAATGGCTGAATGGTAAGAAAAAAGAAAAAACTAAATATATGCTGTCTACAAGAGACTCAGTTGACATTTAAGAACATAAATAAACTAGAAGTGATTTGATAAAAGAAGATATTCCATGGAAATGTAAGTAAAAGGGATGGTCATGATTGTAAGAAAAAAATAGATTTTAATACAAAAACTAACTCAAGAGACAAAGAAGTACCTTATATATTTATTAGAGAGTAAATTAAAGAGGACAATCTAGCAATTATAAATATATATGCACTCAACATCAAAGCACCTAAATATATAAAGCAAACATTGACAGAACTAAAGGGATAAATAGAGGGAAACATAATAATAGCAGGAGATTTCAATACCACACTTTCAATAATGGATAGTATATGCAGACAGAAGAAGTAAAGTGAAACATAACTTCTACAACACAACAGACCATGTGGACCTAATAGAGATACAGAGAACATTTTACCTCACACCAGCAGAATACACATTCTTCTGAAACACACATGGAACATTCTTCAGGTCACCATGCTAGATAACAAAGGAAAGCCTTGGAAAATTTAAGAAGATTAAAATCATACCTCATATGATTGAAACCCTTAGAATGAAACTAGAGATCAATACATAAGAAAAAATTGAAGTATTTACCAATCTGTGGAAATTAAACAACATACTATTTAATAACCATTGGGTCAAAGAAGAGATCAAAAGAGATATTAGAAAATATCGTGAAAAAGTTAAAATGAAAATAGAACAGAACAAAACATATGCATCAAAAGCAATACTAAGAGGAAAGTTTATCATGATAAATACCTATGTTATCAAAGAAAGGTCTCAAGTGTATGACCTGACTCTACACTTGAAGGAGCTAGAAAAAGAACAAACTAATAAAAAAGTTAACAGAAGAAAGTAAATAGATTAGAGTAAAAATAAACAAAATAGAGAATAGAACAACTATATAAAATCAAGAAAATATGAGTTAATTTTTCAAAAAGATCAAGAAAATTAACAAAATTTAACTAGACATTAAGAAAAAAGGTTGAATACTCAAATGAATAAAATCAAGAATTAAATAGGAGACATTAGATCAAATGCCACAGAAATAAAAATTATTATATAGGATTACAATGAATAATAATACACAAAGGAATTGGAGAACCTAGAAAAACATGGATGCATTGCTAGAAACTTACAACTGAATAAGAGTGAATCATAAACAAATAAAAAATCTGAATAGACCAATAACTAGTAGGAGATTGTATCAGTAACCTTCTCAACTTTTTCCAAATAAAGTGAATATTTCCAAACTCATTTTATGAGGTCAACATTACTCTGATACCAAAATCAGACAAAGATTCTACAAGATAAGAAAACTATAGGACAATATCTTTGATGAACATAGATGCAAAAATCTTCAACAAAATAGTAGCAAACCAAATTTAATAGCACATTATAAAAGATTATGTGCAATGATCAAATTCCCAGGGAAGCAAGGATGTTTTAACATATAATAATAAATCAATGTAATACACCACATTAAGAAAACAAAGGATTAAAATGTCACGATTATGTCAAGAGATGCAGAAAAAGCATTTGACAAAATTTAACACCTTTCATGATAAAAACAGTCAGTAAACTAGGGATAGAAGGAATTTACCACAATGTAATATAGGTTATGGAAAATCCACAAATAACATTATACTCAATGTTGAAGAACTGAAAGCTTTACCCCTAAATTTAGTAAAAAGTCAAAGATGCTCATTCTCAACAATTTTATTCAACATAGTTCTAGAAGTCCAAGCCAGTATAATTAGGCAAGTAAAAGACAAGAAAGGCAAATCTGAGAGAAAAAAGTAAAATTATCTATTTATATTGGCATGATCTTAAACCTAATGATTCCTCAAAACAAAACAAAAAACAAAACAAAAAAAAAAAGAAAAGAAAAGGTCAGAACTAATAAACTTATTCATTAAATTGGTGGGATACAAAATCTACACTCAAAAATCAGTTGTGTTTCTATACACTAAAAATGAGCAATCCAAATAGAAAATCAAACAGAAATCCCATTCATAATAATATCAAAGAGAATAAAATACTTAGGAAAGAACTTAAGAGTTTTCACTAGTACCCTAAAAACTACAAAACATTGTTAATATAAATTAAAGGAGACACAAATAAAAGGAAAAACATCCCATGTTCATGGACTGGAATACTTAGTAGTGTTAATATGTCCAAACAGATTCAATGTGATAGTTATAAAAAATCCAGATGGCATTTTTTAAAGAAATAGAAAAAATAATTCCAAAATTTATAAAGAAGCACAAATAGACAAAGCAATCTTGATCAAGAAGAACAGCTGGAGGCCTCACCCTTCCTGACTTTAAAACATATTACAAAGTTATTGTAACCAAACTAGTGCTGCCGTAAAAACAGACATATAGAACAATGGAACAGAATATAGATGCCAGAAGTAAACCCATTTGTGTAAAGTCAACTGATCTTTGACAAAGGTAACGAAAATACAGATTGAAGAAAGGATAGTCTTTTCAACAAAAAGTTTTGGAAAAACTGGATATTCATAGGCAAAATAATAAAATTGAATTGGATCCTCATCTCACACCACACAGAAATATCAACTCAAATGTATTGAATTCTTAAACATATGGCCTAAAAAAATTAGTATAAGTTTTGTAAAATTCTTAGATGTAAACAGAGAAACAGTTTCCTTCCTTTAGTCTTGCCAATGATATCTTGGATATGACACCAAAAGCATAGGCAACAATAGCAAGAATAAGCAATTGGAACTACATCAAACTATAAAACTTCTGTACAGCAAAATAAACAATTGAGAGACTGAAAAGACAATCTACAGAATGAGACAAAATATTTACAATCAAATCATTTATCTGTTAAGGTCTTTTTATCCAAGGTACATAAGAAATTCCAACAACAATGAAAAAAATAATAAAATAAAATAACTTGTTTAAAAATAGGAAAAAGACTTGAATAGACATATCTCTCAAGAAGACATAACAAATGGCAGGTAAATTAAAAGAGGCTCAGTATTACTAATCATCAAAGAAATGCAACTGAAAATGACAATGAAATATCACCTCATATCTCTCAAGATGGCCATCATAATAAACAAAACTAAACTAAACTAAATGAAAAACAAGAAATAACAAGTGTTGAACCCTTGTGCCCTATTTGTTGAAAAGGTAAAATGGGGAGGGGTTATGGAGAACTTTATGGAGATTCCTAAAAAATTAAAATACAGCTACCATATGATCCAACAATCTCACTTCTGTGTATATTCAAAATAAACAACATCAGTATTTTAAAGAAATATTTGCAATTCTATGTTCATTGCAGCATTATTCACAATAGCCAAGGGGTATAATCAACCTAAATGTCCATTGATAAATAAATGGATAAAGAAAAAGTGGAATATACATATAATGGGATTCAGTCTGAAAAATAAGAGAATACTGCAATATGTGACAACATGGATAAACTTTGAGGACACCATGCTAAGTGAAATAAGCCAGACACTGAAAGGCAAATACTGCATGATTCTACTCATATGAAGTATCCAAAATAGTCAAATTCATTAACACAGAAAATAAGATGATGGTTGCCAGGGGATGGAAATAGTGGGAAATGGGGTTGCTCTTCAAAGGGTGTAAAGATATTGTTATGCAAGACCAAGAAGGTCCAGAAATCTGTTCTACAAAATAGTGCTATAGTTAACAATACTTTACTGTGTGCTTACAAATTGGTTAGAAGCTTAGATTTCATATTATTTCTAACCACAATAAATAAATATTGATCTGAAATAAAGTGATTGATAGGTTGAAGAAAATGGATGGAATGATTAGTAGGCCAGTTGAGAAATTTAGCAGGAAATGAAGAAGGCCCAACATAGGATGATAGTAAACAATTTATTTTTCTTAGCAAAGAAATAAAGAATAATTTCTATTCTCTTATATACATGATAAATGCAGGGGAAAAAACCCACAGTTCAATAAAAAGGGACAGAATACCGAGAACAGAGGATGTTTTCAATACCAAATGTGTGGAACAACAGGGATTCTCATTCATTGCAGTGGGGTTACAAATTGGTATAGCCACTTTGGGAAATAGTTTGGCAGCTTTTTAATTAAATTAAACATATACTTACCTTATGATTCAGCAGTTATATTCCCAGGTATTTATCTAACTGATTTGAAAAATTATCACCACATAAAAATCTGCACATGAATATTTATATCAGCTTTATTCATAATAATAAAACTACAAGCACCCAAGATATTCTTCAATAGATGAAAGCATAAAAAATAAACAAAGAGCACATCCATACAATGAAATATTACTCAGTTATTAAAGGAAATGAGCTATTAATACAACAGTAATGAATCTAACTTGCTAAGTGAAAGAAGACATACCTGAAAGGTTATATGTAAGAACACCATTCATATGGCATTCTGAAAAAGGCAAATCCATAGGAATAGGTAACAGATAGTGGTTATCAGGGGGCTTGGGAAAGAGTAGTGCTTGACTAAGGGAAAAACAAGGGAAGATTTAGGAAATGGAACTATCTGTACAGTATTGTGGTGGTAGAGAAATTATGCTAGTTATCCTATCAACAATGGAATACTACTCTGCCATAAGAAAGAATGAAGTGAGCACATTTGCAACAACACGGATAAGCTTGGAGAAACTTATGTTGAGTGAAATAAGCAAAGCACAGAGGGATAAATACAGTATGTACTCTCATAAGTGGGAGCTAAGAGATAAGAAAAAAGGAAAGAAAGACCACAATGGTGCATTGGACTTGCAGAGGGAGAGAATATACCTAGGGATACAAAATAGAGTGGGAAAAGGGGAGGGAGGTTAGGGATAATTGAGGGGGTAATTGGGTGGGGGACACAGGGTATCATCACAGTTTGTGTTAATGGACATGCTGCCAGTATGGATCTGGTTGTCACATCTTAGGCATGAGTGGTGACAATTTGCTTTGTATCCCATGAATATTCATAATCAGTAAAAACAAAAAAAAAATTTAAAAAAACATACTACTTTATAGAACAAATAGAGAAATTTAATGGATACCAATTTAAACAATACAAAAACAGTAAGGGGAGGAAGAGATTTCATCAAAATGGTGGAATAGACAGAGCTCAGTGTCACTTTCCCACACAGCCAATCAATTTACCACTATTAAAAAGCAAAGGCTGCCAATCTGGGACTACTGGAGCTCAGAGAAAAAGAAGGAGAGATCCACAGAGTTCATGAAGGTAGAAGAATTCATGGTGAGAAGAAGGAACCACTCCAATCATTTCATGCCCCGGCTACTTCAGGGCCAGTCCCGTGAACACAGTGGGCAGGAGCTGACAAAAGCTAAAGCTGAGCCCTTTGCATGAACTTGCTTGGAGTCTGTAGGGTAGAAGAATGCCTCTGAGTGCACAATACCAGAACCAAGTCCAGTGAGACCACTGAAAGGGTTCCTGTGGATCCATATAGGAGCAAGGGGCCACAGCTGACCAAAGAAAGGAGTCAGCCAGAGGCTAGTGAGTCATTGTGAGAGACCTACACATGGCCTATCCCAGGGGAATCATTAGGAGTATGAAGATGGGGTTGGTCTATGAGGGGGACATTGGGGTGCAGTGTGGGTACCTGATCTGTCCTCCAATCAGCACAGGTCCACTCAGTGGAGACTGATTAGGATGACAGAACTGCAGAGGGTACAGATTTATGGAAAGTCTCAATCCCTGGCCAGAATTTCCACCCAACACAGGTATAATCTGACCTCACAAGACCTGAAAGTGATTAAAAGGCCAATTCTTAAGATCCAATCTGCACACAAAAATCCTTCCCCAGAGAATCAGCAGCAAAGAAGCAATTTAACTCAACACAGGAAGTTCCCCCAATTTTAGAATTGCCCAATGGTCAACAAATGAGTTCCAGTGCAGAGTTTAAGTGGTGGTTGTAGATAATAATCCAGCAAGGAACTGGAAAAGACAAACAAACAAACAAACAAACAAAAAACAGACAGAGACAAAGCTTTGATATTAACCAGTAAAGGTATAACACCACCAAAGAATATCTACAAAACCTAGAAGAGGTAGCAGTCTCCTCAAATACCCAAATGTCAATGTAAAGACACAAATATAGAGAAAGAACAGAGACATGTGACACCATCAAAGGCAATAAATACCTGTAATAGACCAAGATGAACCACAAATTTATGAAATGTCTGACTAACAGAGAATTCAGAATAACCCTCTTAAGGATGTTCAAGGAGTCACAAGAAAATACAGATAGAATATTAAATAATATTTGGAAAACAATACGAGAGCAAATCAAGAAAGTTGAAAAAGAAACTGAATCAATTTTAAAGAATAGAACTTCTAAAAATAGGGAATACATTATCTGAATGATAGAAAGCTCTAACAGGAAGCTTGATCAACCTGAGGAAAGAATAAGTGAGCTCAAAGATAAAACATATAAAATTATCAAATCAGAGGAGCAAAAACAAAAAAAAGAATAATAAAAAAAGAAATATAAATACAGCAGCTTTGAGACTCCCTCAAGCAAAATAACCTCTGCATAAATGGCATAACTGAAGGAGAGGAAAAAGGAAGATAAGCAGAAAGCATGATCAAGAAAATAACGGTTGAAAAATTATCAAGTATGGGGAAAGATAACAGCATCCAGGTACAGGAAGATAAGCAGAAAGCATGATCAAGAAAATAACAGTTGAAAAATTATCAAGTATGGAGAAAGATGACAGCATCCAGGTACAAGAAGCTCAGAGGTTGGCAATCAAATTCAGTCCAAGGAGGAACACTTCAAGGCATATCATTATCACATTATCAAAAGACAATGACAAAGAAAGAACACTGAATACAGCAAGAGAAAAGAAACACATAATATTCAAAGGAGCTCCAGTATGTCTCTCAGAAGATTTCTCAGTAGAAATCCTGCAGGCCAGAAGAGAAAAGGATGATATATTCAGAGTACTGAAGGAAAAAGACTGTTAGCCAAGAATTCTTTACTTAGCAAAACTACCTTTCAGATATGAAGGAGAAATAAAGTCTTTCCCAGGCAAACAAAAGCTAAGGGAATTCATCAACACTAAACCTGCCTTAAGAAATGCTAAAGTAGTTCTTCAAGATGAAAGATGATGCTGAAGACCAGCAAGAAAACATTTGAAGGTATATAAATAACTTGAAACAGCAAAATGACAAAAAGTGCAGGGGAATTATGTTAAAGCATAGAGCTGGCATTGCTTTTTTTCTGTTTTCTTAGATATCAATTTTAAATTATTACTAGTCTAAAATAATTTGTTATAACTATAACTTCGTAAGTCTCATGGTAACCATGACACAAAACTTTTAAGAGACATACTAAAAATAACACAAGAACTCAAAATACACTGCTAGAGAACATAAGTCAATCACAAAAAAGACAGAAAGATTGAGGAAAAAAAAAACAAAAAGAAAAAAAGGATCAACAAAAACAACAAAAGAAAAATAGTAACAAAATGGCAGTAACAAGTCCCTATATATTAACAATAACTCTAAATGCAAATGGATTGAATGCCTCAATTAAAAGACACAGAGTGGCTCAATGGATTATAAAAGCAGCACACAAACAATATGCTGCCTATAAGAAATTTGCTTCACTGATAAAGACACACACAAGTTGAAAGTGAAGGGATGGACAAAGATACTCATACAAACAGAAACCAAAAAAGAGCAGGAAGTAGCTATATTTGTATTAGATTAAATAGACTTCAAGCCAAAGAGATTAAAAAAAAAAAGATAAAGAAAGTCATTATATAATGATAAAGGGATTGACTCAATAAGAAGATATAAGAATTCTGAATATATACTCACCCAAGTCCAGAACACGCAATTATGTAAAGCAATTACCATTAGACCTAATGGGAAAAATAGACTTCAATACAATGATAGTTGGGGACTTTACACTCCACTTTCAGAAAAGGACATACAATCCAGACAGAAGATTAACTAGGAAACACCAGAATTAATCTCTGCAATAGAATAGTTTGACCTAACTGTCATTTGTAGAACATTTCACACAACAGTGGCAGAATGCACATTCTTCTCAGAAGCACATTGAACATTCTCTAGAGTAGACCATATGTTAGATCAAAAACAAGTCTCAACAAATGTAAAGAATTAACACAATAAAACATTGGTGGAAAAAATTGAAGGGGATGCCGATAAATGGAAATAAATTCCATGTTCATGAGTTGGAAGAGCTAACATCATCAAAATGTCCATATTATCCAAAGCAATCTACACATTCAATGCAATCCCTATCAAAATATCAATAACATTTTCTATAGAAATAAACAAAATGATCTTAAAATTTGTATGGAACCACAAAAGACCCCGTATAGCTAAAGCAATCTTAAACAAAAAGAACAACGTTGAAGGCACCACACCTCCTAACTTCACAATATACTATAAAGCCATAGTAACCAAAGCAGCATGATACTGGAATAAAAATAAGGCAGACCAATGGAACAGAATAGAGAGCCCAGACATAAACCCACATACTTATAGGCAATTAATTTTTTGACAGAGGTGCCAAGAATATACAGTGGGGAAGGGACAGCCTTTTCAATAAATTGTGCTGAGACAACTGGATATCCACATGCAGAAGATTGAAACTAGAACTTTATCTCTCACCATATACAAAAACCAACTCAAAAGGGATTAAAGAGCTGAATTTAAGATGCCAAAGGAAACTACTAGAAGAAATGGGAGTGGGCAACACCCTTTTGAACACAATTACAAAGGTACAGGCAACTAAATCAAAAATACACAAATGGGACTACTTCAAACTGAAAAGCTTTTGCACAGCAAGGGACACTATCAACAAAGTGAAGAGAATACTACAGAATGGAAGAAAGTGCTTGCAAACTGTTCATTAGACAAGGGGCTAGTATCCAGAATATATAAGGAACTCAAATAACTGAACATCAAAAGACAAATCCTAATTTAAAAATTGGGCAAATGACTTGAATAGACATTTCTTAAAAGACGTATAAATGGCCAAAAAACACATGAAAAAATACTCAAAATTACTAATCAGGGAAATGCAAATTAAGACAACAATGAGATATCATCTTATGCCAGTTAGAATGGCGTGAGATCAACCAGACAGAAAATAACAAATCCAGGTGAGGATGCAGAGAAAAGGGAACTCTCCTACATTGTTGGTGGAAATGTAATTTGGTACAGTCACTGTGGAAAACAGTATGGAGTTCCTCAAAGAACTGAACATAGATCAACCTAATGATCTGGCTATCCCATTATTTGGTATTTACTTTAAAGATATGATATCAATATATCAAGAAGACACCTGCACTCCCATGTTCATCGCAATGCTATTCACAATAGCTTTGAGAGGAATCAACCTAAATGCCCACAGTAGATGAATGGATAAAAACACTGTGCTATATATACACAATGGAATACTATTCAGCTATAAAAATAAGTGATATTGTATCATTTTCAGCAACATGTACAGTACTGGAAGCCATCACGATAAATGAACTAATCAGGAACAGTAAGACAAATACCACATGATCTCATTCCTATATGGAATCTAAAAAACAAAAAACAAGCAAAAAAAAAAAACCAAAGTGGTCCTCATAAAAATAAGAGAGTAGTGTAATGATTACAGAGGTAGAGGCTGGGAGGGCAGGGGAGGGATGTGCGGGGCAGGAGAAGTGGTATAGTGTGGACCAATAGGTACAAAACTATGCTATCTACCCTAAGTGTGTCATTGTGCAGTATATGCATATATTGAAACAACACACCGTACTCCACAAAAATAAATATGAGTAAAATTGGAAATAAACTATTTTAACAAGAACAGCAAAACAACAGGAAGAGAATCTTAGGATGGTAATGAAAATGACACATGTATTTCACTGTATTACAATGTACATCATCGTATCACTGGAGGGAGAACTTTGGTTAAAACTGTGCTGACCTGAGTACCTTTGGGAAAAAGATGTTTTGACTGTAAACTGTAAAACTGAAGAGAAAAAATCCGTATATAGATAGTCACTCTAGTTGGTAAAGTTCCTCGTAATAGTATGGGTTAACAATAATGAATTCTTATACATATGGTATGGATGTATCCCCTAGCTCTGTTCATTGACAGGGCCTATAAACAATGACAACACAGTAGCAATGAGCACACCTAGCACCCACAGCTTGGTTTCTAACAGCATTCTTCAATGAAAGGAACCAGAAGTTCTTGGAGAAATGGCTAATTCTAGGACAGAGCAACAAATATGTAGGAACAGCCTGGAACACCCTGTGCCAGAAAAGAAAGTAGTGCTCAAAAGCAAATGGATAAGAGCTTATCAAAGGACACAGGAGTCAACTGATAGGGCTCTCAATGGAAATTTCAGCCCCAGAATAAATAACATCATATTGGATTATAACCCAAAGTGTAAAATGAATATCCATATGTCTCTATTGAAATAAATAAATTAGTGATGCTTCAATAAATAGAGGAGAAAAGTCAAATTTTCTGTACAAAATTCACAACAATTTATGTGGATACTCCCCCAGAGGTTGCTCTGAAGCTAAACTGGTGATCTATTGCACAGCATGGTGACTATAGTTAATAATGATGTATTGTTTATCTCAAAACTACTGAGTGAATTTTATAAGTTGTCACCACAAAGAAATAATGAGTATATGAAGTGATGAATATGTTAATTGGCCTGATTTGATCAGTCCACAATGTATACATGTATTGAACACATTGTACCCTGTAAATATATAAACCATTATTTGTTAATTAAAAATAAAATATTTTTTTAAAAAAGATAATGTGTAAGAGATATCCCAAATTTAGCAAAAAATATAGAATATGCGTACTTCCCCCATAATAACTAATTGGATATAGGCTGGCTCTGGAGATTTGGTATTACCTTAGGGCAAAAGCTCCTTGCGATAGAAAATAATTTTCAGAAAGAGATGTAGCCGCAAGCCACAAGCTTTCCTGGTAGGAGAAATAAATTCCTTGGTCATTAAGGTAGAATCTATCTTAGTGGCACACTGAAATATCAACTATCTTTTTTTCTCCTTGCAGCTGTAAGTTTCTTCCATGAATTAAAATTGTAACTAGATTGGTGGATCTTTTAAATACTGTGTAGATACTTATTTCATGTTTTTCTTAGTTAAGTAGATATTTCCCAGTCAAATATTCATATATATATCCACAATATTATTGTATATGATATTATTTTTCTATTAATATAATAAAGATAATAACAATATAGCTGAATTTTGTTAAATCATGGTTTCATAGGGGTAAGTAAAATAAGATCTCTTTCAAGGGAATTTTAGTAACCTGCAAGGAAGTTTATGGATACTAGACAATTTTATTTTAAAAGTTTGACCGGTGGATTCTGGTTGGTAAATTTCTTTAATCTCTTTCTAGGTTTTAACTTTTCCCCTTTAAAAACTCTCTTGTCTCCTTCATATCACCTTCTTGTCTGCATTCTGTTTTAACTTAGACCTTGAATCATCTGTGACAAGGAGAGAAAATATTTGACACCTTACTCTGCACTGTTACAATCAAATGTTGTGATGGTGTGTTTTCCAGTGCTTGGCTAAATACATATGTTATGCATCCTTTTATAAATGGAATGATTTCCTTATTGAGATCAGTTTTTACAGCCTGTGTCTGAAGCCCTTCGTGAAGTCAATCGTAGTGAGGCTCTCATACTCTCCTGGCTGTGCCCCGCCCTGTTGTCATGCATGTCCGGCCACACCCACCCCTGCTATAGATACTGTCCTAATAGAATTTTACACTCCAGAGAGAAAAAACATCACTCTATAAGGTCACCCTTTACCTCACTGTACCAAACGAAAGTACTATGCTATAAGAGAAACAGCCCTGCTGTACTCGGGGCTCAGTCTTTATAACTCGAGTCTGCTGAGCTGGTGC
Organism: Cynocephalus volans; assembly: GCF_027409185.1. NCBI lineage: Eukaryota > Metazoa > Chordata > Mammalia > Dermoptera > Cynocephalidae > Cynocephalus > Cynocephalus volans. Next base: position 43,368,006 of record NC_084466.1, on the reverse strand, counting down.
TGGTGCAGTAAACTCTGCTTCCTGCCTCAAGTTCTCCCTCTCCTTGAGAGTTTGCTGTAACATGCTGCAACATTTCTCAGGGCTTGTCTGGGATGGTGGAGATGGAAGCTTTACTTCCTCCCTTGTCTCTGGGTCTCGGCTCCTGGGACACCAGGTGACACAGACCACACTCGGGCACCAAGGGAGAAGAGTTCTCCATGAGTGGGAAAGAATTTGCCTGGTGGATGCAGGGGACAAACCCTGAGCACAACGGAACTCAAAGGGGCTCAGGAACCAGATGGGCAGCTCCACCCAATGGACAAGGTAAGGACCCAGGTCCCAATAGTTTACTACTCTCATGAGAGTAGAAGGGGAGTCTGATCAACTCCCAGTGGAGGGAAGGTCTTTGTACTCTATCTCACATAGGAAATCATATTCTCCTGTCAGGATTTCAGAATCTTTGGGTGGTAAGTGAACACATGTGACTGCATTTGAGCAGATGAAATGAGTGTGCAGTCCCAATCTAGGGGTCTGTGGCAAAACTCATACAGTTAAGGGTGACTCTCTCAAGACAGGTACTGTCTGGGGATTATACTGCCTCACCAAAGCCAAGAGGCACCTGAAATATCACCCAGAGGTGAGCAGCCAGAGACAGAAAAAGCAGTTGAAAAAGAGTGACTGTTGCAACACTGAACATGAGTGGGAAACTATGGGAGGAACACCCAGCAAACAAACCCCCCTTGCTGGTTTGCTGAAGAATTTAAAAAAAGGCTTCTCTGGTGACTATGGTGTAAAATGATCTCCTTATAAACTCAGAACATTCTGTGAAGTAGATTGGCTGTCTTTCAATGTAGAATGGCCCTCTGAGGGGTCTTTTGACCTCTACCTTATCCATCAAGCCAGACAGGTTATTACTGGCCTTCCTGGTCACCCTGATCAATACCCCTATGTTTTAGTCTGTTTTGTGCTGCTATAACAGAATTACCCGAGACTTTATAATTTACAAAGAAGAGAGCTTTATTAGGCTTACGATTCTGGGAGAGCTGAATCTGGCACGGGCCTCAGGCTGCTTCTACTCATTGCAGAAAAGTGGCAGGCAGCCAGCGGGTACAAGCAGATCATATGGTGAGAGGAAGCAAGAGAGAGGAAGCGAGAGAGAGAGAGAGAAGGTGCCAGGGTCTTTTTAAGCAACGAACTCTTGCGGGAACTAATAGACTGAGAATTCACTCATTAATTCCCCCTCCCACAGGGAGAGCATTAATCCATTCATGAGGGATCCGCCCCCATGACTCAATCAGTTTCCAACACTGCCACATTGGAGATCAAATTTCTATTTGGAGGGGACAACACATCCAAACTCCATCACCCTATATTGATTCTTGGGAAGACTTTGTTTGTTCTCCATCCTCCTGGTTAAAGGCCTGCATGGAAAAACACTGCCAAATCCTCCTGGACTGAACAACATCAGCCCTGGATCAGACTCAACCCCAAAGGTGATTACTACATGTGGTGCATAAGGCCTCAGATCCAGAAGATCTGCCACCTCCCTACATGACTGGGCCATATTCTCTTCCTCCTCTATGGTCCCCATCACCACCTTCCACTCCGGTGGTATCCCCTGCATCTCCTCCAGACCTATCCAACAGGAAAACTTCACCCCTCACATCTCCAGCCAGACCCAGCCTTCAACCTGGTTACTACAGGAGAAGGCTCTCCAGATGCCACTCTGAGAGACTTGGGGTCCCTTATACTATGATTGGGATGGGTGCCTGCAAGGGGGAAACCCCACCTTCATCTATCAGCTACTCACAATGACTGGCCTTCTGAATTAGAAACATCATACACCCACATATATCAAAAAGCCCCAGGCTATGTTTGATCTGGTCCAGTCCATAGTCCAAACTCATCAGCCCACCTGCCTGGACTGCAGGCAGCTCCTAATGACTGTTCAATATGGAAGAGAGGCACCAAATCAGCCAGGCTACTCTAAAATGGCTCCAAGATCATTCCCTAGCTGGGACACTGAATGTCCAAGCATATGCTCAGACCCATTTCCTCGATTAGCATCCATAATGAGACCCCAACACAGATCAGGGCCTACAGATGCTGGAACGATACCAAGATGCTCTCCTGGGAGGCTTAAAAGAAGGACAGAAAAAGCTGATCAACATAAGTAAGATCTCTGAAGTCCTCCAAAATCCAGATGAAAGCCCCAATCTGTTCTGTGAAAGGCTCTCTGAGGCATTCTGCCTCTATGTGCCCTTTGATCCTGAACAGCCTGAAAACCAGAGGATGGTCAATGCCACTTCTGTTGGACAAGCATGGGCGGATATCCACTGCAAACTACAAAAGCTGGAAGGATTTACCAGTATGAATGTTTCCCAGCTCCTAGAAATTGCAACCAAGTTGTTTGTCAACCAGGACCAGGAGGCCCACTGCGAAGTAGACAGGAAAATGAAAAAGGAAGTGGACCTCCTAGCCACTACAAAGGCCAAAAAGTCAGGGCCTCCAAAAGGGCCCTGGTGCTGGGGCCAAATGCCAACCAAAGGTTGGCCACAGGGCATACCCATTCCCAGAACACCTCTGATGTCCAACAAATATGCCTGCTGTCATGAAGATGGACATTTGAAAAATGAGTGTCCCCAATGCCAAACCACAACAAATGGCTGATTCCAGCCCCCAAAGAAGGGACAAGCCTTTCAAGCATATCACAACCCAGGCAGACTGGCCACAAAGGCAACCCAGCAAGATTTCATCAGCTTGGCTGAACTTGAACGCTATGAAAGTGAATAGGATGGACTAGGTTCCTTTCCCCTGGGCCCCCAGAGGCTTTGGTTCAAATGATGGTAGGGGGCCAACCTATAAACTTCATGGTGGATACTGGAGCCAAACATTCAGTAATCACACAACCTCTTGGACCTTTTTCTCAAAAGCAGACCACCATAGTTGAAGCCACGGGGAGCTGACAGAAACATACCTTCTCATTGCCCCGAAGATGCAATGTCAAAAAAAGAGAGATTGTTCATGAGTTTCTCTACCTGCCCAACTGTCCAATACCCCTACTTGGATGAGATCTACTGGTAAATTACAGGCCCAAATAACTTCCTTGAAGACTGGAGAAATGTCCCTAACTTTGGGACATTTGGGGTCTCAGATCTCGTCCCTCACCACTCCCCAGGGAAAGAATGCTGGTTATTTAATCTTGAGGCCACAACACCAACATTGCTGAGCTTCCCTTCCAAGTGTCCAGAGTCTGGGCTGAAGTCCAACCTGCCCGGTCTGGCCAGGGACATTTCCTCAGTCCTGCTGGAACTGAAACCAGCGGCAACACTGGTCCAACAAAAATAATACCATATCCCCTGATGGGCTCAACAAAGGATACAAAAACATCTAGATAGACTCAAGTATGGTCTCTTAAGACCATGCCATCCCCCCTGGAACACACCCTACTGCCAGTTCAAAAGCCAAGGATCAATGAATTCCAACTGGTACAAGATCTCAGGGCAGTCAACCAAGCAACTGTCACCCTGCACCCAGCTATTCCCAAATCCTAAACGCTTTTGAGCTTAATCCCTGCTGATGCCACTTACTTCACCTGCCTAGACCTTAAAGATGCCTTCTTCTGCATCAGACTGGCCCCCAGAGTCAACCCATCTTCACTTTCCAATGGGACAGTCCCAAAGGAACCCAAGGGCAATTAACTTGGACATGGTTGCTTCAGGGATTCAAGAACTCCCCAACCACTTTTGGCACAGGTCTGGCTTCTGACCTACAGACTTTCCCAGTCAAACAGAGTGGATGTACTCTGTTTCAATATGTTGATGACCTGTTGCTGTCAGGAAAACCCCACCAAGAATGTATGAATGAGACTGCACTCCTCCTCAACCTACTTTAGGAAAAAGGATACAAGGTATCTAAGATAAAGGCCCCAAAATGCCAGGAAAAGGTCAAATATTTGGGGTTACATGTCTCCTAAGGACAACGCCAACTGGGACCAGAACACATCTATCTATCCCATCCCAACCCCCAACACATGAAGACAGGCTTGTGAGTGAGTTCCTGAGGGCAGCAGGATTCTTCAGGATCTGGATCCTGAACTTTGCAGCACTGGCCAAACCCCTATATGAAACAAGCAAAGGGGGTGAAAATGAACCACTAATCAGGTTAACAGCCCAACAAATGGCCTTCATGGACATAAAAAGGGTGCTTTCAAGTGCTCCAGGACTGGGATTGCCTGATTTAGAAAAACCCTTCTTTTTATATGTCCACGAGAGACAGGGTATTGTGGTGGGAGTTCTAACTCAGCTTCTGAGATCCTGGCACCGCCCAGTGGCATACCTTTCAAAACAGCTAGACATAATGGCCTGAGGCTGACCACCCTGTCTCTGGGCAGTAGCAGCCATGGCCTTTCTAGTTGCTGAAACTGACAAGTTAACCCTGGGACAAGTAAACACTGTGAAGATGCCCCATGCTGTCCTCACCCTGTTTGATTCTAAAGGACATTGCAGGCTCACCAATCCCCAGATAACCAGATATCAAGGGATGTTATGTGGAAGTCCTCACATACATCTAGAAACAGTTAAAACTTTTAATCCAGCCACATTGCTGCCACTTGGGCCTGGAGCTCTAGATCATGACTGCGTAGAAGTGCTCAATGAAATATACTCCAGCCACCTCTATTTACACTCCCCAGGAAGTAACCTGGCTCAAAACAGAGAATGAAACACTTCTCCTGGAAGGATGGTGGAAATTCCCTGATGGATGAGTTTTTATCCCTAATATCCTAACCCCAATGATAGTTAAGCAGTTCCATGAAGATTCTCGTTTTGGGCAAACAGCGTCCGAAGCCACCTTGAGCTGCCATTTCCATATTCCACATCTTGACAGTCTGATCCAGACCATCTGCTCACGATGTGCCCTGTGTGCATGCAATAACCACACGTCCAACTCAAGTGTCCCTCTGGGAATCCAGGCCATGTGTGCAACTCCATTCAAAAACCTTGAAGTGGATTTCCCCAAAGTGCCCCTGTCTCAAGGCTATAAGTATCTCCTGGTCTTGGTGTGCATCTATTCCAGTTGAGTTGAAGCCTTTCCTACCAGAACTGAAAAGGCCCATGAGGTGGCCCGAGTACTTCTGCAAGAAATCATCTCACGGTTTGGACTAGCTTTAGTCGTTGGATCCAACAATGGACCAGCATTTGTAGCTGAAGTTATTAAACTGATAGCCTGGAATTTAAAAATTATCTAGAAGCTACACACTGCCTATCTACCCCAAAGTTCAGGAATGGTCAAACATATGAACAGACTTTAAAAACTCACCTCAGGAAGTTATTCCAAGAAACTCACCTACACTGGAACAAAATCCTCCTCATGGTTTTGTTCTGGATCTGATCTACACCCACCAAGTGCATAGGCTTCTTTCCTTTTGGAATCCTGTATGGGAGGCCTCCCCCTCTCATCAAGGCTATTCAAGGTGATCTAACAGAGGTTGGACATGTAACTTCACAATAACAACTCCTACCCCTAGGAAAAATCATGTGGGCCGTTCACCAGTGGGTAGGAGAATGACTCCAGGTCTGCCTTAATCTCCCTGTACACCCCTACAGGCCAGGAACTTCAGTTTGGGTAAAAGAATGGAATGTACAGCCACTCAAGCCCCTATGGAGGGGAACTTTTACTGTCCTGTTGTCTACCCCTACTGCAGTTAAGGTGGCTGAAGTCAACCCATGGATACATCACAGCAGACTCAAACCAGCCACTACTGCTTGGGACTGCATTCCTCACCCCACTTCACCCTGCAAGCTGACTCTCTGTAAAAGAGGACCTGAAACTGCCTCAGAGACCCCAGATGACAAAAACCCTGCTCTAGTCACTCCAGGGGCTGACTATTCCATGCATGGTGTGAGACTGAGAATCTCCACACAAGAAATGAAAAATATCGCCCCTGCTGAAGTCGCTGGACTTTGCTTTCTGGGGCTGGTGATACTCTTCTTTGTTTCACTTTTCAGTTGTGTGTATCACATCATTTCTTACCCTTGTTAACAAGTTCAGGGACCTCCAGACAGGCTATACCACTCCCCAATCATATCCTTCCCATTTCCCAAGGGAACATGAGCCCTGAGTTACTTTACCTCCTGATGTTGGCTCTTCAAGTCCCCACTGGCTTAACGCCAGTTAGGGGCAAATATGAAGATGATGGATGGGGCAACGGTGACCCAGAGGTGACACCCGAATGTAAATACCAAGATACTGGCCCCAAGGTTAAAATGATTCCAAGAAAATGTTGTCTCCTATCTGATGGATCTGTGGTTTAGGGTGACTAAGGGCCAAATGGAGTTTACTTTTGGAGAGGGGGCAGTTTTTGCTCCAAAATTCCACAACCTTACTAAATACAAGAACAACTCCTGGTACCCATTACTTGGTCTCCCCCCAGGGCTCCTCCCCCCACAGGCTCAACCCTTGGTCTCTACAACAAACTCAGAGTCACCCTCCAGGACATACCCACAGTCACCCAGAACCTGTACATCCACCTGGCAGAAAACATAGCCCAAACCCTAAATGTGTCAAACTGTTGGATACGTGGGGGACTGCTAATGAGTGAAAATTGGCCATGAAGGGATCTAGCCTAGGGGTTTCCAAAATCTTCCTGTGGAATGGGACCATAGTCCCATGGGCATCTGGCCCCCCTACCAGCTGGGTCCTATCCTCAGAAATCATTGGGCAAAATTGCCTAAGTAGACAGGGCAAAAATTTCACCCAATGGGCTGGAAAAACCTTCTGCCACGAGGTGTACTCATTAAATGAAACCTCCTACACCTGGTGGCCTAATGCCACCACTCAGTACTGGTCCCGACCTTCAGCCAATACAATGGCCCACCAAGAGTCTTGCATACCAAATTCAAATTACCCTCAGCTACAAAATTGTGCAGGGTCCTGGCCCTTCCAGAGAATTCCAAGAATCAACCAGTACTGGAAAAATATAAATTCCACAGACCCCAAAACTTGAGGAACACCTGAAAGGCTCTTCTGGATCTGTGGAAGAAGTCCTTATACCCATCTTCCTCCAAAATGGAGTAGATGCTGTGCTGTAGGAATCATTCAACCAGGTTTCTTCCTGTTGCACCAGGATCAGGGCACACAACTGGGAATTCCCCTCTATGATGACCTGAGATCCAAATGGTCCTTTGAATTGGGGGGAAAACAGACTTGGAAAGGAGATGAATGGCCACCTCAATGCATAATACAGTATTATGGACCTGCCACCTGGACTCAGGATGGTAGCTGGGGCTAAAGATAGGGATCTACATGCTAAACCCTATCTTTAGACACCAGGCAGTCTTAGAAATAGTTACTAATGAAACTGACACAGCACTGGAACTCCTGGCCAACCAAAAATCTCAAGTGAGAAAGGCCATTTATCAAGATTGGTTGGCGTTACACTACCTCCTAGTGGAGGAGGAAGGAATCTGTGTAAAATTTAAAACTTCAGACTGCTGGGGCCGAGCCCGTGGCACACTCGGGAGAGTGCGGTGCTGGGAGCGCAGCGACACTCCACCGCGGGTTCGGATCCTGTATAGGAATGGCCAGTGCACTCACTAGCTGAGTGCCGGTCATGAAACACACACACACACACACACACACACACACACACAAAAAAAAAAAACAAAACAAAACTTCAGACTGCTGTTTACAAATAGATGACAACAGAAAGGTAGTGACCAACATAGACACAAAAAAGGAAATTGGCTCACTTTCCAGTACAAAAATGGTCAGGCTGGAACCTAGAAAACCTCTTCAGAGGGTGGTTTAACATGTTTGAAGGGCTCAAAACCCTTGTTATTATAGGTTTTTTTCGTAATGGGCACATGTCTCATCCTTTATGCCTGTTGCCTCTGGTAATTTTCACAGTCACATCCTCCCTAGAGGCTATAGTGAATCAAAAGACCACAGCAAAAATGTTCTCACTATGGCAATACCAACCCTTGGCTCAGCTACAGCCCAAAGATGATTCTGCATGACTAGGGACATGTCTGGCCACAGTCAATGCATCAAAGGGGGGAATGAGGCATTTATACTGTCCTGGCTGTGCCTGGCCCTGCTGTCATGCATGCCCAGGTACACCTGCCCCTGCTTTAGACACTGAATTTTCCACCCCAGAGAGGAAAACATCACTATATAAGGTCACACTTTACCTCACTGTACCAAATGAAAGTACTATGCTGTAAAAGAAACAGCCCTACTGTACTCGGGGCCCAGCCTCTGTGACTCTAGTTGCTGAGTTGGTGCCAGCACAATAATCTCTGCTTCCTGCCTCCAGCCTTGGTGTCCTGCCTCTCCTCGTGAGTTTGCTGTAACACACTGCAAGAATAACTCTTGCTGCCTGGCATATCAGAGGTTTACATAAATTAGTTCAGCATAAGAGGAAACTTGCTTAACTTGAATCTCCATATTCATTCATTCGACTAAGGATCAAGAGTAGAAATCACCTGTGTCCAACTTCTGATCAATTTTTTTCCTCATGTTCATATTCTTCAGGCTCTTTCAGTGAGATTTTACATAGAAACATTGAAAGGTAGATGCTCAAATCAACACCTTGAAACAAAACAATGACTAGTATACATGGTATTTGCCCATTGGGCAAGTTTTAAAATTATGTTTTATAAGCATGTATCAAAATGTGGATTTTTCAGTATTTGAAATGGCAGTCATCAATTGATAAATGTATTTTGAAACAAATTCCCTTGATTTCTACCATTCAGTTTTTTTTTTTTTAAGACATGCAGACAGTGGCATATGTGTCTTGTAAAAGTAAATTTAATTTAATTCACAATCATTATTAAGGTTATATGCCATTTAAAAATTTTTAAATTTTAAAGCAGTATATTTGGACTGCAATTTGTGAAATATGCATGCTTGAATTTTCAGTGTACTACAAAGTTTATCAAAAACTAAAACAAATGGTTTGAGGAGCATCAGTGATTTACTATTGGAGACAAAATAATAAATTTAGAAATGTTCTCCTTTTGTCAAAAAAAGAAAAAGGGAATATTTTACATAATTGTCTAATGGATTAAAAGAATTTCTAAAATGACTTAAAATAATTGTGTAAGATTCAGTCACATAAAATTTTGTTCTACAGGATTTGTAAATTTCTAAATATTATACTGTAAGGTTTATAAGTCTTTGGTTAAAAGCTTTCAAATTATATTTTCTGACCCTACGGAAATTTCTATGTCTACTTTTAGTGTTTCCTTAAATTAATAAAAGTTAAAATGATATATGATTATCTGAGTTTCACTCTAGGACATAAAAATTGTTCCTTATTTGAATGGAGTATTCAAACAACAAAATAAGAAAGTCACTGTGCTAGCAAAAGTATTTATCAATGTATTTACTGATATAATTATATAATACATAAATTATGCACAATTTTATTTCTAATAATAACCTCTGTTAAGAAAAGAGAGGCTTAGTATAGAAAACTATGCTTCATAACTGTTAACTTCAACATTTGTGATTTAAACAATTTTATGTTTGTCATATTTCACAATATTAAATATTTTAAAAAGAAAAAATATGTAAATAATGCAGAAATGTGGGAGCATTGCACAAGTCTCTGCTACTCCTCATTTATTCTTAGAAATAGGACATTTATCCAAAGGCATTGCACTTAGAATAAATCCATAATCGTAACAGAGTCTCACGAGTATTCAATATTTCCCTGTCTGTATGTAGATTTTGTTTGTTTATCTTGACACCATATGGTTTATCTTTTAAAGAAATCTTTTTTCTGCACATTATTTTTTCAGTAGCTCTTTTACATCTCTGAAGAAGTTTAACTTCTTTTTGTCATATACAATCTGGCAACTTGGGATATTCAACAATAATATCTTGGTCTCATCTCCAAAAAACATCAGGATTTGTTGATTATAAAGATAAGAAACCCAAGAAATAAGCATTAAAGTACCAAACCTTTTTGCCTGATCCTTGATGGGATTCAGATGATGAGTTAATGCTTATTTTAAAAGTTAAATTCTAATATATAACTTTAAATGAACTTGAGATTTTCATATTAATTCCTTCTGTTGTAGCTCTTACCTTCAAGTTATTACTAGCCAGCTGAGTTAGGGAGGGGTACACAGAAAATCTCAATTTCTGGGAGAAAGTGAAAAAGTGCAGTAAATATAATATAGTATAGTATAATAAATATAATATACATAGTGGTATACTATATAAATATTTATATAAAATACATACCAATAAAAGTAAATATAACATGTTTTTCCTACATTTCCAACTCAATCTTTTATCTATTTTTGTTTTGTTAGAGATTGATTTTCTACTTTTTGTTTGAGACATGAAAAATACATAGCTATCTTCATACATCAGAGTTTAACAGCAGAATGACTTGGAAAATCAGATAATCATTTCCATTTTTCCAATACAATTATCTAGGGAATAATACATATGTTAGTTTTAAAATTATGTATTTAAAAGATTTTGAAGGGAAAGTGATCAGATTTAAAATAATATTTAAAGGAGAAAAACATAAGTTTTAAGAAAGTGACAAAACTCGATATCTATATACATAGAAAAGCTCTAGTTTAATCCGTTCTAATAGTTTTGGAAAAATATTTTCCTTATAAAGTGATATTAACGGTGGCAGCTCTGTTATAAGAAGTTATTGTGTAATAGGTAGTATGAATTTAGTAATATTGTAAGGAAATAGGCATTGGTTAATTTAAATGGTGTGAAATTTCCTGAGTCTTCAAAATGCTTACAAAAGCAAACAGCCTGTCTGTGTCCTTCTTTATTCATGAGGCACAGTTAATTCTAATTCTGTGTGATAGTTGCATTCTCTTAACTTATTTAAACAAGAATTTGCCTTGTAGTCCGTTTGACTTGGACAATGCTTTTGACACTTATATACTGAAAATTTAGTGTCGTCCTGGTATTTTACTTTTTGTCTCAGGGATATAATTTGAATCACTATGAATAAGATCAAAGGCTTTGTACACCTTGCAGAGTGCGGTTATTTGCATCAACATAATCAAGACAGTCTTTGTGCTTCTTGCTTTTTACATTATTGCACTATTATAGAGTGAGTGTGTGTGCATTTGTGTGTGAGAGAGAGAGTGAAGGAGAGAGATAGCGACAGGGGAGAAAGAAACTAAGAGAAATAGAGATAGAGACAAAGTGAGACAGACAGGAGTAAGGAGAGGAAGAGAGGAAAATGAGATGGAGCAAAGGGGGTGCTTTATAGGGAAAAGGACAGAAATAATTTGACATTTAAATTAGATTTACATATTTTTTGATGAATGCATACTGAAAAGTGTCATATCATTTTCCTATTTCTACTGCTCTATGAGCAGTATTTATACAATTGTGGTGATGTAATATCAGACAGAAATTTATATATATTTTAAATTAAAATTTATGCATTTTCACCATGGATGAGGTATTAGTGCTCTGAGAGCCATAGAGGATAAGGAATGGGTCTTTTCCACACCTTGGAGTGAATAATTGATAGAATTCAGTGAGGAAAATGTCACCTAAATTGGTCAAAAACAACCATTTTGCAACAACATGCTGAAGGACCTAACTAATAAAATAGAATGTTTAAAATAAATTGCTTAACTCCGGAAAATATTCTGAAGAAAAATGTGGGTGATAGAGAAAGTCCTTTAACGGTTTTTACACTGGGATGGGGATTGAAGGCTTTCACACCTTTAACATTCTCTGGATTTAATTTTCTCCAAATGGTAGGTTTCCACAATCCCCAAATATTCATCATTTTTTAAGAACAGTAAGAGCAAAATACAGTATCATGTATACTTACAGAATATATAGATTTCCACATATTTTCTCCAAACTTTGTGTTCATATTGTTTTGCCAAAGAATCATTTCAAACTGACTTAGCAGAAAGAGACAAGTTGTAGTTAGTTTCTTATACTGAGTGGGATTTCACATCATAGTTCAATGGCACAAAATAGTTTCAGGCTTTACATATATGTATGAAAAATATTACTCAAATTGGTTCTAAAATAAAATTTCCTTAAAATGCTTGGAACTTAACTGTCTAAGAATACTTTGCTAGTTTTGGTAAAAAGAAAAGTGCATGTGCAGTTTTACATCCATCATACTTGTCAGCAATTTACATTTAAAATAATAATAATAGTGTTTTCAAATGTCATTGAACAAGTAATATGTCACGCGATGTAGGCCAAGAACTTTACATACCTTATGTTGTTTAATTCTCTCAAATATTACACGTGAGGAAGCTGAAGTGTTGAACAGTTAAATAATTTCATAGAAGTCTTACAGCTAGTAAATGGTTTATTTGAAACCTGAAGGAGGTTTCTCTGAACTTAAAGCTCCTGTTTTTAACCATTCTGTTACCTAACAATTATTGAACACTAAATATTTGTGAACAAAACAAGTATAAATTCATTTATTTGGAAAATTACAAAAAGTGTGGAGTAGGCTTTGTTTTTTTTCTTTTTTCTTAGATACCAAGGTTAAGGTGTTGTTAGTGTGAAATAATCTGTTTAAACTATAGCATGTTTTTTGTAATCTTCATGATAACCATAACAAAGAAACTTATAAGAGACATGCTAATAATAAATAGCAAGAAATAAATATGTAAAGCTTAAGAAAACCATTCAGCCACAAAGAAGACAGTATGATGTGAATAAGGAAGAAAGGATCTACAAAATAACCACAAATAAAAAAAGCAAAATGGCAGTAACAAGTTTCTATATATCAATAATAACCCTAAATGTAAGTGGATTAAGTACCCCAATTAAAAGACAGAATGACTGGATGAGTTATAAAACAAGAACCAAAAATATGCTGCCTACAAGACTCACTTCATCTATAAAGGCACACACTGACTGAAAGTGAAATGATGGAAAAAGATATTTCATGCACATGGAAACCAAAATAGAGCAGGATTAGCTAGACTTATATCAGATAAAATAGATTTCAAGCCAAGGAAGGTAAAAAAAGTTAAGAAAGGCCATTATATAACGTTAAAAGGATCAATTCAACAAGAAGGTTCTAAATATATATGCACCCAACTCTGGCACACCAGTTATATAAAGCAATTACTATTGCACCTAATGGGAGAGAGAGACTCCAACACAGTAATAGTTGGGGACTTTAATACTCCACTTTCAGCAATGGACAGGTCATCCAGAAAGACAATTAACAAGGAAACATCAGATTTAATCTCTACGATAGGCTGACTTGGTCTAACAAACATTTATGGAAGATTTCATTCAACATTCTTTTTAGCAGCATATGAAACATTCTCTAGAATAGACCGTGTGTTTGGACACAAAACCAGTCTCCACAAATGAAAGATAATTGAAATCATATCAACTTCCTTGTTTGACCACAATTGAATGAAACTAGAAATCAACAACTAAAGGGACACTAAAAACTGTACAGATATATGGAAATTGAATATGCTCCTAAACAATGAATGGATCAAAGAAGAAATTAAGAAGGAAATTTAAACATTCCTAGAGACAAATGAAAATGAAAACACAACATTCCAGAATCTGTGGGATACAGTGACAGCAGGTCTAAGAGGAAATTTTTTAGCAATAAATGCCTATATCAAAAAAGAAGACTCCAAACAAACAACCTAATATTACACCTCAAGGGTCGGGAAAAACAAGAACAAACTACACCCAAAATCAGTAGAAGGAGAGAAATAACAAAAATAAAAGCAGAAATAAAGTAATTAGAAATTTTTAAAAGCAACACAAAAGATCGATGAAACAAAGAGTTGGTTTAGTGAAAAGATAAACAAAATCTATAAACCTGTAGCTAATCCAGAGACAAAAAAGAGAGGACTCAAAATCAGAAATGAAAAAGGAGATGTTACAACTGATACCACAGAAATACAAAGGATCATAAGAGACTACTAAGAACAACTATACATGAACAAACTGGAAAACCTAGAAGAAATGGATAAATTCTTGGACACATACAACTTACCAAAGTTGAATCATGAAAAAGTAGAAAACCCAAACAGACCAATAGTGAGTAATGAGATTGAAGCAGTAATAAAAAATCTCTCAACATAGAAAACCTCAGGACCAGACAGCTTTACTCCTAAATTCTACCAAACATTTAAAGAACTAACACAAATTCTTCTCAAACTCTTCCAATAAATTGAAGAGGAGGGAATACTTCCAAACTAATTCTATGAGGCCAGCATTACCCTCATACCAAAAGACACAACCAGAAAAGAAAACTACAGACACAAAGGTCCTCAACAAAATACTAACAAACAGAATTCAGCAACATATTAAAAAGATCATACACTATGATAAAGTGAGATCCATCCAAGGGATGCAATGATGGTTCAACATATGCAAATCTATAAACATGATACACCACATCAACAAAATGAAGGAAAACAAATATGATCATTCCAATATACACAGAAAAAGCATTTGATAAAATCCAACACCACTTCATGATAAAAACATTCAACGTACTAGGTATAGAAGTAACATACCTCAATGCAGTAAAAGCCATATCATACTGAATGGACAACAAAGCCACAGCTAATCTCATACTGAATGGACAAAAATTAGAGGCCTTTCCTCTAAGATGTGATTGATATTGTGCTTTTAGTATACTGTTTGAATAAAAATTCTGCATCCCTTTTTATCACGTATGCAATTTTGGAAGCAATATATGTAAAATTTTTTAAACAGCACATGGTTAAGTATTCTTTAAATTCTAGTAGTAATCCTCTTGTCCTATAAATTTTCATATTGTATGAATTTTACTTTCAAATCTCATGTAATAACTATATTTAAAACAGGATAATAGTTTGTGTCTCCTCACTACAAAGAGGAGAAGAAAGAAAAAAATGAATATCATGGAGTAAAGTAAAAAATCTGACATTTCAGCAAACAACTGCTAATTTGGTTGTGGTTTGTTTTATGCAAAAAACAAACAAACAAAAATCATGTAATTTGTGCTTTAAATAGTAATGAACTATTTAGACTTAGAATTTCCTAAAGAGTAAGTTGGACATATTTTTTCCCCTGACAATCGCTCTGTGTATAGAAAAGTTACATTATTTTCAGTTACCATCTGTGAGCAACAAATTTACTAGAGAAAACTCTTTCTTTCTATTTCCTTGATGTATATAAGGAAAGAATAGCCATCTATGTAAGAGAGGGATTAAAAACCAGTGGGAGCAGGTGGAGGTCCATTCAAGAACAGCAGCAACTGAAAATACTTGCAGGCCCCTGATCAAGTGGGAATTTTAAGTTACTTCCTGCCCCTGGAGATTGTACAAGGCAGGAACAATGAGAAAGGGGTTTTTTGTGGCAAGGTTCATAGTGATTAAATGCACATTTAAAGAATGAGGTGGACAGGCAGTCTGTTGAAATCCAGATTATTTTCCAGTTATTTGGTCATTGGAACAGCTGTTTCTTTACTTTCTCACCATTTCTTTCTCCTAGAATGAAAAAAAATCACTTTATTTTATGTCTTAGGTGGATTTCTGTATATTGAGGGATTAATTAAGAGTGTAAAGAAAGGAAGGGTTATGCCAATCAGAAGCCCAAGATGACGTCAGGATTGTTTCCATGTAAGCAAAGGTTTTTTCATAAACTTTATTTATTTACTTATTTATTTATTTTTACATAGTGGACATCACATTCAATTATTTTCTTTATCCCCCAAAGAAAGCTATTCAGTGAAACAATGACATTGTCACTCAAAAAATAACAATAAATTTAGCTCTAAGCATATTTAAATATTATCAAAATAATTCTGTAGCATGTTTTAATAAAATACTCACATGTGTAATTAATACATAATATTGTTAGATTCCACAAATGTGCATTTCATAATGATTTTATCTTACAAATTGTAAACTCCAGAGGTTATAAGAAATATTTATAGAAATAATTGCAGACTTTTGCCTGTTTCTTGTTCCTAGAAAACAAGACCTTTATTCATTTCTTTCCATGATAGACACATTTGGTTGAATTTATATAGAATATAGTATTTCACTGCAGTTCTTTTAATAAATATAAAATGTGAGCCATATTACCAAAATTAACACATCAGATATTTAATTTTAATAATAATTTCAAAATGAAGTATGTGCATACTCACATCAGCAAGAATGTTTAGTAGAATAAAGTTACCTAGAATAAAATTTACTATATTTTATTTGTAATGTAATACTGGAAAAAAGAAACATATAATTGCAAATGTTATTGCTTTTAAAAATAACGTAATGGGAAGATGGAAAGAAGCCTCTTTTTTTGACATCTCAAATCTATGACATCTCTAGAAAAATAAGTTCACATTCTTCTATAAATCAGGAAACAGAAATCTTTAACTATTTGCTGACAAGCTAATCTTTGATAATCATAGATTATTTTTCTTCTATATTAGTTCTCATTATTTTCTAGTTTCTTTAGAAATCTTCCATTATTGAGAAAATGGTATTTAATTGCAATTCACATTAAACTAATAAATGGAAAGAAACAGTATTTTATATCACCTCGTTTATGGAATACCTATGGAAAAGTAACAAAAAAATTTTTCAAAATATGTATGAAATTTTTTGTGCATACTTTCTTCTCTTTGGCTATCTTAAAATTCAAATATTTGTTATGTTTTATTATGTATATTATCATACATTGTTCAAATATGTAAGATTCCTGTGTAGCTTTATAAATGCTATCTCAACCCTCTGAAGGTAGTAGAAATCATCCTGAGAAGGGATTCAGAGTAGACAGTCAACAGTGTGAAATCAGGCACTCCCTGTGCCAGCCGTGGCTGGTATGAGACTTTTCCATCTTACCTGGAAAAATTCTAATTATGTATATTGATAATATCTCATAACCCCGTGTATTTTTATGGATAGTTACATTAATATTTATATTGAGAATGAAGGGAATAATTGTTTTATTACTAAAAATACAATTAACAAGTAATGTTACAACTGTAATGGATATTTTGATGTTAGACTTCCTATGATATAATCTCTTGCATATAATGAACAGTGAACCAATTCTTCTGTGTTTTGCAAGGTGATACAAATATTTTTTTTTAAATAAGCAATTTCCATTTGTCACATTTATATTACAGTGAATGTTAAAATGAAATAGGCAGAATAACAAAATTCCCACAAAAACATTTTTAGAGGAACATTCTGTCATTCTGTGTTATGGAGATAACAATTTATAATTTGTTTGGCCAACTACAAATTGCCGTTTGCAATTAAATATGTATAGTTATATCTGTGTGATGGACAATCTGAATATTTGACATGCTTTCAGAAGTAAAATGAATTATTAGAATGCTTTTTTCTTTATTTCATATTTTAGATTTTTAATAAAGCCAAAAGCTTAACATTAGAGGAGAGATGGTACCTGTGAAAATAAACAAGCAGGTCTTATTGATAATGCAAAAACATTTTATGAATGCTTACTGGAACTATGATCTTTAAAATAACAAGATTTCAGATTGTTTTTAAAAATATGTTTGGGACAAGATCACCAAT
This sequence comes from Cynocephalus volans, assembly GCF_027409185.1. Taxonomy (NCBI): domain Eukaryota; kingdom Metazoa; phylum Chordata; class Mammalia; order Dermoptera; family Cynocephalidae; genus Cynocephalus; species Cynocephalus volans. The sequence goes on along the minus strand of NC_084466.1, from coordinate 43,350,472 downwards.
ATTCGTTGGAGAACTAAGGTTGTTTTCTTTTAAATAAACATTTAAATTAGGAATAATTTTACATTTACAGAAAAGTTGCAAAGATTTCATAATGAGTTCCTGCGCATACTTTACCCACTTAATGTGTCTTACATAATCAGGATACGTTTAAGAAAAATAAAAACAATTTTGTTTCATAACTACTAACTACACTCCAATCTATTCCTATTTCTCCAGCTTCTTTCATCACAGTCTTTTTTCTCTTCTGGGATCTTATCCAGGGCTCCATGTTACATTGAGGCATTTGTTATCTTTATCTCTGCTGATCCATAAAAAGATTCCCCATCTTTTCTTGTTTTTCATGAACTCAATAGTTTTGAGAACTGGTCCAGTTTTTGTAGAATGCTCCTCAGTATAGGCTTGTCTGTCGTTTTTTTCCTCATGCTTAAACAGATATTATGGATTTCTGGAAATAATACTACAGAGGTAAAGTTTTCTTCCCATTACATTGCACCATGGGTTACATGACAGCCACATAAGATCATTGGCGATGTTAACCTACATCACTTGGCTTGGGTATATTTGCTAGTTTTTTTCCACTAAAAATTTAGTTTATCCTTGTCTTTATTCTTTGGAATTTAACCACTAAGTCAAGCTGACAATTAAAGAGAAGGGAGTAACTACATAAATTATTTGAAATTCTTCTGTAAGGAAGATTTGTCCCATCCCTCCCATTTGTTTATATCATCAATCAAGTATTCAAACCAGTATGGATTTAGGCTTATGCATTTAATTTGCATTCTAATCCAGTACTATGTTATTTATTTGTTGTTCAAATTCTTTTGTTTGAACAACTGGTGATCTTAGGGTGTGGCACCTGAGTGCCTTTCACATGTCTTGCTTTTCGTTTTCTTTTGAACAATTTCTTGTAACTGACATGGCAATATGTTCCAGGCTTATTTTATGTTCTCCTACTCCACCCTAGAGTCAGCCATTTATTCAGAGTTCTACCTATATTTTTTTAGCCAATTAATTTTGAGCAGTTTCTTGAAAAAAAATGTGAAATATGACAAAATCCCTCCCTGTAGGCTCAAAAGTTTATAACAACATTCATTTAATATTTATTGACTTGAATTCAATTACCTCTGATTACTCAAAGTATTTTCCTAAGTTTAGTTTAGAGAACTTTTATTAATTTTCTGTGACCAAAACTAATAGGGCTTCCCATAGTGAATTCCTGCCCGTTATAGCCATCTGATGACTTCTTGAGTGATTTCACTTGTCTAAAGTTTATGCGTACTTTGGATATATCCTATCATTTATTTACATTTTACCTTTGTTTAGCATTTGTTTGATGTGATATTACTTGTTTCCATGTCAACAGAAGTGTTTCAGTGATTCTGTTTGTTTTAATGACTTATTCATTAATTATAAATTTACAATTGTATTCATTTTAATCATGTAATCTAAAAATTTTACTCTGTCATTCAACTATATTGATTTAGGTACTTTTTTAACTCAAGCTATCTTAACATATTTATTAATTCTTTTTCTTTTCCTTTTTTTTTTTTACTCATTTCTCCAAAGCATGTTCCAACAAACAATTTCCTTGAAATACTTATTAATTTCATCAGGAAAAAGTCTCTGACACAAAATGTATTGAAGTAAATTTACTAAGTTTCTTCACTGCAAGGCTTATCAAAATCTTTATTATGTGTGGTAGGCCTAGTAACGGTCATCCAAATAAGTCCACATCTTAATTCCCATAACCTGCAAATATGTTACCTTATATGGCATAGGGACTTTTGCTGATGTGATTAAATTAATGCTTCTGAGATGAGAAGATCAATTTGTATTATCCAGGTACACCCAAAGTAATCACAAAGGTGCTTAGAAGAGGCAAGCAGGTATGTCAGAGTTAGAGATTGAGATGTCACAATTGAAGGTCAGGGTGCCAGGGGATCATGAGCCATTAGAGGCTGGAAAAGGCAAGGACAGCTGTGCGCAGCATAACAACTCTTTGATCAAAGACAGACCTCATATACGACGGTGGTCCTACAAGATGACGGTGGTCCTACAAGATAACGGTGCTGAAAAACTTCTATCGCCTAGTGACATCGTACTGCAATTACTGTATATTTTTTATAAATTTAGTGTAGCTCAAGTGTATAGTGTTTATAAAGTCTACCATGGTGTACAGTAATGTCCTAGGCCTTCATGTTCACTCAGTGCTCACTCACTGACTCACCTAGAGCAACTTCCAGTCCTGGTAAGTGTCCTACACAGGGGTGCCATTTTTTTTATCTTTTACACTGTATTTGTACTGAACTTTTTCTATGTGTAGATACAGAGACACCATTATGTTGCAGCTGCACACAATAATCAGTACAGTAATATGCTCTACTGGTTTGTAGCCTAGGAGCAATAGGCCATACCATATAGCCTTGGTGGGTAGTAGGCTATACAATATAGGTTTGTGAAATACACTCTGTGATGTTCTTCTAATGGCACAATCACCTAAGGGCACATTTCCCAGAACCTATCCCTTTTACTAAGCAATGCATGGCTCTAAGCAAATTTTCTCCTAGAGCCACCAGAAGAAGCACAATCCTGGCAAAATCTTGATTTTAACCTAGTGAACTAATTTTAGACTGCTAACCTCCAGACCTGTGAGATATGTAAGTGATGTTGTTTTAAAACATGTTTTAAGTTTTTTAAAAATGAATTTTCAAATTTTAAATTTGTTATTATTTTTTTATTTTTTTAACTTTATTTATATTTATTTTTATGGGGTACAGTGTGTTGTTTCAATACTTGCATATACTCCACAATGATTCACTTAGGGTAGGTAGCACAGTTTATAAAAAAAACTCACAGATTTATTTTGCAAGGATAATAAAAGTGAAGGTTGAATAGGAGAGATTTGCTCTTCTTCCTTTCTTTCCCATTTATTTTCACCAGGTGGTAAAACATATTGTACCTCAAAACCTACTCAAATAAATAAATAAATAATCTTAGTTTGAAATATTAGATGTGGAATGGTGTATTCTCTGGGTAAACACAAATGAAATACCTACTTTAAAAAATCGTATCAATCTCTGATATTTATTCCAGTTATATTACTGAGCACTGAGTTGACTCTATTAATAGGGAAATACTTTTTTAACATGGGGAGATGATGGAGATACTTTATTTATTGAAAAGAATATATAAATCAATAAGAAAACAACTAATGGAATACAGTTATTGACCAGAATTTTTCAAGGTATTTTGGGAAATAAAAATTACCCAATATTTTGTTGAATAATAGAATAGTAATAACAATAATATTAATGATGATACATTGTATAACAAAATGGCAATTAATGACATTAGCAAAATGTATAAAGGTCACATTATTATGTGAAAAGATCATTTGGATTATAGAATGAGATTACACACCTGTTAGTGAGATAACAATGCCCCCAAGAAGGACAAATATTTTTGCATTGCTAGGTATCCATTTATTATTTTATTACACTACAAATATAGAATAAAACTCTAGATTGTCTGGAACTATGCTGTAATCTATGGATACTACTGTGAACAAGTAAGCAACCAAGACATGACCCTTTTCACAAGGAGCTTAAGTGTATTAAATAAAACAGAATGCTGTCAAATAATGACTCTGATAAATATAAAATTAGAAATGGGACACGTGGATCAGTGGAGATACACATTTTGTAGTTAGGAAGATCAGGAAAGGTGTCCTTGAGGAAACAGTGATAATGATTGACCTGATATGTGATGGAGGAAGAGAATTACTAAACCAACCGCACATGAGAAATTTCTAGCAGGCAAATAAATAGCAAAGGTCTAGAAGAGACAGGGCATGCAAAAGAAATCAGGGCACCTGGAGAATAGGGCATATAATGCTAGATAAGCAAAGGAGAAAGAGGTTAGCACATGACTTGGTCTCCCTCTTAAGAACAACTGGCTTCCCTTTATTAATTTTAATCTAGGATGACATAACCAATTGTTTTGAATGATTAGTTGGTTAAGGGTGTTGGTGTCATTTTCTTTTTCTTAACTAAGTTCTCTATTTTATTATATCACTTCCATGACTTCTTGTGAATGGCAACTCTGCTAAAATCATTTCTTCTTGGACAGTTTTATTTCCCTGTTGCCTTTTAGAAGAGGACCACAATTTTATAGGTTAAAAGATTTTAACCTTTATAGGTTAAAAGGACATTTTGATGCAAGGTAAATTTTAGTCCTTAAGTGTAATAATGAGTTCAAACTTGTATATAGAAACCTGAAACTCACTGAAATGATTCGGAATGTCTAGACTAGAGATCATACATTTTTGAATAATTGTCTTTGGACATGGTTTATGATATCTAGGGAGAGAACATAGAGTAAGAAAAGGAAAAAGCATTTGATAGATCATGGTTCATTCCTATATCAAGGAATGTTATTATCAAGAATTCGATCTCATCCTAGGATGAAAAAGTTAATTTGCTCCCTAGGGTTGTGTGTATATTTGATACAGATGCATAGATAGGCATGAGGAAGCGTAAAGAAACTGAACTGTAGATGTTACAAAGCCTTGTGAAGAAATATAAATTGTCATCTGTAGTATAATTCCTGGCCATTTTCATTGGGCTCTCAGTACGTCTCACAGTAAGATATGTGACTGAAGACATTAGGGAAAGGCTTGTTACCACACAGGAAACCCAGAGCGACAGAAGGAGTCACCAGGGAAAGGCAGTTTTGCCCAAAAAGCAATGATTCCATCAGGATTACTAGCCACAAGCCAGAAGAGAGATTATGCATTGAACTTGAGAGTTAAATTTTATTTTTAATTATTGGCCATCAGGAAACAAATTGATATTTTTTGCAGCATTTTACTTGTCTTCAGTATAGAATTCAACTTTTAATTATACATAGTGTCTAAGAGGATTTATCCTATTTTGTCAATAGTCATATCATGTTTAATTAAATAAGAATTCCAAAGGGATCCCAGGATCTTGGAAAAAGATTATCTGCCTGTGAATTGTTATAAGCAGGAGTCTAGAGTCCCGTGAACTCAGAGGAAGAAGGACCCTCTGCTGGCCTAAAGACACTCCCTAGCCAAGTCCCACAGCCAAGTCCCACAGTTCTGTGTGCTTCTGGTAAGACACCCCATCCTTTTCTCTCTCTTTCTGATAATATCTGCTGTGATCTACAAAAAACAAACATAGTCCTTTTTTCATGGTTCATGTCAGTTTAGTATAAACTTAACTGCCAAACCTTAACTGGTTATGTGCCCCTACCAAGTTTGGTTACCTCTAAATCCAAGCCCTCATTTTAAAATTATTCCCATGTAATATTATTAGAAAAATTAGAGCAACCAATGTAAGTGGTCTATTTCTAACATTTTTTATATAAAGGTATTAAAGTGAATCTATAATCCCAGCATTAGTGTGTGTGTGCATGTGTGTGTATTTATCTTGATTAAATCTTCTTATTTAGTGCCAGATTAACTGGCTCAAATCTCAGTTCCACCACATACCACATGTGTGACCTAAACCCTTCCTGCCTCAAAACTCATCTGCAAAATGGAGATTTAATAGTGTTTCTATCAAATGATTGTTGGAAGAAATTAAGTTGTTAGTTTTATAATGGCTGTATCAATCAGGAAAAAAAGTTTGTATGTCAAGTTAAAATGATAGAAAGTGGATATAATAAAGAAGTTATTTACGAGAAGGGTAAAGAATAGACACAAGAGATATTTCAGTTTCCCAGGACTCGTAACAGCAGCAATGTTGCCACTCCAAATGTGAAAGGACTAGTGGAAGTACAGTTAACTAAAACTTTTACAAAGAGAGTTGTATAGACAAGGCAATCTTTAAAGGATCTGTGTATTAGAAGATTCAATCAGTCCAAACTGAGCATGCCAGAAGGGAACTATTGGAATAAAGATTCTGTCCTTACTCTCTTCACTTTCGTTTATATTGTGCCATGCCTTTTTATTGGCTGAATCCAACTAGAAACCAGATTTAACAGATCCCACAGATATAGTCCAAGAAGCTTTGGTTCCCAAGGTGAAGAACAGATTGGAGAATTGATCTGAAAGGATAACTGGCATAAAACCCCTGAGAATCATGTCTGGTATGTAGTAAACAAAACGTGTTAGCTATTTGTTCACAACTGCCTACATTATTAAAATTATAGACTTTCACAACTCCTCTGTCATTTGTCACTCTACCTCTGTTTAAATCTATAGAAACATTCAGAGTAAACATGATTAACTGTGTTATAGCATTTCATAACTAGCTTCGATTATACTATGGATTCCAATTAAAATATTTTTTGTCTAGATGCTAATTTAAAAATAGTTAGCAATAACAATGATGTAAGATTTTATTTGTGAGAAAGTTTAAAAATTTCCAATTCAAATAGAAAGAGAACTTATTAAATTTTCACTTTTCCTTTTAGAGGTTATTAGTTAAAATATTTAGTATTACTGCATGTGTAAAGAAATAAAATAAAATCAGTCTATTCATTTACTATTATACCATGGCAATATTCTTAGTTAAAAGACATTAGTTAGCTTTATATCCAATATTTCAAGTAATAGAAAAAGAATAAATAATCAATTCTGAAAGTTGATACATTTTCATGAATTGTTCAGAATGATAATTGTACTTACATTGTTTTATTCATAATATGACAATTAACTATGTTTTAAAAACTGATTAAGATAATAATTTGAATTCTAAATGACATATTTTAATATCTAGATCAGTAATTTACTTTAATATTAAATTACTTCCAATTTTCAGCACTGGCAAGTTAAAAAATGTAATATCACAGGCACTTAGTTATAATAGGTTCTCAAGACAAACACCAAGCACTAACCTAGAAATTGCCACCAGAAGAAATTTTAGTTCATAATACTCTGAGGAAAAGTTGAACTTTCTTCTTTTTTATTTTTATTTTATTCAAGTGCATCCTTTATAATTGTATGTACGTATGATATGGTTCTCTTGTATGTATGTATGTATGTATGTGTGTGTATATATATATATATACATGAATGTATATATATATAAACATATATACATATATATGTGTGTGTGTGTGTGTGTGTGTGTGTATGTGTGTATATATATGAGACATCAGACTACAGGTGACTTTTACATTTGTGTGAGGTGTGGACAGAGAAAACATGAACTTATAGTACCCAGCTTCAAGAAAACCCCACTGTAAAGCTAAAGACTACGCCAATTATCTGGTTTGGCAATTCATAACCAAAGCCAAAATGTTTCGTTATTTTAGTTATACTAAGTTTCCATTTATATTGTCAGGGCTAGGGCTCAGACCTTTCAAACTCATTGTACAGACTGGATCACCAGACCCCTTATATGCCAGGCTGGGTCCCCAGACCCCTCACACACAGGTCCATGCTAGGTAATTGGGAAAGATTCCAGCAGCTGTTGGCAGATGACATGAGCTCAGTCCTCACCTTCCTCAGTGGCAGCAGCTTAAAGGTCCGGTAGCTTATAGGTCTGGCAGTGGCAGTGGCAGTGGCCTTACAGAGGTTCCCGGGGGCACTAGCAGAAGCAGCCTCCAGCAGCAGTGGGGGCATCCCAGGGATGGGAGGCGCTGTGGATCAGAGCCACTCATCCTTATACCTAAGTCCATAGCCCAGGACACCTGGGTGCACATGCGCAATTACATTAGAAAATAACCAAGAAACACTTGGGCGCACGTGCCTGTTTACATCAAAAGCCCGGCAAGATTCTGAACATCTGAGCGGCCCTGACCATTTTTCCTGTATTTTCCCAACAGTAGGAAATGACAGAGAGGGCCCAGTGGACTTCAAATCATGGAGATTATTGGTGGCTTTGATAAAGTTTCAGTGTATCAGTGGGTGCAAAGCCTTTAGGTGAAAGAACCAAGAAGATAGTGAAAGGAATAATTTATTGCTAAGGTTTTCAGGTAAACTTACAAAGGAAAAAGAGACAAAATTTGAAGGTATTTACAAATCAGTGACTAGAATTATGGTGGCCTATGGGTGCTAGACTAGACTACGAATGTGCTTACAGATAGAAAGAGATATAGTGGGTCAGTAGAGAGATTGATATGGTTGAAAAAGTGTATCCATGTGATTGTTCAAACAAGTAGAGTGGAAAAATATTGGTAGGTTGTCAAAAATAGTATATGCTAAACTTATCATTTTAGAGAGGTTCAAGTTACTGTTGGAGACAGGAGACAGGCTGTGCTCATGAGACTTGTGGCTCATCAATATCAGAAGACAGTGGCTTTTACAGATGAATTTCAAGGATCTCATTTTTTTCCTCTCAAAACCTCAGTTGATTCTAAAGATAAAAATTTATACCTTTTCACTTCAGTATATGCATTTATGAAAATGAAAAGTGTGACTCATACAACCTTTGTCAGATATTTTTCTCTCAAATAAAAAAAAATTATGGAAGATTTCAAATGAAATATCATTCTACATGTACTTCAAAGGCCAGGCAGAAATAGTCTTACCAATAATAATAGTGAGTTAAAATGTATAAATTACCATTTAATGAAGTGCATAGCAGATAGAACATTTTTGAGAATTTAATGCAAATTAATTACAGTAGAATGTCACAGCTGGGAGAGTGAGGGGTTTGGATTCAATCTGACCTTGATTTGAATGATTGTTCTACCACTTACCATGTAAACCTGAACAAGTATCTTTAATTTTTCTGTGCCTCAGCATCCTCAACTGTCAAATAGGGTAAACAGTATTAACCTTGTATCAATTCATTTCTGTTGCTTATAACAAAATACGTGGAACTGGGTAATTTGTAAAGAAACAATATTTATTGCTTACAGTTTTAGAGGCTGGGAAGTCCAAAGTCCAGGGAACACATGTGGTGAGGGCCTTCTTTGGTGGTGACTTCTGCTATGTGGGGTATCATGTGGTAAGAAAGGCAGTAGCCAGAGAGTGAGTTCCTCATGCATTCTCTGTTGAGAGCCCTCAAAACCACACCCATGACCATCACTAAACTATCAAATGGATTAATCTTCACAATCTAACCACCTCTTCAAGGTCCCACCTTTTGATTGCCATAATAGGATTTTTCAATCTCTTAACACTGTCATAATGGAGGTTAAGTTTCTAATATATGGACTTTGGGGGTCACAATTTAATCCACAGCAAATCTCAATCAAGATTTTTATGAATTAAAAAAATATGATTTTTATAACACAGTGGCTGTAAAAATAAGCACTGGGTAAAATAGTGTTCATGAGACTTATTTTTCTTGATACTTAAAGAGACTAATCAACCAACCAGAAGACTCCATTTCTCATTGTTCATAGAAGTGATACCTATAGATTCAACTTCCAAGTGAAGTGATGTTTTCCCCTCTCCTAACTGGTTTAATGGAAAAATTCTGATAAACATAGGATATGTGTGTGTGTGTGTGTGTGTGTGTGTGTGTGTGTGTGTGTGTGTGTGTGTGTGTGTGTGTGTGTGTGTGTGTGTGTGTAATAAACTCTTGAATATATTAATCTGGCTCGAAGATTAATTAATTTAAATGTGTCAGATAAATCAGAATATTTACTTCCAACTCATCCCTGGCCATTAAATATCTCAGTACTTGGTACTATTACCCACACAATTGACTAAGCTAGAAGTCTGGACGTTATCCTTTACTTTGTTTCCTCTCCTATGTAAATAGTCAATTAATCACCAAATGCTATATTTGTATACTTTACAAATAGTTTTATCACCTAACTTCTCTCCACCCCTTTTCATTTTTTTTCAAACACACTCATTTTTATTATCAGGATCTTAGCAATGGTTTCCAAGGGTTATTCCCTATGTGTCTATGATTTTTCTATTTCAATTTATTCTTTCATTTTAGCTTTTAAAGCACAATTTTTATCACATTAGCTGACATAAAGTAAATGTTCAGCTAATATTCATTGAATCAATTATTTAATCATTAGATAAACACTAACTCCAAAGTATTTTTTCTAAGCAAATTTGGTTATGTAATTTCCTATATAATATTTTTCAAAATTAAAATTTAACTTCTTCTATTACAAAATGCTTATGATATAATCCAATATCCAAATTCATCTTTCAACATTATTTTGTTTACATCTATTGCTACAATCATCATAAATTATTTTCTTTTCACTGAATATACATCTATAAGGTGTCTCTTTTTCACAAAACTTCTCTTTATAAAACATTAGCCAGTATTCTGCACTTCTAGAATTCAATATATGTTCTATAGTACAAGTTAGCAATTTTTTCAAATTCAAAATTGACCATGTTATTCCTTTGCTCAAAAATTTTTAATGTTTTTTTATTGCTCCTGGAATATGGAACAATGTTTCTCATATGGCTTATGAATATCTGTATATCATGACTTCTATGAACTTCTCAATTCTATGTCACTTTTTCCATATTTCTCCACTTTTTCCATAATTACCTTTTTCAGTTTATCAAAAATTCTGTACTCTTTAAGGAGTTTGAGTTTCCTCTTATCTACTTATAGCTTACATGCCTTTGTGATCTCAATTCAGATCTCACTTCTTATGAGAAACTTTTTCTGAAGTTGCCAGACTTATACGTATTAGAAAACTAATGGCAGTAGTATGAAATAACGCTTGTATAACACTGACTATTTGCCTGAATGTATTCCGGGTAATTCATACATATTATTTGATCTCACAACAATTCTATGAAATGTGAGAACACTGAGGCACAGATGAGAAAACCAAGGCACTAACTTATGCAGTTACTTGCTCAAGGTACCTCATCTATTAAGTGGTGAAGTCTAAATTGAAACCAGGCAAACTATCTCCACAGTTCTGCTCCTATGTGCTTATTTGTTAAAGGCTCTTTGCTTCAAAGCATAAATATACTTTATAATAGACTCCGATTTATCAGAGGATATATCTAAATGAGGGTAACTTTCAAGCTCGTAAAATATCCTAGTAATGCGGATAGTCTAAATTAGCCAGAGAAAAAACTAAAAATAGCCTTTAGTGCCCTACTTAGGTATGCACTTTGTTTTTGATGTCATCAGTCATAAAGAAAAATCAAATAGGACACAACCTGAGGCCAAAATTAGATTTCTATAAAAGTGGAAGGCAGAAGCACTTCGACTGAGGATTGACATAATTGTTATAAAGCTCTCACAGTTGGAGGTAGTGAGGAATAACTTCCAAGCACTAGGTTCTTATTCAAAGAAAATAAAAGCTTCTAATAAATAAGATTCTGAAATTGGTACTAGTTAAGACAGTTGCCAAAACTGAAAGGAAAGAACACCTAAAAGTGTTACGATAACTGTATTCCCAGAAATATACCAAAGAGCTGTTGGTTGTTACACGAAAGTAATTCCTGAGACTTTTTCAGCAGACCTACTTGCAATGGATGTTAAAAGTTAACTTTCTCCTACAAAGTTCTCCCAAGGGCTCCAGTCTCAGGAATCATCATGGAGATTCTGGACAAGAAAATCCTCTTTCCCAAGCATAATCAGGATCAGTCAGATTCACTGTCCGAGGATACTGCTCCACTGTCAATGACGCATCTGTGTTATTGTCCCACATTACATACTACATAGATGAGCTTGGTGTCTATTATTTTATGATTGTCATCTTTAAAAAAAAGTATAAAGCTTTTTATTGCTATTTAATTTTCCTTCACTATTGTATGTTTGGTTTGTGTAGCCTGAAAAATAAGGAACATGAGAAAGTTCATCAGAGACTGACTGAGAGAAATAGTGTCAGCTGGAGATCCTGGAACCTGGGGAGTAGTAGCTCTTGACATTGCTTTGAATTATGGAGCTGAATATGAATTTGGCTTTTTCCTGTTGGGAAATTTATCAGTAAATTTATATGGGTATATCTGATTAATTTATATTAACAGAAAGAAAGTTTGAAACTACAAGTATGGGAACAAGATTGTACAAGGGATCTTCAAAAAAGTTCATGGAAGGATTCGTATTATTTTAAATTAAATTTTTGAACAAACTTTTTGAAGTATCCTCATATGTTAGACATGTGCATTTATTTGTGCCCATGCTTGGTAACCAACGTGTGCATGAAAGTGGGAGAGAAGAAGGCTGGTACTCAACATGCATTAGCATGCTTGACACATTCATAGGGATAGTCTCCAGGGACTATGTATTAGTCTGTTTCTGTTGCTTATAACAAAATACCTGAAACTGGGTAATTTGTAAGAAAACAAAATTTATTACTTATAGTTTTAGAGGGTAGGAAGTCCAAAGGCCAGGGAACGCATCTTGTGACAGCTCTGTTGGTGACAGCGATGCAGGAGTCTCACATGGCAAAATAGTGGAGCAAAGAAAGAGACTAACCTCCTCATTCACTCTCCTTTTAGATAAAGCCATCAGAGCCACACCCATGACCCACCATTAAACCATTAACCACGGCATGGTCCTCATAATCTAGTCACCTCTTCACAGTCCCACATTTCAATTACCAAAATAGGATTTCCCACCCTCTTAACACTGTCACAGTAGGGACCCAGACTCCAACACGTTAAGCTTTGAAGGGACACAATTCTATCCACTGCAGGCTATATCTGTGCAATTCAGCACCTCTCTCTTTTTGATGTAAGTCCCCACTTCTGGTAATATGGTGGATGCCCCATGCATACTTGATGCCTGACTTAATAGATCCTATTTTCTTTGCCTAATTTGCCTTTGCAGCACAAATTTCTCATTTGCAGAATTTCTTATTATTCCTCAAATCTTAGCACAAGATTTCAACACTCTGACTTTCAGAAGTGAACATATGTGTTAGGCTCCTTGAGTACCCTCCCATATCCTTGTAGAAGAAAATGACTGATTTATGGTTAAACGATTATTTGTAGACTGGGTTCTTGTTTAGCATAAACTTATTAAAGACAAAGTATATATTCTCATCTTGTATTTTCAGTCAACACAAAATCTGGCACAGAGGCACTAAAAAATATCTGTCATATCATTGGATGAATGTCTTTATTTCCCAAAGTAAGGTGTTTGTGTCCGCCAAGAAGGAAAATATACAAAGATATAAAACTAAATCTATCAAAATTAATTTCTTTGCATTTCTAACAGAAATCATGGATATGCACTGATATTAGTGCTAGTCTAATAAATGACATTATTTCTCCTATAAAGACATATAAATATAGATATATAGAAAATGGGAGTAGTATTTAAGAAAAGCAAACACAAAAATACTTGAATATATAGCTATTTACATTTAGTATGTTGGTTCATTTCAAAAAATGTTGTAACTCACCTAAATTTACTAATTGTGTAGGATATATTATTTCAAGAATGCAATATTCTGGGGAAAATATTTAGTAAAGTATAGATAAGTTTTTCTAAAATATTAGTTACTTTTCTTCTTCCCAACTGTAAGAAAGTTTAAAACTAGAGGTACACATTTTAAAAAACAATTAAACGAATACAGAAAAATATCACTCGAATACCTTTATCATTTTAGTACTACTCTAGCTTACATATTTAGGAAAACAAAAACCAAAAACACACTTTAACTACTGCTTTTGAAGCCTATTTGCAACAAATCATTTCCTCTGGCAAAAATGATTTGTAATTAGTTGAGACTCATGTCAACAGCTCCAGTGATTTTTATTAACATTTCTTTACATAAATGTAGTCTTTTTATTTATTTTTAGTGTGAAGGTGTTAAATATAAAGTATATTCCTGAATTTGATGCATATTTATAGGAAACAACATATCATTCTTATGTACATCGAGGAGAGGGTTGTTGTATTATCTGTTGACATGTTATATATATGCACTTTTAATGCTGAAGGCTTCTATTATGATATGACAATCACAGTGCATTAAATTTGATATACATACTGATAAAATAGAGAACCGAGTATATTAAATCATTTATGGAACAAGCTAGGAGGTGCATAAAATAAATAAATGAATAAAAGCATTGCATTTAAAAGCACTTATTACAAATTGATTCTATGTTCTGAGAAACATGACAAACATGAAGATATAATAGTCACATCATCACACTAATCACCTAAATAAAGTATCCACTGAATTTGAGACAAATCCTTTAAAAATGTGTGCATTAAATTTTGAAGCCCTTAAAATTCCAGTATAAGAACATCTATAAGTACAACTTCAACATAAAACATTCTGACTAACACTTGATTTTTTTAAAAATTGTGTATTTTTATGAAATTGAGATTACTATAGTTTAAGACCATAGTTACTTCAAGAAATATTTATTGAACTACTACTATGTGAAATGTGCTGTCCTAAATATTGCAGACCTTTTATTATGGTCCCCTTATTTTCATGTTAGTACACTGCTTAATATTATTCGCTGCTTAGAATTTCCAAATCAAATGCTTTTGCATGAATATTCATAAACAATATTTTAATGGGGATCTTTAAATACAGAGTAGTCACTGTGAATCACCTACATGTGAAACTTGTCATTTGGATTATTGGCTTATTTCAAGACTATGTTGTAGCTTACTCAAATTTGTTTATATACTGGGATTTTTTTAAGTGCAAAAGTGCAAATGTGAACACATATATTTAAAAAACTTTGTACAGTATTTTCTTTGCCTATTATTAAACTGATTGTAGTGGATTGAATTCTGTCCCCACAAAACTCACTGAAGCTTGAGTTGTGTTCCCCAAGTTTTATTATTAGAAACTTAGCCCCCACTGTGACTGTTAAGAGGATGGGAAATCCTATTATGACAATTGAAAGGTGGAGCCTTGAAGAGGTGATTGGATTATAGGACCATGCAGTAGTGAATGGATTAAAAATGGTGGTCAGGGACATGGCTCTAAGTGCTTTAAAGGAAGAGGAGAGTCTGTATTTCTCTCTCTTTCTGCTCTGTCTGCTACCACCATCTTGCAAAGTCCCTGGATGGACTATGGACTTCCCAGTCTCAGAAACTGTAAGCAAAAAATTTTGTTCTCTTTATAAAATGCCCAGCCCCATGTAGTTTGTTATAAGCAACAGAAATGGACTAATACACTGATAAAAGTTCCTAAAAATTGTAATTCTAGACCTGTTCCTGTATTCAATCACTTAATGTTTCATGAAACCATGTGACCTAAGTTACTCTGTGGAATTTATATATGTTAAGTACAATTTAAGTGATTAAGTAGTCATTGATTTTTTCACATTATTTGCCATTCTCTTGATTCTTCAAGGTATTACTTCCATGATATAGATAAGATGTTAACAGAAATCACTGTGGGGAGACAAATTGTAAAAATAATATTAATGATCACATTTGAACAGCAATGTATATTTAGATGCTAATTCATAGGTAGAAAAATAATATTATTGGTTTAACTCACTGTATAATGTCAAGTTTGTTAGTCAGCAAAGGTTCATAATATTTCTTGATTTGTTATGTGATAATAAATCACAAAGTATTTCCTCTGTGGCATATCATAAGTGGTTTTAAAATAATCACACTATATTTGGCATTTAAGCAACAAATCATGAGGTAGTTAAAGCAACAGATGATTACTAAAACGTACTAATAAGAGAAATTTTTCAGTCTTTAAACATTGTTTTTCTCTTTAAATTCATTTAAAAAATTTTTCAGCTTATAATGATTATGAGGGCATAATCATCCTATAATCTAGTATATGAACAATATCAGTAATTAATTAGGTATGATCAAACTAATTTATTTTTATTATACAAGTTTTTGTATATATAAGCATTTTTCTTGTAAAATAATGTTAAACATTATTGGCTTTTAAATTTCATTATTGATTTCCCTTGTAATCAAGCTTCTGTCCTAATGGGAATCATTTTGTGGTATCAGTTAGAACAAATTCCTAAGGGCCTGTTTCACTACTTATTCATAGCCATGAATAATAATTAAACTTGCTCACTTTATTGTAGTTTTTATGGAGAGCAAAAACATTAAATGACCTATTCATTGAACTTAAAATTCTCATTTGCTTTTGACAATGCCATAATTTTTACTTATATAAATATATTTTAGATAGCAGCAAAGATGAGTGATTCCCCAAGGTTGGTTACTTTGTAAATAAATATAAAAACGCTGGTGCTATCAGACCAAATGAGTGGTCAATTCCAGCCTGTTAAAAGGGTAGACAGGTATGGTTTTGTGCATGTGTGGGGAGTGTGTGTGTGTGTGTGTGTGTGTTATTAGATTCCTTTATGTGAACATATATTGTTTGGGGATTATTTAAAAAATAATAAAAAGTATTGAAAATTCTCCAAATAATCAATTACCCAATTTAATCATCATAAATGGCTATAAATATATTTGAACAGTTAATTTAGTGCTATAAGTACATTACAGTAATAATTCTTCCAGAGTATCATGAAGACTGACCACTATTTTTGTTTAATTTTAGTTATTTATTTTAATGTATATAAGACAAAATTTTAAAGTTAAAATATTATTTAGTAATATTATTAATTTATTGATACATTTGTTCATATTTTTACTTTATTGACATATTTTTACATTTAAGAGTCTCCCTCTGTTTCTGTTCCCTGATCACCTATTTATTTTGCCTAGAAGCAGCCAATATAATCAGAGAACAAATCCATGTCTTGAGTCAAATGAACTTATATGAAATGGGGAAGAAATCATACTCTTAATAATTAAGAAGATAGCCGCTAAATTTTGTTTATTTTGTTCTGTGGACCATTCACTATATAAAGTGCTTTAGGAAAACAACTTTTATTTCATCCTCACAAGCAATTCTATATGGTAAATACCTTCTTTAATTTCAGTCGAGAGCTGAGGAAACTCGGCAGCAAGAGTGTCCAATTAACTCTTCAATTATAAAGATCTTGTAGCCAAGAAGTGACAAATTAGTGTCTGCACCTAGTCAGAATCACTCCACAGGTCATGTTCTTAAGCACTGTGATACACTCCCTCCAATAGGTTGTAATTATAAGCAAGATATGGACATATAATAAGTATTAAAAAAATTACTCTCCGTAAAACATTCATTTAATGTGAATACTTTTAGATATGTTGGAGAAGATAATCCTTAAGAAATCAGACTTACAACTTGGCCAGAAATGTTTTAAAAAGTTAGAAAATAGTACTACAAACTTAAGAACAGGCCAAAGCTTGTTACAAATTCCTATAAAACTAACTGTCCTTCTGACATCTACCCACATGAATGAGGTTGTACAAATGAGAGTTTTCAAAGTTAGTCTTTCTTACCTATAAACATAGCAGTATGTTCAGGTATGTCAAGAGAATCAGCTGCAACTTGCAGATCAGCAATGCCCTGGGTGGTAGTCTATAAGAACAAGAATACACAACAAGGTCTTTTTAATGTGAAAATCATTTGGTATTGCATATGTACAATAATATGACAAAACATTGAGTAGATTGTTGTACTTTCACTATTTATAATAGGATGATATTAAAATACGTTAAATATTATTTAGTAATTTAGCATGCTTATTACATAATTTTAAGGGATTTTCATTTTTGGTATTGATAGTTTTTAAGTGGAGCTAGACTTTCCTTGCCATTATAAACAACCAGAAAGCTGGACCAAATATATGAGGCAGAACTTTTAAGACATTGAATTATAGGCACCATTGGTTTATTGTCACTAAGTGAATAAAACAAATAAAGTAAGCTCCATAGTGACTCTAGCTTCTTGCCTGGAGGATCTTATAGGAAGGACCATAAAGAGGTACCCACACATGATGAGGAACTCAAGCAGAACAGTTTGTTTCTGAATTGAGTTATACAGGTTTTAAGAGGTGAAGTTGATTGGAATTAAGGAACAGTGTGATTGTGAAGAGACACATGCGGAAACAATACCAAGAAACCTGCATAGTGGTCACTTTAGGTTTTTTTATGAATGCAAATCCATGAATACTGTACTAGTTGGGGTTCTCCAGAGAGACAAAACCGATTGGCTGTGTATATAAATATTGAGAGGAGATTTATTTGGGGAATTGGCTCATGCAGTTACGAAGGTTGAGAAGTCCCACAGTATGCCATCTGCAAATTGGATGTCAGTAGTGTGGCTTAGTCCAAGTCTGAAATCCTCAGAACCAGTGATGGGGTAATTCCCAGTACAAGGCCAAGGCCTGAGTTCCCCGAGGTTCTGCTGGTATGAGTTCCAGAACCCAAAAGCTGGAGAGTCTCAAGTTCTGATGATAGAGAGAAAACTTCTCCTAGAGGCATTGCAGGTGTGGTTGCTGTGTCATGGTTGTGTTATTAGGTGGCAGCAAAAAGAGAGGCTATGTCTACACTCAGTGTTCTGACCCGTGAACTTTTGAATGATTAACAGTCTGTCACTGCACCGTGCTCCGGCACAGCGATGTGTGTTTGTGGTTAAAGTGAAGCCTATTGTCTAAAACTTTAGTCCTTTCCTAGCCAGCCCGAGTTATTTGACAATCCTGCCTTTTCACAGTAGGAGGTAGAAGTGGGTCAGGGCAATGGTGAGCAGAGGAGGAAAGGAGGCAATTGTCAACATGGAAGATCCAGTGTGAGCATGGGCCAGAATGAGTGGCCCTCGAAATCTCAGCACAGGTCCAGTGCAGAGGCCAGCTCTATACTGTGTGGCCAGTGGGAACAGAGTGCAGATATGGGCTCTGGGACCTCGGGCATCATGGGTGTGGCTGCCATGTCACCTCCTCAGGTGCAGAGAACTCCTTGCATGTTTGCAGCCTCACGGCTTATTTCCACATCTGTTCTGAGGTCCAGCCACTTGCCTCTGGCCTCCTCCTCTTCACCTAGGCGGGGCTGTGCACTCCATTAGTTCGGCTGTACCACAGCTGGCTAGGGACAGCTGCAGGACCACTGAGCATAGCCCACCTCTGCAATTAGTGAAGGATGAGCCAGCTCTTGGTGGCTGATTACTCAACACTTTCCTCTTTGTATCCAGATTCTTAAGGTTGTTCTGCCACAGTATTCTGATGGTAATGGTGAATATCTTTTGGAAGAGTTTTGGAACTATCTAGGACCCAAGATCCCAAACTATATTGTTACATTATTACTGTATTTGGGTTATCTTGGTTGGCTTTTTCTTTTCTTTTTTTTTTTTTTTACCCAAAGAGAGAAAAAAAGTCATTTTAAAATATAGGATGAGGTTTAAGAATTAGCATTAAGAATATGTGCTTTATAGTTGAAGTTTTCAAATTGCAACTGGAACTATAGTTGAAGTCTTAAAATGAATTAATTAAAAGGTTTATTTAATTCACTTTCCTTCAAGGAAATTCTTTCTTTCTTGCTGGCAAAATTTGAGAATAATTTGTTCTTGAATTGTAAAAGAGAGAGAGAGAGACAGAAGGAGAGAGAGAGAGACAGAGAGAGAGAGAGATTCATCTTTCCCTCTGTTTTTGTTCTCTTCAGGCCCCCAGCAGATTGGATTTGTCTGCCCATGTTGAGGGCAGATCTTTTCCACCTAGTCCACTCAGGACTATATGCTAATCTCCTCTGGAAACCCTCACAGACAAAAAGCAAAAGTAATGCTTTATTAGGATTTTAGGTTTTCCTTAGTCTAGTCAAGTTGACAACTAAAATTAACATCACAAATACACAATCCATGAAACCAGGTACTTGTAAGCTAATCAGTTCCCTTTTAGTTTTGACCACAATTCCTCATGGCACCTGAGGCATTCAGGAGAAACACTACTAGCAGTGGTGGTGGTGGTGGTGGTAGTGATAGTAAGTTCTAGTAGTTGTAAGCTAACCTTTGAATAAAATCTACACTAAACCCATCTTAATAAGACCTTAACAGAATTGTTGAATGTTTTATGCTCACTTTCAAGTAACTTAGCAGGAGTGAGGAAAACATCCAACAAGATTGAAATAAAAGGAAAAAAATCAACTCACATAAACATAAATTTTTACAATGCACAGCATCCAATCAAAACGTATTTTACATTCAAAGACACATGAATATGTGACCCAGAACCAGCAGCCAATAGAAACAAAGAAAATAATAACAGATATAATGGAATTAGTAATAAACACAAGAAGAAATATTTCAACTAGTTATTTAATGAAAAAATAATGTAATGAGGAAGAGTGAAAAAAAAATATTTAAAACAAATGAAACATTTTGGGCTTAAAAATATTTCCTAAATTAAAAAGTTTTAGATTGAGTTGGTAGCAGAGAGACAGTGCAGAAGGAAGAACCTGAATACATAACAATGGAAAATATGAAAGATGGAGCATAGAATAAAATAATACAAGAGTATGAATAGATTTTCAGTTACTTGCAGAAGAATATCAGGTGTTTTTATACCTTGTGCACTAGTCTAGGGTTGTCATAAAAAATTATCACAAACTTAGTGGCTTAAAAGAGCAGAACTGTAGCTCTCGATTTTAAAAGTATGAAATCAAGGTGTCAGCAATTTTGTTTCCTTCTGAAGACTCTAAGGGAAGATCTGGTTTATTCTTATCTCCTAGATTCTGGCAATTTTTGGTGTCCTTTGGCTTGTAGATGCATCATCCCAATCTCTGTCTCTGTATTCACATGGCCATCCTCTCTATGTGTCTGTCTGTCTGCTGACTTCTAAGAACACTTCTCATTGGATTTAGAGAAGACCCTAAATTTAGTATGATCTCATGTTGAGGTACTTAATTAAATTTTCAAAGACTTTTATTCCAAATAAGGTTAAATTCTGAAGTTCTGGGGAACATATATTTTGGGGACTGCAGTTCAGCCCACACCACCACGTGATCAGAGTCAAAAAAGGAAGATAAGAGGAAAAAGGAAAA
Organism: Cynocephalus volans; assembly: GCF_027409185.1. Taxonomy (NCBI): domain Eukaryota; kingdom Metazoa; phylum Chordata; class Mammalia; order Dermoptera; family Cynocephalidae; genus Cynocephalus; species Cynocephalus volans. The sequence goes on along the minus strand of NC_084466.1, from coordinate 43,329,734 downwards.
ATATCTGAAAACATAATGTTCCTCAAAATTTCAAAGTTGATACCTTTAAATACATACAACCAAGCAGCTCAATGATCCACACACAGAATAAGTACAAAGAAAGTTATATATTAGCACATCATAATAAAATTGCAAAATATAAGAAAAGTACCTTAAAAGTTGCTAGAAATTATGCAAGCTAGAAAACAAAGGAACATAATTAAAGTGCTGAGAGAAAGAAAGCATGCAGAAAGAAAAACTATCAACTTGTAATCATTTATCTAGTGCAAGTATACAGGCAAAATAAAATTTGAAGGAAAACCAAATCTAGGAGATTTCGTCTTTAATTTCCATGCAGCCCAATACTAAGAGGCATTCTTCAGGAAGATGTCCATGTAAGTCTGATCTGCACAAAGGAATGCATAATGCAAAAAAATGGCTACTAAGTGGATAAGTAGCAAATATACTTTTTAGGGTTTACTTTCTTTAATATGCATTTTAACAACTAAATTGCACATTCTATTGTGATATTTTCTTACATTTCTATGTTTATTTTAATATTATTATCTTGAAATTTCAGCTATTGCCCTTCCATATCAGCTTTTTTTCCTGATTGTTTCTTTCCCTTTGTGCAAATATCAATTTCCAGAACTCTGCATTAAAAGCACTATTTATAGATTTCTGATTTTGCTAAGTAGAGAAGCCACATTCCTCTAAGGTTATCCCTTGTGCAATAAAATGTCCTGTATAAAACACAACAAGCAAACATAGGAAGACTCTGAAAATTAGAAAGAAAGAAGAAAACTGTGTAGGTACCTTAGACACTGAGGAATGATGAAGAGGTGAGTTCCCTGATTTTCCTCATTGCCTCCCATATATCTTAGACAGGACACTTGAAAGGTTTCCAACCTGCTACCAACACACCAAGAGGCTCACACAAATTAAAGCTCCAAGAGAAGCCTGTTCCACATAATCAAAAGACTAGAATAGATGGTCCAACAACATAAAATTATTATTATTTTTTTAACTATCCACCCTACTCCAGCAAAACACCCAAAACACCAGTAGTAAAATTGTACCTTTCCTTCTGTTGTAGTTTGAGAGGGTCTTGGTGAGGGGCTGATATCTCTAGCCTGCCTGCCTGTCATGTTTCTTGTTTAAGAAGACATAATTTTGTTAAGATGGCAATATTCCTCAAATAAATCTACAGATTCAATGCAATCCTTATAAAAATCCCAATGGCCTTTTCTTGCAGAAATGGAAATGCTGATCCTCAAATTAGTATAGAATTGTAAGGAGCATGGTTAACCAAAACAGTATTGAAAAAGGTAAACGGATTTGGAAAACTCATGCCTCTTGGTCTCAAAACTTATTATAATGCTACAGTAATTAAAACTAGGTGGGACTTGTGTGAAGATAGACATACAGACCAATGGAATAGAATTGAGAGTCCAGGAATAAACAAACATCTGTAACCAATTGATATTTAATGAGGTGACAAGACAATTCAATGGGGAAAGAATGGCCTTTTGAACAAATAGTGCCTGGAAAACTGGATACTCACATGCAAAAGAAAAAGCTGAATCCCTCTGTCAGTTTATATACACACACACACACACACACACACACACACAAAAAAAAAAAAAAACCCCACAAAATTTAAAATAAATCTGTGACAAGACTAAGAGATAAAACAATAAAACCATTAGAAGAAAATGTAGTGGTCAATCTTCATAAACTAGGGTTTTAAAGGGATTATTAGATTTGATACCAAAAGCATGAGCACTCAAAGATAAAGTAGATAAATTAGACTTTGTAAATTTTTTATTTTACAAAAAAATTGTCCCTTAACATCATCATAAAGAAGATAAAATTAAAAACTTCAGAATGGAAGAAAAATATTTGCAAATCATATTTTTAATAAAGGTTTGGTATCCAAAATATTTAAGAATATATATATGGAAAACTCTTGCAAATCAACAACAAAAAGCAACCCAATTTTTAAAAAATGGGCAAAGGACTTAATAGACATTTTTTTCAAAGAAGATATACAAAAATATAACAAGCATAGGAAAAGACATTCAACATTATTACTCATTAAGGAAAAGTAAATCTAAACTGTGAGATACCATATCACACACACTAACTATATATTTTTTTCTTTTAAGAAAATAAAAAGTGCCTGTAAGAATATCAAAAAAATAAGAACTCCTGAGAGCTTCCAGTTAAGATGGTGGAATAGACAGTCACCTGCATCACTCTCTCCCACAAATCAACCAATTTACAACTTTTAAAAGGCAACCACAGCAAAGCTGGGGCTGCTAGAGCTCAAGGGAAGAGGAGGAGATACCTACAGAGTTCATGAAGGCAGGAAAAGACACGATGATAGAAAGAAAGGATTGCTCTGATCATTTCGAATCTCAGCCACTTCAAGGTGGAGCTGGTGGGCACATGGAGCAAGAGCTGGAAAAAGCTGCAGCTGTGCCCTTTGTATGAAGTTGCTTGGAGGTGGTAGGGAAAAGGAGGGCCTTGGTGGCCATGAGGCCAGCAGGACCACCAGCAGGGTTCCAATGGACCCACAGAGCTACCAGCCACTGCAACAGAAAAAAAGAATTCACTCAGAGGCTGGTGAGTCACTGCAAAGGAACAATGCACAGCCCTTCCTTTTGGAAGTGTTTGGAGTGCGGGCAGTGGGGAGATGGGCCCAATAGGGAAACACTGGGGCACAGCATGGACAGCTGATCTTCCCCCCAATTCAGCACAGAACCACTCTGTGTAAACTGATCAGGAATATAGAATAGCAGGAGGAACAGTTTGCTGAAAAGACTCAGGTCCAGACCAGAGTTTCCACACAACCTAGGTGTACCATACCTCAGAAGACCCAGAAGTCAACTATTAAAACATGAGCTACACAAAAAGCCTTCCCTAGGGAATCAGCAGCAAGGTAAATATTTAACTCAGCCACAGGGCTCAAGTGCTGGTCCCCACAGGAAGTTCCCCCATTTTAGAAGTAAGCAAAGGACAACAAATTAGTTCCAGTGCAGAGTTTAAGTAGTGGAAACAGCTAATAATCCAACATAGAACTGAAAGAAAAAACAAAATACCCACAGACCAGAGACAAAGTTTGATATTAACTAGCAAATGTCTCAATTCACCAAAGGGTACCTATTAAACCTCGAAGAACCAGTAGCCTCCTGGGCCCTCAAGCCAGGGAGGAGGGAGGGCTGTGGGCCTCAGCAGTACCCCTTGACACCCACAGCCAACTCATTGACAACCACTGAGATGCTGCAGGAAGTGCCCTGGGTTCCCAAACCAGGCCAGTGAGGGCCGAGGGCCTCATGTCCCTGTGACACTCACAACTAGCCCAACAATGACCACTGAACCACTGCTGGAAACACTCCAGGCTCCTGAGCTGGGCAGTATGGGGCTGTGGGCCCCAGCCATGAACACCAACACTCACACGCAGCCCAGTAATGACCACTGAGCAACCACAGGAAGTGCCCTGGCTCCTAATTAGGGGTGGTAGGGGGCTGAGGGCTTCAGCCACACCCCACTGACATCTGTATTCAGCTCAGCAATGACCAAGCAACCAATGGAACCCCATGGTCTTCCCTGTAAGAATGAGGGAGGTATCACAGGCCTCAACCATGCCCCTCCTTTTCCTTCCTTCTCCCACCCTATTACCTTCCCCCTTCCCATCTCCCCTCCTACCCAACTGCTCCACGACAACAAGTTAGAATGTAAAAGCAGGTAGAGCCTGGGACCAACCCCTCCTCTCACAACCGGACATGCTGCTCCTGCCTCAGGGCCTGCCCAGGTTCCTGAGGCATGGATCCAGGGACCAATCCCTACTCCTGCAACCAGGCAAGGAGCATGCCAAAAACATCACTTTCATGTGGGTGGCCCACCACAGCCATCACAATAGCCATGGCTGTGGCAAAAGTGGCTAGATGCTACAACCACCATGCAGATGGCATACCAGCCACTGGAGTGCATTGACACAAAGAGAGTCACCAGTGGAGACCAAAGAAAAGAAGAGGATGTCTCTCTCCACAAAGCGCATTCAAGAGTGACGGAAGAAGCATCTGCTCCATGATAATAGTGGGGGACCTGAAAACACTTTCTCTCAGCACTGGCCAGATCATCTAGGCAACAAATCAACATAGTAACTGTTACTCTTTCAGAAGGAGAGAAGAAATCTAGGGTTATCAGAGGTGGTAGGGCAGAGGGAGAGGGAGATGCGGAGAGATTGGATAAGAGGCATAAAGAGTAAGTATTATTTGTTATAATATATATGCTAATAATATTGATTTGGTCAACATACATCAATGTTGAACCCCCCAAATACGTAAAATCAATTATGATTCAATAAAAATAAATAAATAAATAAAAATGAGAACTCTTGCACATTGCACTTGAGTGTGTAAAATGGTGCTGCTGTTGTGAAAAACATTTTGTCAGTTCAAAAAGTTAAACTTAAATTAACAAATTACCCAGCCACTGTACACCTCAGTATATGCTCTAGAGAAATGAAAGCATATGTCTACACAGAAATTGTACACAAATGTTTACAGCAACATTGTTTATAATAACTAAAAGGTGGAAACAACCAAAATGCTCATTAATAAATTGATTAATTGGATAAATGGATAAAATGGAATAGCATTCAGCCACCGAAAGGAAAAGTACATATTGAACATGGGTGAACCTCAAAAAATTACAATAAATAAAATAAGCCAGACATAAAAAAGTCTTGTATATTTTCGTATTAAAGATCCAGAATAGGCAAATTCACAGAGAAGGACAGAAAATTTGTAGTTGCCAGAGAATTGTTGGGGTTGGGGAGATGGAGAATTATTACTTGATGGGTATGAAGTTTTTTCCAGGGTGATGAAAATATCTGTAAACTAGAGAGTTGGTCAACACACAAACATTGTGAACACAGTAAATATTATCCAAACTTTAAAATGGTTAAATGTATGATATTTTAATTTCACCTCGAATAGAAAAAAAGTCACTTTTAAATCCACCACCCAGATAGAATATTGACATCTACCTTTCCAATTTTTAGTCTATTCAGACTTTTATAAATATATTTAAATACATAGGAATAAAAAATATTCAGAACTAAAGAAAAATAAATGAGTTATGAAGTCACACAAAAACACTGAGGAAACTTAAATGCATTTTGCTAAGTGGAATATGTCAATCTGAAAAGGCTATATACTGTAAGATTCCAACTATACGACATTCTGGAAAAGACAAAACTATGTAAAAAGATCAGTGGTTGCCTGGGATTCAGGAGCTGGGAGGGAAGGAATGAATAGGTGGTACATAGGGAAACGATTCTGTATGCAATAGTAACTATGAGTGCACTCATTACTCCTACAGAATTGTATAACGCAAAGAGTTAAACCCTATGTAAAGTATGCACTTTAGTTAGTAATAACCTATCAATATTATCTCATCAATTGCAACAAATGTACCACATCAGTGGAAGAAGTTAATGATAAAGGGAACTCTGTGTGTGTGTTGGAAGCAGGGGTGGATAGGATATGTAGAACATTAGGTACTATCTGCTTAATTATCCATCTGGTGACATCAAAACCTGGCAATGGCAGACCTTTCCCAAACCAACAGAGTCTGCCCCAGTAAATCTGTCACTCAGGAAAAAGGAAGGCAAGCTTCCTGGATGTCTGTTGACTCCAAATTTGTAGAATATTTTTCCCTCCCCAAATCTTTTGAATGTTTTTTTTATTGGTTATGAATATTCATGAGATACAAAGCTGATTTTCACCCCTAGTGCCCATGATGTGGGGGCCAGATTCATACTGGCTATATACCCATTACCACAAATTGTATTTGTACCCTGTGTCCCACAACTAATTATCCCCAACTTCCCTCCACCATCCACCTACCCCCAATCCACTTTGTAGCCCATAGAATGTTCTCTCCCTCTGCAAGTCCAATGCACTGCTGAGGTCTTTCTTTCCTTCCTTTTTTCTCTCTTAGCTCTCACATATGAGTGAGTGCACGTGGTATTGATCCCTCTGTGCTTTGCTTATTTCACTCAGCATTAGTTTCTCCAAGCTCATCCATGTGGTTGCAAATGGGAGAATTTCTTTTTTATGGCAGAGTAGTATTCCATGGTGTATATATATACCACAGATTCCTTATCTAATCATCGATGGACATTTAGGTTGGGTCCATGTCTTGGCTATTGTAAACAAATCTGCAATGAATATGGGAGTGCAGGTATCCCTTCGACATGATGATTTCCATTCCTCTGGTATGTTTTTGACTTTTTCTCTTCACAATGTTTTTATAGACTCCTTGTTAATCTCTTATTGATCTCAATTTACTCACTTTTTTTAAATGCAAGTGTCTCAGAGGAGAGAGAAACAACTGTGGGGATTTATATAACATAAGAATAGAATTTAGGGGACCTTATTTATTTTATCTCTCCTTCCTAATATCTATAGATGTAAATACAAGGGTACTTCAAAAAAGTTCATGAAAGATCTGTATATTCTCTTTTAATTCTATTTTTTTCTGTGAACTTTTTGAAGATCCCCATAGCTGTTGCCTGCTCTCTGAGACACTTGTATTTTTCAAAAATGAGTAAATGGAGATCAATGAGATTAACAGAGAGTCTATAAAAAAAATACTGCAAGGAGAGAAAGTAAAAAACATACGAAAGATTTGGAGAGAGATATATGCTTCAAATTTGGAGTAACTTTTGTTTGGTTGGTCGGTTTTATATTTTTCTTTCCATGCATGATATCGATTTACTGGGGCAGACTTGTAGTTTGGGAGAGGCATGTGAAAAAATAGTTTAGCACCCTACCTAAAATTCTACTCAAAGTTTTATTCCAGCTGGATTTTAGGTCTAAATATAAATACAAACATTAAAGTTTCTACACAATAATATAGAAAATATATTCATCATCTTAAAGATAGATGTATTTCTTAAAGAAATCTAAAAAGTACTAAACACTGATGGAAATATGGAAGTGTTATATTGCATTAATGGAGTCTTTAAAAGATTTTTATTAATGGACTCTTCAAAAGAGAATTTAAAAGCAGGTAATTTGGTAGAAAAAGATCACTGCAATATTTGTCTTCATTAAACTCTTATATTCAGAGGATGTAAAAAACTTCTAAATATCAATCAAAATAGAGACAATCTAAGTTTTAAATATGAAAAAATTCTTGAATTCACAATTTAAAAAGAGCAATATCCAGATGATCAATACAGTTCTCAAGTGTTCAACCTCATTTGGGGGGGAGGGGTCAGTATTTGTTTATTTATTTATTTATTTTTATTTTTAGCATACTCATTATTACAAATAGTAATTTTTCTTTATTCCCTTTACCCGACCTATCATTCCCCAAACCCCTTCCCTCTCTTCCCCCATCTCTAGTATCCTTAGTTTTGTTCTGAATGTTCAATGTATTGTTGTGGTCTTTTCTAACTTACTTATTCTCTCTCTCTCTCTCTCTCTCTCTCTCTCTCTCTCTCTCTCCCCCCCCTTCTTTCTTAGCACCCAGTTATGAGTGAGAACATGAAGTATTTCTCTTTCCGTGTCTGGCTTATTTCACTTAACATAACTTTTTCCATGCTCATCCATGTTGCTGCACATGGCAGAATTTCATTCTTTTTTATGGCTGAGTATTCCATTATGTATATATGCCACATTTACTTTATCCAGTTGTCTATCAATGAACTTTTAGGTTGGTTCCATATTTTGCCTATTGTAAACAGAGCTGTGGTGAACATGGGACTGCAGGTATCCCTTCAACATGATGATTTCCATTCCTTTGGATATATGCCCTGTAGAGGCATTGCTGGATCATATATTAGATAGTTCTATCTGTAGTTGTTTGAGAAACTTCCATACTGTTTTCCAAAATGGCCATGCTAATTTAGAGTCCCACCAACAGTATAGAAGAGTTTTGCTTTCCCTGCATCTTCAACAGCATTTGTTATTCTGGGTCTTTCTAATAATGGCCAGCCTAACTGGTATGAGATGATATCTCCATGTGGTTTTGATGCGCATTTCCCTGATGGCTAGTAATGCTGAGCATTTTTTCATGTACCTATTAGCCATTCATATGTCTTCCTTTAAAAAATTTTTATTCATATCCTTTGCCCATTTTTTAATTGTATTATTTGGTTTTTTACTGTATAGTTGTTTGATTACTCATATATTCTGGATATTAATCCTTTGTCAGATGTGTACTTTACAAATATTTTATTCCATTCCGTGGGTTGTCCTGCTCTGCTGGTTGTTTCCTTTGCTGTGCAGTAGCATTTTAGTTTGATATAATCCCATTTGTTTATTTTTTTTCTATTGTTGCTTGTGTTTTGGAATTTTATTAATAAAGTCTTTGTCCAGTCCTTTGACGGGAGACGGTGGCTGGCTGGTGCTGTGATCTGAACCCTTGACCTTGGTGCTACCCACACCAGGTTCTAACCAAGTGAGCTAACTGACCAGCCCCCTTCAATCTCATTTGTCATGCAGAAAATAATATCAGTTCCATAAAAACATACCTTCATAGATATACCAGCATTCACTGAGGAAGTAATAGGGAGAAAACACCACGGATTTTCAATGTTTTGAAGCTATTGGATTTTTACTCATTGCTGGTAGTTTTGAAAATTCATTCAACTACATTGGAAAGCAATCTGGCAGGGTTTAAATATTGAACATAGCATATACTGTGAATCAGCAGTGCCACTCCAAAGTGTATATAAAAATACACTGAAATGTAATCATTAGTTCACCCAGATACATGGATAAGAATCGTATTGTTAGTATTAGCCTGAAATTGGGAACAACAAAAACTGAATGACAGCAATCAAACTTAACACTGTTAACTTATATAAGTAAAAAGAAGAAACTGCTACATGAAACAACATAGTTGAGTATCACAAACACAACACCGATCAATTGAAAGCAGAAAGCAAAGGTGGCAGACTACATCATTCTATGTGTATGAAACCTTAAAATAGAAAAAAAGTACTATATATTACCAAAATTCAAAAATAATGGTTAATTTGGGGAGGAAGAGTGTTAGCTGGGCGATCAAGGAGGACTTCTAAGGTGTTCATTAATGTTCTATTTCCTAATGAGAGTAATATTTACATAGAGATGTTTATTTTGTGAATATTGGCCAAGTTGTGTGATTATGATTTATCTGCTTTCCCTTATGTATATTGTGCTTTATTAAAAAGGTTTACAAAACTTCATTGACATTAAAAATAAAGATAAATTTAATTGAATATAAGAATATAACATTTTTAATGTTTTTATTTATAAAAACTAAATGAAAACAACTAAACACATTTTCTGTATTAAGGTTATGTAAAATAAAAACAAAGGAGGGGATAAAAATTCAGAGCTGACTTTAATTACTTAGAAAACATTATAACAAAACATTGCTATTGGTAGGTAATTTCAGGGCTATTCTGTATTTATTTTTATTTAATTTGTTTTTAACATTTCCTTGTACATATTTGTGAGACACAGTGTGTTGTTTCAATACATGCAAATACTGCACAGTGATTCACTTAAAGTAGATAGCATAGTTTTGTACTCATTAGTCCACTTCTCCCTCCTGCCTTGCCTCCCCCATCAGCCTTAAGTAATCATTATATTCTACTGTCTACTTATATTCTATAAGAATCACTTTTTTTTAGACTTCACATATAAATGAAATCATATGGTATTCTTCTTTCTGTGCCTAGCTTTATTTCACTTAACATCATAGTTTCCAGTTGCATCCAAGTCATTGCAAATTATAGGATTTAATTTTTTGTACCTGAATAATATTCCATTGTGTATATGTACCACAGGTTTTTAATCCATTCATCTGTTGATGGATACTTACGTTAATTTCATCTCTTGGTTAATATGAATAATGTTCTAATGAAAATGTTTTAATGTCTTTTTGATATATTGATTTCATTTCCTTTGAGTATATACCTAGTAGTGGGATAGCTGGTGGATAAGGTAGACCTATTTTACTTCTCTGAGGAACCCCCATACTGTTTTCCACAATGATTGTACCAAATTACATTCACATCCAGGTAGGAGAGTTTCTTTTTCACAAAAGCTATTTTTTAAAAATAAATTCGCCAGGACAAGGCTAATGATAAAGCATAATGGGATAACACAAAAAATTATAAAAGGGGTATTATGGACTAAATGTTTGTGTCCTTCCCCCAACAACAAAAAAATTTAGATGTTGAAATCTTTACCGCTAATGTGATGGTGCTAGGAGGTAAAGACTTTGGTAGATAATTAGGTCGTGAGAAATGCTCATGAATTGGATTAGTGTACTCATGAAAGAAATCCCAGAGAGCTAGTCTCACCAGAGACTAGAGAGCAAGCCCTCACCAGACTTGGCTATGTTACAGTCTGACCTCAGACTTCTAGCTCTAAGAAATAAATTTCTTTTATTTATAAGTTACCCAGTCTATGGTACTTTGTTATAGCAGACCTTACTGACTAAGATAAAAAGAGATCAAATGTTACAATAATGCACTATGAATATCAATAAATTTAAAGTACTGACTATGGAGGATTTCATAAATTATCAAAATTTGACATAAGAAGATATAGAAAATGTTAACAAAAAGTACTTATACAGCAAAAATGAAAAATAATCACAAAATTACTCTGTTAGACATTGCACAGGGCTTGTAAAGCCTTAATTATATATGAATTGATCTTATGTAAAACGTTGTTAGAATATAGGAAAAAAGCAATAGACTTTGTCCATTTAATCTGTACAACTAGAATAAACTTTGTACCAAGCCTAAAAAAGAATGAAATAGTTTATATAATATATGATATATAAAAGCTCAGAACAGAGAATTAAATATATTTATATATTGTAAGATGTTGACTTTCATAGTATGCAAGAACAGTTCCACATTCAGAAACCTACTATTAAAATGTATCCTGGTGTCAGCTAAATTGAAAATATGGAATAAATCTATTAAAAATTTACTATCAAGGTCTAAAAGTAATAGCTCATGAAAATTCTTAACATATACAAAGTAAAATATTGTTTATTTAAGATGATAAATAGTACAAACAGCCAATGAATTTCACAAAGAGATATATCAGATTTACCCATTACAATGTCTTAAAAGATACAAATGAATAATACCAACAATATTTTTGAAATTTTTGTGCATTTATAAACAATGAAATTCTAAAAGAAAACAATGTTTGTAATCATTTTATTTTTAATAAGAAAATAAAATTTAAGCTTCTTACAGTTAGTAAGAGGATTTATACAGAACATAAAATAAAATACAAAACCTGTATTTTCTTATGACTCACAAATAAGGTGTTATAAAATGTTAAAAGGCTGAACTTTATAATGGCAAGAAATACAAACCAGTATGGAATAATCTTAAGCTCAGACATTTTGTTTGTTTTGGGTTTTGTTTTGTTTTCTTTTAAAAAGGACAATAGCCTGCTATTTATATAAGAAACTGAGCTTTGGGTTTCTAAAAGGTTAGTTTGCTTTCCCATCCTATAATGATTATATGATTTTATATAAAATAATTATATTCTTGAAATTGCTCATTTTCTTAATTTTATCAGCACCACACTCTCCCGAGTACTCGTTTTCTTAATTTTAGATAATTTATTAATAAAAAAACATAAAGCATAATGCTGAATAAAGGACTGACAAAAACAATTTTATAAGAATTCATTTTTATAAAGCAAAAAATTCGAATTATGAAGAAATCAAACAAAATATATTTATAACTAGATAAATTAGAATTATAATTAAATATTCAAGTTAACTTTAAAAAAGTTTCTCTTACGAGGTGACCCTGAGAGGCCCAAGAACGGCAGCGACCATGTGCCCCGAGATGAAAGTGTGACCAAACAGGGAGGCGGCACTGCAGCTGGACTCCACCCCCAGCCCAGGTGAGTTGGTGCTGACCAGAGCCACGTACTGAGGTGCCCACTTGGGAATAAGGAGGTGCTGCTGCTGGACTCCCAGTCCAATCCCCACAGCCCAGAGAGGCCTGAATCTGCCACCCACAGGCACTGAGGCAGCCATGCCAAATTGGCAGTCCTGGCAGGATCTTAGCCAGACTACAGTGTAAAATGAGAGGACCATGAAATCCCTTGCCACAATGACTAAACACCAAAAAAAAAAAAAAAAAAAAGATACCAGAAATATGAAAAATCAAGAAAGTACACCACCAAAGGGTAATAACTCTCAAGCTCTAGATCCTATAGAACAAGAAGCCCTTCAAATAACTGACAAGGAATTTTGAGTGACAATTCTAAGGAAACTTAATGAGATACAACAAAACTCGGCTAGACAACACAAGGAAATGAGGAAAAGTATGCAGGACTTGAAAGAAGAAATGTACAAGGAAATCACTGCCCTGAAAATGAATGTAGCAGAGCTTGCCAAACTGAAAAATTCATTCAAAGAAATAAAAAACACAGCAGAGAGTTTAACCACCAGGCTTGCAGAAGCAGAAGAACTTCTGACCTTAAAGATGAGTTGTTTGAAATAACACAGGCAGACAAAAAAAAAAGAAAGAAAAGAAAAGAAAAAGAAAAAGAAAAATTAATTAAAAACATTGTAGAAAATCTAAGAGAGATATCAGACAACCTTAAGTGCTCAAATATCTGAGTCATGTGTATTACAGAAGGGGAGGAAAAAGGAGATTGCATTGAAAACATATTCAACAAAATAGTGGCAGAAAACTTCAGGAAGCTCAAAGATTCCCAAATGTATTAAACCCCAAAAGGTCTTCTCCAAGACATGTTATAGGCAAGTTGGCAAAACTCAGAGATAATCTTAAAAGCTGCAAGAGAGAAGCATCAAGTCACCTGTAAAGGAGCCTCAATCAGACTAACATAAGACTTTTTATCACAAACCCTAAAAGCTAGAAAGGAATGGAATGATATATTCAAAATATTAAAGACAGAGATTGCCACCCAAGAATACTTTGCCCTGCAAGGCTATCCTTCTGAAATGAAGGGCAAGTAGTGTATTTCTCAGACAAACAGAAACTGCAGGAGTTCACCACCACATGACCACCCTTACAAGAAATTCTCAAGGGAGTTCTGGGTTTGGTACCTGAAAAATAACTACCACTGGTATAAGAACTCAAGAAAAATCAAAACTCACTAGTAAAAGAAAAATGCTAACAATTAAGAGAAAAAAAAAAATTTACCTACCACCCAAGAAACCAACAAATACAGAAGAAAAACAGTAAATCAGAAAGAAAGGAACAAAAGACACCTAAGACAACCAAAAAACAATAAAAAAAATGCTAGGAATAAATCAACACTATTCAATAACAACTCTTAATGTAAAAGGCTTAAATTCTCCAATCAAAAGACACAGACTGGCTGACTGGATTAAAAAGGTGGACCAAACTACATGCTGCCTTCAAGAGACTCACCTCCCCTATCAAGACACACATAGACTAAGACTGAAAGGATGAGAAAAAATACACCATGCAAATAGAAGTGAAAAATGAGCCAGAATAGTTATTGTTATATCTAATAAAATAGACTTTAAACTAAAAACCATGAAAAGAGATAATGGCCACTACATAATGTTAAAAGGATTGATCCATCAAGAAGACATAACAAATATAAATATTTATGCACCCAATGTCAGAGCAGCCAGATTTATTAAGCAAACTTCATTAGACCTAAAGAAGGAGATAGACATTAATGCCATAATAGCAGGGAACCTGCACACCCCACTATCAATATTGGCCAGACCATCTAGGCAAAGAATCAGCAGAGATACACAAGATCTAAACAACACTCTAGACCAATTGGACTTGGCAGATATCTATAGAACATTCCATCCAACAACCTCAGAATATTCATTCTTCTCATCAGCACATGGATCATTCTCCAGGATAGATCATATGTTAGTTCACAAATCAAGTCTCAACAAATTCAAAAAAATTGGAATTATCCCATGTATTTTTTCAGATCATATTGGATTAAAATTAGAAATCAATAACAAACAGAATTCTGGAAACTATACAAACACATGGGAGTTAAACAGCATTCTATTTAATGACATATGGGTCCAAAAATAAAGCAAACAGGAAATCAAAAAGATGATTGAAACTAATGAAAACAATGATACATCATAACAAAACCTGTGGGATAGGGCAAAAGCAGTACTAAGGGGGAAATTTATTGCATTAAATGCTTATTTCAGAAGAATGGAAAGATGGCAAGTAAACAACCTAACACTTCACCTTAAAGAACTAGGAAAACAAGAACAATCCAAACCCAAAGTTAGCAGTTGGAAGGAAATCATTAAGATCAGAGCAACCTTATGAAATTTGCCAGAGACCAGCCCCATAGGATACGTTGGACCTGAATAGGTGGTGTGAATTTGGTGAAAAAAGAAAGACATGGACCATAGATGTCTAGTGCAAGTGTGGACAACAACCACATGAATATTGTTTTATTTATATTTTTTTACTTAATCCTCTACATAATGATTTATCTTTAATCAAAAATTTTTTTATTTCATGTCTATTGAAAAGGAAAGGTCAAAATGTTCCAAAGCACTCATGCTCTGACAAAAACATCTACTCATGCATCAGTAGTTCACCCCAAAGACTGTGGCTTGTGGCCAGAAAACTACACAATGCTTGGCTTTAAAACATCAGACTTTTGGTCTGAATCATAAACCTTAACCTTTTTAGCTTACAATTTAACCCCTTTTTGATCTTACTTATACTTACTACTCTTAATTTTAATAACATTGATTAGTTATGGTTAACAATTTAATATTGCTTATACTCTATATTGATCATCTTAATTTATAACCAAAATCATAATGTTTATAACATGAATATTATAAAATTTAACTATAAATCTTTATTAAATTTCTATGTTATTGTTACAATCTGATTTAAACAAAACCTACTAATATCAAAATTTGTTTGTGTTTCCATACTATTAATTATTTATTTTTTAACAAGAACTTTTATTTCCATGCCAATAGGCTCCAGGAACAGCACAGGGGACAATCTGAAAAGTTAAATGATCCTACTCAAACTAACAAAAACACACTATATCATTCTTATTATTACTAGGGAAACAACATATTTTTCGTAAATCAAGTGAAACTGTCGGAATGGGGAAAAACAAAGAAATCTGTAACTGGTTATGATCAAATAGTTGTAAACATCACTGCACTCAGACCCACCAACTCCCTGGGGGACGTGGATAAAATTCCAACATAACAATTTCATTCCACACATACAAGAGCATGACCACAGCCACAATGGGTCAATGTGTACATACATCACTAACAGGAAAAATCAATAACAAAATTAAATCGAGCCAACCCATACCAGGAACACACGTTAAAAACACCTTTAGTACTGACAATGCCTTTTAAATAAGCCAGTTAATTTTGATATATTTTTAACATGTCCTTTGAGAAAACCCAGGGTCCTCAGAAACTCCCAAAGCCATACTAAGCCAAAGGTGAGTCCTTCTAATTCCAGGAAGCCTTGTTTAGTAGCCAAAGGTGAACAAACAGGAAATTCCAGAGAGCCATGCCAAACACGTGGGATCCCCCTGTGGCCTAGCTGAACAAGGGGTGTTGCTCTCAGCCTCCCAAACTTTTCCCTATAGCAGGATGGCTCTCGACAGAAATTGAAACTCAAAGAATGATACAAAAAATAAAGGAATTAAAAAGTTGGTTTTTTTTAAAAGATAAATAAAATTGACAAACCATTAGCATAGCTAACTAAAAAAAGAAGAGAGAAGACCGAAATAACAAAAATTAGAAATGAAAAGGTGATATTACAACTGATACCTCAGAAATACAAGAAATCATTACTGACTACTATAAACAACTATATGCCAACAAATTTGAAAATCTGGAGGAAATGGATAAATTTCTAGGCACACACAAACTACCAAAACTGAGCCAAGAAGATGTAGAAAATCTGAACAGACCAATAGCAATAAAAGAGATTGAAGCTGTTATCAGAAGGCTCCCAGCAAAGAAAAGCCCAGGACCGATGGGCTCACAGCAGAATTCTACCAAACATTCAAAGTGTAATTGACACCAGTTCTCTACAAACTATTCTAAAAGATTGAAAGAGAGGCAATTCTCTCAAACTCATTCTATGAAGCAAACATCCACCCTGATACCAAAACCAGATAAAGATACTACAAAAAAAGAAAACTACAGGCCAATATTCTTGGTGAATATAGATGCAAAAATCCTCACTAAAATACTAGCTAACTGAATACAGCAACACATATGCAAAATTATTCACCATGATCAACTGGGATTCAACCCAGGGATGCAAGGTTGGGTCAACATACACAAATCAATAAATGTGATACACCATATCAATAAAATAAACACAAGGAACATATGATCATCTATATAGATGCTGTAAAAGCATTTGACAAAATTCAACACTCGTTCATGATAAACACTCTCTACAAGTTAGGTATGGATGGAAAGAATCTCAACATAATTAAAGCCATATATGACAAACCCATTGCCAATATACCTGAACGTGGAAAAGCTGTAAGCATTTCCCTTTAAACCAGGAACTAGAAAAGTATGCCCACTCTCACCACTCCTATTCAACAGAGTTGGAAGTACTAGCCAGAGCAATCAGAGAAGGAAATAAAGAGCATCCAGATTGGAAAAGATGAAGTAAATCTGTCCCTGTTTGCAGATGACATGATCCTATATATCGAACAGCCTAAAGCCTCACATAAAAAACTGTTGGAGTTGATAAATGATTTCAGCAAATTTGCAGTTTACAAAATCAACACACAAAAATCAGTAGTGTTTCTATTCTCCATAGTGAACATGCAGAAAGAGGAATCAAGAAAGCTAGCCCATTTACAATAGCCACCAAAACAAAAAAAAAAAAAAAAAAAACCAGGAATAGAGTTAACCAAGGATGTTAAAAATCTCTACAATGAGAACTACAAAGCATTGTTGAAAAATTAAAGAGGACACAAGAAGATGGAAAGATTTTCCATGCTCTTGGATTGGAAGAATCCACATTGTGAAAATGTCCATACTACCCATAGTGATATATAAATTCAATGCAATCCCCATCAAAATTTCAATGACATTTTCCTCAGAAATGAAAACAAAACTATCCAGATATTTATATGGAATAAGAAAAGACCACACATAGCCAAAGCCATCCTGAGCAAAAAAAATAAAGCTGGAGGCATAACACTACCTAACTTTAAACTATACTACAAAGCTATAATAACCAAAACAGCATGGTACGGGCATAAAAAAAGACACACAGATCAATAGAATAGAACAGGTAATCCAGAAATCAACCCACACACCTACAGCCTTCTGATCTTTGAAAAGGCACCAAGCCTATACACTGGGGAAGAGACTGCCCCTCAGCAAATGGTGCTGAGATGACTGGGATATCCATATGCAGGAGAATGAAACTAGAACTGTACCTCTCACCATATACCAAAATCAACTGAAAATGGATTAAGGAATTTAATTTACACCCTGAAACATAAAACTTCTTAAAGTAAATGTAGGAGAAACACTTCAGGAAGTGGGACTGGGCTCAGACTTCATGAATATGATCCCAAAAGCATGGGCAACCAAAGGAAAAATAAACAAATGGGATTATATCAAACTAAAAAGCTTCTGCACAGCAAAAGAAACAATTACCAGAGGTAAAAGACAACCAACAAAGTGGGAGAAAATTTTTCCAAAATATACATCTGTCAAAGAACTAATATACTGAATATACAAGTAACTGAAACAACTTTACAACAACAACAACAACAACAACAAAACACAAGTAAACCAATTAAAAAATGGGCAAAGGAGCCAAATAGGAATTTCTCAAAGGAAGATATATGAACGGACATCAGACACATGAAAAAAAGCTCAACATCACTCAGCATTTGGGAAATGCAAGTCAAAACCACACTGAGATGCCATCTCACCCCAGTTAGGATTGCTAATATTCAAAAGACTATGAATGATAAATGCTGGCGAGGTTTTGGAGTAAAAGGAACCTTAAACACTGTTGGTGGGACTTCAAAATTGTGCAGCCTCCATGGAAAACAGTATGGCGGTTCCTCAAACAATTGCAGATAGATCTACCATATGATCCAGCTATCCCACTGCTGGCAATATACCCAGAGGAATGGAAATCATCAAGTCAAAGGTATACCTGTTCCCAAATGTTCATCGCAGCAATCTTTACAATAGCTAAGAGTTGGAACCAGCCCAAATGTCCATCATCAGATGAGTCAATATGGAAAATGTGGTATATCTACACAACAGAATACTACTCTGCTATAAAATAGAATGAAATACTGCCATTTGCAATAACACCGATGGACCTAGAGAGAATTGTATTAAGTGAAATGAGTCAGGCACAAAAAGAGAAATACCACATGTTCTCACTTATTTGTGGGAGGTAAATTGAGTAAATAAATACACAACTAAACTGGTGGGAGGGAAGAAGACACAACAATCACAATTCCTTGAAGTTGTTACAACAACCAAACAGATCCGAGATTGTTGGGAAGGTGGAGGGAGAGGGAGGGGGAAGGAGGTTTTGGTAATGGACCACAATAATCAATCACATTGTATATTGATAAAATAAAATTAAATTAAAAAATAGGAAAAATAAAGACTTTATGTTATCAAATATATATATATATCAGAAATAAAATTATTTTTAAAGAAAAAAAAGTTTCTCTTAAATGATTGTGTTTTTTAATTAGTTAAAAAATCCACAAGTTATTTTGAGTTATTGCTAAAAGGAGACACTTTCATCGTAAATTCTTTTTTTTTCTTTGTATAGATATGTCATGAGAGACTTTTTCATAAGAAAAGATGAACAGATAGATAAATATATTTAATGGACAACTTGAAATAAATGAAACTTTCTGCAATTCTTTGTAGTACTATTAAATTGAATTCCACAAAAGACAAAGTATCTTGATATCTTCTCTCTCTTCTCTCTCTCCCTCTCTATATATCTTTCTATCTATATAAATGTATACATTCATAAATATGGATATGAATATAGATATAGATACACAGGAGGACAAAGAGAGGTAGATAGACATCTATTTATCTATTTATCTACTTTGATGAAAATTCAGTTAAGTTCTTCATATTAAAGAAATTTGAGAGGCACTCGAAAGGTCCTTTATTGAAAAGGATTTAAAATTTAGTCATTAGAAACATTCAGTTTATTTCTGAGAAGTGTATTGGAAATCTTTATTAAGATTTAACACATGACAACTAATTACACTGGTTAATGTTTGTATTTAAATTAAAGACATGTATTTAACATGATTTATTTAGAGCAGGTTGGAAAAATAACAGGAATGTGTTTTTCAGTACTCTATTGCAGTATTTTAATAAATATTTTATCTTACCATGTGCTTTAAATACATTTATCACAAAACTTTGGAAGGACCTTTAGTTTATAAAAAATATTTTGCCATATAACACAGTTACAAAAACTAATTTTTAAAAAATGCAATCAGAAAAAAAAACATTTTATGGAAATGTATCAATAGCTAATTAGATCATGTTTAATAAAATATAAACCACAGAAAAATAAATTATAGTGTGAAACTTATTGAACTATATTAATCAAATAAGTAATTCAGGATTAAATCAACCTGGATCTAAATAACAAATCTTTTTTTATAATAATTTATGAAAGAAGATAATTAATCAACTTTTACCCCCATTATTATTTTCTGGACATACAATGTAATATGTAGAAAAAAACTACATGGTATAAATGAGGTAAGGATTATGACCAACAGCTTTAAATTCTTTTGTATATGTGCATGCGTGCGTGTATGTATGTGTGTTTGGAATTATATGCATTGATTTGAAGAATAAATAAAGAGGGAACAAATATAATTATGCACTGTGTGCACATACAAATATTATTGTGTGTATGTGTGTATGTTTGTGTGTGTATAGCTATCTAAGAAAATGAATCAAACTGAAACAAAAATTTAAAAATGAATGTAAGAGAAATTTTGGGAATCTATTTGTGTCTGAAAGCATATATATATGCATTATAATATACAGTATGTATTTGGTTTTAACACTTGTTTGAGGGTATTGAATTATATTTTGTAAATATTTTTTCTTAGGACATTGAAGACATTTTCCCACCAAAGTCTCCCTTTTGAAATACTTTATCATAGTTTAGGGATTTCTCCAGGCCCCCATTGATCAAATACAAATGAATATTTTTAAATTACCTGGTCATAATTATGCTAAGTGAACAGGCACAGAGAGATAAATATCACATGATCTCACTTTCTAAAATAAGTAAAACACAGAGAAATAGAGAGTAGAATGATGGTTTCCTGGAGCTGGGGAGTGTGGGAGGAAAAGGATGGGCAGCTGTTGGTCAAAACATACAAAGTTTCATTTAGACAGAATGAATAAGTTGTTGAGATCTATTATACAGAAGGATAACTCTAGTCAATAATAATGTATTATATATTTAAAAATGACTAAGAGAGTAAATTTCAAATGTCTCACCACAAAAAATAGTGAGGTACTGTATATGCTAATCAGGTTGATTTAATCATTCTGCATTATGAAAACATATCAAAATACTACATTGTGGCTCATTAATGTGTACAAGTATGATTTGTCAATTAAAATAATATTAATTAAAATTAACTGGTTATTAATTTTTTTACATTCATTACTACAAATATATTGCTTAGATGATTTTCAGATATTCTTCTCATTTTTAATTATCTGCTTTTAAAAACTTCCTAGTTGTACATTGTTAAGTTGTATTTATGTATGTTATTGCCAAATATAGGTCTAAATGTTTAAAAGTCTATAAGTTCATAATTACAATTCTCTGTACTTGCCTGCTGGTCTCATCTTTTCACTTTGGATAAACATGGCAGGATTTTTGTGTGCATTCAATTGAAGTATGTACAAAATGAACTGCTGTCAACAGTATCAAAATATATTACTCTTTACATATTTCACTAAATTCACAAAGCCACAAGCACTTGATAAATGACATTTGTCACTATAAATTCTTTTAATAAATTATACAATGTTAATGAAAGTGATAGAGAAGTGGAAAAGCAAGATATTTCTAGGAGCATAGAAAATCATTATCTATAGTAAATTATAATCTATTATTTTTACAATTTTTGTTTAGTTAGTTCTACAAAAGTACTAAACTTTCAAAATATCAAATTGTGTTAGCAAACCTCAAAGTCCATTTATTTAATTGCTATTGTCTGAGTCTTTCTTTTTCTCCATGTGTAAAAGTTTCAACTTTTCCTGAAGTTCAAAAAAAGATGTAGTGTTTTTGACAGAGAATGACTTTCTCTTTTCTTCTTAAGGTTTTCTTAAGTATGATCTTATACTCATTTAGAGTACTATAGTATCCAGCTATTCAACAAATAAGCATTCCCCCTAACAACTAAGAAAGGTCTTACTGCATACATTTGGCCAATGTAATTCTACAATCCTGGGTGGGATTTCTAGTAACATACTTAGTAAGGGGCTGATTTTGTTGTCATATGCCCTTTCTTTCTTTATTCTTTATTATCTCCTTCTTGGAATTTCATATGCTGGGTGGTGCTCCAGTACTTCTTTTTTCAATTAAAAATATGAGGACCAAGAGTTCAAGATGGCTGACTAGAGGTGAGCACCCAGCTTTTGCCTCAAAGAAAGGCCAAACAACAAACAGATAATCACACATCAAATAGAGTGCCTGAGAGAGAACACTGGAATTCAGCAAAGAAGTGGAGGAAAATCCCTGAAGCACAGAGACTATGCAATAACAACATAGAAAGGAAAGTGAAGTGCCTGGGATGACAGCACAGAAAGAGAAAGTAAGTGCCTGGCTGGATGGCTGGCTGGGATCATTTGGGAGCCAGGAGAGTCTCCTTAACATGGAAAAAAAGGTGAGTGGAAGACACTAGTGGTCTATTTTCTCACTATGGATGCCTGTAATTCTAGACACAGGAGAGGCTTCCAGCCCTGTGGGCTGTGGGCCC
This sequence comes from Cynocephalus volans, assembly GCF_027409185.1. Taxonomy (NCBI): domain Eukaryota; kingdom Metazoa; phylum Chordata; class Mammalia; order Dermoptera; family Cynocephalidae; genus Cynocephalus; species Cynocephalus volans. Next base: position 43,307,667 of record NC_084466.1, on the reverse strand, counting down.
AGAATTTGGAGTTTTCCTGGAGACAATGCAGCTGCATTGTTCCAAGGAAAAAATCAACACTGGACAGCCCCTACCCTCCAGCTGAACAAGTCATCTTTTTGGAATCAGAGCCAACACCATAGTGCACCCTGCCCTCAGGGCCCAATAGCCACAGCATTGTTATATATCTGGGACCCTGTCACCTCCCACCATACCCACCCAGAGAACTATATCATCACCCTCTCCTACAGAGCATTTGAGAGCCTCTCACATATGGTACCAGCAACCCTAGCCATGGCCACTCATTTCAGTGCAGTAGTCACTGAGTGCACCACCTCCTCTCCCAGGTGTGCAAAGTACTAACATTAATAAAACAAATGTATTTCACAGGACCTAACTTTTTAAAATTACACATAGAATCCCAAACTCATTCTATGAAGCAAACATCATCCTGATACCAAAACCAGGTAAAGATATAACCAAAAAAGAAAACTACAGGCCGATATCCTTGATGAATATAGATGCAAAAATCCTCACTAAAATACTAGCAAACAGAATACAGCAACACATACGAAAAATTATTCATCACGATCAAGTGGGATTCATCCCAGGGATGCAAGGTTGGTTCAACATACGCAAATCAATAAATGTGATACACCATATTAATAAACTCAAACACAAGGACCATATGATCATCTCTATAGGTGCTGAAAAAGCATTTGATAAAGTTCAGCACTCATTCATGACAAAGGCCCTCTATAAGTTAGGTATAGAGGGAAAGTATCTCAACATAATTAAAGCCATATATGCCAAACCCACTGCCAATATCATCCTGAATGGGGAAAAGCTGAAAGCTTTTCCTTTAAGTACAGGAACTAGACAAGGATGTCCACTCTCACCACTCCTATTCAACATAGTGTTGGAAGTACTAGCCAGAGCAATCAGAGAAGAGAAGGAAATAAATGGCATCCAGACTGGAAAAGATGAAGTCAAACTGTCCCTGTTTGCAGATGACATGATCCTATATATCGAACAGCCTAAAACCTCTACAAAAAAACTGCTGGAATTGATAAATGATTTCAGCACAGTAGCAGGATACAAAATCAACACACAAAAATCAGTAGCATTTCTTTTCTCCAATAGTGAACATGCAGAAGGAGAAATCAAGAAAGCCTGCCCATTTACAATAGCCACCAAAAAAATAAAATACTTAGGAATTGAGTTAACCAAGGAGGTGAAAAATCTCTATAATGAGAACTACAAACCACTGCTGAGAGAAATTAGAGAGGATACAAGAAGATGGAAAGATATTCCATGCTCTTGGATTGGAAGAATCAACATAGTGAAAATGTCCATACTACCCAAAGTGATATACAAATTCAATGCAATCCCCATCAAAATTCCAAAGACATTTTTCTCAGAAATGGAAAAAACTATTCAGACATTTATATGGAACAATAAAAGACCACGAATAGCCAAAGCAATGCTGAGCAAAACAAATAAAGCTGGAGGCATAACACTACCTGACTTTAAGCTATACTACAAAGCTATAATAACCAAAACAGTATGGTACTGGCATAAAAACAGACACACTGACCAATGGAATAGAACAGAGAATCCAGAAATCAACCCACACACTTACTGCCATCTGATCTTTGACAAAGGCACCAAGCCTATTCACTGGGGAAGGGACTGCCTCTTCAGCAAGTGGTGCTGGGATAACTGGATATCCATATGCAGGAGAATGAAACTAGATCCATACCTCTCACCGTATACTAAAATCCACTCAAAATGGATTAAGGATTTAAATATACACCCTGAGACAATAAAACTTCTTAAAGAAAACATAGGAGAAACACTTCAGGAAATAGGACTGGGCACAGACTTCATGAATACGACCCCAAAAGCACGGGCAACCAAAGGAAAAATAAACAAATGGGATTATATCAAACTAAAAAGCTTCTGCACAGCAAAAGAAACAATTAAAAGAGTTAAAAGACAACCAACAGAGTGGGAGAAAATATTTGCAAAATATACATCTGACAAAGGATTAATATCCAGAATATATAAGGAACTCAAACAACTGTACAAGAAGAAAACAAGCAACCCAATTAAAAAATGGGCAAAAGAGCTAAGTAGGCATTTCTCTAAGGAAGATATCCAAATGGCCAACAGACATATGAAAAAATGCTCAACATCACTCAGCATCCGGGAAATGCAAATCAAAACCACATTGAGATACCATCTAACCCCAGTTAGGATGGCTAAAATCCAAAAGACTATGAACGATAAATGCTGGCGAGGCTGCGGAGAAAAAGGAACTCTCATACATTGTTGGTGGGACTGCAAAATGGTGCAGCCTCTATGGAAAATGGTATGGAGGTTCCTTAAACAATTGCAAATAGATCTACCATACGACCCAGCTATCCCACTGTTGGGAATATACCCAGAGGAATGGAAATCATCAAGTCGAAGGTATACCTGTTCCCCAATGTTCATTGCAGCACTCTTTACAATAGCCAAGAGTTGGAACCAGCCCAAATGCCCATCATCAGATGAGTGGATACGGAAAATGTGGTACATCTACACAATGGAATACTACTCAGCTATAAAAATGAATGAAATACTGCCATTTGCAACAACATGGATGGACCTTGAGAGAATTATATTAAGTGAAACAAGTCAGGCACAGAAAGAGAAATACCACATGTTCTCACTTATTGGAGGGAGCTAAAAATTAATATATAAATTCACACACACACATACACACACACACACACACACAAACCGGGGGGGGGGGGAAGAAGATATAACAACCACAATTATTTGAAGTTGATACAACAAGCAAACAGAAAGGACATTGTTGGGGGGGAGGGGGGAGGGAGAAGGGAGGGAGGTTTTGGTGATGGGGAGCAATAATCAGCTACAATGTATATCGACAAAATAAAATTAAAAAAAAAAAAAAAATTACACATAGAAATGTTAAGCTTGCAAAAGACAGGAAACTTTCCCCAGGCTAAAATCTCTGTTGTAGATAAAGAATTGTAACACAGCAAAATTGCTGGCTCAAAGGGTTGATGTCCCTGGTACAAGTTAACCTACTAATTGATATGCTGAGAAAGTTGCTTGATTGTTGTGTAAATATACTGAAGAAATTGATGTAGGAAAAGAAAGTATTTGCTAAGAACAAGCTTTTGTTGGTGGATCAACTTAACCTTTTACAAATTGCATTAAGGAATGTCACTTTGTTTATTTCACTGATGTCTCTAGTTTTCATTGTTAAAACTATACTTAGCCATAACTCTGCCCATGTCCTTGTATTCTTTGTAATAATTAAATCAACTAAATTTTCTTATGAAACTTCCTTGTCTTTATAATAAAAAGGAAAAGCTAACTTTTAATCGGGGATGTCACATTTAGATTTCTCCTCCTAATGGGGAAATTACTGAAGTGCAGTCATTCTGGGCTTCTCAATGCATTCATAGTGCTTTGAGTAATGGAGTAATTCATTTTTACATTTCCTTTACATGGGGGAAGTGTAACACACAGGGTCCTAAGATACTGCCTGATCCTTACAAACCCCACCCACACCATCAGAGGAGCAGCCAAACACCCCAGGGTCCCTCTTGGAGGCCTGAAGTCATGCTCATTGCCCAAGCAACCCTATGCAGTATCAATCACTCCAGAGGAGGAGGAACTAAGTGCCACAGATCCTCTCCTGAGGGTCTAAGTTTATACCTGAGAACCTAGAGACCCTATTCATTTCAGTAAAGGAGCCTGCAAGACTCCCAACACCTCTCTCAGGGGCTCGAGGTTCTGCACACCCCCCATCTCACCTTCACAACCTTGCTCACTCCATCTGCGGAGCTGCTGAATTCCTGAGTGACCCTCTCAGTGGTCCAATGTTTTGCCCAACTCTTTGCCCCCTGGCAAATCCTAACTCAGCAGAAGATCAGCCGAACTTCTGAGCATAAATCCGAATGGAGTCTGGCCTGTCTATGGCCTTCCTACGTCCCTAGTGACCCTACATTCCTGGACAAACAAGCTTCTGAAATTCTATGCACGCTCCTCCAGGGCACAAGAACTGGCCCAGGCATTTGTCCCCACCATTGGAAAAGCTGTGTCACAGCCTCCACAGACACTCATGGCTTAAGCCCCTGAGTCTCTTGCAGACATCTTCAATGTTGAATAAAGTCAAATGAATGACACAAGGTCTACATTACTGTGCCAATACATAACCAAAGCCAAAACACCCTACCCAAATGAAACTATAGAACAAACTTTGAAACAAAAGTATTTCCCTACAGAAGTTACTCCATAAAATGACTGCCTCACTATATGCAAAGACATCAACATAAGTTCACAAAAAAACAAGAAAAAGCAAAGAAACACAGCATCCCCAAAGAAACACAATACTTCTTCAATAACAGAACTCAAAGAGAAGGAAATCTATCGAAATATTGCAAAAGGAATTTAAAATAATAATCTCAAGGAGAGGCAGTGAGATAAAAGAGAATACATATAGATAATTCAGTGAAATCAGGAAATCAGTTTTTGATCTGAATTAGAAACTCAACAAAGAGACAGACAACATTAAAAGAAAATCAAACAAAAATCTCAAAACTGAAGAATGCATTGAATGGAAAAAAAAATACAACCTACAGCTTCAACAACAGAATAGAACAAGCAAAAGGAATAATTTCTGAACTTGAAGACAGATCTTTTGAAATAAGCCAATCATATAAACAAACAAACATACAAATAAACAAACAAAATAAGTAAAGCTTACAAGAACTATGGACAACTGTAAGCAATCAAAATTCAAATCATGAGCATTCCTGGAGGAGAAAAGAAGGAAAAAGTATCCAAAAACTTCCCTAATAAAATAATATCTGAAAATTTACCCAGTCTGATAAGAGATATTGACATATAGACACAAGAAGCTCAAAGGTTCCCAAAAAGATTCAGCCAAAAATTATTCTCTCTGAGAAACATTATGATCAAGTTATCACAATTCAAAGACAAAGAGTGAATTTTCAGAACAATGAGAGAAAAATGTCAAGTGTCATATCAAAGAATCCCCATTAGACCAACATCAGATTTCTCAGCAGAAACCTTACAGGCCAAGAGAGAATGAGATGATATATTCAAAATGCTAAAAGAAAATAAACTGCCAGCCAAGAATACTATACATAGCAAAACTATGCTTCAGAAAAAAAGGGGAAATAGGGTCTTCCACAAACAAACATAAACAGAGAATTTGTCATCACTAGACTAGCCCTATAAGAAATCCTTAAAGGAATCCTATAACAAATAATGAAAGGACAATAACACCATCATTAAAATACACAAAGAATAAATCTGACTGTTAAAGCAGATATGCAAATGAGAAAGAAATTGGAATCCTATAACTACAGAAAACTATAAACCAAAAAGATAAACAAGAAAAGAGAAAGGAATTCAACATATACAAAACAACCAGAAAACACAAAACAAAAAACAGCAACATGAGGGGATTAAGTCCACACTTTTCAATAACAACTTTGAATGTAAACAGATTAAATTCACCATCTGAAAGACATATACTGCGTGAATGGATTCCCTCCCCCAAAAACCAACTATATGCTGCTTACAAGAAACTCACTTAGCATATAAAGACACAGATAGACTAAAAGTAAGGGAATGGAAACCAAAAATAAGCAGAAGTAGTTATACCTGTATCCGATAAAATAGACTTCTAATCAAAAAATAAATAAAGTAGTTGATTATATGGGATAAAGAGATTAATTCAGCAAGAAGATATAACAATTATAGATACTTATGCATGCAACACTAGAGCACCCTGATAAATAAAGCAAATATTGTTAGAGCTAAAAGAACAGTAGATCCCAAATACAATAATAGTTGAAGACTTCAGTGTTCCAATCTCAGTATCAGACAAATTATTAAGCATGAAAATAAACAATGAAATATGGGAATGAAATGGCACTATTGACCAAATGATCCTAATATTTCTTTATGTTCTATACCTAAATGTTCATTTATAGAACATTTCATACAACAGCTCCAGAAGATAAGCATTCTTTTCCTTAGTACATAAAATATTCATATGGATAGACCACATGTTAGACCACATAATAAGCCTCAGCAAATTAAAATATAAAATAAAATCATATCAAGGAATTTTTTAGACCACAGTGGAATAAAACTAGAAATAAATAACCAGAGGAACATTTGGAACTTCAGAAATTAAATAACATGCTTCTGAACTACCAATGGGTAACAGAGGAAATTAAAATGAAGAAAAAATCCTTGAAAGAAATGAAAATAGAAACACAACATATCAAAATCCATGAAACTCTGCAAAGGCAGCACTAAGAGAAAAGTTTATAGCAATGAATTTCTACATCAAAAATCATATCCCAAATTTAGTAGACATAAAGAAATAATAAAGATCATAAAAGTACTAAATGAAAATAAAGACCACAAGAAGATACAGAGGATCAAGAAAATGAAAAGTTGTTTTTCTGAAGAGATAAGTAAAATTGATCAACCATTAGCTAGACTAAGGAAAAAAAAAAAATAGAAAGGACCAAATAAAGAAAATCAGAAATAAAATGGAAGACATTGCAACTGATACCACAGAAATACAAAGAATCATGAGAGACCATTATAAACAAGTATATGCCCCAAAATTGGAAAACCCAGAGATAATAGATAAATTTCTGGACACATACAACCTACCAAGACTGAACCAAGAAGAAAGAGAAAACCTGAACTGATCAACAGTAAGTAGTAAGACTGAATCAGTAATCAGCAGTTTCCAACAAAGAAAAACTTAGGACTGGATGGCTTCACTGCTGAATTCTACCAAACTATTAAGGAAGAATTAATACCAACTCTACTAATACTATTCCAGAATATTAAAGTAGAGGGTGTTCTTCCAAACTCATTCTGATGCCAGCACCACCCTGATACCAAAGTCAGACAAACACACAACAAAAAAGGAAAACTACAAGCCAATATCCCTGATGAACGTAGATGCACAAATTTTTAACAAAATATAGTAAACCCAATTCAACAGCACACCAAAACTCTTATACACCATGACTGAGTGAGATTTATCTCATGGATACAAGGATGGTTCAACATAAACAAATCAATTTATGTAGTACACCGCATCAACAAAATGAAGAACAAAAATTATGTGATCATCTCAATAGATGCAGAAAAAACATTTCATAAAATTCAACATGGCTTCATAATAAAAACTCCCAATTAATTAAATATGGAAGGAAAGTATCTCAACACAATAAAGGCTATCTATGACAAACCTACATTTAACTGTCCCTGTTTGAAGACAACATAATCTTATATGGAGAAAAACCTAATGATTCCACTAAAAATTTCTTACAACTGATAAAGAAATTCAGTAAAGTTGCAAAACACAAAATCAACATACAAAAATCAATGATGTTTCTATACACCAGCAACTAGCTGAAAAAGAAATCAAGAGAGCAAAAGCAATCCCACTTAGCACAGTTATCAAAAGAAGAAAAAAAACCCTAAGACTAAATTTAACCATGTAGGTAAAGGTTAAAAAGCTCTACAAAGTGAACTACAAAACACTGATGAAAGAAATTAAAGAAGGCACACAAAGAATGGAAAGACATACCATTTTGATTAATTGAAAGAATTAACATTGTCAAAATGACCATACTACCCAAGGTGATCTACAACAGATTCAATGTCATTTCTATCAAAATATCAATGACATTCTTCACAGAAATACAAAAAAATCTAAAATTTATATGGAATCACTGAATGTCCAGAATAGCCAAGAAATCTTGAGCAAAAAGAACAAAGCTTGAGTTATCTACACTATCTGACTTCAAAATATACTACAAAGTTCCAAGAATTACAATAGTATGGCACTGGCATAAAAACAGACACTTGAACCAATGCAACAGAATATAGAGGCAAGAAATAAATCCTCATGTATATCTTTTTGACATACCTGCCAGGAACATTCACTGCATAAATGAAAGCCTCTTCAGTAAATGATGCTGTGAAGACTGGATATGCTTATGCAGAAGAATGAAAGTAGACACCTATCTTTCACCATATACAAAAATCAACTCTAAAATAGATTAAGAACTTAAATGTGAGACCTGAAACTCTGTAACTACTAAGAAAAAAAAAATAGGGAGAATGCTTCAAGACATTGATCTGGGCAAGATTTTAGGGAGAAGACTTCAAAATCACAAACAACAAAAACAAAAATAAACAAATGGTACTACGTTAAACCAAAAAGCTTCTGCTCAGCAAAGGATACCATCAACAGAGTAAAGAGGCATCTTGCAAAGTATTCATCTGACAAGGGATAAATAATCAGAATATACATTGAACTCAAACAACTCAACAGCAAAAATCAACCAAGCAAATAAAACCAGAATATCTGTTTAAAAAGTGCACAAATGACCTAAATAAACATTTCTCAAAAGAAGACATACAAATGGCCAAACACATGAAAAAAAAACTCAACATCACTAATCAAAAGAGCAATGTAAATCAAAACAACAATGAGATATGATCTCACTCCAGTTAAAATGGCTATTATCAACAAAACAAAAAATAATGAATGCTGGTAAGAATGTTGGTGGGAATGAGAATTAGTACAGCCATTATGAAGAACACTATGGAATTTCCTCAAAAGAATTAAAAATAAAACTACCATATGATCTAGAAATCCCACTGCTGGGTATTTTTCCAAAGGAAAAGAAATTGGTTTACCAAAGAGATACCTGTACTTCCATGTTTATTGCAGCACTGTTCATAATAGCCAAGGTAAGGAATCCACCTAAGTGTCCATCAACAAATGAATGGATTAAACAGAGGTACATATACACAATGGAATACTACTCAGCCATATGAAAATAATTAAATTCTGCTATTTGTAGCAACAAGGATGGAAATGGAGATCATTATGTTAAGTGAAGAAAGCCAGCCCCAGAAAGATAAACATGACATGTTTTCACTCATATGTGGGAGCTAAAAATGTTGAGCTTTCAGAAGTAGAAATTAGAAAGGTGGTTACTGGAGGCTGGGAAGAGTAGGAGGGAGGGTAGGATACGGAAAGTTTGGCCAACAGATGCAAACTTACAGCTAGATAGGAACAATAACTTCTAGTGTTCTGTAGTAGTGCAAGGTGCCTCTAATTAACAATTTATTGTATATTTCAAATGGCTAGAAGAGAGGAGTTCAAGTGATCTCAAAACAAAGAAATGATAAATGTGATGATGGACATGCTTACTACCCTGATTTGAACATCATACATTGTATACATGTATTGAAATATTACTCTGTACCCCATAAGTATGTACAATAAATGCATTTTTAAAATATGAGGCCCACCAATAGGTATAGGGGAAAATTTAAAAACTCCCAAGAATGTGATCATATCTAGTGATAGCATGCTCTGCTTAAATCTAGAACTTACTTTACATTCTAGAAAAGCAAGCAATTTATCTTGGTTGTAGCCTCTAGTTTGTTTTTGTTTTTTTTTTCTTGTTACTAACTATTTTATTTGTTTTCTGAATGAAAATTAATATTGTATACAGATTTGTATGAATATTACTTTTATATATCTAAAAAAGTGATCAATGCTAGGTATTTAATCATGTAACAACAATGTATATGTGTCTGTATGTCTGTATGGTTGTGTGTGTGTGTGTATGTAAATTACACTGGTGAAGAAATGGAACATCGTGAAGGACTGAAAATTTCAGCATAGAACCTGGAGTACAATCCCCAAACTCCAAAAACATTAAAATAGTAGTTTAGAAACAAGTGGGCAATTCAGTGGTACAGAACCCAAATGAGTTCGAGTTAGCATATATAGTCATTAATGTATAAAATGGTGGCACAGAGATAGTGAGATAAGTTTGAAGTGTTAGTAAATAATGCTGAGATAAAGTCATTGTTTAGGAATAATAACAGAAAGTGGAGTCTTATTCTTAAGCCATACCCAGAAACTAATTTTAGATGAATTCAAATTTGAATATAATAAAGTAGAATTTTAGAAAAAAACACAGGATCAATAAAATTTTAACTTTTATATAAAATAAATACACAATAACAATATAAAAAGAAATAAAACAGATACTGGAATATGTGATCCATTAAGATTTGATAACAAATATAAAGGGCACTAACAAATCAGTAAAGCTGAAAAGTTCCTTAAAGAAATAAAGCATACTAGTTGGCAGTTACGTACATGTAATTACATATATAAATAAATAACACATATACACATATATAATTATATATGTGTGGGTGTATATATAGCCAAGAAATACATAAAATGGTGAACCTGATGCATAATAGAATTTGTGTCTGTGTTGCTCATTTTTTCTATTTTATTTTCACTATACCGTTACTGTGTATTACAAAATATGGGAGTATTATTCAGTTTAACTTCTATTAAACTGATTCAGTTTTCTCAATGATATAATTATTCTTTTCTAATTCTATGGACATTTTTAAATTGAAAATAGTCATCTTTATTTACTTGAATGATTTCTGTACTTAGAATATTTTTTCTTTAATGTAATGGATGCACTCTTGTTGAGAACTGAGACTAGATCTTCTCAAATTCTCCTTCCATTTTTTTCAATCTATCAATTAGTTAGACATTTATTTCTATCTTAAACCCTTTTCATTCGTGATTTTTATTTATTGGTTTATATATTTTTGAACTATAATATTTATTTATTTATTTATTTATTTTAAATTCTCAATATATGTTGTAGTTAATTTTCATGTCCCTTTACCCGTTCCTTTTTCCCCCCTCCCTCCCTCCCTCTACCCTCAATCCCCCCCCCACCACCAAATCGTATCTATTCACTTGTCTATGACCCAGCTATCCCAATGCTGGGAATGTACCCAGAGGAATGGAAATCATCATGCCAAAGGGATACCTGTACTCCCATGTTTATTGCAGCACTATTTACAATAGATAAGAGTAGGAACCAGTCCAAATATCCATCATCAGATGAGTGGATAAGGAAACTGTGGTATATCTACACAATGGAGTATTACTCTGCTATAAAAAAGAATGAAATACTACCATCTGCAACAACGTGGATAGACTTAGAGAAAATTATATTAAATGAAACAAGTGAGGCACAGAAAGAGAAATACCACATGTTCTCACTTATTTGTAGGAGCTAAAAATAAATAAATAAATATACAAACAAATAAAGGGGCAGGGGAGAAGAAGACACAACAATCACAACAATTCCTTGAACTTATTGGTTTATATTTTTAGAAGGATATATATATCTGTCAGGTATTAGAATAGAAAATGGATTCTCTCAAGTATTCCATAAGTCTATGAATATTTAAGTCCAGATAAAAAGGAAAAGTACACTTTTAGGTTTATTATCGTTTCATTTTCAGGTAGAGAAATCCACACATCATGCGAGGGAGAGAGGCAGGTCTTGGGGTGATGATGTAGCAGGAATTATCCTTGCTACTTCTATAAACATCCCCAGCCTTTTCTACATTGATAACTAATACTACTCTTAGTGCTTCTACAGTAGCAACAAAAATATCATGTATTAAGCACTTACTATTTAAAGAAATTATCTTTAGTATATAGTTTAATTCTCCTAAACCACTGGTTCTCAACATTGCCTACACATTAGACTCTCCCAGGGAGTTTTTAGAATACCAATGCCTGCGACCCTTCCTAGATAAATAAGAAACTCTGGGAGTAGCATCCCCCCCCCCCAAAAAAAAAGAAAGAAAGAAAGAAATGTCTGCTGCTTCTGCTACTTAACTATGATTACTATTCCTTCGAATTATGTAATATAATCCCCATTTTATATATATTTTAAGACTCTAAGGTCAAGGGAGGATCTTTAAGAGTATAAATGATTTGTCTAAGATATTACCATTTTCTTTCTTTCTTTTCTTTTCTTTTCTTTTTTTTTTTTTTTTTGCGACCAGTAAAGGGATTGTAACCCTTGGCTTGGTGTCGCCCGCACCACGCTCAGCCAGTGAGCGCACCGGCGGTCCCTGTGTAGGATCCAAACCCGTGGCCTCGGCGCTCCGAGCGCCACACTCACTTAAGTGAGCCATGGGGTCGGCCCAAGTTATTATCATTTGTAGGCACAGATCAGCTCTCTCATTCCTCTTTGACTGACTCTGCTTTTAGACTCTTAACCACTTAGCTGTGTTACTTTGTATGTTGTATAGCAGAAATGATTTAGCTCTGTTAGTGTCCACATTCATCATCTGGCATGATCATCTGCTCCAAGATTTATGCTTAGATAGCAAATTGAGTTCTTCACTCTTACCTTTCTTAAAAGATTGGAATGGAGAGGTCTTTATTTTGTCTTCTGTGTTCCCCAGCCCTTGTTCCCATGATGTTATGCCTGGACTCAACTCTTACCTTTCCATGAGATATGAGTATTAGTGATATCGAGAACAAAACCATTACTTAATATCTAAGAAAAAGGTGAATTATAGTTCTCTCTTATGTAAGGGAGATCTAGCCTGGCATGGTATGGTTTCATTAAGCAAAGCAAATTCCTGATTTATATTGAATTTTTAAAAAGTATTTCTTTTGTGGTTTTCTCAGTCACAGAGCCAGGGAGACAGGAGTGTGAGTTGATGTCAGCCTTGGAAACTGGTTCACTGTCCTGTGTCTTCTGCCAACTGACTGATTTTTGAAAAGAGGGGCTACCACTGATTGGTTGGCTGCCCAATCAATGAGTATTTATTAAAGCAAGATGTCATTGATTATTCAGACATATTTCTAACCAGTTCTGGTATTGACTTGTTATCATGATAATAAAATGGTCAGTTTTTTCATAGGACCAGGTACCTTTTTCTTCTCAGTAAGACTCGCTTAAGTCTATAATAGTCATCCACAGAGGCAATCAATTAGGTCATGTCTGTACAATATGTGGGGGTTTAATCTTTCTTTCAGACACCTTCTTTCACATATCAGCTTCACTGACTACACAGGAATCATGTGGGAAATCTGATAATCTCTGTAATCATATGTAAAACGATGATAAAGTAGGATAATAATGCCAAATTTATAAACCTACTGTGTTAAATTAAATGATATAATATTGGTAAAATAACTAGAAATCTATTGTAATACTTTTTATTTTTGGTAAAATGCTGTATACTAATTTCAGTTCTATACACACCTCAAAGTCAGCAACAATTTTAAGTTTGCTTTTATAATTTCTTGTTTAACTGCTATTTATTAATATTTTTCTACTAAATAGTGACTAATATTAATAGTTATATAAAAGTAACTGAAATTTTATGCTTAAATATATAGTAAGAGGACTGCATACCAGAAACACATTAAATAAAATCACTCTACCAAATATTGATTGGATATAATAGCTTAAATTACACATAAAAAGCATATCGACTTTAAAATTTTTCATAATAATATAAATAGAAAATACTTTCATCAGGATATATCTGAAAAATAGTAATGGTAGTACTAAAAATGGTAATAATTAATAGCAATATTTGGGGTCGGTTTTAGAGAACTTACTATTACAGTCACCTTCCTTTATATGCATTATCTCATTTTATCATCACACGAAGGATATTGTATAATTGCTCTTTCCCCAATTTCCATGTGATGGAGATAAATTATAGAATTTGCCCAATATTTCTTTTTTAGTAAGGGATGGGGCCCACCATTTAAAAAAATCTAAATTTCTTGCTAAAAATTATATGATCTTGCCCACTCCTAAGACTTTTAGGTGTTCCTCTTTTGATTTGCTTTTATCTGGGTTTTTCTCTTTACCAGTTAGGCTGAAATATATCTTTATTACCTTGATGATAGATTCCTTGGTCTTTCACTTCTTAAGACAAAATAATGTCAAGTCATTACCTGGATTTGGGTGATAATCTTAAAATGGGTGAATTTAAGAATCTCTATTCACCTTGCTGAAAGAGAAGAGAATTCAAAATGGGAAAGTGCTGTTTTTGTTTTGCTTTGATTTGTTTTTTTTGTTTTTGAGACAGATAGCCTCTGCCCAAACCTCTACTCTAAATGACACATGCACTGACGTAGGGAACCAAATCATCATTTTTTTTTTTAACACCAGAATAGTATCTTTGAAAACTTTTGGGAAACCTTAGCACCTCCAGGTTAGAGATAAGATTGCAGATGTAATATTTTCCTCAAATTATTCCAGTAATACATTTATTTTTTGTATTGTATAAAGGACAATGTGGCATCAGCATTCTTCTGCATAGTGCCTAGATATGAATCACCATCTTAAAGAGTGTTTGAACAGGAGTGAAAATTAGTGCTTATGAACTTTTACATGTCAAAGGGGTGTGTGTATGTGTGTTTGATAGCAATGTGTGAATGTGCCTGCATTATGTGAAAAACTTCATCTCACTGCAATTATTTCAGGTATTGATATATCTAAGTTGCATTACTGACACTCCAGCAGACAGCAAGATGATCTATGACATTTAATAGAATACAGAGAAGATTAAAAATGTTATTTATATGTACATTTATAAGTGTAATTGTTTTAAAATTATTTTTGCTTCATGACTCTAAACAAAAAACTTGAAATTCTGTTTATGTCTTTGGCCAGCGTTAGAGTAATTTTTATAAGTAATAGTCATTTGATACCATGTAAAGCTGAGTATAATATTTTATACGTACAATATTTGTTTACCATAAATCTTGTTATCATTTTTGGTTTTTAACGTCTTTTTGTCTTTTTAGCTGTCAATACAAATTTTTGAAAAGTGTTGGTATAGTAATTTTACTATGAGTCCTTTCCTCTTTTTTTCCTCTTTTCCTTTTCTAATGGCAAATCATTATGAATAAAGATAAAAACTGAAACATAATTAGTGATGTTGTACTTAAAATATTTAGGTTTTGCTGACTCTGCTTTTCATGATTTTTCAGATAATATGATACAAATATTTATTTATTCTTGTAAACAAGATACACATTTTACATTTGTGTTACTTTTAAATTCATGATATTGTGAGATTGTGCATAATTCCAATTAAATTATTGTAATAAATTAAATTCTTGTATATTAGAGTCTAATTTTTTAATCCACAAATATAAAATAATTTTGGAACAGAAACCATCTTTTAAATAAAATTGTGAGAGTTAACTCACATTTAAAGGGTATTTATTATTTACAATACACTAATAAAAACACTGCTGAATATTGAGATTAATTTTAAGATTCTAAGGTGATGAAGTCAGTAGAGGATGGAGATATCTCTCTAATGCAAAAAGGACAATGCCATATGTACAGAATTAGTGATCAATATCTATGTGTTAGCTTGCTTTTCATTCATTTGCTCTTTTACTCATTCATGAAGTATTTGTAAAATACAGGATGATATATATTAATGCATGTAAAGAAACTGACAAAATCTGTTGAATTATTAAACACTTATCTGAATAATATTTAAGCTGATATATAATCTATGCATATTCATATTAGTGAAGAATAACAGTGTACAAAGAATACATGCTTTGGTACAAATAACATTCTTAGTAGATTTGAATCTCAATTCTTCATCTTCCAAGTATATTGCTCCTACAATTTCTTTTATACTTGACTGTTCTTTCCTCTTTGGCTAACATAACCATGCATGTTTAGTGTTCTCCATCTACAGACAATTAAAACCTCTTCTGAAAACACATATTGCTAGACTTACTGACCCATTTCTCTGTTGCTCTTGATAGTGACAATATCCACATCTCCATCTAAATATTATCCTCTTTCTCAGGCCTTCCACACACACCCAATCCTACCACCTGATTTCAGTCTCATCATCATGCATGTGTCTAAGAGTATGCCTATTTTTTTTATCTGTTTCTTTAGCTTAAAAGAAAGTTTTGTGAGAATAGGAACTTCCCTTCTCTTCATCTCTGTCTTTCTTTAACCATGTCTACTTTTCATTCGAGAACAGTGCATATTAAATAGTAGGTCTTATGTAGGTGTTATATATCAATAAAAGCAGAGGAAATGTGTAAAAATTATAAATCTGAGGAAGTATAGCTTCCTGACAGAAAACGGTTGTCTTTTTGATGGTGTTGGCCTTGGATATAAGGGCAATTTCTTTTTTTACAAGGGGAAAACTGACATAATATGTATTAATACTAGCAGGTTTGGCAGTTTTATCATGAGACGTTGCTATCTCCTACTTTCTCACAGTTTATAAGAGGCAAAGACATTTGCTGGGGGTGGTGTGTAGTTCATATATCACATGATACAATACTGAACAATGATAGAAAACTAATGAGTTATCACACTGAACAATTCCTACATGAGTAATTCACCTATCATTCGATCTTAAGGAATATATCTCCTATTGATAAACTCTAAAAGGGAACTGTCATTCTTTACTTCAGGGATTATTTTTCCCCAACATGCATTTTTTTAAAAACTTTACTTCATTTCCCTTTTTTCTTGAGGCTACCTTTATGTTTTATAGGTAATATTCAAAGGTTTTTCAATAAATACCATAATAGTTATTGTTTGTATATTGAAGAAATGGCAGACGGGTAATATGATCCATGTATTTCTTCAGTGATCATTAAAAAAAATTAAATCTTGGTAAAGTGAGACTCAAACAATTGTATATTTATTTTAATATAATACCATAAAATCAAATCAAAAATCATAGTTAAAATAACACACTGCCAGAGTAAGAATAAAACGTGTAGTAACTGTGTACTTGGAAAAACATAAATCAAAGAAATAGGTAAACTCAGTCAGTGATAGGAATTCCAAACAAGCATTTTAAGAGACTAACGAACACTAAAATTTCCCATAGCTATTTGCCTCATACTTATATGAAAAAGTAAAATTAAACGCTGAAATTGCAAGTCCTAAAAAATGATGTCACATAACAGAGATTCCAATGATTTAAAAAGCTTCTTCAGCTTAAAATTGGAGATATTGCTGAAATGTCTCTAGGTTTAGTAATAACAGAGGGTGGAAAAAAACAAACACTGAGCAAAAGAAAAGTGATGTTACTGATTTCAGCAAAGGTTTACCAATGGGTTGTAAAATGCAGGGTATTATAAAGATCTAATTATAAAAACTTCTGTTTTTAGCAAAATTTTAGATGAAATCCAAACAGAGATGCAAGTCATGTAACAATGGCTGAGGACCAGATGGCTCATTGCCCATGTGAGGAAAAAATATCCCCAAACAAACATTTTGTTTACGATGGTAGCAGATTGGCTGGGAAGACAGGAGGACTAGCATGCCCAGATGACTTTCAAGGAAGAATTCTGCCTGCTGCCAGCGCAGTGTGGTCAGCTGCAGAGTGCTGCCTCCCTCAAGGTCACACCCTTCCCTGGGCAGCAAACAAGTAATGATGAATAAAGGCTTAAACATTTCAGAGGGATGAGGGATATTCAGACAGAATTCCAGAGTTTCCCTCCAAATTGGTATAGGCTTTTTCAAATTTGAATTGTAGTTCATCTTCCTTTGCTCAGTTCTGCTTCTTTTATCACTTTATGGGTATTTATCCCTAATACATACTCTGCACCTCAAATTTCTTCTCAGTCTCTGCTTGCATGAAACCTAACAGGCAACAATCGGTAATATCGCCAAGTGCTTGGCAGGTCTTCAAACAGGTCAAGGGGAGTTTCAAGATGGCGGCGGCTGCGGCGGCTGGCGCTGAGTAGCTGAGGTGTAAAAGGCGGCCACTGGGCCTCAGGCAGCCGGGAAACTTGTGGACCTTCCTCTGGCCATCTCTTAAGGGAGGACTACAGCTGCTGGCCGGTCGTGGGGGCTCAACGCCACTTTGCCCCTGGCAGGAGAGGCTGCCTCATATACAGGCAACAGCTTTGAAGTGTGGAGCAGGAAAAGAACTGATTCTTAGCTGCAAAAGCGAGTCTTGAAACACGGAACACGGCGCCAGGGCTGCTGTGGATGCAGCCAGGATCCCGGAGGCTGAGGCCGCACTGAAGGCGGCCAGCTGCCCTATTCAGGATTCGAGGTTTCAGGCCGGCATTAAAGAAGACTCCTGGGAGCGCCCGAGCCGCGCCACGACTGAACAGCCCGAGGCGGCAGCGCCGAGAACACGGAAGGCGACAAACCAGAGACAGAGCAAGCGCCCGACCTGGCACAGCACTGTGAGTGATCCCTGGCACAGCTCTGTTCGGGGGGTGGATGCCCACGCGGCTCCCGGCCACTCACCGCCCCGGTGCTGCCTCCATTTTCCCAGGTGCGGGCAGCTCCGCCCTGCTCGACCATCACTGTGCCCATTTGCTTGGCCTGGTGCGGGGCTTTCCGGACCCTGCGGGCCGGCCTCCTCTCCCACTCCCTCCGCAGTTCTCTGGCGGGGCTGGGGGCATGGGGCGTCCCGACCAGTGTTGGGAGGGCAAGGAAGTACGGGCGGGCCGACTGTCACTCCACCACACCCTGGACTCCGGGCCCCGGTAAACTTCCTGTTACTGGGAGGCAGATACCATCTCTGCGACCACCAGTTTGGAAAAAAGCCTAACGAATTTCTGGTTGGGAATAGTGTGGTAGGAGAGTTCCCAGGTCCGCTTGAACCTGCCGGAGAGCAGGCTGCAGGCGGGCACTAGACTCGGTTTATACCGGGGGGATACAAAGGTGAACAAGACCCAAGAAAGATCTACACAGTGCTACAAAGGCACCCAGAGAGACCGGTCGTCTGTGCCTAGCAGAAACCTGGTAGACTTCCTGGGCGAGGTGGTGCTGAGCAGGGTCTTTAAGGCCCAGCTGATAGACAAGGGGTGCAGAAGACACACCCCAGCCCAGCACAGTGTGCACAGAGGGGGGAGACGTGCGGCCAGGGAGGCGGAGACTCGACAGAAACCACACACCCGGTAGGGTCGCCACTGCATGATCTAACAGCCTGGGCCAGAGCACACGGAACGGGGAGAAGTCCTGTACAGGAAGTGAAAGCTCAACAGAGATCACACACCCTGTGGTACGTGATCCACCAGCTCAGCAGAGTCCAAGCTGACCAGAAAGGTGGATCCCCGGAGAAGCCCAAGACCCGAGGCAACCACACACACAAGGCACTAGATGCCAACTGAGCAGTCACGGTGGGAGCCATACGAAAGTGGCAACCACAGCAACATCCTAGTTAGTCATTAGTCTCAAACCGGTGGACTGTGAAACCCCCTGCCACAACGAATAAACACCAAAAAAAAGACACCAGAAATACAAAAAATCAAGAAAGTACACCACCAAAAGTTAATAAATCTCATACTCTAGATCCTATAGAACAAGAAGCCCTTGAAATAACTGACAAGGAATTTCGAGTGATAATTCTAAGGAAACTGAATGAGATACAAGAAAACTCAGCTAGACATCATGATGAAATGAGGAAAAGTATACAGGATCTGAAAGAGGAAATATACAAGGAAATCAATGTCCTGAAAAAATTGTAGCAGAACTTGCTGAACTGAAGAAGTTATTCAGCGAAATAAAAAACACAACAGAGAGTTTAACCAGCAGGCTTGTCGAAGTTGAAGAGAGAACCTCTGAACTTGAAGATGGGCTGTTTGAAATAACACAAGCAGACAAAAAGAAAGAAAAAAGAATCAAGGACATGGAAGAAAATCTGAGAGAGATATCAGACAACCTCAAGCGCTCAAATATCCGAGTCATGGGTATTCCAGAAGGGGAGGAAAAAGGAGATTCCAATGAAAACATATTCAACAAAATAGTGGCAGAAAACTTCCCAGGGATAGGAAAAATCACAGATCTTCAGATCCAGGAAGCTCAACGATCTCCAAACATATTCAACCCAAAAAGGCCTTCTCCAAGACATGTCATAGTCAAATTGGCAAAACTCAGAGACAAAGAGAGAATCTTAAAAGCTGCAAGAGAGAAGCGTCAAATCACCTATAAGGGAGCCCCAATCAGGTTAACATCAGACTTTTCATCACAAACCCTAAAAGCTAGAAAGGAATGGGATGATATTTTCAAAATACTAAAAGACAAAGATTGCCAGCCAAGAATACTCTACCCTGCAAGGCAATCCTTCCGTAATGAGGGGCAAATAGTATACTTCTCAGACAAACAAAAACTGCGGGAGTTCACTACCACACGACCACCCTTACAAGAAATCCTCAAGGGAGTACTGGGTTTGGTTCCTGAAAAATAACTACCACTGCCATAAAAACCCAAGAAAAATCTAAACCCGCTAGTACAATAAAAATGGCATTCATGAAGAGAAAACAAGCTAACAAAAAACTATCTACAACCTAAGGAACCAACAAACAAAGAAACCAAACAGTAAATCAGAAAGCAAGGAACAAAAGACACCTAAGACAACCAAACAACCAATAAAATGCTAGGAATAAATCAACACCTTTCAATAACAACTCTTAATGTTAAAGGCTTAAATTCCCCAATTAAAAGACACAGACTGGCTGACTGGATCAAAAAGCAGGACCCAACTATATGCTGCCTACAAGAGACCCACCTCACCCATAAAGATTCACACAGACTAAGAGTGAAAGGATGGAAAAAGATTTACCATGCAAACAGAAAAGAAAAACGAGCTGGAGTGGCTATTCTTATATCTGACAAAATAGACTTTAAACTAAAAACCATAAAAAGAGACAATGAGGGACACTACTTAATGATAAAAGGACTGATCCATCAAGAAGACATAACAATCATAAATATGTACGCACCCAATGTTGGAGCAGCCAGATTTATAAAACAAACTCTATTAGACCTAAAGAAGGAAATAGACACTAATACCATAATAGCAGGGGACCTGAACACTCCACTGTCAATATTAGACAGATCATCTAGGCAAAGAATCAGTAGAGAAACACAAGATCTAAACAAGACTCTAGACCAATTGGAATTGGCAGATATCTACAGAACATTCCACCCAACAACCTCAGAATATTCATTCTTCTCATCAGCACATGGATCATTCTCCAGGATAGATCACATATTAGGTCACAAATCAAGTCTCAATAAATTCAAAAAAATTGGAATTATCCCATGTATCTTCTCAGACCACAATGGATTAAAACTAGAAATTAATAACAAACGAAACTCTGGAAACTATACAAACACATGGAAATTAAACAGCATTCTACTTAATGACATATGGGTCCAAGAAGAAATCAAGCAGGAAATCAAAAAGTTTATTGAAACTAATGAAAACAATGATACATCATACCAAAACCTGTGGGATACTGCAAAAGCAGTATTGAGGGGAAAATTTATTGCATTAAATGCTCACTTCAGAAGAATAGAAAGATGGCAAGTGAACAACCTAACACTTCACCTTAAAGAACTAGAAAAACAAGAACAATCCAAACCTAAAGTTAGCAGACGGAAAGAAATCATTAAGATCAGAGCAGAACTGAATGAAATTGAAAACCAAAAAACAATTCAAAAGATCAACGAATCAAAAAGTTGGTTTTTTGAAAAGATAAATAAAATACAAATCATTAGCATGGCTAACAAAAAAAAGAAGAGAGAAGACTCAAATAACAAAAATTAGAAATGAAAAAGGCGATATTACAACTGATTCATCTGAAATACAAGGAATCATTCGAGACTACTATAAACAACTATACGCCAACAAATTTGAAAATCTGGAGGAAATGGATAAATTTCTGGACACACACAAGCTCCCAAAACTGAACCGTGAAGACGTAGAAAATTTGAACAGACCAATAACAATAAAGGAGATTGAAGCTGTTATCAGAAGGCTCCCAACAAAGAAAAGCCCAGGACCAGATGGATTCACAGCAGAATTTTACCAAACATTCAAAGAGGAATTGACACCGATTCTTTACAACTATTCCAAAAGATTGAAACGGACGCAAATCTCCCAAACTCATTCTATGAAGCAAACATCATCCTGATACCAAAACCAGGTAAAGATATAACCAAAAAAGAAAACTACAGGTCGATATCCTTGATGAATATAGATGCAAAAATCCTCACTAAAATACTAGCAAACAGAATACAGCAACACATACGTACAATTATTCATCACGATCAAGTGGGATTCATCCCAGGGATGCAAGGTTGGTTAAACATAAGCAAATCAATAAATGTGATACACCATATTAATAAACTCAAACACAAGGACCATATGATCATCTCTATAGATGCTGAAAAAGCATTTGATAAAGTTCAGCACTCATTCATGACAAAGACCCTCTATAAGTTAGGTATAGAGGGAAAGTATCTCAACATAATTAAAGCCATATATGCCAAACCACTGCCAATATCATCCTGAATGGGAAAAAGCTGAAAGCTTTTCCTTTAAGTACAGGAACTAGACAAGGATGCCCACTCTCACCACTCCTATTCAACATAGTGTTGGAAGTACTAGCCAGAGCAATCAGAGAAGAGAAGGAAATAAAGGGCATCCAGACTGGAAAAGATGAAGTCAAACTGTCCCTGTTTGCAGATGACATGATCCTATATATCGAACAGCCTAAAACCTCTACAAAAAAACTCTTGGAGTTGATAAATGATTTCAGCACAGTAGGAGGATACAAAATCAACACACAAAAATCAGTAGCATTTCTTTTCTCCAATAGTGAACATGCAGAAGGAGAAATCAAGAAAGCCTGCCCATTTACAATAGCCACCAAAAAAATAAAATACTTAGGAATTGAGTTAACCAAGGAGGTGAAAAATCTCTATAATGAGAACTACAAACCACTGCTGAGAGAAATTAGAGAGGATACAAGAAGATGGAAAGATATTCCATGCTCTTGGATTGGAAGAATCAACATAGTGAAAATGTCCATACTACCCAAAGTGATATACAAATTCAATGCAATCCCCATCAAAATTCCAAAGACATTTTTCTCAGAAATGGAAAAAACTATTCAGACATTTATATGGAACAATAAAAGACCACGAATAGCCAAAGCAATGCTGAGCAAAACAAATAAAGCTGGAGGCATAACACTACCTGACTTTAAGCTATACTACAAAGCTATAATAACCAAAACAGTATGGTACTGGCATAAAAACAGACACACTGACCAATGGAATAGAATAGAGAATCCAGAAATCAACCCACACACTTACTGCCATCTGATCTTTAACAAAGGCACCAAGCCTATTCACTGGGGAAGGGACTGCCTCTTCAGCAAGTGGTGCTGGGATAACTGGATATCCATATGCAGGAGAATGAAACTAGATCCATACCTCTCACCGTATACTAAAATCCACTCAAAATGGATTAAGGATTTAAATATACACCCTGAGACAATAAAACTTCTTAAAGAAAACATAGGAGAAACACTTCAGGAAATAGGACTGGGCACAGACTTCATGAATACGACCCCAAAAGCACGGGCAACCGAAGGAAAAATAAACAAATGGGATTATATCAAACTAAAAAGCTTCTGCACAGCAAAAGAAACAACAGAGTTAAAAGACAACCAACAGAGTGGGAGAAAATATTTGCAAAATATACATCTGACAAAGGATTAATATCCAGAATATATAAGGAACTCAAACAACTTTACAAGAAGAAAACAAGCAACCCAAATAAAAAAGGGGCAAAAGAGCTAAGTAGGCATTTCTCTAAGGAAGATATACAAATGGCCAACAGACATATGAAAAAATGCTCAACATCACTAAGCATCCGTGAAATGCAAATCAAAACCACATTGAGATACCATCTAATCCCAGTTAGGTTGGCTAAAATCCAAAAGACTATGAACGATAAATGCTGGCGAGGCTGCGGAGAAAAAGGAACTCTCATACATTGTTGGTGGGACTGCAAAATGGTGCAGCCTCTATGGAAAATGGTATGGAGATTCCTTAAACAATTGCAAATAGATCTACCATACGACCCAGCCATCCCACTGTTGGGAATATACCCAGAGGAATGGAAATCATCAAGTCGAAGGTATACCTGTTCCCCAATGTTCATCGCAGCACTCTTTACAATAGCCAAGAGTTGGAACCAGCGCAAATGCCCATCATCAGATGAGTGGATACGGAAAATGTGGTACATCTACATAATGGAATACTACTCAGCTATAAAAACGAATGAAATACTGCCATTTGCAACAACATGGATGGACCTTGAGAGAATTATATTAAGTGAAACAAGTCAGGCACAGAAAGAGAAATACCACATGTTCTCACTTATTGGAGGGAGCTAAAAATTAATATATAAATTCACAGACACACACACACAAACCGGGGGGGGGGGAAGAAGATATAACAACCACAATTATTTGAAGTTGATACGACAAGCAAACAGAAAGGACATTGTTGGGGGGGAGGGGGGGAGGGAGAAGGGAGGGAGGTTTTGGTGATGGGGAGCAATAATCAGCTACAATGTATATCGACAAAATAAAATTTAAAAAACAAACAAACAAACAACAAAAAAAACAAACAGGTCAAGCAGATTGTCACCTTAGGGCCTTTGCACATGCTCTAAGTGAAACTTTTTGTTCACTCTAAATTACAACGGGCTCCAGATCTCTCCATCTCATTGATTATTATTATTTATTTATTTTTTTGCTTTTTGTTTCCTCAGTACTGATTTCCATTTCATCTACTATATTTTTAATAATTTATCTTTTAAATAATCTCTGTTCCCTCAGCAAAATGCTAGCTTCGTTAGGATGTGGATTTCTGCTTATTCTGTAAGCTGATATAGTCTCTGTGCCATCAACAAAATCTAGCACATTGCCAGTGCTTATTATTTATGGTACAAGTAAATAGTAGTTAAAATCTGAAAGTAACCCCCAAAGTCATTGAATATAATCCATATAATTTCACTGTAAGTAAAAAAGCAAACAGAAAGCACAGGAAAAACCAGAAAACCAAACAATATATTTTAGCTTACTTTAATATGTGTAAGCACTATAAAAAACAAGATAATTTTTGACATGAGATATTCGATGATGTCTTCCTTGATATGAGAAGGGCACTTTCTTCATTTGAAAGGGAAGTATAGGGGCATCAGTTGTTTCAGTAACAACACAGTTCTATTTTGAAAACTTGTTTATGGAAAATCATTGCTTGTTTTATTATTATTTCCTTGGGGTTACATAATTACTAGAAAGATTATCCTGGTTCACTTCTTTTCAATTATAGCAGAGAGGCATCTATAAGTAGGTTATTAAAACCTATTTGATAATGATGAGCATGCCCTATAAATGATTATATCAGCTGGCATTTAAATCTCTATTTTTCTTTAGCATGACGTATGTATTAATTTGCAATATCATTTTATTATTTTTTGTGATTTTTCTTTATTGGGCAATTTAGATTGTTTAAAAATGTACACATCAAAAACCATTAAACATGAAAATTTTGAAAAGTGAATAAATCTACTAAGAACAATTGTGTTTCTCTTCCCAAATATAATGGGGTCCTGATTTACCAAATGAGAAATACAAATTCACACTCAAGTGAATTGAAGTACAAAAAAAACATTCTTTCCTTTACAAATATAATTTTATCCAAGAATAATTTCAACACTTTCTTCACTGAATTAAATATGTTGTAATGCTTACTTGTATGTATGGGACAACTATATAATCATTAGCAAGAACTTCGATAAAGAGCTTCTAGGATAAATGATTTTATCTGGATTTACAGGACATGTTTGCTTTGAGCAATGCTATCTTTGCACTGCAGACACTAGCTTGTTCAATCTCAGTGGCAAAATATGTGAGAGGAAAGACTGGATAAAAAGGTAATATCCTCCCTAACTTAATCAGTCTTCCATGGTGAGCAGCTAAGCTTGTAACTTCTATTCAGAAAGATGTTCATTAAGGTTTCTGAAGCGTCCTTCACCTTGCAGGAGACAGGCCAGTTTATCGGATTGCTTAAATTAACAGGCAGGATGTTCTCTGCAATACCTTTTAACTGAAGCTCATTATACTTACTCTCTGCCAGCCAGGAGCTGTATTTTGATAGTGAAATATGCTTTTGATATGTGAATCCCAGGGTCGCTTTTATGGTTTAGTTTGTAAATCTACCTGAGACATATTAAGGAAAGTCCATAGTGTTTTAGGGGTTAAGTTTTTAAAATGTGGCTCTGTGGTACTAAAACCAGGGATAAATAAAGAATTTTGATATGTTTCTAAGTCAGAATTTTTTAAAGGAAATATCAGGAGGGACAATATCAATCATCTTAACTCTAAAATCTATAGGATAGTACAGTTTGGCATACGAAATATCACTCAGGGTAAATAAAAGTTATGAATGTACATCCGAGTGTAATGGTATGTACAAAGAGGAAATGGGGGAATAACCAAAGAATCAGTTTTTGAAATACAACAGTAAGCAGCTTTTTGTTACATCACCTGAAATAAGATGTAGCATTGTCATAGTTGCTCTTACAGAGCAAAGTCTAGAATCTGTCCTAACCTGTTCTCTGATGGCTGTGTTTAATAGTGTGGTGATCTTTCAGCCACCTCTCCATTCATTAACACTGTTTACCGAGTATCTTCTTTGTCCTGGGCACTGGGCACTGAGAGGGAATAAAAGGAATGACGCGTGCAGTCCATAGTGAGTCTGAGAAGGAAGGTAAGAAAATTGCTCCTCTCCATTATCCCAGGAAATTGACCTTCTTTTTAACTTACTTCCTTCTTCACTGACTTTGTCTCCATAATGATCCATTTCACCGTGAAAAGTAGACATAGTGTTAAAAACTGCATACTGGGTCTTTGAGTCGATGTCTGAATCCGCATATTCCTACTTATGTAAACTTAGGCAACCTCATTTAAGCTCTCTGTTAAAAGCCCTGTCATTATTCAACCTTGCCTGCTTCTTTTCCTTTTTGTCTTTATCAGATGAGTTCATTAATTAATTAATTAATTTGAAAAACCTCTACAATACTGTTAGTCAAAGACAAACCTTTAGAAGAAAACATATGAAACTTGGAAAAGTCATAAAAAAGAAAAGGAAAAAAAAAAAGTTAAATATTCTGGGCACCGGTTGCTATATATATGTTGTGTCTCACCATAAAATGTTATTTTTTTCTCATGCTTGATGAAACAACTATAAAGACAAGTACTTATATTTATACTTACAAATAAAGAGTCATGTTTAGATACTTTAAAAGTAGTTTCTGTGTAACTACTAAAAGTGTAAAATTTTTTTCTTGCTTGTCTGATATCCAGCAAAATGTTCTTATCCATGCCACTTATTATAAATGTGAAAATATAAATTTATACATAAATTGTGAAGAAATGTAATAATTGGGCTCAAAATTATTACAATTGTAAATTGCACACTTGCTAAAACATCAATTTTAGATACACAGCATGGTTTTTGCTCTATTTTGCTACATGGAATAATATTACTGAAGGAATTTCATTTTCCTCTTATTCTTTAATCCTTTTTTTTTTGACGTAGTTGGTGAGAATTATCATGCCTCAATAAAGGAGAAAATGAGTCAAAAGTTTAGTGTTTATATTCTTAATTAAAGAAATCATATATCCATATATCCATCTTTAATAGAAAGTAAGGTTTTTATCTGTCGAGATAAAAACCATAATTTTTATAGCAAACTAATAATCTGCAAAGAAACATCAAAACTAAAATCAAAATAATTTCAAAAATATGTCCACTATTTATACTGTAATGTGCTTAGGTATATTTTGAAATAAGTTATGGTATTATTGATTGAAGTATAGTGTAGACCACAATCAATTGTGACTACCTAAATACTTAGTTAACTTCTTGGCATATGATGCATTCTGTAACATCTTTATATTTTATACAAATTCTTGTGGAATAAACTTCAAATGTTGTACAAAATAGAAAATCAAATTTCCAGTATAACTGAATCGCCAAAATGTATTAGTTAAGGTTTAATTTTTTTAAGTAATATCAAAATTGTTTTAATTATGAGTATGATATTTCAATTTTCTTCCCATAAAATATGCAAGAAGTGTAAATTCTCAATGTAAATTGTAGACATTTCTATCATTAAAGAAAATATTTTTGAGGAATTTTGGTAATATATTTCTAGAAAGACTTTTACTATTTTAACATTGTCTAAAACGGCAAACACCATATGAAAGCTAAAACTGATGCTAAGGTAAAACCTGTATTTCTCCAGGAGCAATATCCATACTGATATTCAATACAATGTGTGCAACATAATTTTTCTACTAATATTAGTGAGTTTTACTAGATAATTCTTATATGAACAATACCACATATACATTTAAGATAAAGACAAATTTGATATGTAACAGATTACCATACATACAACAAAAGCTCCACCAAGAGCATGAGTAAAGCAACATAAAAATCAGAGAATGTCTATAATCATATTACTAAATTGATTAAAATTTATTTAAGTCATGACATGGGAAATTATTTATAGAACTATTACAAAAATTCAGGCGAATAAAAGAGTTATAAATTGGAGCAAACTTAGGAGTGCAATGTAAGAGTAGTCTCTAAATCAAATAGGGTAGCTGGCATTCAGATAACGAACAGGGAACAAAGTTAAGAATCCATTTCAAAGCCATTCTGGAATCATGAGAATATTAAAATGCTATTTTTATGATATCAGAATCAGTATACCAAACTGATCATATATTACAAAATATAAATAATTCACTACTCTGATTCATAAAATGGTGAGTTGTGGTATTGACAACTAGATAAATTTACCTAAATAGCTAAATTTTGTAGTATTAAGACATTTCTCGTTGATATTTTGAATATCTGTTACAGAGTGACATGGGGGAACAAAGAAGACATGTCATCACATGAGATATAGAAAATATGGAAATTATTAGATATTTCAGAATTGTTCCATTTGAGTAATCACAATATTTTTTCTAACACATTTTGTATCTTGAATTTAGTAAGTGTACATATTTCTATTGTGTTTATATTCTCTCTGTATTAGCATGTTTTATTTGTTTGATGTCTGGTTCTATCCTCAAATAATAATTTGGGAATTGAAGTGCAAGTTTTTGATATTCCACATTCTGGAGCAAATGAACGTAATGGTAGTAGAATTGATATTATTGGATTTAGTTATTATAATTTAGTTTCCCATGTCCAGAAGATAGTAGATGAAAAACTGGAAAAATAAGATTGTATTAATATGATGTTTATTCCTATATAACCATACATTAAATGTATACTTATCAATTCAAATGTAATCACATATACTTCTATATATGAATATGTATTACATTTTAGTTTCAAAAATTAGCCAAAAGAAAAAAGAAACAATTTTACACTATCTTCAAAAGATTTTACAAAATTAAGAATAAAAACAATATTTTTATTAAATATTAAAACAGTGGTTTTTGTAGATACACATCAAATCAGATTGAATATATATCCCGTTGATGATTTCTCTGAAACTTCTTTCTGTTCACCAGATAGAACTCCTGCTTTTCCTATTTATGAACAACCATAATTCTGTTATGAATCTTATAATTCCTTATGCACATAAGTTGCTAATGTCATGGGCTATATTTCTATTAGTTTGTATGTACAGTATATGACACTGAAATAACATCACTGCAACACTATTAACTCCACAAATGACAAATATAAAAGGTTGTTTAAATGTAATTTTTGGAAAAATTTTTAAATGTAACTTTTGGATAATTAGGGAAAACTGTAATAATATCAGAGCAAGAAAAACAGCTGAAAATCAAATGGTAGAGTCTAGTAATTTTTATCTCAAATTCCATTTAATAAGTTAATTTTCCAAAAAAATGAAGAACAATGTTTCAACGATATTGAAGTAAAAATATATCAGTGTCAATCTGACTCCTCATTAATCTGAGAATAAAAATATTTTATAAAGAACATCCTTTCCTTTAAGTCAATATGTTTTTATTATAAACTATTTTGAAATAACTTTTGATTTCCTGAAAAGTTGCCCGGAACTGCAATACATTCCTGTGCATGCTTTATCAGCTTCCCCGAATGTGACACAAACTTGGTATATTTACTAAACTAGTAAATTAACATTGGTTCATATCATCAAGTAAACTACAGACTTTATTTGGATTTCACCAGATTCCCTGCTAGAGTCTTTATTTCTAATCCACTATACAGTTCAAGGATATCATGTTGCACTTAGTTGTCTGGATATAGCAACAGTTTGGTTGGCCTTAGTCTCCTCCAATCTATGACAGTTTCTTAGTCTTTCACTGTTTTTTATGACCATGACACCTTTTAATACCAGTTGAGTATTTTGTAGCATTTGGAATTGTTGAGTATTTTCTCATGATTAGAGTGTGGTTTTGGATTGGATTTTTTGAAAACTACATAGGTGAAATGTCTTTCTCATTAAATCATATAAGTGGTGACATGATGTCAACAGGAATTTTACTGGTAATCCTAACATTGATCATATAATTAAGAAAGTACTGTGGTTTGAATGTGTTTGTCCCTCCAAAATTTGTATATTGGAACTTAAACCCTAAGGTGATGGTATTATGAGCTGTGTCCTTTGGGAGCTGATTAGGCCATGAGGGCTCCATTCTTGAGAATGGGAGCAAAGGGCTTGAGGAAGGGAGTTTGTCCTTTTTGTTTCTTCTTCACAATGCGAGCACACAGTGTGCACCCCCTATAGACCACAGGGCGATAAGGCGCCAACTCAGAATCAGACACCAGCTCTCACCAGACACTGAACCTGCCAGTGCCTTGATCTTGGACTTCCAGCGTCCAGAGCTGTGAGAACAAATGTCTACTCTTTACAAATTATTCAGTCTCAGGTATTTTGTTACAGCAGCACACATGGACTATGATAGAAGGTGTCTGTCAAATTACTATCTTTCCCTTTCTGTATATTTATTCTCTTCTACATTTATTAAAAACACGTTACCAAGTCCAGATCACTCTTCAGGGGAGAAAAATTAAGCTCCAGCTTCCAGAGAGAAGAGTGTCAAAGAACATAGGTAAAAACAGATGTTAAAATACATGTTAAAGGGCCGATCCCGTGGCGCACTCGGGAGAATGCGGTGCTGGGAGCGCAGCAGCGCTCCCGCCGCGGGTTGGGATCCTATATAGGGATAACCGGTGCGCTCACTGGCTGAGCGCGGTGCGGCCGGTCACAAAAAAGACAAAAAAAAAAAAAAAAAAAACAAACAAAAAAAAAAACCATGTTAAAAACATATGAACATATGTTAAAACAAACACAGTGAATAATAAATATCATGTGGGAGATACTATGAAGACTGTGCAAATATCCTTTTTCTCCTTTAAGTTCCACTCATTATTTTTTTCTTTTAGGCTGAGTACCCTATATAGTTTACTGATGATACGTGACAAGGTAGGGGTCTTCAAGACCTATCTCTTTGGAGTGCTGGGATAGAAACTGTGTCAAGGTTGAAAGATTCTCAGAGTATTGAAGGATCGAGTTGGGGTAAGGACTTGCCAGCAGCTGATGGCCTTTTACTTCCTTTCGTGTTCTTGCTGGGGCAGGTGGTCCAGGAGACTCTTACTCCTGGAGGCTATTTGGACCATAATGTTCACCACTTTTTTCTATATCCAACCACCTATTGATTTTTAACATGCAGCCTCTAATGCGTACTTGCTATTTTTTTGAGCTATCCAATATTATTGTTTCTGTTTGTTTTTTGCTTTTATTTTGTACCATTTTAGACCTGAAGAACTCTTTCTGGTTGCTCTTGTGACTTTTTCATGTTGAGGGGACCAGCTCCTGGTTAAGAACCTGTGTGTGATTTTTCAGACCTAACTCACAGTTACAAAAGCTTTATCTCACAGGCCTTACAGGCAAAAGCTGCCCTACCACCCCAGACTTGGTGCACAGCCAGTGCCTTGCAGTCTCTGAGGGAAGTGGCAGTAAAGGACTCAAGCCCTTCTGGACAGTGGAATGAATAGCCCCAGCACCTTTATTCCTGCATCTCTTTATCTGAGGCTTTGGACAGAAGTCTTCTTTTGGTGCTTCTGCAGAGGCCTTCTTATGGGTGGCCTTGAAAATACTTTTCCCCACTCTGACTTAGTGCCCAGTACTTTTCCACTCCTAACCCTCTCCTTCCTCCTCCTCAGGACATCAGGTCCATAAAACTACCAGAGCCTTTTGTTTGGGGCTCCTTCAGTAGTGAGTGCTGATTCACCTGGCCCTCAACCAGTGTGCCTTTCCATGGAGGAAAATGAAAGAAGGCGGTTAGGCAATTTCTTTGGTTTTAGACTCTTGCTTATACCATTGTGGAAAGTGATGAAAGGCTTAACACTTTCACTTTTGGCGTGTTTTAATGAACTACTCCAGCAACTGACAGCTCATCTCTCTCCCAACACAGCTGAGCTCCTGACATACCTCCTCTTTCATTTTCTTTTTTTTTTCTTTGCATTTTCTTTTTAGCTCGTTATATATTTTATGTGATCCATCCCTAGAATAAGCCATTTCTTATTGGCTTCTTTCTTTTTTGGAACATGGTATTTAGAAAAGAAGACCTGGGCACTAAGTACAGTCATTGCTGTTTGAGTGTCTCAGCCTATAGTGCCTCTCAGCAAGCAATGTAAGGAATGCCCCTGCATATATGCACACTAGCCCTTGTATAAACACATATTCTTTATTAGTTCTATAGTTATATGCTCACATATACATGTTCATACTTATATTTCTGACTCTAGTCCAGTGTCACTTGGTGCAGTAGATTGTTCCTTCCTTGCTTATTTGTAGCTTCTTTCTTTGACAGTGAGAAAGCTTGCAAATCAATACGCATTTAATAAGCTTATTGCATCCTTGATTTATTACTAATTATTAATAATTAAAAATAAATTCC
Organism: Cynocephalus volans; assembly: GCF_027409185.1. NCBI lineage: Eukaryota > Metazoa > Chordata > Mammalia > Dermoptera > Cynocephalidae > Cynocephalus > Cynocephalus volans. The sequence goes on along the minus strand of NC_084466.1, from coordinate 43,274,897 downwards.
GTTATAATCCCTAATGAATATTGAATCTTTATAAGACATTAATTTGAAGAATATCTGGGCCTCCAACTAAAACTTAAAAGTCAGAATCAAGTTAAGTTTAATAGTTTTTAAGAAGCAAAATGTATATTTAATGAATAAAAAAAACTGGATTATTACGGTTACAACTTATTGCCATGATGGAATGATGGGTATAAGACAGTCTTCTTTACAAGTGTGTAACATATATGAGATAATTGTTTACAAAGATTGGACAATAGCCAGTATAGAACATGATATTTTATAGAGGGAAGTCACAAGGTAAATGCATGTTTTGCCCTGGTTTTCTGCTTAGTGGCACCTTCAAAACTGGGTAGGAAAGTAGAGTCCAAGTAGAGCTGAACTTAACTGAATAGGCAGAGAATAGAGTTTAGGATCACTGAAGTTCCTAGAATTTAGGAACAGATAACCTGATAGGGGGAATTCTGGAAAGCGTGGTGGTAGAAATCTGTGTCTTAGTTTTCCATGTTTTTTGTTTGTTTTATTGATGGCTGGGCTTTGTATGTACAGGGCAAGATTCAGATTAGCAGAAAAAAGATACTGTGAGGCTGATAGCTAACAGAGATATCAGGAGTTATGCAGTGATGAAGATGCTGAAGTTTAATAATAGCTGAAGTGAAGAGACCTTGCTTAACATCTCAGGCATTTATTTGAGACAAGCAAAATGTTAGAGAAGTAAAGGCCAAAATCTAGATTATATATCGCCACCTATTAATAAGACAAAACTGAAAGAGACCAATCTTAACAAAAAAATAAATTAATTAATTAAACCATACCTGAATAGAGCAAGAGGATCCACCAGTAATATGAGTACCAGTAATATAAGTATTTCATAACAACACACATCCCTTCTAAAGGAAACAACATAATTTATGCTCTTTAGACCATAGCATCCACACTGTGAAACATGAAATTTACAAAACACTGGAAATGTAAAGAAGTAGGAAAATGTTAACTACTAGTACCACTACAATTAACAATAAAAGTAATAAAAAATAAAGCACCATTAAAATGGACTCCATGATGTCCATTGGAATCTTTAGAGAAGAACTTAAAACGTGCTATGAGGTAGATTGTGATAAATAAGGATGCATATTAAAATCCCTAGTGCAAACAATAATATCAGCAAAATAGGCAAAATGAAAATATAATAGATGCAAAATCCCAGTATAATGTTTAAAAAGTTATTCAATCAAACAAAAACTAATGCATGCAAAATATCTAGATAAACTACTTGATGCTAATACAAATTAATGATTAAAGTGTCACCTATTTCATATACATTGAATACTTTAAAAAGATCAAAACCAAATAATTCTATATTGAATATTTAAATATTTAAATAGTTAGGTAATTGTATTGGACTTTACCTAATTCTTTTAATATCCAGGCACCATTTCAAAGTTTGTGTCTATTTTTTAATATACTAGCTGCCCAAAGTATTCAAAAGTGTATATTGCATTTTGGGAATGATTTTTCTTTGTTCTGGAAAATTTGCAAGTATATGTGCAGAAGGGAAACTGTAAAGCTTTTAATGATAGAGGTAGTAACTTTTCTGTACTTAATTTTGTGGTGGTGTTTAATACCGATAAATGAAGAACGATAAAAAAGTACTAAAAGATTTATCCTTTCAAGTAGATTAATAGTAGGTTTCAGTTACATTGTGAAAATAGCCCCACTAAAATCATACAACTACTAAAATGTTATGGGAAAGGTATTTCTAATGGAAAATCATTACCATGATTGGTGGTAAATGTTTTAAACTTTTCATCTACTCTAAATACAGGATTCTAGCACTATTTCTCTGCCTTTTCATCAAAGGCAGACTAGATTGGTTATTATTGAAACGTGTGATTTCATTTTCAAATTTGAAATACTTATATTTCATAAATACAATGGACAAGCATAATATTAATAAAAGAACTTAAATTCAAATAAAAAATATTATAATTCCTATTGCTAACCTGATACACATTAAACTCAGTTATAGCCAGTAATCACAACTTGTGAGAAATGGCAATAGCTTGATCCTTGAGAAGGTCAGTCCAAGAAAACCAAGGAGAAAACAAAATTAATACATTTAGTTTGATATATTATTTTTTCCCAATTAGGAATTGCTCTCACTTACTGATGCATGTGTTCATTTCTTGAGCATCTACTAACTCTCCGGCATTTTTAAAAGTAGAAGATCAGCATGATTTTGCTTTCTTTGACCTCTTTTGATCAGCCTTCATTTTCTTTCTAGAAACGCTCTGTCCTGCTGGCCCAAACCATGCTGTATTTAAGACACATAATGAGAGACACACGTCTTCCTGCCACCTTTTCCTTCATCAAAATTTGCCTCCTTCTCCAGTTGTGTGTGTGTGTGTGTGTGTGTGTGTGTGCTGCTTAGCTTGCTAAAAGATGGAATTATTCAACACATAATGAACTGAAAATATAATTTAATATCATGTATAAGACATAAAGTGTTTTTGAGGAAAAATTAGACAAAGAATATCTTTCTGAAACAGTTCTAAATATGTTTATTATATTGAATATCACAAAAGTGAAGTAAAAACAAAACAAAACAGGAGGATAACATTAAAAAACAGTTGCTGTGGAAATGGGGTGGGTCCCTGTTCTATCACATTAATATATCAATTAATCCTAAAATAGGAAGAAATTTGGGGTGGTCCATTTGTTTTTATTTCTTTGTAGCCAAAATAGAACTTTTATCATTTGATTTTGTAAACCATCTTCCAGAGTATGTATCTGTCAGTGTCATTATTACGAGCACATTAACCATGTGGTCAGCATTCTAGGCGAACACTGAACGATGGTCATCCCACTGGCTGCACAGGTTCCACTGATAAACAGGACTGTAAATTATGTCAGGCAGCACAGGTAAAGCACTGTTCTACCCCTTCATTCATGTGAGAGCACGGTTGCGTAGCTCTCCATTTCCTCTGACATTCTAATTCCCTTTGTGCAAGATACAAGGTCCACACTAAGAGGGAAGTGGATTAGTGAAAAATTGGAATTTATAATTACCAGCTAATACTTCAAAAAAAAATTCCCAACATTCTTAAACAAAATTAATTAAAATGTCAGACTGATTTTGACAAGGTGCTCAAGATCAGATCCTTTTGTTGACATTTTAGAATACTGTATATTGAATCAGTTACCACCAGAAATTTCAGATTTTTAAACTGGCTACATTTCTTTGACCTGTCTACTTAAAATACAGAGGATGAAAAACCGCTAACTACATTTTTAAGAAGGTCAGAAAAATTAGCAAATATTGTTTTTTTAAGAATTTGGGCTATATTAAGCACTATAAATTGCAAAACAAAATAATTATGGAATGTAATTTGAGTAGAGTAACTTATTCTTATAATTTCCCTAATAGAAAAATTAATTTCATGAGTTATATTTCAAAAATATATTCCACAGATTTATTTATGTATCAACTTTTTTGAGGGATTAGTAAGTGTGAATACTACAATCTAATACAGCTTGCAGTCTAATAGAAGAATTTTAAATTCTTAGATTGATCTCTAACTAAACAGAATAAATTAATTGAAGGTGAGTGTATGTCACTGTGGGATAGAAATTAGTGCTCAGGTGAACAAATTGTTAATAAATCACAGAATCTCAGAGAGTGGACAGTATATCCTTCAGTTACAAAAGAAAGATTATGCATTTCCTGGAAGAAGGAACAGCATACTGTGTCTTCATGTGATTTTCTTTGTTCATCCTTTAATTTTTTAGAGGACTTAAAACAAAAATCTCTAACTTTAAATATTGTCCCCATTAAGTGTTTAGTTTGTTTAGATATGCTTTATCTTAATCATAATGCTTTACCTTCATATGCTGAAATGACATACTACTAGCTACTTAGAATTTTAATATAGCGGAGAAATATTAATATTATATTTTACCTGACACTTTATTGCAGTTGGCATATTTTGGAAATTCTCAAAGTTATTTATTTTATGTTACAGAAGGTTTGGAGAAAACAGTTTTAAAGGAAATTAATCATAAATATTCAGACATTTGGCTTATTATTTTTCTGAGTAAAAACTACAATTAATCTCCCCTCATTTTGGCTGCACCTGACCCTATTTTTTTCAGGGGTTTCAGCAGAGTTTATGTAAGCTTTGAAGATTATAGGTGTTGTTTAGTGAATGTTATTTATAGTTTTGAGTTAGTCGTTTGCACATGCACTTCATGTATTTAACATTACCGAAATCAAGACTACGTAAACATGAGTTATCTTTGTCAAATGTTCTATGTGCTTGATTCCTTATGGCAACTTAATGTAGTGATGCTTTAAACCATACCGAGCTGCAAATGTTTGTTAACTCTCAATTATTTTATTGAAGTAAGCAGATTTTTGACAGCCATCTGTTTAGAGTGTACTTATTTCTGTTAATAAATCCATTTGAAAGTGAAATAGTCATTAAAGCAAGGAAGTAAGCACAGCATCTCTGGGAAGCTGGAGCTATAGATATTTTGTGACACATCCTGTGCAATGTTAGTGATGGAGGCATAAAATGAGTGTAAAATTTCTGCTAAAACAAACAAAAAAAGCTGTATTTATATTGTGCTTATACAAATATCATCTTTAAAGCAAACCAATTACAAATACGTCTTTAGACTTAAAAATTTGTATAATTTATGTTAATATCAGGAAAATATACAGAAGAGTTAATAATATTCTGGCACTTTATTATTCCAGATATTTCTCATTTGCACTTTATTTTTAATAGTGTATTTTTTTGTCTAGTGTCCCCAAAGGATACATATGTATGTATGATGTATGTATGTGTGTGTGTATATATAAACATATGTATTATATTATATAAATATATAAATGTTCGAGTATATTCTCTCTGAAACACATGACACAGAGTTGCTTGTTGGAAATCAGCTCGATCACAAGTTAATGTCTGCAATTTTAAGTGTCTACTTGTTTAACGTCATTTGATATTTAAAATTATTGTTAATTTTGTTTTTAATGAAATCTTTATGTAACTCTTGTCTTTCCTACTTTACAATCAAATGAATCTCTTACTTACCTAGGTTTTATTCTCTTTATGAGTGAATGCCTAGGTCGCTAAAGTGATCCCTTCTAAGCTTATCAAAGTGAATTTTTTTACAGCTTCTATATTATGTATGTAAAGTTAGATTATCCCAATCATACCCTCCAGATTTGGTAAAAAATCTATCCAGGCATTTTCATGTAATATGTTAAAATAAAAACAGTTTTTACAGGCTTTTTTTATGAATAGTTTAGGACTCTTAGAATGATATAATAAAATTTTAGTCAGAAAAATATATATATGATAAAATAAAAATGGCTGTTCTATTGTTAAGAAAAGTTTAAAAAGATGGTTACACATCCTAATCAGAACATGTGCCTAAATCTTCTAATGTAGGTATTTCCTTAATCTGATCAAACTTATACTAGTACCTGATCATGGAAGGCTCACCTTTTTGTTCCGTGAATATGAAGATAAGCTTCCTGGGAAATAAAAAAGCCATCAGCCTAACTGAACTAATACCCCTTTCATTAAATGGCGAGTACTTGTGATGAGAAAGGTCTAAGGGAAAACCAGCAAGAATATCTTGATTGTTCTAGCATCTTCAGGAAATGCAAACGTTCATACCATATGATTTAGGAATCTCACTACGGGATATATATCCAAAGGAAATAAAATCATTATGTCAAAGAGATATCTGCATTCCCATGTTCATTGCAACATTATTCAAAATAACCAAGGTAGGGAAACAACCTAAATGTCCATCCATTAAATGAATAAAGAAAATGTGATATATATGTACAATGGAATACTATTCTGCCTTAAATAAGATGGAAATCCTGTCCTTTGGGACAACATGGATGATCCTGGAGAACATTTACATTAAGTGAAATAAGCCAAGCATAGAAAGACAAATACCACATGATCTTATTTATATGTGGAATTTATAGAAACAGAATAAAATGGTGGCTACCAGAAGCCATGGGTAGGGAGATTGGGGAGATGCTGGTCAAAGGACACAGCATTTCAGATAGTCAAGAGGAATGAGTTCAAGAGATCGTACATTGTGATTAAATTATGGTGACTACAATTAATAATGATATACTATGCATCTGAAAGTTGCTAAGAGAATATATTTTAAGTGTTCTCACCATAAAGAAATAAATATATGAGGCAATATATATGTTAAATAGTTTGATTTCACCATTTCTCAGTGTCTAAATGTATCAAAATCTCATGTTGTACACCACAAATATATGCAATTTTTATTTGTCAATTTAAAAAATGAAACATGAGGTTTCAGAATATCAACCATGGGAGGAGATGATAGGAGAATTTATTCTCTGCTTACACTGGAGGTGAGCAACCCTGCAGAGTAAGCAGCAGCCACACTGGCACAGTTGGATGACAATACAGGGATATATGAAATTAATATTACTCTCAACACAAAATAGAAGAGGGGTTTTTGGAAGACTGTTAAGAGAGCATTATCAAAAAGTTGAAATTTTTTTTTCTCAGTGTAACTTCACCCATTCTTTACCACATAGTGAGAGAAAAGAAGGTTTTCAAAACCTCTTTGACCATGGATGTTAGTTCCTATAATACTCTGGAGGATAAATCTACTTAGTGCCCTTTCCCATATATCAAAATATCTAAATTACTAAAATTTTATATAACATGTAAAATGGTACAATGGTACAAGTGGTAAAATGTGCATGCCACATTACACTCTGACCATCTACTTTCTGGCTTTTAAGGGACTGTAGGTGATTAACTTTGTTGAAGTGAACAGGACTGAAGACATATTGGGACCATACCACCTGGGCGGTGGTCAGGGGGGAATTTCAAACAGGACAGGTTTTTTGTTGTTGTTGTTGTTGCTGTCGTTGTTTTGTTTTGTTTTTTTCTCTCTACTCTATCTTACCATCCCCTGACTTTCTTGTCTTGCTTGATAAATGGGGGAACAAGGCTAAGAAGTTAACCAGTACTTTGCAAAGCTAACAGTTCTTTCTTCGAGACTTGTAGAGTTTTGAGAAGTAATCATGGCCAAATGACGGGAAGCCAACCTTGGGCATCAGGTAAATCAAACTAGAGTTCTTCCAAGTATAACTTCGCAAAAAAGAATTTGCAGAAGAGTTGATTCTACTACAGAGAAAATCAAAATCTTGTAGGGTCCTGAGATAACAGTGAAGATGAGAACAGAAACCAGAAGAAGCCTTGCCGAGATCTTGTACTTTACTCACAGACACAGACTCTTCATAGCTCGTCTGACATTCCTTTCCCTCAGTAGATCTAAGCAGATCTAAGATAGCCTACCAAGTCCTTCAGCTGAATACATCTGTTTTTCTAATACCAACCATTTGACTTCTGAGTCTTTTTGTCTTTCCTTCTCAAGGGGGTAGGCAGCTGGACCTGAATTTGGTAACAACTTTGGGTTCCAGAAGATTAAAGAATAACCAAATTATTTTATCATTACATCAAAGTAAATGAACTAAAGCTTGATGATACAGATATTCCACATGAAGAAATTTGAACAGAGACATCAGAAAGTATAGTTATAGAGAGAACATGAGCTCCAACTCTGAGATACAGAAATGATTCAATACGGAAATTAAGAATATTTATAATTTCTTGAGTAATATTAATGAAAATAGATTAATGCATACATCCAGTTTTACATATAGTGAAAAATTAAAATCACCAACAAAACAAGAAAATTCAAAAGAGATCTTCAAACATTTGTTTTGGCACAAAATAGCAGATTAAATAGAGGAATACCGAGTAGAAGACATTATTTGCCTGCATATAAGTCCTTTCTTTGGTAAAAAGGATTCTCTCTTAATGGATTTGTTATTGGTGAGGTTGTCAATCACAAGACCCATCACCACTGACCACATGAACACATGACCTCTTCAGTCATAGAACCCTATCAAACCTGAAAACAGTGAGTAGTGGAATGGAGAAGTAAACGGCCCAAGTAAAGTTCCAACGACAATGGAAAAAAGAAGCCCTCATTTGTTTTGATTGACTAAGTTACTTTCAGTCATGCATAAATAAAATTACTTAAATTGACAGTTAAAAGTTGAATGGTTCAAATCGTGTATCTAATGATACAGTGTTGGTTGATTATAAGTTTGATTGGTGTCAGTGCTGATCCCATAATACGTGAGCTGTTATAGAAAAACCTTTTTGATGCACACTAAAGAAGCCAAACTTTTGCCTGTGGTATATTGAGCCTCAGATTACTTTTGACTGGCAATGAAATTTAGGGGAACTAATGGGAATACTACCAGAATGTTGGAAAATTAGATACTTCTTGTCCTTGTACATGCTAGGATGTATAAAAGCCAGAAAAGATGAACATAGAATTTATTGCTTTTTTTAGTCAAGAGCAATTCAAGATGGATAATTACTAGGTAATCATATGACTTGCAGACATGATTTTTTTTTTTTAAATCCTAATGTCAAGTCACCTTGAACAATTACTGTGGATAAAATTGTGAAAGATAATATGGGATATAGGAAAATCCAGAGACTTGTAGAGATTTTAATCCTCAAAACTCTTCAGAGAGACATGCTGATTTTTATTTCCCACATGATAGAGGAAACAATTTCTTCCCATTGGATACCTCAGTTGCTTGTGAACATGGGGCTGTGGTGAGGAGGGGTAACTCCAGCCATTTCTATTATGTTGATTCAGCACAAAATCCAAGCTGAGAGCTAAGTTATGTGGTTTTGGCACAAAACCTTTTTGCTAAATGAAATATAAACTTAAAAAGTAGAGATGATATTTCTACATCATGATTCCAAAGAATTGATAGCTATGAAGGTATTAAGGGAACTGCACTTATGAATGACTCTCCACTTTACTAAAACAGTAGCGTAGATTTCTGATTTGGGGTAATATGGAGTTAGTATACATCTACTGCCTCTCCCACTAAATGCAATTATATAAACTTGACAAAATGCATGCAGCAACTATATGAGAACTATGCAAAGGAAACAGCATTGGGTGGATCAGCAATTAGCATCAAGATTCAAAGTACCATGAAACTGGCAGTGAGTTTACCATTTTTCCCTCCAGTATCCTTCAGCCTCAATGTAATACAGTCAGCAACTTGGGAATGGGCACAGTGGCACAGAGCTCTATCTCTTTAGTCCTGGCTTAAGAAGACAAAAACCGAGATCCTAATAGTCAATCAGTGTGCAAAAATGCAATTATTTTTCTCTTCTTTTTTATCTCCATTCTCTCATACTCAGCTCCTCAGCAATCCCACAGTGGCAGCAGCCAGTAAAAAAGGTCAACAGAAGCCAAACTTCGAAAGAGGGTAAACTATCTCTCAGCACCTTGATTCCACAGATGTTGGGTCAACACTTCTGCTGGTTTTTTTTTTTTCTTTTTTTGTGCCCTCCAATGCTTGGGTATGAATGTGTTACCAAACATGAAAGGGCATGAGAGAGTGAACTAACTATAGACTCAAGTTTATAGTCAGAAGACCAAAAAGGGAAGCTTCAGGCAACAAAAAAGTCTGGGAGAAATATTGAAAATGAAACTTTTGAAAACAACGCTGTAATTTTTATTTTTTAATAAGTCCAAAACTTAACTCTAAGAGGCATGTGCATATATCAGATCATAACTAGTATAACAAAGACTGTGAACCACATTAATAGATAGATCACTGACCAGGTCACATACAGCCCATTGGGTGGTGCACAAACAGAACAGATACAAAAAGTACTACATAGTTTAGAAAACTGAATTGGTATTGGAAGTACAGCCAATAGAAGGCAGGCTGAAACTTGAAACCCAAAATTAAAAAGGTCAATTTTCTGCAAAAATAAAAATACCAACATTTTCTATAGAGTTTAAATAAGACCTAGAGTCTCATAACATAACATTTAAAATGTTGAGAATATACAAATTACTAATTATATAAAGAACCAGGAAAATCTCAATTCACATTGTTAAAACAAACAAAAAAAATAGGCAACAAATGCTTACACAGATGTTGAAAATATCTAATAAGCATTTTAAAGCATTTATTTAAAAATGCTGTTAATATTTTGCAATTCAGCAAGAATAAATATCATATTCTGGGATTTTTCCATCGTTATCATTAAGGCCATAAATATATCCATTACCTCCCAAAGTTTCCTCTCAGCCCCTTTATTTTTATCATTATTATTTTGCATGTGTGTGTGGTAAGCATATTTAAAATAAGATCTACTGTCTAAGCAACTTTTAAGTCTACCGTAAAGTATCATTAGTTTCAGGAACTATGTTTTATCATGTATCATGTATAACTTATATTGCATAATTGAAACTTAGTATGATTTGACCTCTGGCCCCTGTCAAACACCCATTCTACTCTCTTCTTCTACGAGTTCGACCATTTTAGATTTTACATATACATGAGATCATACAGTATTTGTCTTTCTGTGTCTGTTTTATTTCACTGCCATAATGTCCTCCAGGTTAAATGAGTGAATGTATCTGTATCCAAGGAAATACATATGTTTTTCAATTTTTCTTACACATTAATGTTTTTAAAACTATATTCAGTGAGCTTTACTATCATACTAAATAAATGTTGATGAGAAGTAAAGAAAGTAAAGAAATGTAAAGTTGAAACTTATATTTCTTGAATGCTAGAGAGGATAAATGTCAGAATCTCCAAACATAACATTTTAAAGATAATATATTTAGGGGGAAAATATTACATTTTTGACATGAACATATGGATTTGTGTGACCTACAACTAAAATTAGAATTAAACTATAATAGTTCAACAAAGCAAATGCCATTTGGAGATATTGTTTTATTCACAGGATTAGAAAATAACTTAGATTAGGAAAAATGTAACTTAGAAAAACATAAAAACAAAAAACCTGCCTCTGTTTATGACATTTACACCAAGGAACTTTTTGCCTCTGGACAAATTATTTAAATTAATAAAATGTGAGAAAGTTATTAAATTATTTTTAATGCTTCTATGTTTTATGTTCTAAGGTAAGCCTGCAATTTTATGAATGTAGTGATTTCACTGTTCAAAATCTATTTTTCCCATTGAAAATATTCCTGACTGATTTTTAATAATGTGTTTATTTTCTTAATAAAAGCTTCATTCTTACAAAGGCAGAGTCTATCTCTGATTTTTTTCATGCTCTATCACGAATGCTTAGTCCAAATGAAAAATAGTAGGTATTTTTAAGTGTGCTGTATGAATAAATAAAAGAATCAACTCAATAAAATTTATTTTATTTCTCAAATTCTTTAATGTGTACCTTTCTACTCTTCAAGGTGTTTTATACTTTTAAATGATTTTACTCCTTAATAATCAGTTTATGCTATCATTTGATTTGATTTTGTGTATATAGCTTTAAATATTTTGATTCAACAGATATAGCACCATTCACTGGGTTATTAAATACATTTCACATTTCACATTATTATAATATATGGAAAACTTACTACTTAGCCTATCGAATTATTTTCATTAACTTTTATAACAAAAAAATCAATAGAATATAAAAATGTTACATATTCTGTTAAATAAAAATTTTTCTTCATCAGTCTTAGAGAGAAAATTTTCAAAGATCATTCATAATCTGATTCCTTTAATGCACAATGCTAAATTTAATTCAGTCTTCTGAAAACTATTAACTGTATTTTAGCAATATAATTTAATATACAGTATTTCAGTTCCTTTAAAAGTCTACTAAAAATCTTGAATGTGTCTTTTCTCATTCATTTTCCCTTGCACGCTTTACAAAATGGTTACATAGTTAAACAAAACCAAGGCAGTCAAGTAAGTCATTGTATTTAGTTATTCAGTATGTATTTATGGAACACTATTATGCGTCAGCAATGCGATAGCATTAAGAAAAAAGTCAAAGAAGAATAAGTCATGCTTTTTGTCCTTGACATGTATTCAGTCTCACAGGTAAGAAAAGCATGTGATGAAGAAAAGGACATGAAGAAGCACAATCCATTGTAATGAGTACTGAAAGAAGTCCAAAGAAAAAGTAGTTTTGAGATCAAAGGAAGCGTCTCCAGATGAGTAGGGATAAAAGCTTTGACAAGGGAATGTTTATGCTTATCCATAAAGGATTAGTATCACAGAAAAGAAAAAAAAAAAGAATTATGGTCAGAGGCAAGAACAGACACATAGAGGAAGCCAAAGCAGTCTTCAGGAAAGGTTTACAGTGTATCTAGAATGAGGTGGAATGAAATGAAGAGAGCACGTTACAGATAAATGTGAGTAGTCTCATAACCCATGAGTAGGTGATCCATTTTATTATTCAAACCAGTGAGTGAAAGACGGTGTTACTTATAATCATGTTGGGGCAATGACATAAACCAAGACTGCTCTGGGGGACTAGTTCTTGGGATCAGCTGGATGTGTGTCATATAAATGGAATGTTTTAATTTTGCAGATGATGTACAAACAGCACAGTTTTAACCAGGAAATTCATATGGCAAAACAACTTTTAAATGATAGGGCGATACTTATGATGGGAAGGAGAGGCCATTTGAATTATTTAGACCTTATATACATTGAAAACACATGCAACACGCACGTGCAACACTCATACACCCATATACACAACATTCATCTCAGAACAAATGAGTTGTAGGCTTTTGCATATTTGCTAATTTCATCACTATTCACTCAAAGAAGAAATAATTACTATCTCAGCTTTGGTGAATGTCATGAAAACAGTACTAAAAATATAGGCAAGAGAATCCCTAAGTTATATATTCCTAAGAAGCAGCCTATTCACATACTCATTATTTTTTTCCCAAAGCTGCTGTACCAATTTCCATTCTTAATACCAGTGAATTAAGTTGTGGTTCTTCCACATCTCTGTCAACACTTGCTATTACCAGTTATTTTGTTTTTACCCATTGAAGTAGATGTATAGTGATATCTCAATGTGCTTTAATTTGTGTTTCCCTAGTTACTAATCATATGAAGCATTGTCCTTACATGCTTATATCCACTTCCTGGATATATTTTATGGAAAATGTTTATTCAATTTTTTTTTTTATGTTTACTCATTTTATATTCTGGGTAAAAGTATTTTCTTAGTATATGATTTGAAAATATTTATCTCCATTTGTGCCTTGTCTTTTCATTTGCTTTAAAGTGTCTTCTGAATAAAAATAGTTTTTAGTATCTATAAAATACAAGTTTTCTTTTTAAATTTATGATTCTTTTTCATATCTGATAAACTTTTGCCTAACACAAAATCACAAAGATTTTCTCTTGTGAGATTATTTATTGAAAAGTTTGCACTTTTAGCTTTTCCATTTAGGTTCAGGATCTACAATGAGTTAAGTTTACTATACAGTGCGAGGTAAGGTTTGACATTCATTATTTTAAAAGGTGGGTATCTAATATTTGGCACCTTCTATCAAACATAATATAATCCATTCCTGTAGAATTGCCTTGGCACCTTTGTCAAAGCTCAATTGGCCATATGAGTATATTTCTGGATCATATGACTCATTAATCTATATATTTGCTGAGTTATTATGTATTAATAAATCCATATTATCTTAATTACTAAAGCTTTCTATTATGCTTTGAAAGATAATGTAACTTTGATTCCTGTTTGATGATATTCTGAATATCTTCTTGAAAATAGCTTAAATGCAATGATAGATGAAACAAATTAAATTTTTTCTATCAATCAAATAAATCTGAATAGCTGACAGACAGACTTATTTCTGTTTTATGAATGAGAAATATAAAATTTAAGTTGAGTACTCTGCCTATGATTTCTCACATAGAAAGTAACTTGTTTATTGTAACATCCAGGCTATTCTGACATCCAAATCACAGTATCATGATAAAGTTTAAAGTAACATAAAATACAGAACCTAGCATTCCTTTGCCACTTAGCTGCTGTAGCTGCCATGAATTAATACAATGAAGACAAAATTTGTTAAATGATTTTTCTTTGACTTGCATCATAATTGTTTTTTTTTTTGCATACTACAGTTACTACTCACATTAGAGTATTAGCTCCTTGTGTGAAGAAACCTAACATTTGTTTACATCTTGCAAATCCTAGGCAGGCGAATCAATGCTAGAGCAGGAGTCACTGTGAAAAGCTGATATTTCAAGCTCCTCACAAAGTGAACGAGCCATGCGTTCAGACATAGAATGAGGTAGTAGAGCATATTGATGAATATATTGTTAAACACTTAATCCCTATAGTTAAAAACAAACAAAATAGAGGAGTAAACTAATTACAAGGAAGTAGCCAATCACTTTATTCCCTATTTATATAATATAAATTAGAGGCACTTCTATTTATAACACCTACTTCATAATTGCTTAAAGTTAAATGTAGCAATTAAATAAATTGTTTAATACAATGCCTGTGATCAGAAGTAGTGTTAAAGTACTTATATTGCTATTGTTATTATTTTTGTAATTGTTGTCTTTGGCTTTTGACAATAATCACAAAAAGAAAATCTATTTCAATGATAAAATTGAGAGGTTGCAGGAGAGCTTGCTATATTTGGGGTTTGTAGGGAAATGAGTTTATATTACAGAAAGCTTCCAGATGAAGGATGCAAAGATGAGAGCAGAGAATTTCATTCTCTGAATGCTCTGCACAGAGAAGGAGGTTTTGTTTTTCCACTTGGCAAGGAAAATGGAGGAAAAGCATGAAGGGCTTCTTGATAGGCCATGTTCTTCCTCTACCAGGAATCAAAAGATTTGGGGTTTATTTTATTTTAAAAGAATGAATAGTGAAATAATTGGATAGAAAAGCAAATACAATCCTTGTCTTCCAAGGCTTTTCACTATTTATGCATCCTTGAAAAGGTAACTTGGGACAAGGGGCAGTCAGTGCATTCTTCCAAGGCTGTTCACTGTTTATGCATCCTTGAAAAAGTGATTCAGAACAAAGGGCAGTCAATGCCATGATGGAGAAATGCAAATGACTGGTAGATATTTTGATCCCAACAGGTGTATAAAATGAGGAGTCTCATAAATCCTGTTAAGACCCCTACTAAGTGAAGGTGCTGTGGTTGCTACGATGATGGTCTCTGTGGATCCAGCAAATCTTGTGGCTGTTATGTGTTTTTAAATGAAGTATATATCCGATGGAACAAATGAGCTGGTTTCTTTCATGATTTTGTCAGGGCCTGGAAGAGGTTCCTGAATAATCCGATTTCACTCTGGTCTCTGTGCACTACAGATTTCTCAACGTCTGCTACTTCTTCCATCTAACCAGCATTATGAAGTCACATCACCCGTCATTTCAGCAAGCCACACAGAAGCCAGGTGGCACTTAATTCAGCAACCACACTGCCTGGAAATTGACCAGGTCTTGGGAGCATTATTGTCCTTTAACCCAGGACAGCAAGACCTTTTCTCAGGATCCATGCCTCAGAGGTCCCAAACTGTGGAGAGCCCTCCTCAATATTTTGTATGCCCCCCGTCAATTCCTGGGACCTGACAATGTAGGTAGTGCCATCTGAACAGGAAACTCCCAGAGTGGACCTGATCTGATCCCCCATGCATGACAGAAAACAGATGCATAAACTCAAAATTATTGAAGTTTCCCACTCATAGTTGAAAAGTGTCAGGATCAACAGAACTGTCTGTATAGGGTACCCCAAGCACAGATCGTGACTTATATGGGCCCTGTCCTTGTTTGTCCTTGGTATTCTCTGATCTTTTACCCTGAATGAAGAATCACCCAGGCACTCCAAAAAGCTCCAGTACTTCACCTGTGCTGTTGTCTTGGGGGCATAGGTAGGCTCTGGTTCTAGGCAGGTGGCCTGGTGAGTAAATTTCTCCTGCTGGATGCTACGGTATTTTTTAAAAGAATCGAGAGATAGGCCTGGTAGAAAGGTGCTGACGCTTGGATTTGGAAGACTTGAATCATTTATATAAACAGAGGCAAACATAAAATCGCTTCTCAGGTCTTCCACACATTCTAAGGGTGGCCAAGCAACATCTTCTCTCTTTGGTCCCTTCTCCTCTAACCCCATAAAGGAGCTAAGCTCTCCAAGGGTGGTGTAGGGCAATTCTTCCAATGTTATTATGCACAATTTTTACCATACTCTACACCAAGCTAGGTTGGGGGAAAGATGAAATCAGAATTTGTTTCTAATTGTTTTGCTCTTCAGCTCTCTCTCTCTCCACAACCAAATTTATCAAGGTGGTGTAATTTTATAAGTGTTTCCATTTGAAAGATCTTTTAGAATGATGGTTTTAATGGTGGTTCATGTCATTACCTTTATATTATTTTGGTACTATTATTATTACTTAAGGTCCTTTCCTCAGAATAAAATCTCTACAATAGCCTATATTATCCTATGTGACCTGACTGATAACTCCCAGGACCTCTATTATATCTTCTCATTTACTTACCAGATCATTCTTCATCATGACCTTTGCTTGGAAAGCACTTTCCCCATAAACAAGAAAGCCCCATCACACTTCTTCACAAGTGGACTTTGGTTAGAAGCTGTGGTTTGGATGTGGTTCATCCTATTGAAATTTGGTTCCCAATGTAACAATGTTGAGAGGTGGTGAGACCTTTATGAGGTGTTTGGGTCACGAAGGCTCTGCCCTCATAAGGGGATTAATACTGTTCTCACTGGAGTGAGTGGGTTCTTGTGAGAGTGGGTTAGTTATCATAAGAGAAGTTTGCTATAAAAAGTATATTCAGGTTCCTCAGCAACCCCCCCCCCCCCCCCGCCGCCGCTTCCTCTTTCAACACGTGACCTCTTCCACTTTTCTGCTATGAGATGAAATGGCACAAGGTTCATGTCAGATATCTGCATCATGCTCTTGGACACCCCAGCCTTTAGAACTGTAAGCCAAAATAAATTTCTTTTCTTTATAAATTACTCCATCTGTGGTATTGCTATAGCAACAGGAAATGAACTAAGACAAGTACCTTCCATAAAACAATATCAGCTGTTCTATGTTCCCTTACCCCACTTTATATTTGTTATTCAGCATACATTGCCTATACATGGACATTTTTTGCTATTTTAAAATTTCTACTAGACTCTATGTACTATTAGGGCAAAAAATGATCTATTTTGTTCTCTGCTATAACTCTATCCCATAGTAGAATGCCTGATCAAAAGTGGATGATTGACAATATTTGTCAAATGAATACGTGTAAGATTCCAGGTTTTGGGTTTTTTAGATTTGGCTCTTGATATAAAAAATGAAGATAAAATAATTAGTTTGCTCTTTTTCCACACAATACCTGAATTTCAAAGACATTTTAAATCCTGCTAAGATTGATCCCTAGTAAAAATATTATATGCAGAATTTCATCTTAGCTACTAACATGGGAGAACCTATCCTGTAAAGGGTGCGTGGACAGTATTAGACTGGTGGACTACAACATGGGCCTATGTAGAGTATGCATAAAGCATATGTACTTTACAGGGCCTGGTTTTCCAAAGCCTTGAAGTTTCAGATATTGACCTTACAAAAAACAGCAAATTTTCCCCAGGCTATTGAGTCTCTGTTGTGAGATAAAGAGTTGTAACACAGCAAGGCTGCTGGGTCAAAGACAGACAAGTTACTGATTGATATGTAAAGATACTGGGAAATTGTTGTAAGAAGAGAATGTTTGCTAAGATCAAGCTTTTGTTGGTAGATCACTTAATTGCCTAATAGAATGTCATCTGACTTGTTTTTACTGAATGTTACCAGCTTCTATTGTTAAACTTGTTAAAACTTTAAGCCCACCTATGTCTCTTCCTGCCTTATGGAATGTCATCTGGCTTGTTTCACTGAAAGTTACCAGCCTATATTGTTAAACTGTAACCCCACCTATATCTCTTGCTGTAACTTCCTGGGCTAGAGAATAAACACAGGAAGGGAACCACAATTCATGGTTAATTTCCCAAATGGAAGGAATGCCTCTCTCTTGAGGATTCTGGGAGAGTAACCACTTTGGGGTCTCACACTGCTCAGAAGAGATGGGCTTTGAGTAATCCTTTGTGGCTCCATCACCCAGAGGATGTGGGGGAAAAAAACCATGGGGGGCAAAGCAACAGATCTTAAAGAATCTCAGACAAAAGTTCAGGGTATTTGAGCAAATCCTGCTCATCAGAGATTACCAATGTTAGGTCTCAATGACCAGATTTTTACACCCCTTTCTTGCTAAGTCATTGAATGTGGCTTCTCTGGGAAGAGCATGGCTCTGGATCTCTACAACCAAGGAAGACACCAAAGGAGCATTTGGGCAGTCAGTCATTTGTATAAAGAGGATTTGAGTTGCACATTTTTATGTCTGACCCAGTCCACCACTTGTGCTGAGTGGATCTGTATCTCCACATAATTTGGTGGAAACAGCATTACATAGACTCTAGAGGTCCTGCCTTTCTGAGTCTAGATGTTAGCCATAGCTTAAAGCTCAATCATTTCTGTGTACAGTGGCGAGAGTCTGGCCCCTCTCAGGACAAGAGCTCCTAATTCTACAGAGCCCAGAATTACAACAACAGGAAATGCAAAGCCTCCAACTGTGTTACTGGGAATGAAGATTAGTGCAGTTACCTGCTTCCATTCCATGTATCCTAGACTCACAGCCTTTTTACTAGGGAGATGGAACCAAAT
The DNA here is from genome assembly GCF_027409185.1 of Cynocephalus volans. NCBI lineage: Eukaryota > Metazoa > Chordata > Mammalia > Dermoptera > Cynocephalidae > Cynocephalus > Cynocephalus volans. Next base: position 43,256,224 of record NC_084466.1, on the reverse strand, counting down.
ATGTTACTTATTCAAATAGATTGTTTTCCCTGGAGATTGACTGTCCATCATCACAGATTATTTCCTCTAGACTGGCATTTTATCAGTGCCTTCAGCAAGCTGTCCTACTGCTCTATGAAGCTGGTAGCTTCTTGGTAGTGTGGTATGTTATACAACATGACCATGTGTCTCTTCCCACAACTCACTTGCAGTAAAGTGTTTGACTTTGATGCTAAGTACTAGGGAAATTAATCTCATGAGATGAGATAAAACAATCTTATGTCTCAGACAGTGATGCTGGCTGAATCCTTATGGGCAGTAAAGGTAAACCCCTGGAATAAATGTCTATTTCTATAAAATAAAGTATTGGTACTTTTTTAAAAAAGCACAGTTTAGTCACCATAGCTCTTTCCTCTTCTTGAGGATTGGTTTCAGTGTTGATCTTTGCCTGCATGCTGGATGTTTGGCAATGGCAACTAGAACAACCATGGTAAGTGAGAGTCCATATTTTAGTACTTATAGTTTCTATCCCTGGTACTGGGGTTTTTTTGTTCATCCATCCATCATACTAGAACTGTGTTAGCAGATAACAGGCTGGCTAATAGTGCCTCTTCCGTGACAGATGCTCTCTGGTGAGTGTTAACATGTCATACATAGATTTAATACTGTGTTCTTGCTACCAAAGGTCATTTCCCAGACTCCACTGCCTGAATCTAACCTCTGTTCATCTGTCCTTCAGCATACAGTGCACAACCAAATGCACTACCTAAAGCTGAACTCACTGACAATTTTTCTTCACCCCAGTCTTTCAAGGCTAACTCTATGTGAGGCTTTAGTGCATCTGTCATCTCTCTTGTTTGCACAAAGCCAAGAGCCGTGAATAAACCTTTTAAGGCCTTGGGTCCTCATCAAGGAACGGGCTACATGTGCCAGGCTAGATTTCAAGATTGATGTGAACTTCTGGGTGTCTCCTGTTTTACTCATTATTGTGGACAGGAATGTCAACAGCAGTTATCTTATGTACTACCATTGTATGTTGGAGGTGGAGGAGAGATAACTTGTTTTTGTAGGTCACATATCATCCTATTTGGATTAGATCACAAGATGCTGGACATCATACTTGTATAAACAAGAATGAGAATTTTGAGGGTATTGGGAGTGAATGTATTTTCAATAGATAAAAAAATATAAATAACTTGTGGTCAGTAAAAAAAAGTACTATTGTGGTGTTAAAATATGTTTATAATACTTTGGAATTTCTTTTCAAATTATTTGACCTAATTATTCTATCTGACTATGAGCTGAATGTAGTGGCTTGTTTCTTCCTTTCTTTAAAAAAAAAATTAACTTTTATTTGTACATATTTGTGGTGTACAGTGTGTCCGTATGTTGTTTCAATCCATGCATCTACCGCACAATGATTGACTTAGGGTAGATAGCATAATTTATTTCACCACTTCTCCTCCTCCCAGCATCCCCTCCCACACGTCTGGTAACCATTATTCTACTCTCTACTTCTAGGAGAAACATTTTTCTTTTTTTAGATTCTAAATTTGAGTGATATCATGCAATATTTGTCTTTTTGTGCCTGACTTACTTCATTTAATATGATGATTTCCAGTTCCATTTATGTTGCTGCAAATGATAGGACATCATGTTTTCTATAGCTGAGTAGTATTCTGTTGTGTATATGTACCACTGTTTTTTATCCATTCATCCATTGATGGACATTTAAGTTGATTCCATCTCTTGGCTGTTGTGAGTAGTGCTGCAATGAACATAGGAGCACAGGTGTCTTTTTGATATATTGTCTACTGCCAGAGACCAGCTCCACAGGATTCATTGGACCTGAATAGGTGGTGTGGATTCGGTGAAAAGGAAGAGATGGACCACAGATGTCTAGTGCAAGTATGGACATCGACCACATGAATCTTGCTTTATTTATATTTTTTACTTAATCTTTTACATAATGATTCATCTTTTAATCAAAACATTTCTTATTTCATTTCTAAATTGAAAAAGAAACATTAAAATGTTACAAAGCACTCATGCTCTGACAAAAGCACCCACTCGTGCATCAATAGTTCACCCCAAAGCCTGTAGCTTGTGGCCAGGAAACTATACAATAGCAGCATGTTCAGCTTTAAAGAGCATCAGACTTCTGGTTTGAACTATAATTCCTAACCTTCTTAACTTACAATTTAACCTTTTTTATATCTTATTTATACTTACTACACTTGATTTTAATAATTGATTAATTATGTTTGACAATTGTTTATACTCTATGTAATATAATCATTTTAATTTATAATCAAAATCAATATTTATAACATGATTTTATATAATGAAACTTAATTATAATGTTCTATTATATTTTGTACTACTATTAAAAATAATTACCCATTAAACTAATCTAAACAAAATCTATTACTATCAAAACCTTTTTATACATCTCTACTATTTTACCTATTTATCTCTATAGCAAAACTTCTTGTTTCCTTGCCAATTAACTCTGGGAACAGTACAAGGAACAAAGTGAAAAATTAAATGATCCTACTCAAGCTAACAAAAACACGCTATATCACTCATCTTTACTAAGGAGAGAACATGTTCTTGGTAAATCAAGTGAAACTGTGGGAACGGGGAGAAACAAAGAAATCTGTAACTGGTTAATGATCAAATAATTGTAAACACCACTGCACTCGGACCCACCGCCTCCCTGGGGGATGTGGATAGAAATCCAGCATAATAAGTTCATTCCACACATACAAGAGCATGACCACAGCCACAATGGGTCCATGCACACATCACTAACAAGAAAGATCAATAACAAAATTAAATCAAGCCAAACAATACTGGGGACATGCATCAAATCACCTTTAGTACTGACAATGTCTTTTTTTTTTTTCTTTAAACTACATATTTAGAAACTTTAATAATGCATTTCTAAATAACTCATACATTAAAGAGAAAATCATAATGAATGCCATTGAAAATATGACATATCAAAATTTGTGGAAAGTGGAACTTAGAAATCAGTGGTACACATCTATTAAGAACAACTAACGAGGGACTGGATGGTTGGCTCAGTTGGTTAGAACATGTGTTGGTAGTACCAAGGTCAAAGGTTCGGATTCCTGCACAGGCCAGCCACCAAAAAGAACAACAAGAACAATGACAGTCAATTATCTACATTTTGTATCTCTGGTTCTCTGTTTTCTGTTTTAGCCTGTATACTCTTCTGTACATTCTGAGAGAGTTTTGTTAATTGTCTTCCATATTAAGCATTTTTTTTTTCTGTAGAGTTGATTTGTTCTTCAATGTTTTATTGCATTTTAAAACTCATTGAATTTTAAATTTTATTACATTTTTTCTCTCTCTTTTTCTTTTGTCTAGCTCACTTTGTTTTTTTATTTTGTTTATTTATTTATTTGGCAGCTGGCTGGGACAATGTCTTTTAAAAAAAACAGTTAATTTTGATGTATGATATCTCATGTGGTTTTAATTTGTCTTTCCCTGATGATTACTGATGCTGAGAATTTTTTTCATGTGCCTGTGACCGATTTGTATATCTTTTCTTGAGTAATGTTTGTTTAGGGCCTTTGTCTAATTTTTAATTGAGTTATTTGTTTTTCTGCTGTTGAGTTGTTTAAGTTCTTTATATATTTTGGATATTAGCCCCCTGTTTAATGTGTGATATGCAAACACTATCTCCCATTCTGTAGGTTTTCTGTTCACTTTGTTGGCAGTCGCCCCTGCTGTGAAGAAGCTTTTTAGTTTCATGTAGTCCCATTTTTTTTTTTTTTTTTTTGCTTTAGTTGCCTGCGCCTTTGTAGTCTGGCTCAAAAAAGTGCTGCCCACGCGCATCGCATTTCGTGTAGTATTTCTCCTGTGTTTTCTTCTAGTAGTTTCATAGTTTCAACTCTTAAATTAAGATCTTTAATCCATTTTGAGTTGATTTTGATGCATGGTGAGAGACAGGGGTTAGTTTCAATGTTTTGCATATGGATATCCAGTTTTCCCAGCACCTATTGTTGGAGGCTTTCCTCTCCCCATTGCAATCCCTATCAAAATACCAATGGCATTCTTCACAGAAATAGAAAAAAAGATCTTAAAATTAGTATGGAACTACAAAAGACCCCTTATAATTAAAGCAATCTTGAACAAAAAATAAATGAAGCAGGAGGTATCACACTTCCTGACTTTGAAATATGCTATAAAGCTATAGTAACAAAAGCAGCATGGTACTGGCATAAAAACAGACAAATTGACAATGATAGAAAATGGCAAGTGGAAGCCTCTAAAACTGTTGGCCCTGACTGGCCAAAATACTAAATTTTAAAAAATATATGTATACATTGCATCCCAAGGAGATGTTAGAGATTAGTGTCATTCTTAAAGATCTAAAATAATAATTCATATAATAATAAAGCATATAAAAAATAATAATATCTTCTTATTTCATTAGTCTGGACTTGTAGAACCTAAATGGATTTAGTAGATCATCACTGACTGCCATCAGATCAACCAAGTGGTAAGAATGATCTCATTAGTCATACTGGATGGGATAACTTTATTAGACATGATTATTATGATTTCAGATGCATGCTCTGTGGTCATTGATTTTCAGATGTCTTATTTTCTTCCCCATCAAAAAAGATGTTTAGCAACTGTTCATATTCATATGAAACAAAAAATGTACATATGAGCATGATATTGGTCCAATATATTGACAACATGCTGAGATAGCCAGTAGATCTAAAGTTGTCTAGCATAATGAATTTTTAATATTTGCAATATAAATGTTATGACATTTCAGGGAATCTGCCTCATCAGTAAAGTTTGAAGTACCTTGAGATATACAGAAAACAGTCTTGGAGATATGATAAGAAGTCTCTAAGTTGAAGTAATAGATATGGAAGTCACAGAAGTACAGGCTATTGTATAGGTTAAATGAGATTTTCCACATGGGACTAGTACTATGAAGAAATGTCAGCTAAGAATTAAATTAGACTCCACACAGAATTATTTTTATTAAGTGCTATATTTTAATTCTGTAAAGAAATAATACTGTAATTTTAGAGTAGCCATAAGTTTGGTAAATATATATGGTAGCAAGATAATGGAAGAGCAATTATAATGAGTTTTTTTTCAAATATATGGAATCATTTCTCATATTTATATGTACAAAGAGGATTTCAAGGAGAGATTCAGAATGCAAGTACAAGATGGCACAACTGAGGGGACAGAATCCTGGACAACTGTGTGAAGCTTGATTGTATCAAAGACCTATATGAGGGAGGTACAACTTTTTGATGAGGATCTGTTAAGTTATTAGGCTGAGTGGATGACCTTGGATCTAAATTTGCCTCTGAAACTTTTCTAGGTCCGGATGTCAGTTTTCCTGTCATTCAAAGCTCTTACGAAGATTACTTTATCTGTGTACTCGGTGTAAATGCAGTGATGGTGAGAGAATTTAGAGTAGATTGGACACTTTTTCTACCCTGTTTTTTGCAAAGTTCTGAAGTTTGTATTATATGACTTGGTATAATTTTGTGATTTATATTTATTTATCATCATCTATGTGTGATAAATATTAAGGGTGCAGGCAACATGCAGAAAGTCTGTTTGGGTCCTGTCCTGAGCATTCACAAAATGGTCATCATTATTATAGCATACAACAATAATTGTGTTTCAAACTTTTGAAACACCTAAAATTTTTAAGGTTCTTTTAACCTATTAACGTCTTCAGATGTACAATGTTTAGAGAGATTCCTGAAAGCATAGTCCTCTTAAAAGGAAACTGACATTCTCAATTGCCTTGATGCTGAGAACTTGCTCTCTCCACATCAACCTTGGTGTAAATATTTAGCATACTTAAATATGGTTTTAGCATTTTTCAAAAATGTGTAATGGACAAAATGCAAAGATGACTTTACCCTATTTTTCAAATGTTTTTAGTTTTTACTTCAAAAAAAATTTAAAAAGCAAAGGAATATTTGAAAAGAGTATATGTTTCAATTATTTAACAGTATTCTGATATCAATGCCATTTTCACTAGCATCTCAATTTTAAAATTCAGGTAAATATCCTTGGTTATCATTCATAACAATAATGCTTAGTTTTTTTCCACAGAGTAATTTATATAAGTAGTAGTTATTTCTAAAATCAGGATTCCAAAAGCATAATATCGTACAAATAATCTTAATGCCCTTAAGCTATATTTCAAATAAAAATGGTATTTTAACACTCTAAATTAAAAACAAAACTAGGAAATTTTTTTACAACTTCACTGAGAGTAAGAAAATACTATGTGAATTAAAAAAATGTATAAACTGAGGGATGGGGAGATGACATTTATGGAAATCTTCGATTAACTATGCTTTTATTTATTTATTTTTCTTTTCTCCCCAGTGTTGCCAGTGAAGCTCAAATGAACTGTATGGATTGGTATATCTTGTACTTGACTGTTGAAACACAGTTCGCTAGGGGAAAAGTCCCAGGATATATTTATTCTTGCTGAATTGCAGAATATAACAGCATGATGCAAAATATATCTCAGTAAATTGTAAATATGCATATTTAGCTTTTTTTGAAGTTTCCCATGTGGAAGTTTTACAAGAGTCTAGGAGGAAGTATTTTCAGTGTTCAGGAGATTGTGATCACAGCTGCTTTGCAGTAGAGTAATAGCCAAATTAACAATTTTTTTTCTGCTACAAAGCAGCAGCATGACAAGTTTATGATCAACTGATAGATCAGACAATGGAGGTCGTGGTGTGAACACAGTACTTAGCATTTACACTCCACAAATCATCCCTAGAATCCAAGATGCTATGATAAATAAAATGTGATGTTTTCTTTTTTACTTTCATTTGTAATATTTTAGACATTTCATCTTAGTTTTAAACTGGTACTTTGTTGTGTTTTTTTGTTTTGTTTTATCTTTGATTTTGCTCATTTTTTGTAAAGTTATTTCAGGATACTTAAAAAGCTGTTGATGTTCCATCTTACACACTGGTAGAAAAAATGTAACTTATGGACAATCTGCTGAGAAAACATATTGGTTCTCTATTTTCTCTACTTCTGTTCCTTATTTTTGGTGTTTGCATAAAAGAGAAGAGTATTTTGCTAAAAAAAAAAAAAAAAAAAAGAAAACTTCTATTTCTATTTATTTACTCTCATTTGATAATTTTGCTAGAAGTGTATTACAAAAAGGGAGCAACTTGAAACCAGTTCTTTAAATTCAGTTAGGCTTGTATTATCCCCTCCAGATCCATTTTATTAAAATATTACCTCAATCATATCATGTCTATAGGTAAAATATTGCGAACATTCCATTACAAGTGTTGTACTGGGTGTCTTTATGAACTGTCTGTAGTCCTTACCATAGCTTTCAAAATAATTCTTTCAGAATTAAAGCAAGGTATGGTTAGCTCAAAGAAACACTGATGAAACCTGTGATGACTTTTGATAAGTGGAGTTATGAAGAATATATGTGAACACTGTAACAAACTGCATGGATGCATGTTGTGCAAGAAAAAAATGATTAAACAAGCCTTCTTGAGTAATACTTAAATATTCTAGAAGGGGAAGCTGAGACTGACTTTAGCTTAAATTGTGGCAAGAGTATGCATTTTATTTGGTAAATTACTTCACATTGTTTTGTTTTGCCTCCCTAAATTCATATTCAAAACTGAAGGCTGTAAACACAGGAGAATTAGAGTTAGGCAAGGAATTACAGAACGTTTAAAACTAATGCAAATGGCCAATACCTGTGCCTACAACATCCACAGTTGAAGTTCATTCCATGTGTGATCATTATAAACTATTTCTCCCTCATGGGCACCTTAGTAGAAATAACCACTGTCACCCGTCATATTTTCACATGTTCATAGAACATTATCACCAATAAAATGTCCATATTAAAAAACATTTTTTAAATGAACGAACTTCATTTTAGTGATAAATGGATACTTCTCCCAAGAGATTTTATACCTGACCAATGCCTTACTGTCTACTGTTTGGTGATTAACTATTTATTTTTTAAATTGTAGGTTTTCAAAAAATTTCAAGTGCTCTCACTTAATTCAATAGAACTGGTTGGTTTTCATTATCTAAATCTTATATGGTCCAAATTGCTACTGTACTATTTCTCATATGCAGAATTTTCCTGAGATAGTCTTATCCCAAATATTTGACTATCTATAGTTTACATATTCTCCCGTTGTTTCTCTAGTCCATTTATCCAGGGATTTTATCTTTATGAACTTTCAATATATTGAATATATAGGATCACTTACATTTCACTTATGTAAATGTAATAGTCATGTTGTATACTTTGCAATATAGAAATTCATACACATGCCTTCTCTGAACTGTTCTGAGAAAGCAGAGACTTTTTCATATGTATATTTAATTTATACCTTCTAGATTATGTATGATAGTCCTTAAGAGGTGTTCTACAAATATTTGACTAATTGAAGAGAAGAGAGAAGTTAAGGCAGGCTTTTGTATTAATCCAATTTTTTTTTTTTTAAATCTTGTCTCTTTTGCTATAATTTAGAACCAGTTTTCCTTATGTGGCCAAGACAGTTGTGATGAATGATTTAAAAATAAACCTATGTCATTATTTAGCAAATGGTATTGCATATACTAAATATTTAATAAATATTACTTATTTTCCATGTCTTAAAAGGTGTAATTGATATTGAAATTTTTTGTGTCCCCCATTGAATTCACCTCCCTCATAACAGCAGGATTTCATATTGAGAATCATTTTTTGCCATTTTGTGAAGTCAGGGTGGAATTGTAATTCCAGTTAAAACACAGGGCAGTGTATCATCTGATAAACCAGAAATGTGCCCTGACCACGGTAAGCTAAATTCCTGATAGCCTTGGGGAATCTGAAATTGGGTGATAGCCATGTCCACACATTCTAAAACTATTTCCACAAGACTATCTTTAATCTACCACTGGACTTACTGGTTCCTAAAGAATTTGTACTAACTTCTGAGTGCTTAAAATGTGTCTTGTGACCCTTACTCATACATCTGTACCTAGCATGCAAGCAAAAACCAATCACTAACCTATGTAATGCCATGTAACCAATAGAAAAACTGACGTGCTAATTAAGGAACTATCCCTTCTTTCCCCTTGGTTCTCCACTTTTCTGTGATTATAAAAATGCTGAAGTTCTGCTGGCCCTTCGGAAAGTATTTCCCAAGGCAACTTGGCAGTGTTTTCCTTGGCTATGGCAACATATATTCAGCTCAAATAAATTCTAATATTTTATCAGGGCCTCAGATTCATTTCTTAGGTTGACGTCCTTCTCCCATTTCTGGTAAAATTGTGATACACAGGCAAATGTACTTCAGCCAATCAAGCTATTGTCCTGGGAATTTTAATTTTGTGTGATATGCACATGAAAAGAAGAAGTCCTTCGAAGATTTTCATCACAGTGTGAACACAACAATGGGACCACGAGCAGTAGCTGCAGAATATCGGATTGTTCATTTATTCATTCCTTCATTTAGCCAATAAAAATTAAATACTTTATGTTTAAGTTAGGCTCTAAATATTGGAGTTTACCTAAGAAAGAAAAGAGAGACAATGTAAAAAAACCGAATAACTTAAAATAATATGATACAATATAATATGGAAAACCAAGAAGAAAAAATACTATGGAGAAAAATAGATGGGAAAAGAGGAACAGGGAATGCCAGGGACGTAAAAATTTCAGTAGGGGCCGAGAACAGCTCATTGAGAAGATAACATGTGAAAACACACACACACACACACACACACACACACACACACACGCCTGTGGAAGAGAAGGGGCTTTGCCATACATATATATTAGGGGAGAATATTTGAAAAAGAAAAAGCACAAACTGCATGACCTGAGGTCACAGAGGTAAGTGGGTGGGTGTAAGTATTTTAGTGTGTGGTGGGACTTGAGGACAACTGCAAAGACTTCAGTATTTACTTAGATTGAAATAGGAAGCTTCTGGAGCATTTGAGATGAAATGGGAGATTATGTAACTAATGCTAAATGGGCATTCTCTAGCTGGTATATTAAGTAACAATAAATTAAAAAGTCAGAAACAGTGAAACCAGTAGGAAGACCAATGTAGTAATTCAAGCAAAAGACGTCAATAGCTGTTTAGATTTAGAATATGTCTTGAAAGTAGAACAAACAGCATTTGCTGACAGGTTGAAAGATACAATTTAGAATGATCCTAATTCATTGGCATAATATAATTGTGGGAAACATGGATTTAGAGGGAAGAGCATAAGATCATTTTAGGGCAAGTTTAACATGTTCATTAGGTGCCTAAATACAGATGCTAATTATAGACTAAATTAGAGGTACAAATGTTGGCCTTGTCAACACAAAGAGGGTATAAAACAATGAAAATAGACAAGATTACCAAAGAATAAGACAAGAAAGGGAGAAAAGAGTTTGGGGATTAAGCTTAGAACAGATAAATATTTAAGGATGGTGAAGATGAGGAATAATCTTTTAAAAAGTTAATGAAGGATCAGAAAATAAGATTGTAGGAAAACAAGAAGAAAATAGTATGCTGGAGGTCAATCAAAGTAAAGTTTTTTTTTTTTTTTTTTTTTAAAGAGAAAAAGGCAATTAATTGTTACAAATGCTTCTGGTAGAACAAAGACAAGGATAGAGAACTGTTTTTTATTATAAATTAAAAGGCTTCAGGTGAAAATAATTTTGATGGATTGTTGGGTAAAAGCCTCTTTAGAGAAAAAATGGATGGAGTAGAAATACAGAAATGGAGTAGCTGACTCTTAAAGTCGGGAAAGAGGAGACGGTAAATGCAACAGATGGCATATATCACAGTATCAAAGCTGATTATTTACATAAACTTACAATAACAGGACTATCAGGATCTATGCAAATGCCCAGGCTCATAAATATTAAGGTTGGATTCTAGAAGAGACATCCCAAACCTTTGCTCCTGTGTCTCATTAGGGACATGTATTATGTGAACTTTGAGGGAATCAGGCATTGTTTGGTAACAATGGAAGATACAAGGGTACTTCAAAAAGTTCATGGAAAAATAGAATTAAAAGATAATACACATCTTTCCATGAATTTTTTGAAGTACCTTAATGTATTTTCTGAGCAAAGTAGCTTCAAATAAGAATAAGAACCTTGAAGTTCTCATTGACATTCTCCCCTAAAAAGGTGGACAAGTTTCTGTGCTGTATTTTAGACATACTAATCTGAAGGAGAAATTCTTATAAATATGTGTAAAGTAGTTCTATCCACTTGGTAAATTGGTTGTATGAAAAACAAAACTAAAATAAAAATAAAAAATGGAATTGGAGTCAAATCCGATACATCTTGAGTTGCTGTAATAACTAAGACGTGGTTTTATAACAGTAACTTGTTTTTATAAAACTTGAAACTTACACAATTTATTGGGCCTTTACAATCAAATAATACAAAATTACAAGTGATAAATTCCTAGAAATTGTCCCAGAGATTTGAAAAAAGCCTAGAAAAGTGATCAGTTCTGACAATTAACTTTATTACTTTACCATAAATTTTCTTAGAATTATCTCCATTGTACAGGAGTGAAAGAAGGCAAATACATACCTGACATCTAAACAGAGGAAAAGAAAAAAAAAAAAAAAAACATGTCAGAGAGAACTATCTGATATCCAGATCAGATCAACCTTATGGATATAGGTGGTAGCACTAGTATATTTTGGGGGGCAGATTGCATTTAATCATCTTAAAAAGAATGATTAAATTAGACATAATGAAAAAGGTGGAGAGCTGCCAACAAGGGCTTGTGAGATTTCTTCTAAATGTGTGCTCATCCCAGACCCAGTAACACCAGTAACACGCAAGAGCTGGTGCTTTATATTGAGCATATCAGATTATGCCAGGAATGATGACAGCTGCTTCCAGGATATGGGATAACAAGGGGGTTATTCACTACTATATCCACTTAATGAATACATATCCAACAGAATGATGGTGTTCTTTGCTACAGCTGGGAAAAAATCACAGGAGATTATTGGATGTTGCTTGTTTGTGTCTTTATGTCAAGGTCACAAATGTGCTCCATCTCACCAGTTGAGATCTGCCATTTAATTCTAGGAAAACCCAGATTGTCATTTTCCTGGAGGAATGAGCTTTAAATAGGAAATTTGAAAAAGTATTTGCCACACTCTCACTGAATGTGTCCCTTGAAAATGGGGTGGTGACTTCAAAAAAGAGGGGGTCTACTGTACAGGCCTAAGAGCCATGGCAACTTCTCCTGTTGTGAATGGGGTATATTACATAATTATAGAACCACTGATGACAATAACCATGTCATCCTTTCAGTGTATATGGCCACAAATGTCATTGTGAAATAAAAAGAAAAAAAAGACTCAAAAGTTTGTCCATCAGTCATCCCTACCAGAATGCCATCTTAGCCAACATCAAGAGTAGGAAAGAAAAAAAAGAAAACAGTCAGTGTATAAACACTGTCAGTTCTATTACATCAGATGGGTTTAACTTCTTTTTTTAACTTTACATCAGGATTTATTTATTTATTTATTTATTCTTTCTCTTTTCTTTTTATCGGTTATGAATATTCATGGCGTACAAAGCAAATTGTCACCACTTGTGCCTAAGATGTGATGACCAGACCCATACTGGCAGCATGCCAGTATAATCACAAATTGTGATTATACCCTATGTCCCCCACCCAATTATCCCCTCAATTATCCCTGACCTCCCTCACATCCCCATTTTCCCACTCCACTTTGTATCCCTAGGCATATTCTCTCCCTCTGCAAGTTCAACACACCACTGTGTTCTTTCTTTCGTTCCTTCTTTCTCTCTTAGCTCACACTTATGAGTAAGTACATGTGGTATTTATCCCTCTGTACTTTCCTTATTTCACTCAAAATAAGTTTCTCCAAGCTCATCCATGTTGTTGCAAATGGGAGAATTTTATTCTTTTTTATAGCAGAGTAGTAGTCCCTGATGTATATACACCACATTATCTTTAATCAATTCAAAATGGATTAAAGACTTAAGTATAAGACCTGAAACTGTGAATTACTAAGAGAAAATATAGGTGAAACAATTCAGAAACTAGGTCTGGGCACAGACTTTATGAACATGAGCCTGAAAGCACAAGCAACAAAAGAAAAAAAAAACCAAAACAAATGGGACTATATAAACTAAAAAGATTCTGCCAAGCAAAGGGAACAATCAACAGAGTGAAATGACAACCTACCGAGTTGGAGAAAATATTTGCTAACTATGCATCTGGCAAGAGATTAATATCCAGAATATACAAGGACCTCAAGCAATTACACAGTAAAATAATAAATAACCTAGTTAAAAAATGGGCAGAGGAACTGAATAGACATTTTTCATAGGAAGACATACAAATGGACAACAGATACGTGAAAAAATCCTCAACTTCACTAGTCATCAGGGAAATGTAAATTAAAACCACATTGAGATACCACCTCACCCCAGTTAGACTGGCTATAATCAAAAAGATGGTGAATAACAAATACTGGTGAAGGCGTGGAGAGAAGGGAACACTCCTGCACTGTTGGTGGGAATGTCAGTTAGTACAACCACTATGGAAAACAGTATGGAGGTTCCTCAGCAACTACAGATAGATCTTCCATATGATCTAGCAATCCCACTTTTGGGTATATACCCAAAGGTATGGAAATCATCGTATTGAAGGGATACCTGCACTCCCATGTTCATTGAAGCTCTGTTCACAGTAGCCTAGATATGGAACCAATCTAAGTGTCCATTGATGGAAGATTGGATAAGGGTTTCTCTTTCTTGTTTTCCATTCTTAAACTCCTAGGTACCTGTTAGTTTTACCAGGTAGTGAATCCTTGCAGTGTATTACTATATTCATTTCTAATAGGTTTTGTTGGAAAGTTCCTTAGGTTAGCCACTTTGGAATTTAATGGTTCCTGCCACATTTAGGTACAATCGGCAATGAAACAGATAGAAAATTCTATTTGGGCACTGTCAGTACCTGGGGAAAGAGTTTAATTTTTAGTTTGCATCAATCTGTTTACATCACACATAGCTTATGTCATTGAAATTATCATTAAATGCCTTTATATCTGTGTTATCCATCCAGCTAAGAAACAGCACTTTATTATCCTGAAACCATAGATTCTATCATAGAAGTGGTAGGGAATTGAATAAATTGTAAACTGCTCCAGATTTGTATGGTACTAGGCCCATCTCACCTTGAGCTGTATGCTCATATATATAGCAAAAGATAAGTTTCTGAGAGTTCCATTAGGCATCTGATAAATTTCTGGCTGGGTATACAGGAATTGCATTTGACTTTTTTAACTATAGTAGCTGAAACGTTTATCTTTGAGTTACCAATCATATGATGATTGTGCAATCCTCAACATATTCTAGATCCTATTCTCTCTGGAGGTCCCATTTTCAGAGTATGTGGATTTGTAAAATCAGGTTTAGTTTGTAATTTGATTGCTGTACTTTCTTTCATAAGAGCATATGTTATATGCCTAAACAGTCTTACTTTGGATGACCTAAAACTGACTGCTCTGCTAGGCCATTAGAAATAGCCCCTGACTAAAGATATAGTTTAGTCAATCTACTTTGGCTTTCTATAGCCAGAATTTGGCCTACTACACAAAATTACCAACAAAAGACACTGACAATGCTTAACTATACTTTTGATGGGTTGTTGGATTTTTCCTCCCCACAAGTAAGGATGTCCCATTGGTTAATCTTGATTCTTTTTCAGGTACTAAGTATTGTTGTTAAAAAACTCTACAGTCAGAACGCCTTTAAGTTTTTTTTTTTTGGACCGGTAAGGGGATCACAACCCTCGGCTTGAAATTTATAATGAACAGTAAGACACACAAGTAAATAATTGCAATATAATATAAGTATAAATAAAATAAAAATCTGAAATAAAATAATCTACAAAAAGAAATTTAAAAGTAGACATGAATAAAGTTTCATGGGAGGGCCTTGAAAAGATGCTGGTTTGTATTCACTCCCTATTCCAAATTATCTACATGACTTAGCTTCCTGAGTCAGGCTCTTACTGGACCAGGAAAGTAGCGAAGTGAGAATTAGACACAGGGTTCTGTAGGGATCTGAGCATACACAGGCTATTTTGGTTTTCTACCCTATGGACTGGCAGCCCACAGATCAGTGTTAGAAATTTCATGGAGGAGCAACAGAAATCAGCAGAAGCAAATCCCAGAAGAAGTTTGTAAACAGATATTCTCTACCTCAGAGAAAGAATTTTGCCTAATCCATCTGCAACCAGGAAAAAAAAAAAAAGTAAGAAGCAAGCAGACCCTGCATGCTAAAGAGAGTTTAGGTAAAGCAGGGAGAAGATAAGATCCTTCCTGACTCACTGGTGGTATAATAGCGGTCAGTATACCAAGACATAAGTGAAAGAAACTATTTCATTTCCTGGAAATTGTGGTAAGATAATCCAAGAAGTGATTCCCCAGGAAAAGAATTAATCAAACCATGAGAACAGAACACAAATGAAAAACTAAAATAATCTGAAGAGGACAAACCTATTTGAGAAGATCAAAAAATCGATTTTTTGGTCTGAATTCAAAGCATGCATGTGATTTTTTATTTTTAATCAATAGATACTGTGAAGTAAAATGTGGTTGTTCATTATTGGGTCCCACTTTAGTTACCAGGAAGATCAAGAGCAGATATGGTAGAGCACAGAAACAAAATACAATAAGGTGCAAATCATAAGGGATAAGATAGGGGAAATAGAACATATTTTAAAAAGATTATTAAAAAGTGAAAGACATGAGTTTCAATCGTTTTTTTTAAGAGATAGAAGAGAGGAGAAGGTTATACAAAAATTAAAAGAAAATTCAACAAAAAACACTTTTGAATCTGCAGTTGAAAGTTCTCACTGAGATTCTAGGGGATTTATCAGAAAACTTACACACAAAAGAATAGACAAAAATCTCCAATTCAAACGAGGAGAAAAAAGTGAGATTCTAGGAGAAAAAAAATGTTAAGATGCTTTAGATACAATTTGTCAGACTGCAATCTGGTTTCTCATTTGCAAAACCACACCTGGAAAATTGTGACAGAAAATCATAAGACTTCTGTGAGAAATATACTGCCTCTAGCAGTGTAAAATCTTACAAAAATATACAGATGAGAAATAGAGAAATATCTATCTATCTATCTATCTATCTATCTATCTATCTATCTATCTATCTATCTATCTATCTATCTATCTATCTATAGGTAGATGCAGTGAGAGCCATGGGGTTGGGGTGAGATAAAGTGTCTTGGCGCAAGGACCAGTGCAGGTAAATGAGGAAAATAGTGGATATCTTGTTTGTAAAGACAATAGAGAAATCTCTATCTACTATGAGTAATTAGAAAAAAAAAATTGTAAACAAAATTAGAAATTATATTAGCGCTTTTCAAAGAAACAAACAGAAAAAATGAAGTTATTTCAACAATTAAAATTATGTACATAAATTGCTAAAAAATATAAATTTAGAACAAATATGAGTTTTAAATTACCAATCATTATATTAACTCGTTAAAATATCAAGGGTGACAAATTCTTCAAAAATAAAAATATTTATAAAAAAATATTTATTTGACACATAAACATATGCACATAAAATAATGTCATTTAAAAAGTATTTTAAATAAAAGTTGCGGAAAGTAATTCCAGGTAACAAAAAAAAGCAGTAGTGATAAAAATATTAAAACAATATAGATTATTAGTTAAAACATTACATTGAATTGATAGACATATTATATAAGACAGTTTTAATTTGCAGTAATTTGTTGTATGTCTCAAAAAATGAGATCACATTTATAACTGCAAATTTAATATAAATTTCTAAGAATATGAAAGGCCTAATAGATATGAAATATGATATTAACATTTTACAAATGAATATTAAAGTAATCAACTTCTTAAGGATTACACTTTAAATGTGTCTGTGTGTTTTTATTTGATGTTAAAAATGGACTATGTATTCTGCCACAAATACTTGTAATCTTCATTGCAAGTAATTCATGAGTTCCAGAAAAAAAATGAATTACATATATTTACCTAAATTAAATAAAAAACTAGAAAAACCAATTAAAACAAAGATTGGAAAGCTGGTTAGAGATTTACATACACAAATTTATCAGGACCAGATTGTTCACAGGTGAGATTCATATAACCATGAAAGAGCTTTTAATTCAAATGCTGTTCAAATTATTTCAGGATTTAGAAAGAGATGAAACTATTTCAATTGCTAAAAGCAGCACAGCACTACCAAAACTTTACATACATAAGAAAAATCAATCTAAGAAGCAAATTCTGCTATAAAAATTAATGCAAAAATTCTAAATAAAATGCTAGCAAATATCCAGTGATAAAACAAAAACAGAGAATCCAATCAAGAATTCTTAATATAAACACATTTTATCATTAAAATTATCAAAGCAGTCTATTAGGTTAAAATTTAGGTGAACAAATCATATGCCTCTAACAAAGGATGCTAAAAGGCCATTAATAAAACTTAGCATCTATAGCAGGTAAAACCTCCAAGTAATGTTAGAATACTATAAAGGGTAATGGCATTCAAGAAATTCTACTTTTGAAAAACAAACAAACAAAACCCTCTAAATATCCAATTTATCATATTCTAAAAATCATATCGTTTGAAACCAGGAATTAGGCAAGATTCTTTGACATAATCATTACCAATCACTAGAGACTTGAAAGTTCTATCTATGAAATAAAGAATACACACACACACACACACACACACACACACACACACACACACACACACACACACACACACACAGAGGCATACCTGAATGCCTACACACATGAAAAACACACAAAAATCCTAATCTATGTATTTAAACATGCACTTATGAATATACATAAAATGTTTTTGTATTTTACATTCTATTGGTGTATTAAATATTCCATTTTTTATAAAATATGCCAATACCTTTGTTGAATTAAATTTTATTTTCCAGCTTATTTGGTTTTGCCATTCCTCAATGTATCCATATATCAAAACACCATGTTGTATATCTTAAATATATATACTTTTTGACAATTAAAAATCAATAAAGCAATGAAATTATTGCCATAATCAAGCTAATTAACATATGTATCACCTCACCTTTGTGTGTGTGTGGGGGGGTGAGAACACTAAAGATGTACTCTTTTAGCAAATTCTCTTATGTACATTGAAATATATGTGTTTGAAAGCACACGTATGAATTTTCACATGTACATATTCATTGTTAAGTAATATTTGTATATAAAATATTAAATATTTATATATCTTTGCATAATTTTATGAAAATGGTTGCCTGGGTGAAGGTGATATGAACAGGTGTTATGGCAAGAAATTTAGAGGTTGGGAGTCTAAAAAAATAAAACTAACCAAAAAGGATTACTCAAAAGGCCTCAACATATAATATGTTACCCCTTTTAGGCATTGATATAGCATGGATATGTGTCTATATATGTTTATGAGAATATTACCAGAATATTTTTGGATTTTTAAGTTTTTATTAAAGAATAATATTCAGTCTCCACGTTAGTGCACAAGTAGCATTTTGCCAGGTAAAAATGACTTGGAAGACACTGCAGGACATAGAAATATAATTTGAAAGATAGGTGAGTCCATTTATTCAATAATTCTTTTGGAGTGAACTTGTGAATGAGGTACTGTCCTAGGTACAGGGATCACAACGATGTCTTCATGGAGGTCTTATTTAGGGAGGGATTCAAGCAAGTAGAAATGCAATCACAAACTGGTAGAATAAGTGCTAGCACACAATAGTAGTGGTAGCACAAAATGTAGGACCCTTTAAGCAACTCCAGTATTTACTCACTGAAGGACAATAAATATTCAGCCAGTTGGGTCGAATTCCAAGTATATTGTTGATAAACACATTTCCAAACCTGGAAGTAACTATACTTTAGGCAAGTGATGGACTGATGACCTTATGGGTCTCCTTAGCCATTTGATTTCAGAATTTCTCCAACAATTTGTTCAGTGTTTATTCTGCTAGACAATATGCTGAGCACTTTTGGCTAAAATGAAAGATTATTTGCTTTAATTTTTTTTTTATTTTTTGACTTTTAATAATATAGTATTCTTACAGAAAGTCAAATCAGAAAACTAAGAAATAAATAACAAATTAATGACATAAAGCATATATAATGATAAGATTAATGGGGATGATTACCCTGATTTGATCACTGGATATTTATACACTAATTGAAATATAAATTCCATAAAATGTGTATGTATCAATTAAAAATCAATAAATTTTATAAAATAATGGCAACGGCCACAGGGTGGCAATAGAATTCTCTAGTGCAGGAATATGTAAACTGAGAAATAAAGGATGCTATGTAGTTAAGGTGCTGGAAAGAGTATTTCAGGAAGAGAAGCACGTGTTTTGTGGTAGGAAAAGGTTGCTGTGCTTGACAAACTGAAAGAGATCAGTCTATATAGATTACAGAAATTGAGAGAAACCAGAAAAGATGAGTTGGGAAAATGTATTAGCTAGAGTTGTTCCAGAGAAACAGAAAGAACCGATAGGATGGATATATGTGTGTGTGTGTGTGTGTGTGTGTGTGTGTGTGTATTTTCATATATATCAGTGTTTGAAAATATATGTGATACATGTCTCCATCCTATTATATACATATGCATATATACACACACTATATATATACACACACACATATATATATATATATATTTGTGTGTGTGTTTGTATATGTTTGTGTGTATATATAAACTATGGGGATTGACTCACTGATTATGGAGGCTGAGAAACCTAAAATCCACAATCGGTGAGATGGAGACACAAGAAAGCCAATAGTGTAATTTAATCCAAATCCAAATGCTTGAGAACAAAGGAAGTCAAAGGTGTAAATCTGTCTGAGAGTGGGAAAAAAAGAGATGAAATTTCCCAGCTCAAGCACTCAGGCATGAAAATAAAAGGAGAGGTGGGATGTGAATTTCTCCTTCATTCACCTTTTGTTTGTACTGGCCCTCAAATGGTAGGAGGATGCCTACCCACGTTGAGGGGGATGATCTACTTTACCAAGTCTACCAATTCAGATGCTAATCTCATCCATAAAGGCCCTCACAAACACCCAGAAAAATTGCTTATTGTGGGTACATTGTGCAAACTTAAGTTGACACATAAAATAAACCATCACAGAGAAGATGGGTAGGATATCAGATCATGCAGGGCCTAACAGACCTTTATCACAAAAAGGCTCTAAGAGACAAGTTCTCTCATCAAACACAATAGGCAGCAATGAGAGAGGATTAGATTTATTTTTAAATGAGAGATTCTTGTTGGAGTTTTGACCACGTTAGGCACTCAAATTATGAGATCTCAGCATTTAAGTGCATAGAACAAGTAGAACTAAAATTAAAATATTGGGTTTTTTTTAGATGTCTTTGATTCATTCAGTGAGAGACTAGGTATTATACGCCCCAAATCATGAATGTAACTTTTGGAATATGAATATAAGCATAAACTTGTATTATAACCAAACTGATATATATATGTCCACCAGTGTTTTTCTGCAGCCTAGATACAGGGGTAAATTTAGGATAAATTTATCCACATGGTCAATATAGAAAAATATTGTGGCATTTGCTGCAATTGGCAAGAGATTGGAGGAAGCAGTAGACCACATGAGCATGTAATATAAGCAAGATTGGGAAGTAAGTGATGAGATGAAAGAATGAAATTTGCTGTGAGATCATTTATAAATGCAGTGAATATAGGTAAGGAAAATGATGGAGGATAGGAAGATGTGATTCAAACATGGAATATTCAAATTTGCAGTCAGATGTGGAGCAAGTCCAGGTGATGAGACTACCTATGGAGGGCGATGAGAGTGCACTAATAAAGTAAATTGAAGTTGGTTATTTACCAAGATGGTGCTAAGAATAACAAATGTCTAAATAATTTGTATTGCACAGTCTCCAACAATGGCTGTAGGATTTCGAATAGGAAGGAAGACACTTATTTTAGTAATAGGCAGCATAAAACTATATTCAAAAGCACAGACAGCCTAGATTTGAATTTTGATTTCATCACATTCTGGCCTTGGAAAAGTTGCATAACCACTTTCTGCTTTAATTTTCCCATATTTGAAATTGGAATAATAATAGTACATATCACATACAGTTGCTTTGAGAATTATGGACTAATGTAAGGTACATAGGAGAATTCCCAGCATATAGAAAACACTGTAAAGTGTTAGATGAAAAAGCTCATGAAAGGGTTTGGGAAGAGTGACTAGTTTAGCCTGGCTGC
This sequence comes from Cynocephalus volans, assembly GCF_027409185.1. Lineage (NCBI taxonomy): Eukaryota > Metazoa > Chordata > Mammalia > Dermoptera > Cynocephalidae > Cynocephalus > Cynocephalus volans. The sequence continues at coordinate 43,234,869 of NC_084466.1, read as the reverse complement.
AGCATAAGGAGCATGAATGCTGGTGTGCAGTCAGTGAGTACACTAGGTAACAGTAATATCATCAGGCCAGGAGTGAAGAAGAACCTGGATTCTATTAAGAAACATGGCAGAGAAACAGAGAGAGAGCATAAAGAGGAGAGAAAAGAAAAGACAGTGTTACAAAGCCAAGCTCAAGAGCTTTTCAAGGACTTGAGTTTTACTCTTCATTTTCACTGTGCTATCATAGAAGTGGTAGCTTTGAAACTTATTTTTCCTTTTTGCTATTAAAAGTTGCTCTAAGATTTCATGCCAAAGATAGTTTTCAAGCTACTGCTTCGGTGAGTCGTTTACTTTATTGGCTGTATTATTAAACCTAAAACAAAGTCACATTTTAGAATATGCTTCTCTGCAATCCATACTAACTAGTTTTGGGTTTGTGTGTGTGTGTTATTGGTTAAATTTGCTTTTCTGTTGATCCTTATCAAATACTACTGGACTTTCTTTTGTAACCTGTATGATAAAACTAGAACATCCAGATGGAACATTAGTATTTTTAAAGATGTATTTGCTTTATAGAAAGGAAAAATAAATAAATAATATAGAAGGACAATTTTTGGCAATAAACTAGGGTGACAGTGAGGGAGAATGTGATTTCTAGGGGTCTGTGCATTAGCAAGGTACAACAAAAAATAATGGAAAATTGAAGTATATCTTTGGAAAAAATTAAAAATTGATGTATTTCAGTACTAATTCGATTCACAGAAGCCATTCCTATTTACTAGGAGGGGCATATTACTCTGCTAACAACAGTGCACAATAATTTGACAATTATTTCATTATCGTTGTACACAGATGACTATTTTAAGATGAATGGAACATTTAACTTTTTCTAATTTTACTAAAAATGTTGATTAAGATGAAAATGGAAAAGTGTTCACAGAAGTTTGTAATATCGTAGAACTATTCTTGCTGCTAAATATTGATTTTCTTCAATCTTTTAAAGATTTGTATTGTGTATTTTTAAGCTATTGAGTACTTCTAAGTCTTTCTAGTATTTTCAAGTGTGAGAGAACCACATATATTTAGCAATGTCTGGATATTGCTGATGTATACACAGCTCTTTATAATTTATCCTCAAGTGCTCAGATCCACCAGAGAATGATTACTAGTTACTCTACTTAAATACATAGTTGTTAAGTATTTATGGGTGGAAAGCACATAGGTAGAAGTTGAATTTTTCCTTTTTCTTTTAACATAATTCAGTCATATCTCTCATATTTTACAACAACTATCTCCTTCTGTCTGATAGGTGATAAGCTTTGTTTCCTCCTGATGTATTTAAAATACAGCTTAAATGATTTATGACATTCCACTATATGGATAAACTGGGAAATCCCTGTGAAATATGTAGGAGTATGTAATAGAGATCTAATGAATTTTTTTAGATCCTTCATTACATTTTTCAGAAGCAACATCGGTAAGTACAGATACCTGTTACAAAATGAATGAGTCTTGAAAACAACTGAAAGAAGCCAGTTACAAAATGCCAGATATTATATAATTATATTTATATGAAATATCCAAAATAGACAAATCCGTACATTCATGATTGCCAGTGGTTGGGCTGATGGGGAATTTGAAGTAAGTGCCAATAAATATATATATTTTTTTCTTTGGGGGCTGATAGAAATATCCTAAAATTAGATAACAGTGATGTTTGCATAACTCTGTGAATATACTAGAAAACAAAAGCAAAACAAAACAAAGACTGTTTTATGTAATTTAAAAGGGTGAATTTTGTAGAATTGGTGTTATATCTCAATAAAGCTGTCATTAAAAAAATTAAAACTGCTAACTAAAATTAAGCTTATTAGTATCACATTTATACATTTATAGTGAGTGTCTAAACTGGGTTTTATTGTTTTTCTTCTGCTTTAAAGATATTTTTATAATGCAAGAGAAACATCTCCTTGGATGGATTAAACAGGCAAGGAAGGCTTTATTCAAGACTATTGCAATAGGAAACAGAGATTGAACCCAACTCTAGTGAAAGAGAATCTGAGAAAGTTAAGCACTGGGTTGTGCTAATAGGGAAGTACTGGAGGACATTAAGGGTGAGGCTGGTCTCTGGGACAAAGCCACATGGGCTCGCTAATTGTGCTTACTGTAGTTAGGCTCCTACCTTCCCACAGAGACTGAGAGACAGGGCACTATCTTTTTTGATGATTACATTTTAAAGAGAAGGTTCTCAGGTCCTTGAGAAAGATACTCTTGGGTTGTAAAACTGGGAAGAGGCTGGTAGAAGATTTACATTTCAAAGGGGCAGAGAAATAATTTACAATTGAAAGTTTGCTAAAGTAAATTCTCTAAGAAAATAGAGATTAGAGGTCTGTATTCAGGAAGAAAACTGTATAAAGTTTAGTCGAGCTGAGGTAAATGTTCAAAGCTATCTTGGTCACTAATTATTTAAATCTAAATCATTTTTGTACTGTTGATGTTTTGCAAATAAGCTCAAGAGATAAATAATTAAGAAAAATGTTATTGTATTAATGTCTAGCTGTGAGCAATTTCTCTCTAAGTGCTTTTCAATAATGATTTGGGCATAAGATATTACAAATAAAAATTAAGTAATAAAAGAAACTTCAAATTCAGGAAGACCCTGGGAAGTAAATATGAGAATATAGATGAATTTGTTTTAAAAATGAAAAAGCTGTGATTCCATGACAACCAATTATCTTTTAATATATTTTGGAAGTATAAGGGGGAAAAGTCAAGGAGAAAGAAGAGATTGGGTGTGACTAGGTTACATAAACTTTAAAATGATTAAATAGTATACAAACATGACATTAATTGATAAATAATATTGGAAGATATTTCTGAGATTTATTTCACCCAGCAAAGATGTATAACTAACAATGAAACATCCAAAATGAGAGATTTTTAAAAATTACATGAAAGTTTTAAAAGATAATGTCCAAATGAATAGATTGATGGAAAGATAGAGATATGGAGACATACGTATAGACAGAAAAGTATCTGTCATTCACTATTTTCTCCTTGCACACACAAGTAGGTACTTTATGGAACGTGCAGATATTTAAGTCCCTTATATAAAATGCCATGGTATTTGCATATAATCTATGCACACCCTCTTGTATATTTTAAATCATCTCTAGATTACTTATAATACCTAATAAAATGTAAATGCATTACAAATATTTGTTGTACTGTATTGTTACTTTTCAGTTTTTCCCCCAATATTTTTGATCTGCAGATGCGGAACTCACCGATATGTAGGGCCAACTGTACATTTTTATAAAAAATAAAATATGTATATTGAATGTAATCAGAGACAAATCATCATGATGCTATAATTAATACTCTGAAGAAAATAAGTGTTTGCTTAATGCTTCATAAGCTTTAGAATAACATAATTAGATAAAATAATATCAGATCTCTATGTTCTTACAGCTATTAATCTGTTATCTGCCCATATAATTATAGTAACAATAGCGATGGCCATAGTAATAGGAGTGGTAGCAATTCTATTACAGGAATCCTAAAATTAATATGAGGTAAGTGGAAAAGATTACCAAAGACAAATTTCTGGATATATCGTTATACTATTCATCAACATAATAAAAATAATTTAATTAAACTAAAATTTTTTAGAATCAGGTGATAACAATTAGGTTCCAATGTTTGGACTATGAAGTAATGAAGCTTGATAAAAAGTAAATTGCTGGATAAATTTTTATTATAAAATGCAATATGTAGCAGACCTGTCAGTATTTACCTGTTTTGTTACAAATCTCTTTACCAATTTGATCACACTTTCAACAGCCCCCACCTGTAAGTCTTTGTAAGAAAACTCCCCACAGTTTTCCCAAACCTGCTTTGCCAGTACTTGAAGAGTCACAAGAGTCTGGGAATTTATATTCCCCCAGCAAAATCCAAGTACAATATTCCAAATTCCTTTCTTCCTCATCAATTCATACTTGAGATGTGACCCAAACTAACCCCAAAATACGGCTGCAGAATTGAGCCAAAATTATAGCCTGTGAGACTTTGCCCTTACCACAACCTTGCTTAATCCTCTTACCTACTTTGTACCTATTTCCCATTTCTCTACCAGTTTTTCCAGGGGATACTTCTAATAAATCATGTTACATACATTACCTCCTGAGAATTGCTATCAATGATAATTGCCATCCCTACTATAAAACATTTCAGGCAAAGTTTCTGGACAATGTGATAATATATTGATAATGATTTTTAAGGTTGTAAAAGTAATGTTTTTGAAAATATAACTACTTAGGTATTGATATAATAGATATAACAATAAAGAGAGTAAGAACTAAATATGAGAGATTATTTTATTTCAAAAGACTTGTAATTTAAGTCATGATAGGTACATGGTGTAAGTAGAGATGTAGCACTATTTCAAGGTCTACCAAAATCAGTTCAGTATTCCTGTTTTGAGTAAGTTTATAATTGGAGTCTTTTAATTGAAATTACTAGACTTAAAGTAACTGAGTTTAATAATAGGGTGATATTTTAAGTCTCATTTTATTTTCTATAAATTGCCATGTCAAATTCTGCCTTCACTGCCTGAAGATTGGAGTGTCTCCTTTAGCAAACAGCATTAGGTACTTAAAATAGGCAAGTCTCACTCTTCTGCAAGCTAGAAACAGAGGTTTTGTTTCCACATCAGCAGACAAAATATTGCAAGCCTTATGTAACAATGTTTTCTTACAAAGCAAGAAATATTCTGACTTAGACTTTTATAAATATATAACCTAACATTATGTTTATGTGAATGTAAATGTACAGAAACTTTACAGAGAAACACAAAGCATATCATTATTACAAAAACAAAACAAAGACTTCTGGAAAGGGCAAATATATTTCTCATAGCAGCATTTCAATTTGGTGTTCTTGTTCCAGAGCAACATTTGACCCCATGTGTTTTCTAGAAGAAGACTAGATATTACTTTTTAGGAACATTATTGCTTAGTAGGTCAGAGTTAGGTCTTTGTACAGAGACTTTACAGGTAAATGTGTGTGCGTGTGTGTGCTTGTGTGTGTGTGTGTGTGTGTGTGTGTGTGTAGCTAAAATACAGAGACATACTTATGATGACGGTGGTCATAAAGATTACAAGAACAATTAAGAAGTAATACCTTGCCAGTTATGTGTAGAGAAAAAGAAAGCTGTAAAGTACAAGACAGGGCAGTGAGAATGTGAAGAGACTATATTCCATATTACGGGAGGATTTAAAACATAAAGTACATTTGGGGAGTGGAGGTTGGATACAGTCTGTACATTAGTTGTTAAAAAAATGAACCAAACAAAAAGTATATTTTATTCTATTATATGGCAGGACTTCAAAAAGTTTGTGCAAAATAGACTTAACAGATAAAAATAAAAATATAAACTATTTCTCAGCAGGAGTTCCCTCACATTCAAGACACTTTTGTAAGCAATGATAATAGCCATTTAGTTTACACCTGTAGAATTGGGGTTTGTGGGAATTTAACCATGCCAATGCAGTATTTCTTACATTGTTAACTGAAGAAAAATGGCACCCTTTACAGATTTATTTAAGCTTAAGAAACAAAAAGAAGTCAGAAGATAAATCAGGACTGTACAGTGTACTCCTAATGATTTCCCACTGAAACTCTTCCAAAATTGCCTTAGTTTGATGAGAGGAATGAGCAGAAGCATTGTCATGGTGGAGAAGGACTCTCTGTTGAAGTTTTCCTGGGCATTTTTCTGCTAAAGCTTTGGCTAACACTCTCATAATACCGGATGTGATCATTCTTTGATTCTCAAGAAAGTCAACAAGCAAAATGCCTCAGCATCCCCCAAAACTATTGCCCTGGCCTTTGCTGTTGACTGGTCTACTTTTACCTTGACTGGACCACTTCCACCTATTGGTAGCCTGGGTTTTGATTATGCTTTGTCTTCAGGATCATACTGTTAAAGCCATGTCTTATTTCCTGTTACAATTCTTCAAAAACATGCTTCAAGATCTTGATGCCACTTGTTTAAAATTTCCATTGCAATCTCTGGATTTGTATCTGATCTGGGCTCAACAGTTTTGGCACCAATGGAGTGGAAAGTTTGCCCAACTGCAATTTTTCAGTAAGAATTGTGTAACCTAAACCAATTGAGATGTCTCTGGTGTTGGCAACTGTTTTACTGTTAATTGCTTGTTAACAGTAAAGCAGGACATGCAGGACAGGCAGGACAAGCAGGACATGAACAAAATTAATTTTTTGCTCGCAAATTGATGTGGATGATCTGCCGCTCTCTGCTTCATCTTCAACATTGTCTCATCCCTTCTTAAAATGAGTTGTTTGTAAAAAGCTAATGTCTTTGGAGCATTGTCCCCAAAAGCTTTTTGTAAAGGATCAGTGATTTCACTGTTCTTCTACTGAAGCTTCACCGTACATTTGATGTTTGTTCTTGCATTGATTTTAGCAGAATTCTTGTTTCTGATAGGGGCTTTTTTCAATCCGATGTCTTATCCCTCTTAGTGCTTCAAATTAGCTCTTGTTCAGACATGTTATAAATAGTTAGTATGAGTTTATTGTGATGTAGAAAAATTTGAAATCCATGCATAATTTTTTTCATAATATGCATTTTCCACGAACTTTTTGAAGACTCCTTATATAGTTAAAATAATTTTTTAGCTTTGTCCATGCAGTCATGTCATGGATCATCATGAAACATTCAAATATTTCATGTATCAAGAGGATTATATTAAAATGGTCTTTATTTGAGTCTTTAAGATGCAAGAACATGTATATGAACCACATTTTTAATGATTCACTCCCATGCTGGCAAATAATTTGTGCATAAAGACCTCCAGAGTACCTTCCAAGACATTCTTTTCAGCTAATAATTCTACAAGATGATTTTACAGTAATGCTTTGCATATTGTAACAGATTAGGGTTGCTATTTCATGGAAAAAAAAAAAAACAGAAACAAAACGATGTAACTTTTACTTTGTATCATATTGTTCACCTATAAAGATTTCTTTATGCCAATAAAGATACTTAGTAATGAAGATTATTGTGGATATATTAACCTATTTTATGATAAGTATCATAAAGCACAACAGCAAAACACCATCAACTTAAGCACTAAATTGAAGCATGTAGATGAAAGAAATAAATTCCAATAATCAAACTCATGGAATTGCTTGACTGGAAGTGACTTCAGGTGGTCATAATTCACACCACATTCCTTCTGTATTTCTGTATTTAGTTCCAAAGAGATATATTCGGTTATTGCTATTCATTATTTTTAAGGATATGTATTTCTGTTTATATATTTCTGTGTTAATTTGCTGATCCTTTTATATAATATATTTGCATTATCTTTCTAAATTATATTTAAACTTACCAAAAATAAAGTCACATTACACAACTTTTCAAATGTACTTTTATATTTTACATTTTCAATTCCTCTACTCAAATACTACCCCTGCCCCCTCTCTCTAGCTCTCACTCTGGCTACTTATTAGTTTCAAACTTATAAAAAATAGAAAGCATATTAGTATGATGAACACAGCACCCATCAAAGCTAAACCTCTTTCTCTATACCTCATTCCACTTTCCCCTCTCCTGTTTAATTTTTAAGTAAATCATGAGCAAAATGTTAGTTGTTTTGCAAGCATTTCAGTAATTAAAAATAGTGGATTTTTAAAAACATGGTTAAAATCTCATTATTACACCTACAATTAATAACCATAATATTAATAAACATCTAGTTCATGCTCCAATTTTCAGTTTTAATTTGTGCACTAAGTTGATTTTTGTTTGTATATTTGTGGACTTTTGATATTTTCATTAATTTTACTGCACCATAAAATCATGAATTTTTCATATTTATCATGATATTATATGGGAATGCATTATAACACAACAGTAAAAAAGACATTTATGATAAATACAAAAACAGTCCATCGGAACATTAATAATTTATAATGTTCTAGAGAAATATAAAAACAAAAATAAACTGAAACAAAATATTAGCAGCAGAGTAAATCTGAACAATGTGCCTTCCCTTAAGGACTTCATACACAGAGACAAAAAATAATACAGGATAAAAACAAGTCAAACATAATGGAATAACGCAATGCCAAATATAATGTGGATGCCCAGGGGCTAGAAACCTTTGCTCTTCCAAATGTGAAAATCTCAAATTCCCAAAACCAAGACAAAGTCTATTATTCACCATTATGATTCAAATTACAGATCATATTTATTGAAGCTTGAAGAAAAAATGGGACAAATGAGTCACAACTTGGCAGTTGAGTAAAATATAGAAGAGAGAAATACTGCGTTAGTAACATAAAACTTTTCAAGTTCCCAGTAAAGACAGAAAGTATTGGTCTCACTTGGAGGAAAAAAATATATTTTCCTGCAGGCACCCACTTTTTAAGTGTCACAAATGCGAAAGCTGATTTTATACCTCGATGATATTGCTAATGTGTCTATATCTTCTTCTACCGTTATAAGTGAAGATGTAGAATTACAAAATAATACAATTTCTTGGGCACATTTCCAATGTATGTACACTATTGGATTTATGGAGTTTAAATATTAAACTGTAGCTGGCCAATTAGCTTAGTTGAACACAGTGTCAATAACATCAAGGTCAAGGGTTTTGATCCCCATACTGGACAGCTGCCAAAAAAAAAAAAAAGAGTACTAAATTGTAGGTTTGCAAAATAAAAAAAAAAAAAATCTAGGCATACAAAATAGTTTGGGTGAATATATTTACAGACTCTACAAATTATTATGAAAGTATTATATTTTATATTTCTTATAATTTAATGAAAATTGTAGTGTAGGTGGTTTTCCCCTAATTATATCAATGAATCTAAATATGAAAACTTTGCAAGGTAAGTCAAGTACTAAATTAGAAATACTAAATTTCTTTTTAGACATTTTTACAAAATAGCCTATGATAAAGTCATTTTAATTCTTTCAGTTTCATTTTAATTTTTTTCTGAATTGAAGTTACCACTCATATCTAGGAATAGCTGGTACTGGCTTGCTTTCCAACTTACACATGTAGAAAACCGGACAAATATGCATGAAGTAAGTGTCTTCAGACATTATTCAATGAAAACCCTAGAATGTGATAGTTTAGAGTAGGAGAAGAAACAAATGCAATGGAAAAATTGGTACATCACATATAGAAGTACCTGTTCAAGTTCTTCAAAAAAGTAATAAAGAGAAAAAATGAATATATAAAAAAGAACAAAATGTAACTTCTGTAGCAGAAATCAGAGGAAAAAATGATGCACTGAATGGAGTTAAAAACCGATTAGGCACTCCAAAAGGAAAGATCGATAAACTCAACATCATCACAAAAGAATGTATCAAAACAGACTATAAAAGACTTTAAAAATGGACAAAACTACAATTCCTTGAAGTTGATACGACAAGCAAACAGAAAGGACATTGTTGGGTGGGAGGGGGAAGAGGGAGGAGGGAGGGAGGTTTCGGTAATGGGCCACAATAATCAACCACATTGTATATTGACAAAATAAAATTAAGAAAAAAAATAAAAAAATAAAAATAAAAAATGGACAAAACATCTGAAACCAGTGGGAAAACAGGTGTCGAAATCAAATCAAAAAGTACAATTTAATATGTGCAGTTTATTGTATATAAAAAAACAAAATAAAATATGCAAAATATGGGGTATAAATAAAAGCAGATATATTAGAAATCAAAATAAGTATAAGAATAATAAATAGTATCAATCATACATACACACACACTTATGAGTATATGCATAACACATATATGTATATATATAATGAAATATTTAAAGAATTAATGACAAAAATAATTCTAAACTTTATCAGATTATTAAATCACATATACAAGTATCTCAATCAACTCCAAGTGGGATGAAAACAATAAAAAGCTTTGTGGCATTTCATAATCAAAATGCTGAAAACAAAACATAGGGATAAACCTCAAAAGCACCTAGAAGGAAAAAAAAAAACTGGGTATACAGAATGTTAAAAATGACTACAAGCTTCTCAGTGGACATATTGCAGGACAAAATATAATTAAATTTCAGTTACTGGGAGTAGAGAGCTAGATTTCTATAGCCAGCTAAATATCCTTCAAAAATTAGAACAGAATAATGTCATTTTTAAACAAAATGACACCAGGGTAATTCTTCAATTACTGTAGGTAATTTCAAATCTCCTTTGAGAAATATATGGACATTTAAATAGTTAGGGTACAGATATCACGAAAAACACTAAGATACTAGAACTATTTGAATTTTATAGAACATGCTGACCCCAAAGAGAATACACATTCTTTCCCTTATACCTTGTGCATTCACCAAGCTAGTCAATAATCTAGGTTATAAATAAATCACAATAAAATTAAAATGATTAGAATTACACAAATTATATTGTCTGATTACAAGATAATTAAATTAGAAGTCAATTGATTAATGTGTGTATGTGAAACCAAAAAGTATTTGCAAATTAAACACAAGTGAAAAACTTGTAGATTAACAAAGTCACTGGTAAAAAAGAATTTTAAAAATTGAATCATAATTAAAATGCAATATATCAAAATTGGTATGAAGCACTTTGTGTTCAGAAGGTAACCTATATCTTCTATTATATTAAAAAGTAGAAAGATACCAAATCCATGACTTAATCCTTCACAATAAAGAATACATTTAAAGGAATAAATTAATCTCAAAATAAGTATAATAATGAGAATAAAATTCAGAAATTTGTGGATAAAATAAGCAAAACATAGAAAATATCATAAAATTAAAAACTATTTTTTTAAAAAATATTAAAACCGACAAACTTCCAACTATACTGATGAAGAGAATCAGTGAGAGAAGTCACTAATTACAAACATCAGGAATGACAGGATATTACTAGAGATTCATAAGCTTCTTAGTAAAACTGAACAAATTCCTTGAAAGCCACACATTCTAAAACATAACAGAAAAATTTAAAAATTTAAATGATTTTATACCACTTAAAATTTATGTTTAAAAGTCGTTCAGCAGAGAGGATTCCAGGCATGATTTGCTTCACTGGTATATGTAAAACTAAAAGAGAGAGAGAGAGAGAGGAGAGAGAGAGAGAGGAGAGAGGGGGGGGGAGGGAGAGAGGGGGGGAAGAGAGAGAGAGAGAGAGAGATCCGTGCATTATAAAGTCCATTAAAAAACAGAAGCAGAGACACTTGCAAATTTATTTTCAAGGTCATAATTAAAAACCAGACACAGACATTATAAGAAAATAAATCTATATTTCATGAACACAGATGCAAAAATTCTTAACTAAGTTTTGAAAGATGTAGTCAGTAACATACAAAACAGTATGGAGCTTTCTCAAACAACTACAGAGAGAACTACTATATAATCCAACAATCCCATATCTTAATACATACCCAAAGGAATGGAAATCATCATGTTGAAAGTATACCTGCAATCTCATGTTCACTACAGATGTATTTACAATAGTCAAGATACGGAACCAACCTGAATGTCCATCAATGGGTAACTGGATAAAGAAAATGTGGTATATATACACAATGAACCACTATGCAGCCATAAAAAAAGAATAAAATTCTGCCATTTGCAGCAACGTGGATGAACTTCGAGAAGATTATGTTGAGTGAAATAAGCCAGGCACAGGAGGAGGAGGGGGGGAGGGGAGGAGGGGAGGAGGGGGAGGGGGAGGAGGGAGAGGAGAAGGGAGAAAAGGGGAGAGGAGGAGGAGGAGGGGGAGGGGGGAGAGAGAGAGAGAGACCACAATAAAACATTGAAGTTTCAAAAGGAGAAAACAGACCTTTAGTCACTAGAGGCGGGAAAGGGGAAAAGGAGGGGAGGTAGGGAGTAACTGGGTAAAGGACACAAAGAATAATTACGATTTGTAATGATGAACATGCTAATAATATTGATTTGATCATCATATACTACACACAAATACTAACAGTCAACTCTGTTCCCCATAAATATGTATAATCAATCATGTTTCTATTAAAAATAAATAAATAAACAACGACAAAAATCTAGTTCAAGTGAAACCAAATTAAGAATTTTAAGAAATAAAAATAATAATTTTCAAAAAATTAAAAAGGATTGTGTATCAGAATCACATGTGGTTTATCCCAGACAAGCAAGGTTGCTTTGACAGTAGAAAATAAATTAATCCATTTACCACATTATAAAAAAATGGAGTAAACTATTTTATTTTTTCAGTAGATGCCAAAAAAGTTTTTTGGAAAAACTTAATAATTATTCAAGGTATACATTTAAGCAAAGAAGGCAGAGAAGGAGATTATTTTTTAACCTCATAAGGGCTTCTACAAAAAACTTTTGTCCAGCATCATATTTAATGATGAGGGAATGAATAAATCCTCTGCATACCCAAGATTGGTAACAAGCCAAATTTTCCAGTCTCACCACTTCAGTTCATTACAAAGGTATTAATTACCTTTGTAAAGATATTTACAAAGTTAAAGATATTTACAAAGCAAAAGGCATACAAATTGAAAAGTAAGAACTAAAATGGTACTGAATCACAGACAATATTTCAACTGTTGAAATTCCTAAGGAATGTAAAAAGTAGCTTAAAAATAGATACAGTTTTTTAAAATTAAAGTATATTTGTATATACCAGAAAAATGGAAAATTTATTTTTTTAAAAAATTACCATTTATACTACTTTCAGTTGGTGTAAAATACTTAGCAATAAATTCAATAAAACACACGTCAGTATAACTTGGTAAATAAATGTTGACTTTTGTTCTAAAGAAATACTCATGGGTACTGTTTTATTGAGTTGTCACTCTGATTTTATGGCATAAGATACATATATATGTATCTTTTATATATATATGTAAAATTTGCTAGAAATATATATAAACATATATATTTATTAGATATATTAATATATGTATATATTTAGATATAAATGTACAAGTTTATATGTTTTAAATATATATATTTTAAAAATATGTTTATATAATCTATCAATCTATTATATATATAGAATATACATATACATATTCCAACAAATTTTAGTTATTACAATAGACTAAATACTTATTATGGTTTCTCAATATAAAGAAGTTATGCTCATAATAGGTATGAAATAAAAAGGAAATCTGTCTTGTCTTAGTACCTATTATGAAAAACAACCAAATGATCAAATAAAGCAAAAATCTGGCATTGGTACATATTTAGATGACTGAGGAATTTTAAATGTTTTTAAAAATTGTTGTTCTATATAACAAAGGAATTCAAGGATATAAAAATATTTTAAAAGTCATTCCTTTTTTTTTTTCTTCACCATTTGATGATAGCATAATTCTGTTTTTCACTTGTCAAACATATTTCACATATGGAAGAGTCATAGCAAAAGAAACGCAGCAAAAATATATCAGTAAATTATGATGTAGGCAGCTATTTTTAATTAACTGTCATTTATGGCAATTACAATTTTTGTTTTTTTAGAAAATAAATCAATTTAATTTTTTTCTTTAGAAATTTAAATAAAAGCATTACATTTTTTATTGTGGCAAAAACAGAGAACAATACCGTTAAAAATTTGTGACAAATTTTTAAGCGTACAGTGTAGCATACTTAAGTGTAAACACAATGTTGTAGAGCACATCTCTAGAACTATTCATATTGCATAACTGAATACCTGTTGAAAAGCAATCCCAATTTCTCCCTCCCCCAGCTGCTGGCAACCACCATTCTATCTACTCTTCTATGAGTCTGACATGTTAGATACCGCTTACATGTACAATCAGACATTATTTGTCATTCTGTGATTGGTTTATTTTACCTGGCATAATGTTCTCAAAGTTCATCCATGTTAACATATATGGCAGGATTTTCTTCTTTTTTAAGGTGAATACTACTCCATTGTATGTATACATCACATTTTCTTTATACATTTATCTATCAACAGACCTTCATGTGGTTTCCACATCTTTGCTACTGTGAATAATGCAATAAAAATGAGATTGCAAATATCTCTTTGAGGTACTAACTTTAATTATTTTGGATAAATATGCAGAAGTGGGATTGCTGAGTCATATGTTAATTCTTATTTTAATATTTTAAGGAAAAGTCATATTGTTTTTCATATCAATTGCACCAATATTTGTTAGTTTTTACAGTAGCATCCAAAAGAATAAAACACTTAGGAATAAGCTAAACCAAAGAAGCAAAAGACTTGTACATGAAAACTACAAAGCATTGATGAAATAAATTAAACAGAAGTAAACAAAACGACATTCGTGTTCATGGATTGAAAGACCTAATACTTGTTTTTTTACTGTAAAGTTGTTTGAGTTTCTTATATATTCTGGATATTAATCCTTTGTCAAATATTTATTTTGCAAACATTTTCTCCCACTATGTTGGTTGTCTTTTTACTCTGCTGATTCCTCAGCTGTGCAGAAGCTTTTTAGTTGAATATAATCCCACTTGTTTATTTTTCCTACAGTTGCCCGTGTTTTGGGGTCCTGTTCATGAAGTCTGTACCCACTCCTACTTCCTGGAGTGTTTCCCTTATGTTTCCTATATGGAGTTTTATTGTTTCAGAATTCATATTTAATTCTTTAATCCATTTTGAGTTGATTTTGGTATATGGTGAAATGTGTGGGTCTAGTTTCATTCTCCTACATATGAGTATCCAGTTTTCCCAGCACTACTTGTTGAAAAGGCAGTCTCTTCCCAGTATGTAGATTTGCAGTCTTTGTCAAAGATAAGATGGCTGTAGGTGTATGAATGGATTTCCGGATTCTCTATTCTATTCCATTGATCTGCATGTCCATTTTTATGCCAGTACCATGCTGTTTTGGTTATTATAACTTTGTAATATAGTTTAAAGTCAGGTAGTGTTATGCCTCCAGCTAAAAAAAAAGAACAAAATATTACCATTTGCAACTACATGGATGGATTTAGAAAAAATTATATTAACTGAAACAAGTCAGGCACAGAAATAGAAATACCACATGTTCTCACTTATTTGTAGGAGCTGTAAATAAATAAATAAATAAACAAACAAACAAACACACAAACAAATCAAGGGAGGGGGGAGAGAAGACAGAATAACCACAAAAATTCCTTGAACTATTTAAGTCAAGTGAACAGATATGATGTCGGGGGAGGACAGGAGGGATTGGAGAGAAACAGGTAAAGAGGCATGAAAATCAACTACATTGTATATTGAGAAGTAAAATTTTAAAAAAAAGAAGAAAGACCTGATACTACCTAAAGCAATCTACATATTATATGCAAACCCTATTAAAATCTCAAAGGTGTTTTTTTACAGAAATAAAAAAAAAAATAAACAAAAATCTTAAAATTCTCATGGATCCACAAAGATCCCCAAAGATTTGAGAAAAAAGAACAAAGCTGAAGGCATCTCACTTTCTAATTTCAAAATATATTACAAAACTACAGTAATTACAACAGTATAGTACTGGCATAAAGACGAACATATAGACCAATATAACAAAATAAAGGGCTCAGAATTAAAGCCACATGTACATAATCTTTGACAAGGGTGTCGAGAATACACAATAGAGATAGAATAGTCTCTTCAACAATTGTTGAGAGAATTGGACATCCACATATAAATAAATGAACTAGGACCCTCATCTTAAACAGTGCACAAAGATCAGCTCAAAATGAATTAAAGACAAACATAAAATCTGAAACCCTAAAACGCCTAGAAGAAAACATAAGAGAAAAGCTTTATGACACTGGTCTTGACAATGATTTTTCAAATATGACACCAAAAGCACAGCATCAAAAGCAAAAATAGGCAAGTGGAACAATATGAAACTAAAATTTATCTGTACAGCAAAGGATACAAGCAAGGGAGTGAAAAGATAACCTACAGAATGAGAAAAAGTATTTTCAAACCCATAAATCTGTTAAGTGATTAATACCAAATATATATGAGGAGCTCACACAAATTAACAGAAAAACAGAACAAGGCAAAATGAGCAACTCAATTAAAAAAATGGGCAAAGGGTTGAATAGACATTTCTCCAAAGAAAATATACAAATGTCCAACAGGAAATTATATTCTTTTGAATAAATTTTTGCAATGGTATCTTTTTGAAAATGACTTTGGAACTTAAATGAATAAATAAACCTCCAGGAATAAATGTGTCACCTCAAAGAAATAAAGGTATTTGGTGACAGGAGAAATGCAGTTTTAAGTCAAAGAAAAGTACATGTCATAATTAAAAGACTTTTTTTGTAGACTTATTATGATTCCATGGGATAATAATAAATAAACATCAAATTTTAGATCTAGTATTCTAACATAATTTTTAAAATATTTTTTCTTTTAAAAAATCAAATATTATTTTAATAAGTCATTACAAATTGCTTCATTACCTCAAAAAAGAAGAAAAACATCATACACAATGATATTGAAAGAGCACAGGTATAACCCACCACAAAAATAAATTGAATAAATTTTAGTTATTAGTGTAGGGATGTTAGTAACATAAATTGAGCTAAAATAATGAGAAGTAATTACTCTGGTGCCATTCTTTTGAGAGTATCACATTTTGCAAATTATACACTTTTAAAAAGAAACAGTTTAAATTTAATTCAATAACAATTTTCAAATATTTTAATTTTGACTAGGATTTTTATTGTACCCAAAGGTATATTTATTATGTACATAGACAAGAGAGCCCTTTAATTTACCTGAAAGCATCTCTAATGTAGACATATCTCCTTTTAAATAAACAAAATAAAAATAACAGTAATAAAACAAATCACACCACACATACACATATCCAAACACACACACACACACACAGAAAACTGACAGAGACCAAGATAGATATCAGAATGTTTTCTTTTTTTTTTACTTTATAAAAGCAGTTAGCATAGTTTGTAGAGCCGTGATAAAAACAACAACATATCTTGAAAGATTGCAATCCCTGTCTAGATGGGAGAGGCATTACCTAATGTTCTGACTTATATTTATAATGATGAATTATCTGAATATCCGCCTTAGCCTTAGAAAGTTAGTTTCTCTCTTTTTTCTTTTAATTTCTGTTTTAGAGAGGATACCTCCTCATGCAATTGTTCCTCAAGATATGTAGAATAAATGTCTTCCTTACAATTACCAACAAATCTCATTTTTTTACTTGCTACCCTCCTATATGTATATCAAAAGTTCTTTTGAAAGACAAAATACTCATCTTTAGGGGCAACTGCCTGCAAGACAATTGGGACACACAAATTTTACACATTTTAGTATTTCTACATTTTACCTCATGTACAGATATTTGAATAATACCCTCCCCACCCTTGCCTCCACACTTTGGTGTAATGACATATTGAGAGTTACAATAAGTTTAAAAATTATAAAACTCACCTTTCCTGTCCTGTGTAAGAAAGCTATTAAATCCTTTTTTTTTTTAATCACATGATTGTCCTTTTTACAAAAAATAGCATGGGACATTGAGGGGAAAATTTGATTAATTTTTGTTCCTGGAATACTATAAATATTCTGAGCCACATTTTATTTTCTCATTTGAGTAAAAACAAACAAACAAAAAATCCAACTCTAAAAATATATAAATCATCACGCTAAAACATTAAAAACGTTTTAGTTCAGTTTGTTTGACTTAAGTTTTATTTTGACAATTCTCAAAAATTTGCCATGTTCGATCTTAATATATCACAAAATGCAACATAAAATGTTAATTTATGGGAGAAGATGAAGATGTTAATAAAGAAATGGTAAGTAGTATTTGCTTAGTTTTAGAGTAATTTAAGTTGCGGTTTTCTAGAGTAAATTAGGGCTGTTTTCTGAAAATCTGGTCAGCTTGCATGTCTTTATATACTGTTACTGAGACATAAGAATTCCCTTGTTTAATGATACATATTTGAAAAGAATGACCATATTCAATATTTCAAAATGTTATATTTTTCATTGTGAGAGAAAAACATTATATAATTATTTTAAAATACAATAATCCAATAATCTATATAAAAAGAACAAAATATACATAAATTTGATTTTAAAACTTGGTCTTGTTCTAAATTTTAAACTCTTGTTACTAAGAAAAAGCAAGTTGAAACAAAAGATAACCATATTACACACAAATCCAACATGAACCACTATGGTACACTCAAAATTAGGATTTTCATTTTTTTTTAAGATCTTAATTGGCTTTATTGTGATTGTAGAAACGGGCAACAATTTATTTCATAAAATAAAATAAGTGTTCCAATGAGTCAAGCAGAGGAGATTGGTTTATATACAAAAGAAAGCAGACACAAAGAATAAAAAGCTAATTGGTCATCTCAAAGTTACCTTCTTTGTAATGTGGGGAAAAGGAGACAAAACAATAAAAATATAACTGATTATTTAACATCTGGTTACTTCAGGCTACCCTTTTTGTGGAAGGATTAGAGCAGAGGAAACTTCATTATCATACTTACTGAACGTTTAAACTGGCCTGTTTGGGAAATTGGCTATTACCACTCCTGATTTCTCGGAAGGTCAGACCACAACTTAAGTTTAGGTTTGGTGATGTGGTAATGAGCAGAGGTGATTCGATTTTGACTTTTAGTCTTGTCTTTTGGGGCTTAGTACAGAAACATAGTCCAAAACAATGACCTCCTATAATTTTTACTTAACAGTTCCCCACTTCTGCTAATGCTCTCACCTAGGTGATAGTGTTAGCAAAACTTGGGGCATCAGTGCTACTCTCAGTTTTCATCATTTTGAGTTCCAGATCTCAGCACGCCATTTATGCAATTCGTAGGTTAAGGTGTCCTCATAATCACAGATTTCTTTGAGTTTTTATTGCTCCTGTCGGTTTGAACACTTGACAAGAGGCTATTTGAGGTTTCATGGATGGCTGCACACAAACATTTAAAACTTTTGAGAGAATACAGCACACCAGGGAGACTTGTATTATGACTATCGGGAGGATAATAGCAAGAGTTTGTAGTATACTCCTTAACCAGGGTCTCCGTGAACTGAGCCAAATAAAACTGTATAGGCAGTTGAGGAGTCAACCTATCTTAACCACATACACTGTTCACTACCAAGTAGCCTGCTCATTAATTTTCTTTATTTTTTTGTAAATGAGTCTCTTCAATACCTGATGTATTATCCACGTGCATCAAGAAATGTTAGAAACTGCATAGACTCCTCCCTGCTCAGTTAGTAGGGAATCTGGCATCCTAGGACTGGGTTGAAGCAGGGAATGGAATTTGCAAGTTACCCACAGAGGCTACTGATTTTGAAATTTTAGCTGCAGCATCATCCTGCTAAGTGAAAGGAAGGCATAAGTAAGGAAAATTTAAGAGTGGTAGAGTCTCAGTTTGATAGGAAGCTTTGTTCCGAACATCTTGGGAAAAGTTGTCCACAGCATGACACTGGCAACTTGTCATCCTGGTTAGCAGTCTGAATGTCTCTGGTTATTGCATCAGGCATTTTTGATGAGCACTGTTTGGCCCACACATCAGGCATAAGACTAGTCCCTTGAAATCTACATTGAGCCATCAAGCTCCAGTTTTTAAGTCTTCAGAAACAGAGCAGTTCTTATTCTTAGTTAAAGAGTTGTAGCCAGATATTAGAGAAAACTAGAAAAATTCAAATTGTAGTCCAATCTACAGATAGATAATACAAACTCAAAAACATTAAATGTGGCTACAATCTAGTAACAGGTATACTACAGTTTTCTTTTGAAATATATAGTTTTTCTCTCCAGAGTTATAAATTTATCATTCTAAATGATGTGAAATAATTTTATTTAAGTTTTTAATTTGTTTGATTCTAAACTTGTAGATACTTTCTAATTCAATTCTGTTATTCTCAGAAAATATACTTTCATGATTCAAGTACTTTTAAATTTATTGCAGATTGTTTTAAAGGCCAGTATATGATCTATCTTGGTTAATATTCTATGAGTATTACAAAAAGAAGTATGTATTCTACTGTTTTTGAGTGTTATCTAAATATAAATTATGTATCTGATCTAATAGCATGACACATTAATTTTGCATCTAAAATATATTTCTTATCTGACATCTTTATACATTTTTCTCTCCATCCCCTTAATTCTGGTGATTATATTGTGTTATTGGACTCTTAAAGGCACATTTTCCCTGATATCTCAGCTTTCTATTGACATACATCCAAAATCATTCTTCTGTCAGCATCAAAGGTGATCTTCTTAAAATTACATTGGCTTCCTAAATACTTTTTAATAACTTTATTGCACTTAGGGAAATATATTTAAACTTTTTTAATCTCAATATATGCATTAGACATTGCTTGTTTTAGTCCGTTTTGTGTTGCTATAACAGAAATACGTGAGACTGGGTAATTTATAAAGAAAAGAGGTTTATTTGGCTTACGATTCTGGAACAGCTGCATCTGGCATGGGCCTCAGGCTGCTTCTACTCTTGGTGGAAAATGGCAGGCAGCCGGTGGGTACAAGCAGATCACATGGCGACAGGAAGTAAGAGAGGGAGAGAAGGTGCCAGGGTCTTTTTAAGCAATGAGCTCTCACGGGAACTAATAGAGCAAGAACTCACTCATTAATGCCCCCTGCCCGAGGGAGAGCATTAATCCATTCATGAGGGATCCACCCCCATAACTCAATCAGTTTCCAACACTGCCACATTGGAGATCAAATTTCCACATGAGTTTTGGAGGGGACAACACATCCAAACCCCATCACCATATTTTAAATTTCAATTGTTCTCACTACAAAAAAATGTTAAGTATTTCAGGTGATGAATACATTAACTAGTTTCATTTAATTAATTCAAGTTATATTCATAAATTATACCATCATTTTGTACCTCATAAATATCTCAATTATGAATTGTTAATTTACAGTGAAAAATAAAAATTAAAAAATAAAATCAAATAAAAAATGTGATCAATTTTTCTAAAGAGATGTTCAAGTTGCTATAGAAATACATATTTAATTTATTTATTTCATTTTATTTTTTTATTTTTTTATTTTAACTTATCAGTATACATTGTAGTTGATTTTCATTAATTTAAATTTTCATAGCCTAAATGTCACGTTGTCTATTGTATGACTTTAGCATATAGACCTTTAAAATTAATTAAATAAAAGTTACAATTGCATATACATGTTTATGTCCTTGATGGTGGTGTTGACTTCATGGATATGTACTTATCTCCAAACTTGTTGAGCTGCATATATTAAATATGGAAAAATTTTTGCATTTCAATTTTAACTCAATAAAGTGGTTTTCAAAAAGTTAAAATTAAATATAATTTTACTATAGTTCCTAAGCATGGAATGAAAGAAAATTATAAAACCAGCAGTGTTTAGTTAGTAGGGTTAGTATTGATTTTTTCAAAAAATAATTGAGGTTAACACAGATAACACCCAAACACAGACCTGCATTTGTCTAAACCAACTGGTATACTTCCGTAAATAAAAAGTATTATGGTAATAAGCCCACATTCAAAAATAATCGATAGTGTTTGTTGAACTATAAAAATACTAAAGACGTTTGTTCGTGTTTTTTGTATTTTGTTTTTATTATTTTACTTGCTACCAGTTATTTAGGGTTTAGTAAGTTCTAAGTTCTTGATTATCTTTCATTCTAAAAAGAAAGAGTAATAAAAGGCCTATTTATTGAGGGGGAAATTAAAGACTAAATTGGTTAAGTTCCTTGGCCAATGACATACTGCCAGAAAGTGATACACTTAAGTTCAAGCATATGTCTTCATCAATTTCCAAGTCTGTGCAGTGTTAATGATGCCGTACGCCTTCAAGTTCAGCACTGCACAACCCTTCTATGTATATAACTTATGTAGTGAACAATAGTCAAGCTAAAAACTAAAACAAAAATTATACTATCATTATATAATTAATAATATATTTATCATAATATACTTAACATATTATCCTTATGTTATTAATTTACCAAAGCTTAATTCAGAGCAAGGCTTTAACTCTGTTTAATTCCTTGAAGACTGAGAGAGCTAAGAAAGATGCAGAAAAGAAGTTTAAAGCTAGCAGAGATTTATTCATGAGGTTTAAGGAAAGAATCAATTTCCATAATGTCAAAGTGCAAGGTGAAGAAGCAAGTGCTAATGTAGAAGCTGCAGCAAGTTATCCAGAAGATCTAGCTAAGATCATTGATGAAGGTGGAGACTAGGACTTTCATAGTTAGAGAGGAGAAGTCGATGCCAGGCCGTTAGACTGGTCAGTGTTTAAAACGCCAGAGAACAACAAATGCTGGTGAGGATATGGAGAAAGGCCAACCCTCCTACAATGTTGATGGGATTATAAAATAGTACAGCCATTATGGAAAAACAGTTTGGAGATTTCAGAAACGCCTAAAGATCAAACTACCATATGACCAGCAATCTCATTCTGGGTATATACCCAAAGGAATGAAAATCAACATGTTGGAGAAATACTTCCTCTCCCATGTTTATTGTAGCTCTATTTACAATTGCCCAAACATAGAACCAATCTAAATGTCCACCAGTGGACCACTGGATAAGGAAAATATGGTACACATACACAGTAGAACACTACTCAGCCATACAAAAAGGAAATCCTACCATTTGCAGCAACATGGATGAGCTTTGAGAAAATTATGTTAAGTGAAATGAGCCAGACACAGAAAGAGAAATACCACATCCTTACTCGTAAGTGGGTGCTAAGAAAGAAGGAAGGAAGGAAGGGAGGGAGGGAGGGAGAGAGGAAGGAAGGAAGGAAGGAAGGAAGGAAGGAAGGAAGGAAGGAAGGAAGGAAGGAAGGAAGGAAGGAAGGAAGGAAGGAAGGAAGGAAAGAAGGAAAGAAGGAAGGAAGGAAAGCTCATAATAATTACACTGGTCTTTCAAAAGGAGAGAACAAATCTGTGGTTACTCGAGGGGGGAGGAAGGAGGGAGAGGAGAGTTGCAGAGAGATTGGGTAAGGGGCATAAAGAACAATTACAATTTGTAATAATGAATGTGTTAATAATATTGATTTGAACAATGTGTTGTACACAGGTGATGGCAGTCAACACTGTACCCCCAAAATATATATAATCAATTACGCTTCAATAAAAAAAATAATAATAATAAATAAAATAAAGGAAAAAAACTGCAAAAGGACAGTCTGAATCTCTTGTTAGGGGCTAGTGCAGTTACTAACTTTAAGTTGAAGCTCATGCTTACTTACCAGTCCCAAAATCTAGGGCCCTTAAGAATTATGCTAAATCTACTCTGCCTGTGTTCTGTAAATGGAACATCTAAGTCTGGATGACTCACATCTATTTACAGTGTGGTTTACTGAATATTTTAAGCCCATTGTTGTGAACCACTGTTCAGAAAATTAACGTGATGTTTGTAGTTTTAGAAGGTCTATGATGACTAATAATTTGAATATTTTTTAATATTTCAGCTTGTAAAATAACATAAACATAAACAATATTTTTATTTTACATATTATATTGCTTATTTCTTAAATAATTTTCAAAAATTGCCTTTTTTTAAGGAAAATACAAAATGCATTAAGCTTTATGTGTAATTAAAAAAACATATGAGCAAACATTTAACAAGCAGTAATATAAGAAAATGCACCAATGAGGACAAATATATTCTTCAAATATATATTATTTCTTGTGCAAACTTAATTAGAAATCCTCATCTAATTAAGTTATTATTTACACATTTAATAGTATGTATATTATGAAACCATAGTTTTCACATTTATATATTAATACTTTCATGATGTTAAATTTCAGGATGGGAGTATATTTCTGGTTTTGTTTTCCATTGTATTAGTCCATTTCTGTTGCTTATAACAAAATACCTGAAGCTAGATAATTTGTAAAGAAACAGTAATTAATTCTTACAGTTTCAGAGGAAACTGGAAAGACCAAAGTCCTGGGAACATATCTGCTGAGGGCCTTTTCCTGGTGGTGACTTTATAGCAAAGCAGGGTGTCACGTGGTGAATATGGCAGAAGCAGAGAGAGAGAGAGCTTCTCATGTACTATCCTTTTAAAGCCCTCAGAACCATGCTCTTGATCACCATTAAATCATCAATAGATTAATCCACTCACTAGGGCATGGTCTTTACAATCTAGCCACCTCTTCAAGGCCCCATTTATCAATTAGAATAATAGGATTTCCCATCCTTTTAATGCAGTCACAGTGAGGATTAAGTCTCATTGGGCTTTGGGGGGATATCTAATCCACAGCATGTGGAATGGCCCTGGCTCCCCCAAACAAATGTACTTTTCACGTACAAATACATTCATTTCGTAAGATGTGGATTTGCTTTCCCACCACGAAATGCTTTTGCCAAAACTACCATTTATGGACTCATGGAATGCCTTATTCACTATCATAGTATTTCACAAAGTATTATAAGCTTTGGAGGACCATCCAATTCACAGAACTCAGGGATTGAGTCTTCCATGTGTCCTTAAATGAAAACAAGCTATTTTCTGTTTTCTCCAAATATTGCTACTATTTTAACCAAGTACAAAGCAGTGAGACCAGTTGGTAATCAACTCGGTAGGAAATTGTAGTCAAACTATAATTTCACTAGATGTTATGTGGTAATTACCACTGCAGTATCAGCATTAATGACAAGGACAATTTATTTCTCACATTGAGCCTAGATCAGGATGACCCTTTATATCTTCTTTTGCATGTAAGAGGATATTTTCATGAGCTGACATTTATGCCACATATAAGAAGTAAGCTATTTAAAGTAGGAAGCAATTACATTTCTACAAAGTAATTTAGACTAGAATTATATTAAATTCAAATCATTGATTCATAAATACAGTCTTGAAAAGTACATATTATTTGTACAGAGAGTTAGCCTTCAGTTTACAAAACACAGAATTATCAAAATACATTTTAATTTCAGATAAGAAAAGGCTAGAGTTACAGACAGACTATAGGTAAGTTCATTCTTATCACTGTAAATTCTAGTGCTCATTTTCTGCTTAGAAGAAAGAAGTAATGTATAAAAATATTCTTACCAAATCTGTTAGATGACTCCAAACAAAGTTTTGAAGGAATTTTCAAGACAGACTAACATACCCTGTAATGAAATAAAATGCTGAACAACCTATTTTGGGGGCTGAGGGGGAGAAAAATAAACTGATTATATTTGGGCTGGAGATAACCATTTATTGCTTAAATTTGATAGAGAAAGCATTTAATGAATGTTTGTTGCTCTGAACTTGGCTTTCTTTCTTATATATGTGCAGGTTTTAGACAATTTATTTAACAGCCTTTTCTCTAAGAACTTGAAATTTGGAGTGAAAAATGCCTTCGAAAGATGAAAACAAAACTGCTTTGTTAGAAGTTTATATCTTATGTAGGTTTCATCCCTCTAGATCATATTTCCTGCTGTTCGTGTTATCTGTCTGATTTCACTGTCTATGCCTTTGGGGCTGATTAGATGATTTCTGTAGTTTTGCTATCTCTTTTTTTGCTTGTTTCTTAAAGTTCTTCCTTAGAATTGCTAAGATTGCTTCTTCTCCAACCACAAATTTTTATCCCATCTATCTCCCTTTATCTCATGTTTTTCCATAGTGCTTCAACCTCGTCTGACCACCTCCTCTCTACTTTTCCCAGCATCATTAACATTGTCTATAACATCATACGGATCTATGCTAGAATTTCTTTTTTTTTTTTTTTTTTTTTGTCTTTTTCGTGACCAGCACTCAGCCAGTGAGTGCACCCGCCAGTCCTATATAGGATCCGAACCCGCGGCGGGAGCGTCGCCGCGCTCCCAGCGCCGCACTCTCCCGAGTGCGCCACGGGCTTGGCCCATATGCTAGAATTTCTGAACCTCAGTGATACTGGCATTCTGGAGTGGATAATTCCCTGTTGCTGTGTATGTGGAGGTGTAGAAGGAACTACCTTCATGTGCATCACAAGATGTTTAGCAGTGTCTGTGACTCTACCTGCTAAATGATGGTAGCACGTTCAAGGCAGTTTTTATAACCAAAAATGTTTCCAGACATTAACAAATGTCCCCAGGAGGCAAAACTGCCTCCAGTTGAGAACCACAAATATCTATAACTATGTTTATATATCGAATCTCTTCTAGATTCTCACTATATCTGGTTGCTAAAAAGCCTTGTTACAGTGGAGCAGGCTCACTGTGTACTAGTTACCAACTTGCCCGAGTTTGGTGAGACAGAACACACTCATGCGCAACAAGTAATACGAAGCAGATTTATTAATTACAGATAGGCAACAAGAGACAAACGATGCCTAACATTCATTGATAGCTGGTCCCCCAAGGCTCAAGAAAGCTTTCCCAAGGTGCATGGAGTGTCCACTGCATGTGCCCCAATTTCACTACAGCTGAGGGACATTGAAAGTCAGCCCACCCTGGGTTACATGTCTTAAGGGCAACATAAACAACTGGGCTTCAGCTTTTATGGAGACCCTACTTCCAGCAGGAAGGGGAACGAAGCCAAGGCTGTTTTAGGCTGTTCCTCCCTATCTCAGGCTATTGAGATCTCTCTGTATTGCAGTCCAGACACATTCTACAGTTATTCTTGAGAACTACAAGCAAAAAGAAGGGGAGAATGCTGTTGGTCCAAGACTACCCACAGCTGTCCTGAAGTTACTACTAACATGATTTTGTTTAAAAATTAAGTCTGGATTTTGTTTAAAAATTATGCTGGGTATTACTTTTGTATTTGTTTAAATTATAATGCTAATCTAAAATATCTTAGTTAAAAATTAGTTTAAGATGAATAGTCCTATTTATGTAGCAAATAGCAATCTTATTCCAAAATAGATCAGACATTTTTATTAAGACTTACTATGTCCCATACATTAAACCAGCACACATTAAACCAGAAAAGCTTAATAAAATAGAACTGCTGAATTGTATTGATTACACTTTCACCAACAGGAACTCTTCTACAACGGGTACCATATATTGGTGCAGCCATTATGGAAAATAGTATGGAGGTTCTTAAAACAACTACAGGTAGAACTACCATAGGATCCAGCAATTCCACCACTGGGTATATACCCAGAGGAATGGAAATCATCATTTCAAAGGTATATCTGCACTCCCATGTTTATTTCAGCTCTACATACAATAACCAAGAGTAAGAACCAACATAAATGTCCATTGCTAGATGACTGGGTAAGTAAAATATGGTATATTTACAAGATGGAATACTACTCTGCATAAAAAAGAATAAAATACTGCCATTCACAGCTACATAGATGAGCTCAGAGAAAATTATATTAAGTGAAATAAGCCAGGCACAAGAAGAGAAATATTCCATGTCCTCACTTATAAGTTGGAGCTAAAATAAATAAGCAAATATATTTTAGAAAGAAAGAAAGATAAAACAATCAAAATAATATGTGGAATTTTCAGAAAGAGAAAACAGAACTGAAGTTACCAGAGGTGGGAAAGGGGAAGGTGGAGGGGAATAAGGGATGAATTGGTAAAGGGCCACAAAAACCTGTTACATTGTATGATGTTGAATATACTAATTATCCTGATTTGAACATCACATATTGCACACAGGTATTGATATCCAATTCTGTACCCCACAAATATGTACAAATCAACTATGTATCAATAAAAAAACTATTAAAGCTGATTAATGATATTTAGATGAATTGAACAATAAAAACAGGTTCCTCTCTTCCATTTCCGGCATTTCAGTGCAGGTAAGCTGAATGACCTTCCACCACCACAACTAAAATGTATAATATAATATTTTAGAACATATTTTAAAATTTTAAAACATACTTTGAAATCCAGTGGAATTAGCATAAAGTTAAGAAATGCACAAATAACAAAAATAAATTGAAACCTTTGATTCTTGGCAATAAGTGAGCACCAAAACCAACTCTTGTCCTGAGGATTTCTTTTTAATGCTTGAGAACTTGAGCTGCTTCTGACAGTTGCTCTAGCAACCAGGACGTGTAATAAGCTTAATGCCCGATCAAAGCAATGTGATAGGAGATTACCACAAAAAAATGAGACTCAAAGGTTTACAATCTAACAAGAATAAGATATAAACTCTGAAACATGTTGGTTTCAACTTTAGAATTGTGTGAAAGAAAAAAAATTAATCCCACAAGTAGCAATCCACCGTGAGAAAAGTTCAGGAGACTGTCTCCTTTTATTTCATTTATTACCTGTTTCAGTTATCCAAGCTCTACACAGACTGTTTTTATACAGAGCCAGTAACAGCAGGAGCCTCACTAACACTTCTACTTAGCACCATCCACAAGGCAGTGCTGTGATGATGTCCTTGACACTTGGTAATGGAACCACATTACCGTTAGCTCTAATTTGGCTCCATGGGTGAAATGACTCACCCTAAAATACGGTATTCCGTATTGTACTTGGGGCATTCATATCTTTTTTCCATTAATATTCATAAGTTTATATCTATGCCTGGCCCATTGCATTAGGGGAAAAAATGGTCATGTGAAAGACAGAACTTTGTAGAATTATGTACTTTTATCTTCTCCACCTCTCAATTTTTCAAAATCTTCCCAGTGAAGCCCTCAGCTTATTTTCCTCTCAGCTTCATTCCAAGGCCTACATTAGCTAAATGACTTAGCTAATCCTTGAAATATCTCTTATTTTGTTTACTTCAATTAAGCATTTTAATGTTCAGTGAGATCTACTACTCTGAGAATGAAAAAAATAGGATATATGCATGTTATATTTGCATTTGTTCATTTTACTATTATTATTATAATTATTAGCATATTTGTTGTTATAAATCATACTTACTCTTCATACCCCTAATCCAATCTCTCCCCTCTCCCCTCACCCTCCCTTTTTCCCCCCTCCCCTCATTGCTGATCTCGATGAGAAGAAATATATCCAGGTGTGTGGAATTGATATAGAATTCATATTACAATTTTTTTATTATTTTTTTAAAATTTTTAGATTGTTTCTGCCTTAGGATATGGATATGAAAATCTAATTGGTTAAAATGAGTGAAGTAGATGCCCACAAAAAAAAAAAACTAAGTTGACCAAGAAAAATGATTTGAATTTTAAAGCAGATGCTTTAGTCAGATTCCTAAAACTAGCTGCATAGGTTTACAAAGCAAATGAGTGGGTAGGCAGTTGTTCAAGCCAATCAACACAGCTGGAGAAATTACATATTCCCCTTGTTCATTATTGTCTCATATTATAATAAATTAAAATTAATCTGAACAGCAAAGTAATTGCTTTTATTTGGCTCTGGGTAAAATTCTCTGAGAAATTTATCGTGATACAATATAACTACTACAGATATGACACACATTTAATTCTAATCTTCATGATTAAAATTTTCTCCATTTTCATAAACCTAGATAATCCCAAAGTAATGTATCAAGCTATGATACGTAGTTTTTGCTCATTTTCATGGAGTAAATACTTCTGCCACAGCTGATTTCAAAATATCATCATGAAGTCACTGACTACAGACTTGGGAAGACGTGTGGAGTAGCAAGCCATTATATAGTAATTCCACCACACAATGCAATAGTGAGCTATACGAATTACAGGTGATCTTGCAGCACATGACAAAGATCTCAAAGCATACGGAACAGTCAAATGTCTTAAAATAAGTAGGCAGTTATGTGTTTTGACTACTTATTACCTATATTTTAATGTGAATAATATTTAATTATTACTGCATAATATACCAAATGTCATGAAAATTTCGATTGTGTTTAAACACAATCCATGTGTATACAGAAAAAAAATTCTGAGAAAGATAGTTTGCACTTAGATCAGTAGACACAATGAAAATCTATCATAGTGACTAAGGTGTTAAGATAATTATAAATGTCATTCAGCTCTTCTCAGGGTTATATATAAGAATATGTGTATCTGCAGCCTATACATCTGTTTTTAGAACTCACCAATTGCAACACAATAGGGTACATGTAGCCTAGAATCCTTCTAATAGTCATGATAAATATGTGGGATGGCAAACAAACATATCTATATACCTGTATCTATACCTATATAGATAATAAATGCAATGGGTTTATATTTGGTTATTATGTTTAAATGTATATTTTGTTGAATTTTGACCAGAAAGGTAAGATGACATTGAGCATCTATATGTAAAACTAAAAAATTCTAGGTATTAAGCTGCTTTTTCTGTCACTATTTTCCAAAGCAGAGATTAAGCTCAACAATACACATGGGAATGAATTGAAAAAAAACTTGATCCTGAGTTTCATGTCTTCAAATGTT
Source organism: Cynocephalus volans (assembly GCF_027409185.1). Lineage (NCBI taxonomy): Eukaryota > Metazoa > Chordata > Mammalia > Dermoptera > Cynocephalidae > Cynocephalus > Cynocephalus volans. Next base: position 43,204,597 of record NC_084466.1, on the reverse strand, counting down.
ATTTAGTAACAAAGTCCCAGATTCTAGGGAGGTGAGAAGTCAGCTACATCTCACTTCTTTGGTAAGAGGTAACACAATATCACTGCTTTGTGCCCATTAATTCCAAATTAGCATTAATATTATTTAAAATCCTAAAGGTAACAAAATATTAAATCATGACATTGAGAAAGTATTGGTTAACCGTAATATAAAAAAAATTGTCTTGCTGTATTTTGTCTTAATAAGGGCTGTTGCTACAAGATACAAAACTGAGAATTTGGTGCTTGATATATTTGATTCAATATAATAATAAAGGTTTTGGTAATGAAACTGAACAACTAAACCCTTATATCAATGTACTGTAATTGAAATATATTTTAATTATAAAAATGATATGTGTTATAAAATGGTTCTGGACATGCCTAGATAATTTAAAAACATGTAAATTTATTTTAAAAATTCACTTGAATTTCCAATGAATGGTTAAAAGTTATAATATCTGACTATTTCCAGTTACCATATTTTGTAAGCTTTATTGTACTTTATTTTGTTAGGCTATAGTTATTTTATAACTTTTTTAATATGTTTGTAATTTTAAAAGTGCACATCAGAAAGGTAATGAGTATTTTATTTTTCTGAAGGCCTCTGAGAAATTTGCGTTCTGTATTAGGTATACTGTCATTAAAATAAGGGTGCTTATTATATATATATATATATATATATATATATATATATCAGTAAAGCTGAATATTAAGACATTAGCCAAAATTTAAGCATATCCTAAGATTGCAAAGAAATTAAAAAATTCACCAATATTTGATTCATTTAAAAATGTTTAAGATGAAATTCAGAGATGCATATTTAAAAGGGGAAACATTTTTATATATTTTAAAACCTTATCAACTTGGGTGACAGCTGTGGGTTTCAACGTACAGAAAAAATAGCAAATACAATTTGAATTCAAGAAAGTATGCCATGAGAACTTTCTCATCTGGAAATTATGGAACCATTGACACTATAATATATAAGGTTTTCCTCAGCTCATCAGAATTAGAAACAATAATCTAAGCAAATTTCAACCTAAGCATCTGTTAGTAGAAAACATCAGTAGGCTAAATCAGCATCAAGTGGCCTGACACCTTGACAATTGTTTACGTGAATGGTGGGCTGCTGTTCAAATGACAGTGGGTTTACAAATATTTTCTCCCAATTCATTGACTGACTTTTTATTTTGTAGATTGTTTCTTTTGCTGTGCAGAAGCTGTTTAGTTTGAGGCAGTCCCATTCGTTTATTTTTGCTTTTGTTATTTGTGCTCTTGGCAAAATATCTAAAGAATCCTTGCCAAGGTATGTTAAATGAAATAAGTTAGACACAGAAAGAAAAATATGCATGATCTCACTTATACATGGAATGTAAAAATTAAAATACAAAACAAAACAAAACTCAAATACTTAGAAACAGATAACAGAAAGGTGGTTACCAGGGGCAGGGATGAGGATTGGTGGGGGAAATAGGGAGATGCAGTTCAAAGGGTACAAGTTTTCAATTATGCAGAATGAATGCCTATAAATGTACTGCATGAGGACTGTATGTAGTTCATAATATTGTAGTGTATACTGGAAAATTGTTAAGAGAGAGAGTAAATTTTAGGTACTTTTACCACACACGATAAACACAACTGTGTGAGATGACCATATGTTAATTTGCCTGACTGTAGCAATCCTTTCACTACTTATGTGCATATCAAAACATCAATTTGTTCCCAAAAATGAGAGGAAGACCTCTCCATATGAAGAGGCTGCAGTCATACCATAAAAAGATGTCTTAAACTTTAGATATTAACACGAAGAAATAAATAGAAGTTATGCTATTTAAAAAACAACGTGAAATCCTTAGGAGAAGACTAATGATCATTTCAGCTTCTATTCTGTTTTTTCAACCCTTAAAAGATGCATTACTGTCATGCCAAAGACTTATTTTTATTGTGAATACCTTTAAAAAATAAGTGCAGGTTGCCAGACCTACTCAAAACTTGACACCAGGTCTGTTCTTTACATTACCTGGGACAATGTGAAGAAGTTCTGGAGAATAATTTGCCTCACCCTAAATTGGGTATGATGTTTTCTTGATCATCTCCATGGCTGTGTGATCTCTCCACCACCTTTACGGCATCTTATATCTTATTTCAAGATGGCTCTGCCTTTAAAAACAGGAGATTCATAGGCAATAAGCCATATAATGAAACTGTCAGCTAAACAAGATGCACTTGACTAATGTAAATTATAGGCACCACTTAGAACCCTGAAGTATGGAAAACTCAAACATTTTTACTTCCTTATAGAAGTTTTAGCTAAATTGCAAAGAAGGGTTACCTAGTGGAACTTAGGACTATGTAGAGAGCACAGCAGAGTCAGGAAGAACAATGCAGAGATGGAGAAGAAATAGCCTCAGAAAAACGGTAGGGACTGAAACCACTGATCTTGTGACTGCAGGATTATTCATGCCAGTTTGCTGTTGCCCAATGGGAAATTCCTCCTTCCTTAAATATCTCTAAACAAGATACTGAGTAGTTCCTTTACTTGGAAAAGTATAATTAGAACCCAATAAATATAAAAGTGAAAATGTATGCATGTATGTGACAGGGTATGATAGGAGCAGACATTTTCTTGCATGTAATTAGAACAAAAATAGTACAGGAAACATAGAAATATATAAAATAGACACAAAACTTCTTAAAATCAACAAGAAAATGATAATGAATCAGCTAAAACAGGAGCCAATGATGTAAACAGAAAACTAACAGGATAGAAACATTAACAATTAATAAGCATAAGAAGAGCTTCTCAATTTCCCTAGCAATTAGAAAGTTTTAAACTTAAATCTCACACTTTTGACAGAAATCAATAATTCTGAAAATAACAGATACTGAAATTGCGATTAGGATGTGGGAAAACAGACATTCATAATACATCTAGCAGGTAGTAAATTGGTACAGTATGTGAGAAGCTCATATGTTTCAACATGTTCTTACCATGTATACCTAGTAATTACATTCTTAGATATATGCCCTTCAGAAACTTGTGCATTGTGCACATAAAAATATTTTAAAGTAAGAAAAAAATCTTACAGTTTAATTTATAATGCCAAATAAAAAGCAACTTAAATGGTTATAGATTACAATTAATACATCACAGAACTGATATATTTATTATGGTGTAACAACCCAATGCAATGGCAAATAGCAACATAAATGAACAGCATGAAAAACATGTATGACCCTCAAAAACATACATTTAGAAAGGAAGAAGCAAAATAAAACTATTTATTTTAAAACTTGCGAAGTGAAGTAATGTATCAACAGTTCTTAGCTTTTGTTTAGCAGTATTTCTTCAATGATATTCATGTAGGAACAGAGATTCTTCTAAATTCTGAGCAATGATCTTTGATCTGGCTAAGCTGAAACCCAATGTCTATAGGCTGCTGTAGCTGTGCAGGTTCGGAGACAAGTACATGAAGCCAAAAATGGACACAGTTGCTATACTCAGTGGACAGGGCTCAATCCCTTGGGATTTTTCAATGGGCTGTTTAGTCTGCCAATTTAAAAACTATGGACAAGCAGAATAAAGTCACCCTCTGTGGGGTTCTAAGTTGTGGAAACAGATCACTGCTGCTGATTGATTTGTCTGAGCTAATCCTGTAGATGAACGTAGGAAGGGCTCTTTCTTTAGTGGGACCCACCAAAACCAAGCTGATGACTATGTCTGATTCTATGTTTCTGATGAGAGGCTGCTACTACCAGAAAAATGACTGAACTGAACCTTTTACCTCCACTTGAGGCTATTAGTGATCCCTCCCTAATGCTGATGACACTTTTTCAGGTTACAGGTCAGTGATTCCAGCCACACCATTGTGGGTCTTGACACTCATCTATGTTATGAGTTTGGCTTTCTGGAACATATGCAGTCTAATGATGATATGACTTTTTATCACAAAAGCTACCTAACAATGGCTGAGAGTTGACCTGACCTCCCTCCCTAGAATTATTTATCTATTTATTTTACCATTACTGAATATAATGAGTCATTAATTCCTATATCAGCAACCCACGGTCAGTTATGTTGGTGCATTCTCCAGGTGGAAGCCTAGCCAAAAACGTCTAGGGGGTTTACGTTTAATTCTGCATGAAAACACTTTTGTCTCTCTTGCACTTGAACTCCTGGACATAGGGTCTGAGTGTGAGCAGAGAATGATTTGAAAGGGAAAAAAAAGGTGAATTTATAGCTATTGGAAAAGGACACAGATAAGGAGGTTGAACAACAAAGAAAGGAACAATTTAGACCTGGGAAAGTATGAGGGCCCGGGAAACATTAACAATCTTTACCTTTCAGAACTTCCTTGGACTTTTCCTACTAAAGGAAAACACCAGTGTACAGTTACTCCAACTGCCCAATCTATTGCCAGTAACTGACTGCTGAGTCTGCCACCTTCCACCAAATGGCCCTGACTCCAAGATATTACCAGCCATTCAAAACACTTCCTGATGATGTTGTTTCCACCTGCATCATCATTTTTTTTTTTCCAGGTGGCAAGTGAATACAACCAGGCTGGAGATGCGGATAGGACAGATTGGACTGAATACACTCAGTCCAAAAACAAGGAAAAAACAAAATAATTTCATCCAAACTAAGAATTCTTAAATGTAACACAATTACCATCACCTGCAACAACACCTTTACGAGGATTAAGAATATTTGATGAGTTCATAAAAATATTTATATGGAAATTCTTTTCTAAAATATAATATATATACACACATTTATATGTAAAACATGCATGCAATGAAACACACATATAACAAATTTTAAACATCAAAAACTTCCTTATGTTTCATTCTATTAATTTACTGGTATAAAGTATAGAGAAAGTCACATTGATGTACTGTATTTCCTGGAATTATTCTACCCTGTTCCTTTTGGGTACCTATTGGTCATAAAATTATTTAGGCAATATTATCACAGTATTAGTGTTAATTTTCATAACATTTTATTTTTTTGGTGCCCATTATTTTAATATTTGATAAATCTTAATTATATATTTAAGTAATGCACCAACTGTTTGTTTTTATTTTTTGATTCACAAATTTGCTGATTACATTTTATCATTATTTTTTTGAAGAATGTCTCAGAATTTCCATATTTCTAGTTATTATTTAACATGGGATCACTCTCCCAATAACCAGAAATTAATAGATATTGTAAAAAATGTAGGGATGATTTTATTAAGCTGATGGGAACACATTTATGGAATACAGTACATGAGAAATATACCAAAAGAAGATTAGCAGAAAATTGAGGAAGGAGATAGAAAGCTTTAAAAGGTAGGCATAAATTGAGTTAGAATAAATTAATTATGTGAGACCAGAAAACCTACCACCTTCCCATGTTTTCCAACAGGACACAAAAGATACTTTATTAATGCAATAAAGAATGTCACGATAAAGAAAAATCAGCATCCTTGAGAAGCTCGGTAGTGCCTATTCTGTGTAAGTCACAGTGAACAACAGGAGGTGCTACCACTGAATTAGACTAGAACAGTAAAATGTTTCCACCAAAACCTAAAAAAGACAATTACCATGTGATCCAGCAATTCCACTTCTGGCCATTTACCCAAAAGAATTGAAAGCAGGGACTTGACTTTTTTGCACCCATGTTCATAGCAGTATTATTCACAATAACCAAAATGTGAAGGCAACCTAAGTGCTGGATGAATAGACAAAATGTGGGCTATTCATAATATGGAATACTACTGTTTAGGCTTAAAAAGGAATGAAATTCTGATATATGCCACAACATAGATGAATCTTGAGGACATAATGCTAGGTACTATAAGCCATTCACAAAAATACAGATGCTATATGATTTTATTTACGTGAAGTACCTGAAGTAGTCAAGTTCATGCTGACAGACGGTAGAATGGTGGTTATCAGAGGTTGGAAGAAATGGAGGATAAAGAGTTATTGATTAATTGGTACAGAGTTTTGGTTTCACAAGATAAAATGAATTCTGGAGGTAGATGGCGGTGATTGTCACACAACATTTTGAACGTATTTAATGCTACTAAACTGTACACTTAAAAACGGTTAAGATGACAGACTTTATGCTATGTGTATTTTAACACAAGTACAAAAATAAAAATGAATAACTAAAATAATAAAAAATATTATTTGTCCATTATTTTACTCTTCCAGTTGTTAATTGTTAACAGGATCAGGATTTGGGAGACAAGGGTGACAATGACGAAAACTCTATTTTGCATCATAATTACTTACAATGAAAGCAAAACCACAAAATAAAGCTAGAGCATTTTATTTTTAAAATTAAATTTTACAGGGAGATTACAATTTCATTGTTTAGAATAAAATTGTATTTTGTTTTATGAACAAGGTAAAATATATATCATTGATGCAGTGCCAAATTAATGGATTCGAGATATCATAAGATGGTTAAAAATGCATGCAGTTGACTCAGAGATATGTAAGCATGTCTTTAATGTATGCATGATGGTGTCTACGAATCATAAGCTCATTTCACTTCCTCATTGAACAGTGCATCACAAGAGGTATTATTAGAATTAATCTGTCAAAACCATGGTGATTGCCAGTAATTTTCCATGTATGTTGAGCATTTTGCTACAGTGTACAAAGTTGAAAAAGATAACATCAAAGCATAAGTGATTTAAGTAGTTATGGCAACAAATGTGGAGGTTTAAGTAGAGTCAAGTGAGTAAACTGTAATATAGTTTATAATTCTGCCTGAAAGAGATAAAATAAACATTAAATTGCTATGTAACTGTCCATCTGATTTCTTTCCTGCTGTGACTTTATTTTATCAGGTTGTACATGACAAATCCTTTTATTAATTTTACAAGGTTTTTTTTAAATTTAAAAATACATTTAGGTATTGAATCATCTTATTTTAAAATACCAAACAAATGAAAATAATATAATATATATTGCCAACAGCATATGAAATTACAATTAAACAAGGAATACTCAAATAAAATTGATTTTATTGGGGTGAAAACATAATCTCAAACAAAATCTTTTTTTCTCTTTTATAATATCTATGTGCACTTATACAGAAAATATTATTTAAGGGAAATGTGAGTTAAAATGGAGTTTATCTTCAGGAGATTTTAAGATTTTTCCAATTCTTTTAACTTACAGTTTAATTTAAAATCAATTTAATACTTTAAAACAAGAACTTCATGAACAAATGTTTATCTTAATAATGTCACACTTTTGTGTAAATTTAATATTTCTGAAAGTATTTTGCTCGCAGACAGTAGTCATAGAAATCTATTTTTTTAAAGAATAGTCACTCTGCAGTAATAAACTCTTTAACACATTTCCAACCAATGCCCTTTTTGGTGAACTCATTTTTAGAATATGACGGCCCTTCATCTTTCCTGTGGTACTGCTAACACTGTCAAGAAGAACAAAGAACTTTTACCCTCTGAGATCTCTTGAGACCACTGTTCTCTCCTTGTTTCATCAAAGGTGAGAACTTGTCAGCAGGCACATTTAATCACAGGCCATATCAGGAATATCTTCTGGGACCAAAGTGAACCTAAGGTCTCACTCTAAGATCATAAGTAGGTTACTGAACTTTACTGGTTGGTAAAGAAGTGCCATATTGGTTCTTATTGTGAGAGTATTGACCCAAAATGCAATATATCTTTAAAATAAAATAGTACAGTTAGAAAAAAAAAGCTACAATTTAAGAACTGAATATAAAAGTAAAGTACCTCAGTTTTTAAAACCATACTAAATTATTCACTATAGTGACATATTTACATATTTTGTTATTTAATTATCATGATAGTGAATAAAGAAGATGAAAAAAATTGAGACTAAAGGCAGATTAAAAGTTATTTCCAAGTTTTTAAAGATAGTGGATAATCCATGTTTTAAAGCCAGGTCAGTTTAACTAGACAATCATTAGCTTTCCACTCTGTAGTACGGCTTTCTTTATTTTCTCATGTTTGGTAATAAATCTTGAAGACATTCAGAAATTTAATAAGACATAATTAATAAAGAACAGTACTAGTAAATTTTCATCTTCATGCACTGAAGAAGTTACAAATAAGAAATATAATTGTCTCAGTGTAATTTTGTTTTTTGTCCCCTTGTATCTTCCTTACTTAAGTGTGAGCCTCTAAGGTTAATTTTGGTCAAAAAAAACTCTTCAAGGAATGGCTAATTGACCCATGCCAGCTCAGTCCAAAATTTTCCCCATTATTTTGTTTTAATATGGCCAGCAACATACAGGCACTTAATTTCAGGCAATAAAAATGTTGCAATATTTGAATTATTAGTGTATTAGAACAAATCATGTAATGTAAGCATTACTATTCAATGGAAAACTATTTTTTTTTCAATAAGGAGAATGAATCGGAGACATTGTGATAAGCAGCACTGCAAGTGAGTCTCCAGGAGAATCGATCTCTGATTCTTGCTTTGCTGGGGAGAAGCTGTCGACTGTGCTTCTGCGGTTAGGTAAGATATCCTGCTGCCTTGATGATGAATACTTCTTAATTACCTTTGGTGGTTTGAGTTGAGATTCTGTTATTTTTAACAGATATTTGTCTTAGTTGCATCAATCAAAGACTAAAGGCCTGCTCTAAGTCCTCAAGCACAATATATCTGTTACTTCACAATTTTCAGGTATTTCAATATTTAATATTAAAATACTGAATGATATTGCAATAATAACATCTGAGACCGATTGAGCTGAGGATGGAAATACTAGTCTAGCAGACAACATTCTGATCCCATTACCAGTACAATCAGGACTGCAGAAAGAGACAAGTGACCATCAACAGAATAATCTGTGTTTATGAAGTTTCGTGTTGTAATTAAAGAAAAAGAAAAACACGAAATCTTAAATTGAAGAAAAGAAATACAGAATAGAGTATATATATTCTTTCAGACAGAAAGAACACCTATCTAAATTAAAAATAATAATGAATGAGAGAAATCAAAAGTCTTCTTTGTAAAGGGAGCTTGAAGGCAGGGGATAACATCACTGGGAAAATTTGAGGATGGAACAAGAGAAAGAAGGCAGTTCTATGTGTGTTAAAATTATTCTATATATAATGAAAAGCAGGATGGGGGAAGTGAAAGTATCATATAGGAAACATCTCATCAGGGTAAAGTTCTATAAGCTTGTAATAAAAGTTGTTATAAAGAAAAAAGTCTTAGTAAGGGAAATAGTTACTGTCTTGTTTTCAAATAACAGCAAAGAACTGTCTTCAGAAATTATACATCTTAAAAAAAAAAGAAAAAAAAGAAAAACACAGTAAAAATGGATGAATTGATATTTGATCAAACAAGCAAGGAGTTTAAAAAGTTTTATAAAAAGCGAATACCATAAAAATGAAATAAATGTATAGTAAATGAAAAACATAAAATCTCTATAGATAGAATATACTGAATTCTACTTAATTTGAATTGAGATCTGGTGTACAAATGAGGTAGTTGAGTACAGATAGGAGCTGTGGTAGACAGACACCAAGATGGCCTCCAATTATCCAGCAATATCTTGATATTGACCATATGTAGTACTTTTCTTCCCTTAAGTGTAGCTTGGATGTACTATTTGCTTCTAACCAATACAATACTACAAAAGTGTATGTGATTATATCGCAATACAAGTACAACTTCCATGTTGCTAGCAGGTCCTCTCTAATGGCTCCCTTTTCAGGCTTTGATAAAGTAAGACAAAATATGGAAACACCCACATGGTAAAAAGCAGGGAATAGTCTCTGGCACCCAGACAGCAAAGACCTGAGGCCTTTGGCTTGTCACAGTGGAACGAATTAAATCTTATCAACAGTCATGTGATCTTGGCAGATAAATGAGAACCTCAGAGGAGTAGCAGACCAAGGGACATCATGCCTGGATTCATGACTCAGGGAAAAATGGGAGCTAATAAATGCGTGTGTTTTTAGTTGTTAAGTCTGCAGTAATATTGTCACAAAAATTGCTTGGTAGAGAGAGTATATAGAAATTCTCTTGGGAAAACCAGAATTTTCAATGAAACAAGAAGCAAAATCTTCAGATAAATCTGAAATAAGAAAGAGTTCAATAATAACAAAATAAAACTTTAAAGACTTTTAAAAGCAGAGGATTTATAGGCTGTATTATTTTGTAAAAGAATGAAATAAAAATTTTAAGTATAATCAATACTACTGGGAAATAAAAAAAAAAATGTACTCTAAAATCCCTAGATAAAATAGAAAACTAAATGGAAATGAAAATTATATTTAAAAAAAAGCAAAAGTAAAACTTGTTATAAATCTTATAGGAAAATGTGGTCACTGAACTTAGAAGAAAACATATGCTGTGAAATATCTTCATTAAAGAAAATATGAAAAATAATATATGCAAAATAAAATAATAACATTTTAGTTAAATAAATTTGTAAAATAATAGAGTAAAATATTGTAAATATTATAAAATAAGAGTAATGTAGCAAAGTAAAGAAAAAAGGAGGAATGCACAAAAGTTAAAGATTAAATTAATATATTTTAAAACAATAATCATGCAAAAAAAAAGAAATAATGAAAAGACCTAAAAATTACTTTTTTGCAATGACCTTCAAAATATATTAACCTCTCACAAGCCTGTTTAAGAAAAAAAAGCAGAGATAGAGCAAAATTGAATATTAGCAATTGAGAAAAAAATGTGCTCACAGATCATTTAAAAAATACAGTTATATGCTGTTGTATACACCTAATATTTTATGGAAATTTCAGAATAAAATTTGAAAAATGAAAAATATAATATTTTTTGGCTATATATAAATAATAAAAATTAACTTAAAAAATTTGGAAATATGAACAGGCAAAATCTATAACAAAATTTAGCATATCAATATATTTAAATAGGAAAAAAACAAAATGAAAAAGAAAGATTTTGTACATATATGCTGTATTAGTCAGGGTTCTCTAGACAGACAGAATCAATAGGATACATTATAATTATATGAGAGGGATTTATTAGGGAAATTAGCTCATGTGACTATGAAGAAAAGTTCCACAATAGGCCGTCTATAAACTGGATGCCAGTAGCATGGCTCAGTCCAAGTGCAAGGGCCTCAAAACCAAGGAAGCTGATGGTGTCCTTGGTGTAAGTTCTGGAACCCAAAAGCTGAAGAGTCTCGAGCTCTGATGTCTACGGACAGGAGAGAAAAATGTATCCCAGCTCCAGCAGATCGAGAGAGAGAGCTTCACTTCTTTCCTCTGTCTTTTGTTCTCTCTGAACCCCCAGCACTTTGAGGTTGGGTCTTTTCCACCCAATCCAATCAGGCTTTCATACTAATCTCTGCTGGAAACACCCTCACTGAAACACCCAATAGGATTGCTTTACCAGATTTCTCAGCATTCCTTCATCTAACCAAGTTGACACCTAGAATTACCCTTCACATATGCTAATAAAATTCCCAACTATGGCTGAAAGATGGAAAGCATACAACTTGTTAGACTCAAAAAAATATACTGAAATTAAAAATTAAATTTTTCAGCTTCAGTTTTTGGAAAGCATGGCAGCTACATGGCTAGAGAAGCACATAAATGTGATGTGCATATGCACACAAACTAATGCACACATATAAATATATATACACATATACGCTTTATATATATTCATATATACTTTACATATGCCAATAAGCATTTTACATATAATATATTAAAATACAATGTATTACTTATTCATATGATGTACATCTATGAAGCTCTAAAGGAGTTCAGCCTGTGTACTCCATTCCTTCTTTACGAAAGAAAGGCATGTCCCTTATGGCATGTCCTTTCAATACTGTATTTTTCCCGCTCTTTTTGATACTTGTAAGTGTAAGGCATTCTTTGTTCTTTTCTCACATGCACACTTTCTGTATGGCAACTTTGTAGCAACCCTCTAATCTACTTACTAATTTGTTTCATTTTTTACATATTTAAATGGGAAATACTATTGTTTCTTTTCTTTATTAATCCTGTTTGATGTTTCTCTTCCAAAACTGATTTTTTAGTTCTTTAAATTTCTTCTCATTTTCCCCAAATTGTACTATATACATTATTCCTAGACCAGTCGCCATTTGAATAAGATTAGCAATAATGCCAGACAAGCACTGACTATGATCATGAGAGCTTCAGACTGTGGCTAGGGTGAGAGCTGAATAATGGTACAGTAAGGTAAACTTTCAAGGCCGTGTGAGGTTGTTCTTTCTCAAATCTTGCCTCACAATTCAGGGAAGATGTGAAATTCTAAATGAAAATTTCTACCAAGGAGAAATAGTGAAGGTAAATAAAGAGAAGTTACAAGAGGAGCATTATAAGTTAGGAAGAAATAATTAGGCTGGTGTAGATTAGCCAAAACAGCATTTCTCTGCCATACAAAGCATAATAAATGGGAGTGGAAAAGTAATATTTATATGTAAACTCAATAAATATCCTGAAAGAAATACAGGAATACATCAGCAAGAAGGATAAAAGAAGTTATTTTAAAAATGTTTTGGGAAAAAGTAAAAACACTAGATAAAAGAAAATATATAGAGTGAAGTAGTTTCTTTTTTTTCTTTTTTTAATTGGTTATGAATATTCATGAGATATAAAGCTGATTGTCACCACTTGTGCCCTAGATGTGAAAGTCAGATCCATACTGTAAGCATGCCCATTACCACAAACTGCAATTGTACCGTGTCCCCCACCCAATTATCCTCAACCTTCCTCCCACTCGCCCTTTCCCCCACTCCATTTTGTATCCCTAGGTATGCTCTCTCCCTCTGCAAGTCCAACACACCACTGTGATCTTTATTTCCTTCCTTCTTTCTCTCATAGGTCCCACTTATGAGTGAGCACATGCAGTATTTATCCCTCTGTGCTTTGCTTATTTCACTCAACGTAAGTTTCTCCAGGCTCATCCATGTTGTTGCAAATGGGAGAATTTCATTCTTTTTTATGACAGAGTATTATTCCATGCTGTATATATACCACAGTTTCCTTATCCGTTCACCCATAGATGGGCATTTAGGTTGGTTCCATATTTTGGCTATTGTAAACACAGCTGCGATGAACATGGGAATGCAGGTATCACTTCAACGTGATGATTTCCATTCCTCTTGGTATATACCCAGAAGTGGGATGGCTGGATTGTATGGAAGATCTATCTGTAGTTGTTTGAGAAACCGCCATACTGTTTTTCATAGTGGTTGTACTAATTGACAGTCCCACCAACAGCACAGGAGCATTCTCTTCTCTCCACACCCTCACTGGTATTTGTTATTCACCATCTTTTTGAGTATAGCCAGTCTAACCGTGGTGAGGTGATATCTCAATGTGGTTTTAATTTGCATTTCCCTGATGACTAGTGATGTTGAATATTTTTTCATGTACCTGTTGGCCACTTGTATGTCTTCCTTTGAAAAATGTCAATTCAGCTCCTTTGCCATTTCTTAATTGGGTTATTTGTTTTTGTTTACTTTGTAATTGCTTAAGTTCCTTTTATATTATAGATATTAATCCCTTGTCAGATGCATAGTTAGCAAAAAAGAATTTTCCCACTCTGTAGGTTGTCATTTCACTCTGTTGATTGTTTCCTTTGCTGTGCAGAAGCTTTTTAGTTTGATATAGAGTGAAGTAAAGTTTCACGAATGAAATTAATAACAAAGCTGATCCTGTCAAACCACAAATTTACAAAGAAAATTAGTTCAAAGTTTTTTTCCCCATGACTTCTTTGAAATATATTAGAAATGAGATTTTTTATGAAAAACTTACGTGTGAAATATAGAAGCAAAAGTGTCAGTATTCATGTTATAAAAATTCATGTTATAGAAATAAAGGAACTATATTAATGTATTGGGGATTTTTTTGTGATAATATTTGAGGATATACATGAAGTTTAGAAAAAAGGACCTCAGTTTGCAAATACTACATAAAATAACAAAATGTAGATTAAAACTGGAATATAGTTTCACCAAAAAAAGCAAGAATGACTAATTTACTCATTTTTATTTATTTATTTATTTATTTTTAACTTCTCAATATGCATTATAGTTGATTTTTGTGACCCTTTATCCATTCCTCTTTCGTCCTCCCTCTCTCCCATCCCCCCTTACATCATATCGGATCACTTGTCTTAACAAATTCAAGGAATCGTTTTGATTGTTGTGTCTCCCCCCCACACACTTTATTTGATTGTGTGTTTATTTATTTATTTATTTATTTTAAGCAAGTATATTATGTGAAACAAGTCAGGCACAGAAAGAGAAATATGAAATTCTCACTTATTTGTGGAAGCTAAAAAAAATAAGAATGACTAGTTTAAAAATCAATAAAATAAATTTTAAGACAAAATGCAAAGAAACAAAAGATGGGATTTTCACACTAAAAATGGCTTGATGAGAAAACAATGGCTTGATAAAATATAAAAAATGAACATTTATGGAATTTAGGATTTGAAACAATTTAGTTGGGAATAAATATGTGTCTATATTTTCTATCTTGCATTTAGTTTTTTTGTGAGTTATGTGTTCATTGTGGAATGCATTTCCTCATTTTTTTCCTTTTATTTCAACTATTTTTTAAATAACTGAGCAAAAATAATTTAAGTTCTGCTGAATACGAAAATATTAACACATTTTAATCTCTTGGTTTGCTGCTATGGATTTAATGTTTTTGTTTCCCTACAAGTTCATATGTTGAAACCCTAATCCCCAGTGTGATGGTCTTTGGAGGTAACTAGGTCATGAAAGCAGAGCCCTTATGAATGGGATTAGAGCTATTATAAGATACAGGAGTGCTTCCTCCTCTTTGTCTGCCACATGAAGATACAATGAGATGTCCTTTTGCAAACAGGAAGAGGGCCCTCACCAGGGACCAAATTAGTCACCACCTTCATCTTGGACTTTCCAGCCTCCAGAACTGTTAGAAGTAAATCTTTGTTGTCTGAGCCACCCAGTGTATGGTAGTTTGTTATAGCAGTCTCAGCTGACTAAGATATTCATTAATTTCAATTTTCTTTTTTCCTGGTTATATAACCAATAGTTTAATCCAGTTGTTTTTGTTTATTAAATATTTTAAATATTCAAATATTTGCTTTATGATTACTTCCAAAATCTATAGATTTTATTTTTCTCCAATTCAATGGATTGTTTTTCTGTAATACTTATGTCTTCTTCCTGGTTTGCTTAATTTAATTTAACCCTTTCCCTTTTCTAATATTTTAAAATTATTTAACTTGTTTAAATTATTGAAATGATTAACAAATTTATTTCCCGAACTCAAGATTATGTAAAGCTAAGTAAACATCAGTATATGATGAATAGGAGTGTGAGTGAAAAACAAAGTTTTGTCATTTTGGGTCACAAAGATTTGGGAGTTACATTACTCCACAGTTAAAAAAAGGCTAATGATGATTAAAATAACAGCTTCTATTGTCAATGCTTTTCTTCCTGTTTTCTCTTCTTTCTCTGTCTCTTCCTCATCTTTTTATTCTTTAGTTTTTGGTTATTTATATTTGTGAAGTTATTTTTTTAATTTCAAAGTTTATAGTGTGGATTTAGTTCTCTAGTGATTACATTTATAACTATAAATTTCCATAATGTGCTTTATCCTCATTTTTGCTGTGTATGGATTACTATTTTGTAATAAACAGATGAGCGATCAAGCCACAAAAAGACATGGAGGAAACTTAAATCCATACTACTTAGTGAAGACCGTAAAATGATCATTGATTGGCAAGGGATTGGGTTGAGGTATGGTGAATGGGGTTGGGGAGTGAGGATCGTTGGAAAGCAGGGGAATTTTAGAGTAGTCGAGTACTCTGTATGATTTTGTAATGGTGAATACATGTCCTTATACATTTGTCATGTACAAAAGAGTGAACCTTAATTAAAACTATGGACTTGAGTCAATAATAATGTATCAATATCAGCTCATCAATTGCAGCAAATGCACAACAATAAGGCAAGATAATAATAGGGGAAATTGCAGGGGGAGTGGAAAAAGGGTATAAAGGAATTATACTTTAGTTCTTTTTTCTGTAAATCTAAAATTGCTTGAAAAATAAATTCTATTATTTAAAAAAAGGAATTTAACGTGCCAGCAACGTTTTATTTTTTGTAGCTTAAATATTTAATTTTTACTTGGAAGGAATTAAACAACTTAGTACCCTCAAAATTTATGAAGTTTAGATATCTGGGCATTTTTAAGAGCCATTTAAAGGGAAAGTAGATATTACATTTTTACTCTTTGTTTCAAAACATCAGTAGGGCCTCTTTCTTCTCATGTCTTTGTAATTCCTGCACACGAGCCATAATAATACAGAAACAGGCATGTATTTGTACAGCTCTCAGCAAATCAACACAGTTTTGTCTCCTTTGGAAACTATGTGGTAGGGTGATCAAAGGTCAAATGTCTTTTTAATTCAATTAGCAGAAGTATAATCACTGCCATTGGCTGCTCTGCTGGTATTTCTTCCTCTTTACCTTGACCTGGACTAATGAGGAATCCAGCTCTCTCTACAGAGTGTGAACCTCACTGTCGACCTTAGACCCCACCCACTGTGGTCCTCTAAGGCTAGCCTTCGTGATCACACGTCCTCTATCTCCTCCTAATAAAGCTCAATTAGCATGTACAAAGATGTAGAGTGAGAGAGGCTAGACTTGTGAGTGTCTGTGGTGAAATCTGGGATTTCCTTGGTCTTTCTTGGGCTGAAAACTGCTTTCTCTTATTTTTCCATTTATTCTTAAGGACATTGATTCAGCTCTCAAATACTGTGGGGTAAAGAAAATGGTGAAACTGGCATAAAATTAATTTTGTCTTATTCTTATAATGAAGCCTCAGAACGTGAAAAAATATTTTTTATTTCAATCCCGCCACTACACTGGCATTAGAGCATTTAAAAGTTCTCTCTGTCTTTTCATGAATTACAAATTCTCTCTCTCTCTCTCTCTCTCTCTCATACACACACACACACACACACACACACACACACACCCAGCAACTTCTGTTATTCCTGCTCTATTCACTTACTTTTAAATATGAAAATGCATGTTTGTATATGTTTCTATAAATACATAATATATACTTCTATATTATTATGGTTTAATTTTGTTCCATTAACACATTTCTTGAATGTCGTAAAGCTTTTTAAATGGCATTTTAGAGTACTTTCTAAATAACCTGAGATGTGGTTCATCAGCTTTAAGATCAAGAATATATTTATGTAACGTTGCACAGGCCCGAAGAATCTGGACTTATATTATGTCTATCAATAAAATTGTTTTTTCAAAATATTAAAGAAGCATCTGGTATCTCTGAGCATGTGGTCTCTAGTAATTACAGAGATCAAACAAAGTCTGGGGGTTGCTCAGGCCTTATAAACGGATGTACCAGGAGTAGGACAATTATGTTTCCTTTACATCATTATTTTAGTAAAATTTTAGAAATTATGCTTTTGAATTTACATTTTGCTTTCAGTTCTGTTTTTTTTTTCAAAATACATTAAACTATGTATGTTTTGAATCTCAATTTTGTAATTTGTTGTTGTATAGTTTTCGTTTCAATTTTTTACAATTCTTTATCTTTTCCATTTACTTTTGTCCACATTTCTTAAATTATTTTTACATTTCTATATGGTTTGACTGAATTTTTAGATGTTTCTTTTCTTCCTTCTCCCTTTTTCTGTTATTTCTAATATGCCCTTATTTTTCTTATCTCTTTCTTTCTTTACTGATACTGAGTGTTTTAAATTGTTCTGTATTTTTTTCATTCTTCTATATGGTCAGTAAAATCTAGACTAAAAATGCAATATTTATTTACTAATATTTATTTACTAGGTCTTTTGATTTCATGGAAAACTTTTGGTCACATTTTTACCAAATGTATGGTCATTTTTTAAATGATACTGGTTAAGTGAATTTACTTCTTAATTTCCTTCTATATTTTACACTCTTCTATTTTTTTTTTTTTAACTCTGATACCTTTTTGTTAGTTATATTCCAAAGAGGAGATTTCCTTCTGTTATTTGCAAGCTGGCATATTCTGGGAGGAAACAGGAAAATGCTCTGTAAAAGGCAGGTGTTCTCCAGAAATAACAGGTGTATTTGTGTATTTGAAGGCCTCTCTCTCTCTCTCTCTGTGTGTGTGTGTGTGTGTGTGTGTTCATGTGAATATGTCTGTGTCTATGTTGATTTAGCCTTTACTAACTGCTGATGACAAATATTCAGCAAGTGGGTTCACCATCCACATAGATAACTGATTTCTCTTCCACTTCTCCCTGTTCTTTCATGAATCAGACCCATTTACTCTGATTTATCTGTTGAAACCAGGAAACTTTGCTTTTGGTTTTCAGAGCATGTAACCTACAATGTAGAATTTATTACCACATTTAATCATCACTCAATTTGAAGTACTTTTTTTTCTTTTGTTGAACTTGGCATTTTTCTTCATATTTTAATGTTCAGGATTAGAGCTCGACCTACTTTCCCTTAAAATGGAATTACTGTTTCATGTTCTCTTCATTTTTGATGGATTCAAAGAAAAGGAAGTCATGCTTTCTTTATGGCATTATTTTAAACTCAGAAATTTTTAAAACATTTAATTGCATCTTGAAATCTCATTAATTCTACACTGTTTTGCCATTTTTAAGTACTCCAAATGCACTGAACCCCTTGCATATATAATGTACCCTACGACCTGAAAAATGAATAAGATACTGTTGGGAAAACGGAACAATTTGTTCAGGCTCTCCTTGCCTCAGAGCTGGTTCAGGATCATTCAGTAAATATTTGTGTGTGTGGGTGTAGTAAGTGTGCCTGCAAGGTGGCGCCACTTTGGCTGGTGTTTTACTGCATTGGGTGCCCACCTGTGTGGCCGTGATTTTTCCAGACCTGCAGCTTCCAAGGACCATGTGGCCGGTTACCCAGCACATAGACGTGCATGAAAGGGTCTGGTGACCCAGCCTGGCATGTGAAGGGTTTGTGACCCAGTCTGTGAATGGGCTTGAGAGGTCTGGGAGCTCCAGACCCAGCCCTAGCTCAACAATTGGCCCAGTTGGTGCAGGATTACTTGCAGGTAAAAGAGCTGCAACAACTGGTATGGTGGGCTAGCTTTACAATTGGTGTCGTGAACAGGACTAAGAGCTAGACAGATATAATTGAACTCCTTAAGTTGTTTACAATTTACTTAGAGAGAAGAACACATGTACAACTCATCACAATACACGTCAGATTGTTTTAAGGTCTAAAATCATAATTGACTAAGATATAATGTGGTTTGGTAAAATAAAAAGATGACTGCTGAATCTATTATACTTCTTTTCTGAGTTATAAAATTATGACAATGCACCATAAATATTCTTTATCAGTTCTCCTCATTTGATCTTAAAATCTTTCATTTTAGATTTACAATGGTTTTTAAAGAACTGCTTTGTATCACTCCAAATATTGTAAAGTATTTATGAATCAGCATTTTTCATGTTAAAATGAAGTTGTAAAATTGTCTGAAATGTGACAATAATTAATACCGTACCAGAAACAGATCTTTCTCTCTAATACCTTCAGTGTCATTTATTTTATGTCTCAGTCATATAGTAATAAACCAATATGACATATTTGTGTTTATCAGGTAAAGAACCATGGTCAATACTTGTCATGTTTGGCTTGTCACATAATTACTACAGGGATTAATTTTAATGATTAAAATTTTAAGTCATTTTATATTGAGTTAAATAATTTTTAAAAGTTAAATTGTGTTAAAAAAATTTGTCAAAGTATCTCTCAATTCAATGTTCTGCTTTAGAGTTCGCAAGAGCAAATGTATAAGCATGAGTTTTGTTTATAGCCTTATTCTTTCATATAATTGCATTACTGCCAGAAATGTGTTAAGC
Organism: Cynocephalus volans; assembly: GCF_027409185.1. Classification (NCBI taxonomy): domain Eukaryota; kingdom Metazoa; phylum Chordata; class Mammalia; order Dermoptera; family Cynocephalidae; genus Cynocephalus; species Cynocephalus volans. The sequence goes on along the minus strand of NC_084466.1, from coordinate 43,184,669 downwards.
AATTGTCTCTGAAGACATACACAAATGTTGATGTTTTCTCTGTTCAGCTAGTAAACATTTCTTTTTCTCACAGTTTCATATTTCTTGCAAAAGTTTCTAAGCAGCATAGAAGATATATTTTATTGTTCTCTTAATTCCCCACCATACATAATGAAATTACATACTTAATTTCTACCATATTTTACACAATGTATTTTATGTTAAATAATACATATAACTTTGTAAGTATATTATTCTAGAAAACAAAGACTGATACATTTAAGAAATTTTAATGCCAATAAAACTAGGTAACTACAGAGAGCAATAAATTTGATTTAATAAATGCTGTTGTCAAAGCTGAATAGTTTAGGTCTCCCAACTGACATTTTTCTCTTAATTAGTAACAACAATATCAAAACTATTGAGAATTATAACATACTATACTTAATGCTTAGTATAGATTAGAGAATAAAACAGAAATTCTTTCTTATTAAAATATGGAAAACAGATATTAATCAAAATATTATGTATAGTTAATCATATGTTTGCACTTGTGCAAAGAGCAAATAACTTTTAATTTGAGATAAGAAGGGTACACCAAAATTGAATAAAGAAAGATCTCTGGATAGGAAGGAGTAAGCTTTCTAGACAGAGGATATAACATATGGGAATGTTGAAAACTGTTTGAAAATATAAATTTCAAGGGCCAGAAAGAGATTTAAAAAGAGCCAGTCACAGAGATAAGAATGCAATTGTCACAAAATGAATTTATATAAGATAGCCAAGGCCATATCACGTAAGGCATATATTAATGATTTTGGATTCTACTTGAAAGGTTTTAAGTAGGGATGATAAAATCCATTGTGCCTCATCTCGATATTACTTTAGCTACTGTGTGGATGATAACTTAGTAGGTAGCTTGGCAATGATGTTGACAAGAAGACAGAGACCAGGAAGTTGAGTTTTTGGATGCTGTTGGATGAGTATAAATTTAGAAAAATAGAGACTTTGTAAGAAATTTGTTACTTTCTGGCTGTCATATTGTGGCTTTATGACATGGGTTCAATTTATTTATTTTAATTTTATTAATCATTTAATATTTTTAACTTTAATTTATCAACATACAATATAGTTGACTTTTGTGTCCCTTTATCAATTCCTCATTATCCTGCCTCCCTCTTCTCCCTCCCCCCATCAACATCATATCTGTTCATATTTCTTAACAAAATCAAGAAGCTGTTGTGATTGTTGTGTCTTCTTCCCTACCCCCCCCCCCCACTGGTCATTTGTTTATTTACCTATTTATTTTTATTAACCCCCACAAATAAGTGAGAACATGCAGTATTTCTCTTTCTTTGCCTGGCTCATTTCACTTAATATAATTTTCTGTAAGTCCATCCATGTTGCTGTGAACAGTAGTATTTCATTTTTTAATTTTTTTATTTTTTTTATAGCATAGTAGTATTCCATTGGGTAGATATAACAAATTTTCCTTATCCACTCATCCGATGATGGGCATTTAGGCTGGTTCCAACTCTTGGCTATTGTGAGTAATGCAATAAACACGGGAGTGCAAGTACCTCTTTGACATAATCATTTCCATTCTTCTGGTTATATACCAAGCAGTGGAATAGCTGGATCATATGGTAGATCTATCTATAGTTGTTGGAGGAGCCTCCATACTATTTTCCATAAGGGCTGCACCATTTTATGGTCCCACCAACAGTGTAAGAGAGTTCCTTTTTCTTCACGACCTGGCCAGCATTTATTATTCTCAGTCTTTTGGATATTAACCATCCTAACTGGTGAGTAAAATGGTATCTCAGTGTGGTTTTGATTTACATTTCCCAAATGCTGAGTGATGTTGAGCATTTTTTCATGTGTCTGTTGGCTATTTGTATGTCTTCCTTTGAGAACTGCCTACTCAGCTCCTTTGCCCATTTTTTAATTGGGTGACTTGTTTTTTTGCTGTTAAGTTGTTTGAGTTCCTTGTATATTCTGGCTATTAATTCTTTGTCTGATTTATATTTTGCAAACATTTTCTTGCACTCTGTTGGATGTCTTTTTGCTCTGTTGATTGTTTCTTTTGCTGTGAAGAAGCTTTTTAGTTTGATTTAATCACATGGGCTCAATTTAAATTCTAAGCATTCTTCAAGCATGAGACTGGAGTTCCTATTCTCTAGAAAGAGTGAACAAGTCACTTCTATGGAGTCAACGGTTCATTTGGTTCAGGGTTTCCATGGTCTTGTAAACGTTCACCGGATACCAGCATCCACAGCCTTACAGACTCTATTTGGACATTCAATATGATATAACAACCTTTCCTATGCTGCCCTTTTAATTTTCTCTGACGTCTGGTTCTCATACAGTTGTGTTTTGGTCTTGATCTTCATCACAATCTGAATTTCTCATGGGTGTTATAATTACTGCATCCTTTATAATCAGTGTTTGTTTTTAGTCTTTAGCAGTATCTTCTTTAAAAACCTAAAAATCTGGGTGTCCTTCAAAACTTCCATATAACAGGTTTCTCTTATGTTCTAGTTCTATCATCCAAGAGACCCTAAAACTTTGGCAGGATTCTACCAGTACCTCAAAATCCAGCTACAGGATTCAATTCAGGAGGCACAGAGAAAACATAAAACTAATGTCTACATGCATGCTCAGTTCCCTTTCAAAATCTCTCTCCGCCTAAGCAGTTTGGGTGGTATTGATTTGGGGGACTTAGTGGATGATGCTCAGGGAATAGTTCTGATTATCTTATCTACTTTTAAAATCTTCTCCCTTAAATGTTGGCCTTTGCTTTTAATTGTAGACTAAGGCAAAGAAGAATGCTATGGAATACTTAGCCGACATTTTCTTTCTCTCTCTTTTTGTCTTCTTTAACTCTTATCCGGAACAAGGGGATTTTAAGTATGAGACACGAGACTGCAGTTTTTCCCAGAATGGTGTTGTCAAAAAAGACTAGCAACCAAATATGGTACATATTTTAGCTTCTAAAATCAAAAGATATCAACTGAGTTTAAAACAAAAATGATTCAACATGCATATGAATATGGAGAAAAAGATATTGTGCTTAGCACTGTTACTTAATAATGTCCTCAAAGTTTGGAGAAATAGATTAAGGTGAACACGTGGGCACTATTTCCTGTTAATATTTAGCCTGAATGTGAGAGTCTGAGGACATGAAGAAACCCTCCTGAAGGCCGAAAACTTGAGAACTAAGAGAACCTGTAACTTGGTTCCAGGTGAGGCCCAGGTAAGTAGCAAGAATACAGCAAATTCTTCCCGGGTATGGTGGCAGAGCAACCTAGACAAGAATGGTGGTGTGTTATGTATCAATATGAGATCAGTTGTGAGAAAACTCATTATTTCCAAGTTATGCTCAAGTTCTATTAGGCTTCAGAGTTGCGCAATAAAACAGGCAGAATTTCCTGTGGCTCCAGTTAGAGTAAAAAAAAAATAGCTGAAAATTTTAAGGCATTTATTTTTATGCATGTTGAATGTGCAAAAGATAGGAGAACGAGAATAGTGGTATACTGGAATAAATTGCTCTTTTTAGAGGATTCATAACACTACAAAGCTTAGAGGAGACTGAGTTCCTGCTTGGAGGTAATCCATTTTATTTATTTGAAATAAAATTCAGATTTTATTTAAAGTTCTACATAAGCATGCTGAGGAGCAGGCAGGATAGATTTCATTTAAAGATAGGAGATAGCATAAAATCTGAACTAAATAGGACAAAAAATGGGCTTTCCCATTTTAATCACCATTGCAATGAATTTTGCATACTATATCTTTTATTTGGGAAAAAAATAAGTGAACCCTTCATTTCAGTCACTCCTGAGATTTGCTTAACACAGACCACACGTTGTGTTGGGTCACAAAAGCCATAAGTATTTCAAAAATTAGAAATTAAATAAGCCTAGTTTATGAAATAGTAAAAAGTTAAAACTCTATTTTTATTATATACATACATGAACAGATGCAGCTATAGATATGGATATAGATAGATAACCATATATTTATATGCATATCTATGTATGTAGGTTATCTTTTTATAATATTTAAAATAAAAATTCACTGAAAATGTAGTCATACATTTTATTGCTGATTAATGGAAAATAATTATAAAAATGCGTATTGAACTCATATACTTTAAGAACAACTGTACTCGCTAGAAATAACAACTAAAATAACAAAATAATATTGTTGGAAATGATGATAAATTTGTCATTTAACAGAAAAACTGAGAAAATAGCAAAATAATTCTATGAAAATGAAATATGTTAGATATTATTGATTGCATACAGAGCACATTCTTTATCATCACATCAGATAATTTACTATAACAACAGATGCTCTGACAATCTCACTCCTCCCAAACTCTGCTTCAGAAAAGCTGACTTCACTATAATTCTCAGTAGAATTAATATGAAGTATTTCTATTTCTTCTGTCACTTATTTATTGCATAATGGATATGTGGCAATTCTGGCCAACAAAATGCTAAAAAAAATTGTTGTTGGAAAGGATGATATATTTGTGAGAATGCTATTGATTCTGTTTGCAATGATTGGAACTGCCCTTGCCATCATGCTAGCATTTGGACATGAAGCGAACACTAATAACAGCAGGATAGAAAGAGCATGATGCTTTGATGAAATAATTGAGTCAGTGAATCAACCTGAAGGTCACCAATTCTCAAGAATTCTTAAGAGAGATAGTATATTTTCCTTGGAGTCTAAACAGTTTTGCATCATAGCTTTTATTTCCTATCAAGAGCATTTTAATTATTAGCAAGAAGAACTTAATAAAAACCAAGGTAAATGTAATTACAGAACAGAAAAAGGTGATAAATATGCACAGCAGCCAGAGATGTGTAATAAACAATGCAAATAAACAACTAATTAGAAGAAAATAGAAAAAATTGTTATATTATTCTAATTTCCAAAAATTGAGACAAAGGAGAAAATGAAATCAGGGGATTAATAAAAGAAATTTTAACATCATTCATGAATGGATACGGAAGATAAAAAAAATTAAACCCACAAAAGGCATCATGCATTGTGTTAAAGAACTACCCATCAAAAAAGAACATGGTGAGCATTTCTCAACATAGTTTTCTTGAAATTATCAATGTATAGAAAATAATGGTCATATTTAGATTGTAGCAGAAAATAAGTAAATATTTTCTCTGAAATTTTATTCAGAATAGCACATTTCATAATTATCAAAAACTTAAAAAGTATTATCTGTGTTGGCAAGAACAAGCACCTTATAAAAGGAAGCAAAAATAGATCCAAGAAGAAAGTGGTTCATCCATATTCTAAGAAACATTGGTATGATGTGACAGCTCTAGTTGTAGTCAATACAAGAAATATTGGAGAAAACACTAGTCGTGAAGACTCAAGGAAGTAAAATTGCATCTGATGGCCTGGAGAGTCATTGTGTTTTTGAAGTGAGCCTTGCTGATTAGCAAAATGATGAATTTGCATTAAAAAAAAACCCTCAAACTACATTAATTACTGAGGATGTTCAGGGCAAAAACAGCTTGACCCACTTCTATGGTGTAGTATATATATAGTTTTTATTTTCTATACATTATGATGCTTTGACATCTTTGGAAACCTTTTTGCTGGAGAAGAGACTGCCTCTCCTGTAGCTACCCAATTCTTAAGGGACAGCAAAGGAATAGGGTGCACATCTTTCATATGCAAACCAATCACTTCAGACTATATAGCCCCAAAGACCATATCTATACGTCACACACCAAGCCAATGTTATCCCTGCCCTAAAACTTTACAGGGCCTGGTACAGGATAACTAGAGACTACCTTTATGCTCCAAAGCCTGCTGGATTTATTTAAAGTTGGGAATCCTAAACCATGTGCTCTACCCTGTCATGTCTTTCCCACAAAAACTCCAGTAAAGACTTTGGCCTAGACTTTGTCTTTGCTCTTGTCTTTTGCCTCCTGATCATCTTATTGTTTCCTTTAGGGCCTTGTGTGGCCTGATGTCTACCCTTCCCTTAGGAAATTTAAGTATCAAAAATCTTCTTTCAATGGTATTGAACTCTCTGTGTTGTCACTCAGTCACACCTCTGTAAATTAACTCCCAGGTATAATTTTAGAACACATGATATGTTGCTTACCCATGACAAAATGTTCTTTATCTCAAAAAATGAAGACTGTGACTGAAGATCACATAGATATCAAGACTATTGATGGTTGCTTGCTTCATCTGTTCTATGTTGGTATTACTAAAAAATACAGCCATCAGATCCAAAAAGACCATGTTTGCCAAATTCAAAGGTGATGAAAATCATGACCTAAGAGTTATAGACAGCATTGAGAAAGATATAGAAAAGCCTTGCCAATCTATTTATTCCCTCCAGGATGTGTTTGTCAGAAAATAGAAATGCTGGAGGGAAAGTTTTTTTAAAAAACTGATAGTGCTTCATGGTGAAGGTAGTAGTTCTGGAAAAGCTACTAGGGACAGAACAGGTTCTAAAGTTGAAGCACCCAATAGATAAAAGACCCCAATCCAAGAATCTGTTTAAAATTCAGACTTTAATAATGACATATAAGATGTCTTATTTATGAAAACAGCAATGTCTATGTTTAGATAGAATGTTCATGTTTTATTGAGCATTTCCTGGAAATTAAGATTTTGTATATAAAAAGGGATAAATGGAATAATGTAAGAAAATACCTGAAAATGTTTTTGGTTTAAGTACAAAGTACTTAACCCGTGGAAGGTTTGCCTTCAAACTGATATGTAGTGAGGCTTGTGAAACCTCTATTTATAATACCAGAGTTCTGTCAAAAAGAGTTTGAAATCTAGATAATTATTTTATTTATTATGAAAATATTGTTGAGTGACAGTAAATCAGTTTCTCTTTTAGGAGTAACCATGTTACATATTTCTGTAAAACCTTTGTTTTTCTAACAACTCATTTCATTGTATAAAAAATATGTATTAAAATTATTCAAGCATTATTACAGATTAATTATAAGCCTTATTATTCTGAATAAGGCCACCAAACAACACAATGGAAATATTGGATTAAATATAATAAAATATTTGTAATACATCAAAACTAACAAAACAATATTTCTGGCTTTGAGATAGAACATTATTTTACTCATACATTAGGGGAAAAAATACTATAAACTTAGGACAAATTTAAAAATATTTTTAAAAATAGGCAGAGAATGGCATCATGTCTATCTCTGGATTTAGGTAAGAGAACTGAGTAAATTTTCTGTTTTTCCATGCTCTTTTTATTTTAGGTTTACTTTTTGTTTTCATGAAAGCAAACTCCAGTCAACACCAGACAGAGCTGTTAAAACCTTACAGAAATTTCAATTCCACAGTCTATTTCACAGAATAACAAGGACAAAACTTAGGATAACCACAGAAGCTAGAAAGAAAGAAATTCCAGAAATGAAGAACTGATAGAAGGAAAGCCCTAAATTTCACATGTAAACCACACTAAATTTCTAACTGTTGCTCTTGATTTTCAAGGAAAGAAACAATTCTGAAAATGAATGCTAAGCAGTTTATACTGCTGCCTGTCACAGGGGAGACAAAGTTTGTAGTTTGACTCTAGCCAAGTTAACTGTGAGCTGGAAGAAGACATCAGCACTCTGCAGGGGAACAAAACAAAATCTAGATTTCTGCACTGTATAATTCACCTGCTCAAGTTACAAACCAAAGTTATCTAAAACATGGAGAAACATGAAAAAGTTACTGATAAAAAGAAATCAATAATAGTGTCACTGGAAAAACAGATATTGAAGTAAAAAGAGAAATATTTTAAAGAAGCTATTATAAGACCAGGGAGGTAACACAAAATATGTTCATAATGAATGAACAAATTAGATATTATAGAAGAGCAATAAAAACTATTAAAAAGAGCCAAAATGAAGTCCTAGAATTGAAACACTATACATGAAATAAATAATCTGGGCTATGAGTTTAATAGCATATTGAAGAAGAGTGAAAAAAAAGTCAGTTAGTTTGTAGATAGATAAACGAAAACCCTTCAAACTAATCATTAGACAAAATAAAATTAAAGATAGAAAAATAAATGAACGAAGCTTTAAAGACCTAGGGGACAACATAAAAATCTAATATAGTTATAACTGGAGTAACTGAAGTAGAAGAAAAGAGTAAGTAGAGAAGAATACAATACTGGAAGGTACATGAAAGAAATTAACCAAATTATGTAAAACAAATAAATATAAATATTAAATAAGTTTAGCAAAGCACAAACAGGTAAATGGAAAGAAAATGAAATGTGGGTATATTATACTCAAACTGGTGAAAAGGAAAGATTAAGATAGAATTTTGAAAACAGCCAAAAATAATTGTGTTTCATGTGAAAGAAATGATTCTTCTACTGACATCAAGTCAGAAACACTGGAAGATAAAAGAGGGAAGCATTATCTTTGAAGGTATGAATAAAGAAAATAATGTTTCATTATTGAGAAATTTTCCTCATTAATGAAAATAATGTAATGATATTTTCAGATAAATCCAAATTCAGAGACTATGTCACCAGCAGAGCTGCTAAAAGGAATTATTGGTCAGAGGTGAATTGACACAAGATGGGAACTCAGACTTTAATAGAAAATATGTGGACATATTTAAAATACTACATTTACCTCTAATGCCTCATAATACATATGACTTTCTAATAAATATCCAAACAATCCCTCTAAAAAGTGAGTGCCATGAGCCATCCTGCTATAGGGAACGGCATGGGAGCCTGAGTGATACCCCTTCTTCTGCAGGCTACAAGGGAGTCCCGTGTGTGTGGCATGGCTCCGTGGAATTTCTTGTTTGTTCATCTTTGGTTGCTTGACAAGGCTTTCCAGAATTAAACAGCCTATCCTTTTTGCTTAGTATGACTTTGAGAAATTCCCTGGAGTTTCTCAAAGGACATGTTAAAATACATCAAAATTAACTGGTTTATTTAAAAGACATTTTTTGATTCGTGTTCCCAGTATGGGTTGGCTCAATTTAATTTTGTTAATAATCTTTCTTGTTAGTGATGTGTGCATGGCCCCATTGTGGCTGTGGTCATGCTCTTGTATGTGTGGAATGAAGTTATTATGTTCGATTTCTATCCATATCCCCCAGGAAGGTGGTGGGTCCAAGTGCAGTGGTGCTTACAACTAATTGATCACAACCAGTTACAAATTTCTTTGTTTTTCCCCATTCCTACAGTTTTACTTGATTTACTAAGAACATGTTTTTCCTTAGTAATAATAAGAATGATATAGTGTGTTTTTGTTAGTTTGAATAGGATCATTTAACTTTTCACTTTGTCCCCTGTGTTGTTCCCAGAGTCTACTGGCTGGAAAATAAAAGGTATAAACATTGTGATTTTGATCATAAATTAAAATATCAATAGAGAGTATAAGCAATATTAAATTGTTAACCATTGCTAATCAATGTTATTAAAATTAAGAGTAGTAAGTATAAGTAAGATTAAAAAAGGGTTAAATTGTATGTTAAGAAGGTTAAGAATTACAGTTTTTTTATTTTTTTATTATTTTTTTTTCTAGGTAAAAATACTTGTCTTTATTAGTTGTTTTTTTCATTTAAAAAAATTGAAACGTATTGATTATACATATTTATGGAGTACAGAGTTGTATTTCAGTACATGTATACAATGTGTGATTATCAAATCAAGGTAATTAGCACATTCATCATAACTAAACTTAATAATTTCTTTATGATGAGTCCATTTGACCTCCTCTCTTCTAGCCATTTGATAACATGCAGTAAATTATTGTTAATTATAGGTCCCTAGCTTAACTACACAACAATAGAACTTATTTTTCCTATCTAGCTGTTTTCTGTCCATTAACCAACCTCTCACTATTGCCCTTGCCCCTTCCCCAGCTCTAGTATCCATATTTCCTCTCCTTCTGAAAGTTCAACTTGCTTGTTTGCTTGTTTATTAATTTATTTCTTTTTTTAAGCTCCCACTTATGAGAACATACAATATTTCTCTTTCTGTGCTGGTTTATTTCATTTAGCATAATTTCCCCCAGGCTCACACATGCTGCTGTGAATGGCAGAATTTCATTCCTTTCTATGGCTGAGTAGTAGTCCATGTGTCTGTATACCACATTTTTTTTATCCAGTTGTCCATTGATGGGCATATAGGTTGGTTCTATATCTTGGCTATTGTAACTAGAACTGCGGTAAACATGGGAGTACAGGTATCCCTTTGACATGATTTCCATTTCTTTGGCTGTATGCCTGGTAGTGGGACTGCTGGATCATATGTAGTTCTATATGTAGTTGTTTGAGAAACCTCCATACTCTTTTCCATAATGGCTGTACTAATTTAATGTACTAATTTAAAATCCTACCAACAGTGTATAAGAGTATATGAAAAAATGCTCAACATACTAATCATCAGAGAAATGAAAATCAAAACTACACTGAGATATCATCTCATTCCAGTTAGAATGGCTATTATCAAAAAGTCAGAAAATAATAAATACTGGTGAGGATGTGGAGAAAGCAGAATTACAGTTTAAACTAAAAGTCTAACGCTCTTTAAAGCCAAGCATGCTGCTACTATATAGTTTCCTGGCCACAAGCCACAGGCTTTGGGGTGAACTATTGATGTATGAGTGGGTCCTTTTATCACAGCATGAGTGCTTTGGAACATTCTGATTTTTCTTTTTCTCCAGAGATAAAATTTAAAAAATGTTTTGATTAAAAGATAAATCATCATGTAAAATGTTAAGTAAAAAATATAAATAAAGCAATATTCTTGTGGTTGTTGTCCACACTTGGACTAGACATCTGTGGTCCGTCTCTTCCTTTTCACCGAATCCACACCACCTATTCAGGTCCAACGAATCCTGCAGAGCTGGTCTCCGGCAAGTGAGGAAATGAGGAGCAGAGGAAATAACAACAGTGTAAAATAGACCAGTGAGATAAAGAAGGAAAGGCTAAATGTTAGAACTAAATCCAACCATATCAATAGTTACACTGGCTACTGACAGACTAAATTCACCAGTGAGAAAGGAGAGATTTTTGGAATGGTTGAAGTAGCAGCATCTATACAGAAGCTATTTTTTAAAATGCACATTAGATACAAAGATACAAAAACTTGAAGGAAATGAATGAAATACATGTCATGTAGACTGTTAAGCATAGCAAGCTAGTTTGATTAGATTAATATTAGATACAGGGAAAAAATTATTACCCAATATACAGAGGGATATTTTATAATAACAAAAGGAAAAATTATTCAAGAAGATATAATAATCATAAATGTGTATGTGGCTAATAACGATATCTAAAAATACATAAAAAATACTGGCAGATTTAAGGAAAGAAACAGAAAAATCCACAGTAATTACTTGAATATATAAGACTCTTCATGTGGTACGTGTAGAATAACCGGAGGGGAAAAAAGTCAATGACGTGTCTTTATTTCTTGCATTATTGCAAGAAATAGGACATCTAATATAATATAGAACAGGTTCGGTGAAAGCCAACAACTCCTTTCCCCCACTTAAATTATAATGTGTTTAATATTTTAACATTAAGTATAAAGTTAACTTTAGTATTGTTGTTTTTAAATACACATTTTATTAGTTTGAGAAAATCCCCTTTTTTCTTAAATTTTGAGTTGTAGTTTCTTCTAATAATAAAGGGGTATAGAATTTTGTCAAAATATGGTTCGATATATTTTAAGTGAGTTTAAGGCAAAAGTAAAAAATAATGCATACAAAGTAGAGAAGATAAGGAAGACCTATTGGGGTTAAGTTTTATTTTAAGCTACATTAAAACAGACAAGTGGGCATTTTTGACAGAAAAAACAAAAAGGCAAATGGAAAAGATAATAGCACACAAAAATAAACTCATAAATAGATTGAAAATTGATTAGAACATTTTGGACATTGCAAATCAGTTTGGAAAGAAGGGACTATATAATTAGTCTTCCCTAGGAGGGAAAAATAAATAAGTTTCAACGTGAAGAACTGGGAGAAAGGCAAAGTATGAAATTTTTAGGAAAGCACAGTATAGAATAATCATTTAGACAGCCATTTTGAAGCATGCTTGTTTGAAAGCATAATTCAGAAAAAAATAAAAATAAATTGTGACTGCATTAAACTCCATTATTTAATTTTTCAAAAGAAAGCCTAACAATGGAGAAAACTACTTACTTATCTTTTAAAAAATATATATTTTAATCTTCATTTGTACATATTTGTGGGGAACAGGATATTTTTCAATACATGCATATATTAACAATGATTCCCTTAGGGTACATAACGTAATTTTATATTCATTATTCCACCATTTTCTCACCTGGCATTTGTATGTGTGTGTGTGATGAATGTTCTTCAAACAACTACAGATAGGACTGCTGTATGATCCAGTAATTCCAGTGCTGGGTATATATCTAAAGGAATGGAACCCATCTAGTTAAAGGGCTACCCGCACTCCCATGTTTATCACAGCTCTATTTATAATAGCCAAGCTATGGAACCAACCTAGATGTTCACTGAAGGACGATTGGATAAGAAAATTGTGATACACACATACACACACACACACGCAATGGAAAATTGTGACACACACACACACACACACACACACACACACACACACACATAGAGGTCTGTCAAACATAGCCCAGTTTATTTCATTGAAATAGTAACAGAATTTCTAACTAAGTTTTTAAAGTCTAGAAAAAAATATTAAACAGAATAGGAGTCTTGGATCAGTAATAAGTCTGTTTTCACTACTCTGGTTAAAATATGAAGTATGGTCTTCCTGTTTTTAAGCAACAAACCACAAACTCTATCTCAAAGTATAAAAGAATTCATATTTTATTATGAATTATTTAAATCAGACTATCATTAAGCTTCATCATTAAAGCTTTCACTTATTTTTACTTTAGATAGGCAAAGATGTTTAGAAATTTGAAGTAAACTAAGTCAAGATTGTATCCTATAATAGTTGCTTAATAAAAATGTGTAAGTCCAATTAGGAAATCAAACTAAAAGGTACATAGTAAGAAATTAATGTATTTACTACTTAAAGGTCTGTTTTTTACTGAGGATTATTACCTGAAAACTAACATCTCAATTATTTGTTTTACTCTGACTTTTTATTCCTTTGTTCATCAAAAGAGCTTTTTATACTTTGGCATACTTTCCATGTTTTCTTAAAATCTTTAGCATAGGTTCGGTACTAGAAAGACATGAATAGGTGAACATTTAAGTACTTCAGTTTTTTTTTCCCCCCACAGCAATGCCCAGCTGAAAAGTTAAGAAAAAATACAGATCAAGGAACAGATGTACACCCACACACACGCACCCACACACACGCACACGCACACACACACACGCACCCACACACACACAAAATTATTGCCCTTTAATTTTAAAAAAAAGTAAGGAACCAATGATAGAAGTATATAATATTTTAATAGTTTAAGAAAAGGGAAAGAAGAATTGAGGACAAAACTGGAAGCTATTCCTATAAATCTGAGGACATATTTTTTAAAGGAATGATTCAGCAATATCCACTATTAAATAAGAAATGAGTTCTAGTTGAAAGTAATGTTGGGAAGAAAAAACTATATTACGTATAAGACTGACTGTAATGGTTTGGGTAGCACAGCTTACCGTGAATTTGATTCATAGTAAGGAATCAAGTTCTATGAAATTAAGAAAACCAAAGTTCAAAGGTTTAACTTCAAAATCCAATATATTGAGGCTGTGGAAGCTGGATAACATTTCACAAGAGCAGACTTTTTATGGTGTGCTTTTCAGAATTTCAATCCTTTCTTCAGAAAGTTCAACATTTTTTGCTAGTCTATGCCAATGTATGTACCTTACCTCATAAATCAATAGCACCCCAAATCAAAAAAGCTGTATTTTATTTAGTGTTTAAAAAGGTATAATATATCTCATATGAATCTCAGAACACCATTCTTAAAAGGTAACAAAGAAACATTATTATTTACATATTTTCTACATAATTAAATTGTAAACTTATTGTTTATTTAATGCCTACAACTACATATTTATTCATAAAAAAACTTAAATATGTTTTCTTAGAAAGGCATTCTTAAAAATGCCAACATGAGGCTTAATAAAGTTTATGGGACTAAAGTTTTTTAAATTTGAGGAATATATCTTTTTCCTTAGCTGTATTATTTTTTCTTATTTTAAATCATTTGAATCTAGTATACATATATATTAGTCCTTTGTATTTAGTTCTTAACACTAAACATTTGGAAAGGCCAATATCAATTCATAGCAGAATTTTCACCATTTAGGAAAACAAGATGATCAATTGAATTTACATATCTAAGAGACTCAATTTTTTCTGAAACTATATCTTATATATTGCTATGGTTAAGATAGCTTCTCTCTTGCAAGATTATGCTTAATGAAATTCATTTTTATTTTTTCTACTTTCACAAGATGTTGGCAAATGTATATTTTCAATTAAGTACGCTATAGTACTGGTGCATGATACACACAAATCAGACTAATAATCTACATGACAACTTTACACATGGTATAAATCTAAATAAGTCTCATGATGGTGACTAAAGCACAAGCAAATTATATTTATTTTGAATGATACCTAATTTTCATTCATAGTATCCTGTGTGTGCTTATATCACAAATAAAAAAGTACAATATAATTTCAATATCAATTATGTATTTGTATCACCTAAGACCCTTTTTTTTTGAGTTGAGAACATTTCATTCACAGAGCCTGGTGTCTGGAACAGACTAAGCAATTAATAAATGCTTACTGAATGTTTTCATCATTAAAATGCAGACTCCATCAAGGCAAGAGTTTCTTTTGTTTTACTATTCTGTAATTTTTCACAGATCATGTATTTGGGAAATATTGGTTAAGTGAATGAAAAATCAATAATTATGGTGAACAGTAAAAAGAAATGGCAATAAAGAGATGAGCGTGGGATTTGACCTTGGAAGTCCTCAGTGACAAAGAAGAGAGCAATTTCAATGAAGTTATGGGGATGGAAACATAGGAAGGGTATCTCCAAAAGAGGAGGTGAGCATGAGAAGACAGAAATAATAAATAACAACCTCAATAAATTTTCTTCTAAAGTAATAGAACTCAAGGATAATATGTCACTCATATTTCTAATTCCAAGAATGTTCCTTGTGCCTTGAGCATAGTGCACATTTGATATAAACTGAAAACTATTAATTCTTCAATACATAACATTATGTTTCAGGTATTATAAATTACTCTCCTCTAGTTATTTTAATTAATTTAAAATGTAGAATAATATTACCGTTTTCACTTCTAATATGGTACATTTATCTCCCTATTTGCTAATGGAGTTGAGGAAGTTCATCAATGAATTGTTTATATTTGTGTGTGTGTGTTTTTATGTTTAAAAAAATCTATTCTTAATAATGCGTATTGTAAGTCTAGTGTCTTCAAATCCCTGTGTTCATCATTATATTTCTTTGATCATACCTATTACCCAGTATTTTATTATATTAGTAGTTTTGTTTATTACAGAATAGACATTATCAAATAATATTTATACATAAGCTTTATATATGTATGCATTTTCTATTAGTATATATTTATTTTCTCTTATTACCTTACTACATTACTCCTTACTTTTTGGCTTTACTATACCACAAATTTTTCAGTATCATGTATTTAGATTGAAAAGGAAAAAGAAAAACAAAGGTTTGCATTCTCTTTGAGTGCATCTGGGTGGCATTTCTAATAACAATTTTGTTATGTAATATAATAAATAGTTCTTCCCATGATAAAAAGAGTTGTATAGTATTTTTATTCAGTAGTTTGGTTATTTTTGAATCATTAATGATTCATTGTTAATTCTTTTGCATTAAAATCAAGAAATGTGTGTTATGAAATACCCATTAAATATATCATGATTTCCTTTGTAGAGGCATATATGATTATTTTTACATATTCTGTATGCATGAAGTTGTGTGTGTGTGTGTGTTTGTGTATGTGTATTTCTGTTTTTATAATTTCCAACCTAATGTAAGAAATGGAAATTTTATAATCCTTAACTCCAGAGGCTTTATTACTTAACCAAAATATATGATATTATAAAGTAATCAAATAATAGATTATCTGGAGTCTACAGAAAGATTACTAGCAGCATAAGTAAACTACTGTGATGTTTCCAGTGATATTATTCATCGCTGGAGGCTTCTAGTGCACTAATATACTTACTACTAACTAATCTCAAGGAATAAGCTACATTTAAACGGAAGTAATCACATTTTTTTGCTGAATTGAGAATGTGTACTATTTAGGCAACATGGTATGTAGAACTTTTGTTTTTCAAAATTGCTAGAACATTAAATATACACAAGAACACGAGCAGGAAAATAAATGCTTTTTGTTTTCTTTTGATTTTGGTTTGGGGGTTTTCTTTTTTTCTATTTCATTGACACAATAGCAAAGGGCATCCAAGCAATAACTTTTTTTTTTTTTTAATAACTAAAAGCTATTCTTTAAGATCTTAATTATGGCTCAAAAAGTTTAGTAGTTTACAATATACCTTGTTTACAAAATCAGTAAAGATCCAGCACACCAAGTAATATTTATGTATATTCACCATACATAATTCTGTTAACATTTATTTTAAGAATATTTTAAGTAATTTTGATTTTGTCCCTTATTGAACCACATTATCACATTTATCAAAATAAAGAGATTTTGTATTTCAGCTAAGAGGACTAGTCAAAGAATTACATAATGACAGTGCTCTTTCATGTCATTTATCAGAGAGGTCTCAATGTTTACCTTCATCTATGTTAGAGACAGCTGTTGGGTCAAGAATGATGAGAACTGAGACTTGCCCATTAGTTTAATAAGAGTGGATGTAACCGATGACCTTCCCAAGAGCAGCATCAGTGGCATGATGAAAGTGCCAGGCTATTTGAATGGGTTGAAAACAAAAAGAATATTAAGATAAAAGATACAGGAAGTGAGTTTAGATAGTATCTTTAAGAAGGTTTTCATTGCTGTGGTTACAGTTATTGTTTTTTATTTACAAAGGGGAGAAGAAAAAAATGGGGCAGAAAAAGGCAAAAGTTGGTCATAATTTTTTTTTTTGCAATTTTTATTGAAATGAATAATAGTAAAAAGTTTCAATAGAATGAAGAAAAGGATAATGCGGCAGAGGAAACTGGAAAATTGTCAAAATGAAGTGCTTGAGATGGATAAAGGGTTGCAAGTCTTATATACAAATAAATGGTGGTAAGGACTTTTATAAGAATATAGATAAGTTGGAGAAATATAGTAGCATGAGAGAAGTCAGAGTAAAGGCTTAGGCGCAGGTGGATAGATGTAAATGGAGTGTGCAGATGTTGTCTTCTGATTGTTTCATTTTTAAGTGAAATAGAGAGCAGGGTCATCAGTAAAAGTTCAGAATGTGAAACAACTTGGTGGAGATTCTGAAAAGAAGAACATATTTTAAGCATATCCAGAAAAGCTGGATAACAAAGAGAAGCAAGTTAGTAAGGGGATGTACTAAGGGTAGGAAGGGGGCGAGGGAAATTTTAGTAAAGCATAAGGAACAAACTTAGTCTAGTTATTATGAATTAAAAATGTGACCATTACTTTGGCTTTGTATATTACTACATTCATCTATGTGAGTTCAGGTATGGAGTAGTCTAAGATTGGATTTTGATTTAGTCAAAATGGTAAAATGAAGTTAAAGGGGCAAGGGAATTAAGGTTGTATACACAGTTCTGATAGAATTAGAGATTTCAGAGGTTGATATATGAAATTAAGTGAGCTGGAACCATAGCATAAAGTGTTCACAGATTGGGGTGACCAGAATTGGAATTATAGTAAATTGCTAACAAGTGAGCTATAAACATGAGTGACTGACATAGTGTAAAAGACAAGAAGGCAGAATAAGGACATGTCAAGGAACTGAGATGCCAACATATTGATGATATTATTTATGTGACTACAATCAACATGAAGAATTACAATAGGAATAATGTTGAAGAGAGTAGAAGTAGCACCAATGCTACAATTTTCTATTGTAATATCCATATAAAAGGGATAAACTAATTATTTGCATACAACATTGGTAGTGTTAGTATACTCAGTTCTCAAAATACTATGGTACATATCCTATGCTTTGACTATCTTTTCTGTGCTATTTGCTGTCTGATGGGATTTCCATGTAGTAATGCAGTGAGATACAAAAACAATAAAAAATGATGATTTCTCCCTTGTTTTTTCTACCAATGGAGCCCCTTTTCCTAGTTCCTTAGTCTGACTCATCGGTTTTCTCTTGACATGTTTTGTGACTGTTCTGCCATTGACATCCCGAAAGAATAATTCCTTGACTGGAGTCAATGCACAGAAGTTAAACAAACACACAAATACCAGACAAATGGCTAATATGGATTTCCCCCACACTCTTCAGCTGACAGGGGTCAATTTTTCCAGTATTGTAGTTGGAATAAAGTTGGTTTCTCCTCGATATTTTGCTGTTCATGCCTACTGAGAAGTTCTAGGCCTAAAGCCCCTCTTTGGGTCAAAGCTTTAGGAACAAGCAAAATAAGACAAAACAGATTACCTTACAGCTGTACAGCTCTTTCTTCAAGATTTAAATTCCTTTTCAATCTGCCTGCCCTTATTTATTTTTCAGTCCTTAGACAGTCGTTCTTTGAATTCTGTCCAGAATGTTCAATTGTCATTTGTGGGGAAACTAGGTTCTAACAGTCTGTCTTTATAAGCATTAGAATTCCCAGGTGACATTATTTAATTGACAAAAATAAACTTTTATCATTCAAGGGAAAAACATCACAACCAATATTGGAAGGTCAATAGAGGCTTCTCAGAGACAGGTTTGCTGATAAAATTTATTCTTTGTATAGCATAAATTAAAGAACTGGACTCTAGTATAATTTCAGGTTAGATTATGAATAAATGTTTTCATTGTAATAAATTATAAATAATAAATACAATAATCCCTGCCATTTAGACAATCAATATTTTATTTACACTAGTTTTTGTGTAATTCTGCAAAATTGGAATACTTTTTTCCCAAATCTATATTTTTCTCAGTATCTGTATCTTATTAAATATTAAATCCATGTTCTCTTTTGCTCATTGTAATATTTCATAATATTAATAACTAAAAGAAAGTAAAATTGAGATATCTCAATCATTCTTATAGAGGAAAGAATATAACACTCGTGAGGAAAAACAAACATTTTAAAATGTACTGAGTAAAATTCTATGACAGTCTCAGTTGGAAGAAAAAGAAAATGATGTCCTTTATGAAATGAAATCTGTTTCTATGTGATGTACCAATATGTATTTGTTTTGACATTCAATAAATTTATAATTTGTTCATGATTGTACTATGGTAGCTACCCTATTTAAAT
The DNA here is from genome assembly GCF_027409185.1 of Cynocephalus volans. Lineage (NCBI taxonomy): Eukaryota > Metazoa > Chordata > Mammalia > Dermoptera > Cynocephalidae > Cynocephalus > Cynocephalus volans. The sequence continues at coordinate 43,165,245 of NC_084466.1, read as the reverse complement.
AAAAACAACAAATACAGAACCTAAGTAATTTAATTCTATTTAAAATCATGCCAATATAATGTGTACATTGTGAGTTTGTGTGTGTGTGTATATGCACACAGGAAAAGGGAATAATTTGATGCTGCAACAAATTTGTCCAAGTGCACAAGCCAAAGATAAACAGTACAGTGACAAGAGCTCTGTATCATTCAATGTCATATTTGCCTTGAATGTAGTATCCCATTAAAAGTCATATAAATTATTGTCCAGTTTTACTTCAATGGTTGGAAATAAATTACTTGCATATCTCTTGTAGATTAAGTTATCTGTATGCATACCTATAAATCATGCTGAAAGAAACCGAATTACCCACCAAATGCTCATAGACCCATATTCTTCATTCATAATAACACACATTTCATCTACAGACATTTAATAGAGTAGTGCAGTTAATATGTTTCAAAGATGACCCTATAACACTCAGGATTATTAACTACAACAAATCTGAACAGCAATTCAAGGCTGCTTGTTTCTTGGCAGTATAGCAGATCATTTTAATACAAGATGTACCTGATACGTTTCAGCTGCTCTGTGCTTTTAAAAGCACTTTTCTCTGCCCCGTCCTTTCAGAACAAATAAAAAAAAGGGTCAGAATGCTAGTGTAACTTTAGTTTAGTTACCCTAGCTCTAGAGTGTTTAAATCTGTTCCGGTTTAAATGTATTTTTAGCTACTTAAAACTTCTCTTCTAGTACATGTTCCAACTTTAAAAACCACACAGCTGGTTTCAAAAAAAGTACTATAACACAGATTTTGTATTTGAAAAGTAATTTAGCCTTGGCTTTATTCTTCACTTGAGTCAGAACTGCTGTAATTGAACTTAATGTCATAGGAGAAAAATTAAACAAAAACAAAAGCACCTATTTGAACATAATGCACCTATTTTAAGTCACATCAAAGATATATAAATTAAATGGCTTTAAATTTGCATTCTTCAAAGTAATAGAATAAAAGAAGAGTTATGGAAACTTTTAGTTAGCATTTATAGAATTGCTTAAATAATAAGAACAATAAATATAAAATATAATATCAAAAATAAAAATATCAATTTAATAGATCCTAAGCTTCTATTACTAGTCAAAGGCTTAGTGAAAAGAAAGCATGTTGTAATCCAGACATATCCTATCCTAAAAATAATTGGGTTTATTTTTTTGCAAATCATATGCAATCTGGACAATCTGTTATATGATGTGAAAAGGATTGAAATGTTAATTTGTACTCATTCAAAGCTAAAGTTTAATAATAATTTAATGACTACAGAAAATAACCAGATACAGATAGAACTTTTTTTTCTTAGAGAAACACAAGCATATCAAGACACCATCCCCTTAAAAAATATAGCCTTTTGCTCCTGAATTATGATCCATTTTTGGTTTTCGATTTAATAGGCAAGAATCTTTTTAAACAGAAATCCTATTAAAATCAATTTATAAGTTAATATACTATTACTTTTTATTAAGAGATCAAGTTGGAGATCAGTCATTATCATGTTCAGAAGTAGATTTATGGGAGTTATTTATTACCCCCACATGTATGTTCCCATTAGAGATGGACAGACTCTAGCATGATTTTAACTCTTTATTTCTCAATTTTTGTTCTATCTTTATCTGGCAACTACAATCCACATATGAATTTAGCTGGGACAAAAATACAGGAAGAGTGATGGGGGCAATAAAGGAGAATGGATGTAACGAAAGAAAGACTGCTGTTTGAAAAAAGGTGGTGGAAGACAATTCCTTGATGGCTAAATAGACAACTCCTGCCAAACCGAGTAAAATTATCTCTTTAAAGTATGCGCGGGCGCACGCGCGCGCGTGTGTAGTATTCAAATGAATTTCAAATTTAATGACTAATAAATCAATTTAGATATACATGTGATTATAACCAAATTAGAAATGCAGATGAAGTTTCAATATCCAAAACTGACACTAATTATGATCAAGATGATAATTAAAGGTGAACCAGTGAAATCCCTGAAAATAAAAATGGCAAAGGTTCAAATTCTGGTTTTAACACTTAAAAAAAATACTGATAGTCAACTCTGTACCCCACAAATATGTATAATTAATTATGCTTCAATTAAAAAAAAAAACAGAAAATAAGTGGGTTGTTTCAGGATGTGTGTGCTTAGACAATTATTAAAAACATTTGTTACTGCATACTATAAAATGTTTTTTTCTTTATCATTGTAAAAATGCTATTATAAATGTATGTATTTCTCCAATAGTCAGATAGAAATTTCCCTCGTTTTTTAACATACTGTTCATAATAAACATAATGATGAATTAAATTGCCTCTTGATCCTGAATCTGTCAATTTTACACAGGAAAAAATAATGAAAAGACTAAATGTCTTGAGAGGTTTATAGCTTTTTATCTCTTAGACACCTTTGTGTATCAAATGAGTTTTGGACCAAATAATGTGGTGCAAAGCATAGAAATAAACTTATTTGTATTGTTTTCTGCAATAACTCACAGAGACAAACTTCAGAGAAAATCCTAGCATATCCTCTGTGAGGAAAATAGAATAGTTTGGTCAAGACCCCTCACCTCAGGTCCAGTTGTGGGGTGGTGCAGCACATTCTTTGTAAACAAGCTCTGTGTGGGTGGAGTTAGTGCACATGTGCACCTATGTATCTTTTTAGTTTGTTGCTATTGTGTGTTCTTCAGTGTTTGTGAAGCAGTGGCTGTCTGGAAGAGTGCTCGAGTCTAAAAATAGAGCATGTTTACTTTGCTGGCTGCTGCTCAGTTTTTCTCTGGACTTTGCCAGTAGCAGTTGAGTTTTTGAGTTTTTCTTTGGACTGCATAAGCTCTTGATGTATGTGTGCTGAACAGACTACCCTTTCTTCAGCCAAGAGTACAAGGACCTTTTCTCCCTTTACCTAGCTCATAGACCTATGTGTGAAGGGTTTGTGGCCCAGTCTGGACAACAGGCTTGAGGGATCTGTGAGTTCCAGACCTAGCCCTAGCTCTAAAATTAGCATAGGTGGAGCAGGATTCTGAGCAGGTATATGAGCTGAAAGCCTGTGAGAAAAGGAGGAAATGTAGCTACTTTTGAATATGCTGGGCCCTATGGCCACTTTCCTGTTGACTAGGATCTGGTTTCTGCTCACTGTACTGGAAGGCAGTATAGACCATGCACTACAATGGAGAACCCCTTGGGAGGGGAGGAAGTGTGGCTGTCCTTGAGTGTGTGGTGCTCAGTGGCCACTTTACTGCTGACCAGAGCCTGGCTGCTGCTCACTATACTGCAAACTGTTCGAGATCTGAAGAAGAAAATAGAGTTTTTGAAAGTGTGGATAAATATGTTGGAGGATGACATGCAGCAACTGGCCACTCCTGCTTCTCACACCAGGGAAGATGACAAACCTAGTGGTGAGTGGGGGGAGACCACAACCTGTTGTGCATCAGAAAAATGAAGCATGAGCAACTGATGGGACCAGGCGGACAACTGGTGGGCAAACCACAGGTGACCCAGTTTACCAAGTATGTCCCAGATACCCAGGTTGAATTAGATGACTTGGAGAGACACTTTTGGCAGAAACAGGGAGAGCCCATGTCTGCTTGGCTGTTACGCTTATGGGATCTAGGGGTGGATAGTGTAATATGCTCTGGTGAGAAGATGGAAAAATTGGTCTCCATTACCATACACCCATCGCTGAGGAAATGGCTACAGAATAGCCACAGATATGCACAAGGGCCAGGTAATCACTCCTTAATGAAATGGGTGAATGCAGCTGCCTGAACAGTGTGGGCGAATGCGGAAGAACTGCCCAACATTGTTAGTAAATGGCAAACATATGCTGAGTTGGTCCAAATTATTTCAGAGCTGGGGATGCGGCAGTCTATGTTTAATGTGAATACCCGTGGCCTGGACGATGAAAAATTTACAGGCAGCATGAAAAACATAGTGCTGCAAATGCCTGTCAACATCCTTTGGGTCACTGATGGCCATACTGGTCCCATACATTGGTCGTCCTATACATGAGGTAACAACCATGATAGCCAGCTTGGGTGAAGTAGAGGATAGAAGACAAGCAAAAGCGATTCAAAAGGTGGCTAAAACCAAACCCCCAAGAAATGCTCAGGATTTTATCCTGAGGGGACCAAGCAAGACTAGCCATAAGCAGATGTGGCTTGACTTGCTTGCAGCAGGGGTTGATAGTAAGAAAATTGGCCAGCAGCCAAATGCTGTCTTGTTTGCCTTCTGGCTGCAATTGCACCCTGAACAGCATTTCACTAAATGTCCAGAAACAGGTAGCAAGGTATGCTCAGTGGATTTGAAAGATTTTTTGGTTGCTCCTGAGGAGGAGGGTGAACTGTTCCATTTTGACTAGGGAGCAGGCCAAGGTGCTCGCCCTTGGAGGGCAGGTGAGGACCAGAGGCTTCATGTTGAATTGGCAATATATTGGTCTAGGACAAATGTGCAGCGTGTTTTGGCATTGGTGGATACAGGTGCAGATATATGGAAATCCAGATAAGTTTCCAGGGGCCACAGTTCATACAGATGGGTATGGAGGGCATACTACTGAGGTCAAAGCTGTGTCATTGCCATTGGGCATAGGAGGATTACCCCCTCGTGTATATACTGTATATATATCCCAAGTAGCTGAATACGTTTTGGGTATGGATGTACTTTATTGTTTGCACCTGCAAAGAACAGTTGGAAAGTTTTGATTGTGAATACAGACAGTAAAGCCTGTGTTATGAGGATATGCTAAACGTCACCCACAGGTGTTGCCCAAGCCAAGATGTGTAGTTAATGTAAAGCAGTATTGCCTACCGGGAGGACATGCAGAGATAAGTGTCACTATATTGGAGTTAGAGAAAACTGGCATTATTTTCCTGGCTCATAGCCCATTTAGTGCTCCAGGATGGCCAGTGAAAAACCCTGATGGTGAAAATAGCTGGAGAATGATTATAGACAATCAAAAACTAAACAAAGTATTGCCTCCTTTGCATGAAGTTCTGCCTTCAGTTCACCAATTGATGGATCAGCTGATGACTCAGCTGGGGACTTATCATTATGTATTGGACCTTGAGAATGCTTTTTTCTCTATTCCAATCTTGGCTGATAGCCAAGATCAGTTTACCTTCACCTGGGAAGGGAGACAGTGGACCTTTCAAGTATTGGCCCAAGGTGATCTACATAGCCTAACCATCTGTCATGGTTTAGTGGCTGGGGACCTAGCCTAATGGACTAGGCCCAGCACAGTTACAATGTTTCACTACATTGGTGACATGTTACTAACCTCTGACTCTCTTGCAGATTTAACATAGGCCGCTCCAACACTGCTAAGTCATTTGAAACAATGTGGGTGGGCCGTGAACACAGCCAAGGTTCAAGGACCTAGACTGTCAGTCAAATTCCTGGGAGTGGTCTGGTCAGGTAAGATGAGAGTCATCCTAGAAATTATGATAGATAAGATACAGGCATACCCTCAACCAACAGCTGTAGCTCAGCTACAGACATATTTGGGACTTTTGGGGTATTAGAGAGCTTTTGTACCCCATATGGTCCAAATGGCACACCCACTGTATGCATTAACAAAGAAAGGAGCCTTCTGGGATTGGAATGAAGTAGAACAGGCTTACTGAGCTACAAAAAGGGCAATACAGCAAGTACATGATTTACAAAGTGGCTGGCCCCACTAAGCCTTTTGAGTTAGATGTACATATAGCACAAGAGGGGTTAGGATGGGCTTTGTGGCAGAGACAAGACTGATTCCACACAACTGTAGGATTCTGGTCTCAGCTCTGGAAAGGTGCTGAAGTGTGTTATACCCTAATAGAAAAACAGGTAGCAGCTGTGCATTCTGCCTTGATAGCCACTGAAGCTGTCAGAGGAACTGCCAAAGTCCTAGTAAGGATGACATACCCCGTAACAGGTTGGCTGTGCACGTGGACCACCAAACCTAAAACGGGTGTAGCTCAGACTCCCACTTCTAAATGGGGAGCATATATAGAACAAAGTAGCATTGTGTCAGTGAGTCCTCTGTCCAAAGAGTTGCAAACTATGCTAGGCCCAATAGAGATTGTGGAGGAAATTTTGACACAACTGTTACCCCTGGTGGTGGAGGCTACATGTTTCCATGAGGGACAGGGACCTACCAAAAACTTGGTATGCAGATGGCTAAAGCATGGGACCTTCAGCATTGTGGACAGCTGTTGCTGTCCAGCCCTTAACAGACACCATGTGGTATCAAAATGCCACAAGGCAAAGAAGTCAACGGGCTGAATTGAGAGTAGTATGGGTGATGATAAAAAAAATGAGCCTGGGCCATTAACCATCTGTACTGACAGCTGAGCTGTGTCAAAGTTCTAACCCTCTGGATCTCTACTTGGAAATATCAAAGTGGATGGTAGGCCACCTACTCGTTTTGGGACAAGCCATATGGCAAGAGTTATGAGATTGGGATGTGAGAAAGAAGTAACTATTTTCCACATCACAGGACACTTCCCTTAGCCAGTCCAGGAAATGATGAAGCTGATGCTTTAACTAGGACAAGATGGCTGGAGAGAGCCCCAGGTACTGATGTAGCCCAGTGGTTACATCAACGAATGCAAGTAAGCCCATTTACAATAGTCACAAAAAAAATAAATAAAACACTGAGGGATCAATTTAACCGAATAGGTAAAAGATCTCTACAATGAGAACTACAAACAACTACTGAAGGAAATTAAAGAAGATGGAAAGACATTCCATGCTCATGGACTGGAAGAATTAACGTTGTGAACAAAAATCTACCTTGGGGAAAGATGGCCTTTTCAACAAATGATGCTGGGAAAACTCGATATCCATATGCAGAAGAATGAAACTAGACATGTACCTCTCACCATATACTAAAATAAACTCAAGATGGATTAAAGACTTAAGTATAAGACCTGAAACTGTAGAATTACTAATGGAGAATACAGGTGAAACACTTTAGGAAGTGGGTCTGGGCAAAGACTTTTTGAACTTGATCCCCAAAGCACAGGAAACAAAAGAAAATAAATAAACAAATGGGACATCAAACTAAAAACCTTCTGCACAGGAAATGAAACAATCGACAGAGTGAAACAACAACCTACCAGAGGATTTTGCTAACTATGCACCCAACAAGTGATTGATATCCATAATATACAGGGAATCCAAGCAATTACATAGTAAATAAAACAAATAACTCAAAAAATTGGCAAAGGAGTTGAATAGACATGTTTCAAAGAAAGCCATACAAATGGCCAAAAGGTACATGAAAAAATATTCAATATCACTAGTCATCTAGAAAATGCATATTAAAACCATATTGAGATATCACCTTACCCCAGTTAGACTGGCTATACTCAAAAAGACAGAGAATAACAAATTCCGGTGAGGGTGTGGAGAGAAAGGAATGCTCCTACACTGTTAGTATAGGAGCAATATAACCACTATGGAAAACAGTATGGAGCTTTCTCAAATAACTACAGATAGATTGTCCATACAATCCAGCAATCCCACTTCTGGACATATACCCAGAGGAATGGAAATCTGATTTTTGAGCATTTATTTTGCATTCTGCAACATTACTGAAAATTTTAACCAGCTTTAGGAGTTTTTTGATAGAGTCTTCAGGTTTTTCTATATATCATACCATGTCATCTGCAAATAGGGACAGTTTGACTTCATATTTTCCAATCTGGATGTCCTTTATTTCTTTCTCTTGCCTGATTGCTCTGGCTAGTGCCTCCATTACTATGAGAAATAGAAGTGGTGACAGTAGGAATCCTTGTCTTTTTCCTATTCTTAAGGGAAAAGCCTTCAGTTTTTCCCGATTCAGAATGATACTGGCAGTGGGCTTGCCATAGATGATTTTTACTGTGTTGAGATTCTTTCCTTCTATACCTAATTTGTTGAGAGTCTTTATCATGATGGGATGTTGAATTTCATTAAATGCTTTTTCAGAATCTACTGAGATAATCAAATATTTTTTTCTTGAATTTGTTGATTTGATGTATCACATTAATTGTTTTTCATATGCTGAACCATCCTTGCATCTCTGGTATGAATCCCACTTGATCATGGTGTATAATTTTTTTAATGTGTTGCTATATTCTGAATTCTAATATTTTGTTGAGGATTTCTGCATCTATGTTCATCAAGGTTATTGGCCTGTAATTTTCTTTTTTGTTGTGTCTTTATTGGGTTTTGGTATCAGAGTTATGGTGGCCTCATAGAATGAGTTTGGAAGATGGCTCTGTTTTTATTTTTTTGGAATAGTTTGAGGAGAATTGGTATTAATTCCTCTTTAGACGTTTGATAGAATTCAGCTGTAAAGCCATCCAGTCCTAGGCTTTTCTTTGTTGGAAGATTGCTGATTGCTGCTTCAATCTCATTGCTTGTTATTGGTTTGTTCAGGTTTTCTATCTGTTCTTGGTTCAGTCTGGGTAGTTTGTACGTGTCCAGAAACTTATCCATTTATTCCAGGTTTTTATAGTTGTTGTCATACAATTGTTTATAATAGTCTGTAATGATTCTTTGCATTTCTGTGATATCACTTGTCATGTCTCCCTTTTCATTTCTGATTTTTGTTGTTTGGGTCCTCTCTCTTCTTTTTGTTAATCTAGCATATGATTTGCCTATTTTATTCATCTTCTCAAAAAAGCAACTTTTTGTTTACTTGATCTTTTCTATTATGTTTTGGGTCCCTATTCTATTTAGTTCTGTTCTGATCTTAATTATTTTTTCCATCTATTACCTTTAGCATTGGATTGTTATTGATTTTCTAGTTCTTTGAGTTGTAGCATTAGGTTGCTTATTTGAAGCCTCTCCATTCTTTTGATGTAAGCATTTATTGTAATAAATTTCCTTCTTAGTACTGCTTTTGCAGTATATTCACTGGTTTTGGTATGCTGTGTCTTTATTTTCATTAGTTTTGGGAAATTTTTTGATTTCCTGTTTAATTTCTTCTAGGTCCCATAGGTCCAAGGAGCCTATTGTTTAGTTCCCATGTCTTTGTATAGTTTCCAGTGTTTTGCTTATTATTAATTTCAAGTTTTAGTCCATTGTGGTCTGAAAAGATACTTGGAATTATTTCATAATTTTTTAAATTTGCTGAGACTAGATTTGTGACCAAGTATGTGGTCTATCTTGGAGAATGTTCCATGTGCTGATGAAATAAAGTATATTTCATTGTTGCTACGTGAAATGTTCTGCATATATCTGCCATGTCCAGTTTGTCTAAGGTGTAGTTTAAATCCTGTGTCTCTTTGTTGATTTGTTGCCTGGAAGATCTGTCCAGTATTGAGAGAGGGGTGTTCAGGTCACCCACTATTAACATATTAGGGCCTATTTCTTTGTTTAGGTCTAAGAGTGCTTGCTTTATATATCTTGTGCTCTTGTATTGGGTGCATATATATTTCTGGTTGTTATGTCTTCTAGCTGAATAGATCCTTTTACCATTGTATAGTGGCCTTCTTTGTCTCTTTTTAAGTTGTTTAGTTTAAAGTCTATTTTACCTGCTATAAGAATAGCTACTCCTGCTCATTTTGGTTTCAGACTGCGTACTATACCTTTTTCCATCTCTTCGCTTTTAGTCCGTGTGTGTCTCTACAGATGAGGTGGGTCTCTTGAAGACAGTATACACTTCAGTCTTGCTTTTTAATCCAATCAATTATTCTGTGTCTTTTGAATGAGACGTTTAATCCATTCACATTTAGGGTAATTATTGACAGTTATTGTCTAATTCTTATCATTTAATTGCTTTTTGTTTAGATGATTTAGATATCTTTTGATCATTTCTTCCCTTTTTATTTCTCTTCTTCAATATTAGCTGGAAACTTGAGGTGGCACGATTTAGCTTCTTTCTCTTTATTACTGGCATTTTTGTTTAAATGCATATTTTGCTTTTTCTTGTGTATATGTGATAGTGATCATCATTATTCAGATTTCAGATGAAGGACTCCCTTGAGAATTTCTTGCAGGGCTGTTCATGTGGTGGTGAACTCCCACAATTTTTGTTAGTCTGGGAAATACACTATTTGTCCCTCATTTCTGAAGGAAAGCCTTGCTGGGTAAAGTATTCTTGGCTGGCAAATTTTTTTTTCTTTTATTATTTTGAATATAGCATTATACTTTCTTCTGGCCTGTAGGGTTTCAGTTGAGAAGTCTGCTGTTAGTCTGATGGGGGTTCCCCACAGGTGACTTGGTGCATTTCTCTTGCTGCTTTTGGAATTCTCTCTTTGTCTTTGAGCTTTGCAAATTTTACTATAATGTGTATTGGAGATGATCTTTTTGGATTGAATCTGTTTGGGGATCTTTGAGCTTCCTGAATCTGAAGGTCTGTATCTTTCCCTACACCTGGGAAGTTTTCTGTTATTATTTCCTTGAATAGGTTTTCAATAACTTTTCCTTTTTTCTCCTCTTCTGGAATACCCACAATTCAGATGTTAGCATGCTTGAGGTTTCTGCTATCTCTCTTAGATTTTCTTCTTTATTCTTAATTATTATTACTATTATTATTACTATTATTATTATTATTATTATTAATTTGTCTGCTTGGGTTATTTTGAAAAGACCATCTTCAAGATCTGAAATTCTTTCTTCTGTTTGCTCTATCCTGCTACTCAATTTTTCTGTTGTGTTTTTTATTTCACTGAGTGGATCTTTCATTTCTAGTTCTGCTACACCCTTTTTAAAGGTATTAATCTCTTTGTAAAATTCCTCCTTCTTCTTCTTCTTGATATTTTTCTTGTTTCATTGTGTCCTCTGAGTCTTCTTTTATCTCTTCAAGTTTTCTTAAGATCATTGCTCGGAATTGCCTTTCAGACATTTCAAGGATCCCCAGTTCTATGGGGCCTGAAATTTGAGCTTTGCTGTATTCTTTCGGTGTCATATCTGCTTGTTTGTTTGTAGTTCTTGTATTTTTTTCATTGATGTTTGGTCATCTAGTAGAGGACTTGCTTCCTCTATTGCTCTGGGGTTGGCTATGAGGATAAAGATTTCTTTCTCTGTTGGCTCTACTGGTGACTCTTCTTATATCAATGTAGTCAAGTGAGCAGCAGGTTGCCTGCAGAGTGTCTCTGGCTGCTACTGTGGTGGTGAACTGTCCTTGTGGTGACAGTTCACCTTATGGCAGTTCACCTTATGGCAGTGGCTATAATACACAACCTTGGCTCATTTTCTGGAACCCGCAGCCATAGACTGAGCCCCCAGTACCACAGGTCTCAGATCACCTCCATGCCTGCTGGGCCTATGGGCGCTTCCCTCCCAGGGCCTAAGACTAAGTTCTGGGTCTTAGCTCACCTTGGCAGCTGTTGCAGCTGTGCTAAATGAGTTTCTTATTGATGGAAAATCACTTTGGTTTTAGCTTCTTGCCACAGTAGAAATGTGGATTTAATAAAATATGCATATGTAGAATCATATGCATCAAGACTCCCAACATGGCATTCAGAAAAATACTTTTGCCTGGCTTTAGTTTTAACTTCAGACTTTGGAAAGTCAAATAGCAATGCCCTCCTCACCCTTATGTCTGGCCTCCCTGAGGTAACTTGTTATTTATGATTTTGTGATTTTAAGGCTATCATCATCCATAATCAGCATAACAACCACAACAATATAAATAAGACACATCAGCCAGCTGACCTGAACACATCTTTTAAAATATAAGTAACCATCCTAGATATTACTTAGGTAACAACAATTTTTATGTGATTTAAATGTTGACGTTTTACCAATTGTTTGTATATTTATTTTGAGAGTAACATATTATAAAATTAATGACTAGGAAATCTATTCATTGCACTTAAAAGCACTAAACCTACATATCATAAAAATGTTTATAGATTTAAAATTAATACAAATACGAAAAATGTGCAAGCTGTGTAACTGTAATAAATATTCATATGCATTTACATAGATAAAATGTTATATAAACAATTACAGTGTTTTGTGTACATGCAAATTAAATAACATAACATAACATATAATAATGTATTATTAAATACAATACTGTAGTATTATATTAATTACACTGGAATGTTAAGAAAATATGTGCCCTATAGATTCATGAAATATGCAGTGGATTTAACAGAAGAAATAATTAAATATTTGTATAAAAGGGCTTTTGAACCTTTGGTGATGATTTTATACCTAGCCTATCTGGACTGATACTAGAAGAATAATAGAGTTTGAATTATCACATCTTAACTTTTAAAGAATCATTTGACATTACTAATATTTATATCTTTAAAAAATAAACTATAAAAATAAATGATAAAGTATAAGTTTTAAATACAGATCTTTGTGGATTCTTTATAGAATTCACTAAAATAAATTAATACCATCAAATAAATTTATTAAAATGAATGCTTCCTTATATATTTTAAAGGTTGAGAAGTAATTTTAGCTTTTTGGTTCTTGGCTCAGAGGACGCCAAAGTGCAACTTTCTTAGCTCATCCCATCTGGCCTATTTGACACCAGCTGTCTCCATTATGCTGCCTAAGTTCAACCCTAAGGAAATTAAATTCCTGTACCTTAGGTACACTTGTGAGGAAGTTGGTGCCAACTTGGCCCTGAACCCCAAGATTGGCCCCCTGGGTCTGTCTCCAAAAAAGGCTGCTAATGATGTTACCAAGGCAGCCAGTGGCTGGAAGAGTCTGAGGATTACAGTGAAACTGATCATTCAGAATAGACAAGTCCAGGTTGAGGTGGTACTGTCTGCCTCTGCTCTGATTATCAAATCCCTCAAGGAACCACCAAGAGACAGAAAGAAACAGAAAAACTTTAAACACAATAGAAATATCACTTTTGATAAGATTGTGAGCATTGCCTAACAGATGGAGCACCTGTCTTTTAGCCAGAGAAATTTCTGGAACCATTAAAGAGATCCTGGGGACTACCCAGTCTGTGAGATGCAATGTTAAGAGCATCACTCACATGGCATCATAGATGACATCAACAGTGGTACAATGGAATGCCCAGGTAATTAAGGATGAAGGAAAATATTTCAATAAAAAATTTTGACAGCCAAAAAAGAAAAGAAAATTAATTTTATAATCATAATGTAAACTATGAAGATCATTAGTTAAAATATACTCAGTAGCATTTTAACTTAGTTATAAAGTTTGTTTTAAGCATTACTTGGATAGATTTGACTTAGATACAACTGATTGTTAACATTCTTAATTCAGTTGCCTGCAATGGCTTAAAGCTTACACCATTTAAATCAAGATACAGGTCTTATGGAAGTTTCTATTATATGCTGTTACCTTAGTGTCCAGTTTTGTTAGAATATAAGAATGTATGAATATTTGAATATAATATGAGTTTATAAAGTGAGTATTGCTTATGTAAAGTAATAGAATTTTGAACCTGAAAAATTATTATTTTAGATGTTTTTGATGTTCAAAAATTTAGATGCTTATAAGTATATTGTTATTTATGATTTTTGAACTTGTTTCTACCTGTCCAGTAAATTTAGCAAATCTCTAGATCAGTTAAGATATATTTTGGTTTCCTTTCATGTTCAACTTGTGGTGAAATTCAAACAATATTTAAAATTGAATCCATCCTGCATTTATAAAATATGTATTTGGAAAAAGAATAAAAAACTGAGATGTGCATATTTTATATTTTATATTAATTCATTTTCCATTTCTGAATTTTTTTCCTGAGAAAAATTGAATTTTTCACATAGTTTCTTTTAAACTAGTGCTATCCTTGCTAGGTTAGAAGGTTCCTTGAAAAATATCTGTCATTATGTGGTCCATAAAATATACATCTCTCAGACGCTCACATATTCTTTCCAAAGATGAGAGAAAATGAATCTACTAATAGGTAGGCATGCTGGGGTTTTTTTTTTTTTGGTTCTGAAGAGTAATTGGGATGTCATCTTGGAGTACAAAAATATGAGGGAAAGGGTGTCACTTACAAAAATAACTAATATCACTGCAGACAACTGGAGCAATTAGCAATTAGAGGAAGGCAGAGTGATGGGGGAAGTGAGGCTCGTAGGTAGGCAATGGATTAAGTCATCCATGGCACTATAGAATATACATATGGGTTTTGGTTTCTAATGAAAAATAAATGGGAAATAGTTACTCAGTTAAAACTAGAAAGTGCCATGATCATAATTCTGTAATCGCACTGTACTCTGTAGAAAACTGAATAGATAGGTGTACTGAAAGATGTAGGTATGTCTAAGAAATTTTGTAATGCCCCAAATAGTGAATGAAGGGAAGCTCAACTAATATGGTGTTGGTAGAGGTCCCCCAAAATAAATCTATAAACCAAGGTAAAAATTCCCTTTCAATTTATGTTTTAAATAACAAATATTACTGAACAAAACCTTTCAACTTGGCCACAACAGAATATCCGAATGTATTACGTTCAGAACAAGCTTAGTTAGTAGTGCATTACAGATCATTCCGTGGTTCTCTTTGAGTTTTTAAAAAGGGAATTTGAAATATCAAAAAAGAAGTTCATAATATTATAATGTTTTGGTATTTATATTCTCCGATGAAATATAGAAAAACAAATTTCAACATTAGATAGCTAAAAGCTAATAAATATGCCTTATAGTACAGTCATATACATTAAAGAATGTGAGGTAAGATTTATAATAATAAACTTTTCCTTAGGAGAAAAAGCAAAAGTTGCAGTGATCTTTATCTTTAGAATTTCTAATGGTACCCTTAGAAAAAGTAAAAAAATAATAATTTTTCACAGCAAAGGAGCATTATTGAGCAGAGCAGTCATATCTGCCAATGATAAATAAAAAGAACATAATGGTCCCTACATATATGTATTACATTGGAGAAAATATGCCAACTGTTTTGAACATTTGATTTAATAGTACTTTTATTTGAAATATATTAACTACAAATATTTTGTATTCTGATGGAAACTGGCTACTATTTGGAAATATACAAAATGGCATTTCAGTCTAGAAACAATTTCAAAATTGCCATTAATTTTTTTTCTTCTTCACCTAGTGTATTATCATGCTTAAGAGTGTGGAGAGGATAGAAAAAGATCAAAGACCAGGTGACCTTGTTCACAGAATTGATTTTTCTAATCTCCAAGGTGTAACTCCTTGCTTAAACATGCAACTTTCTTCTATCTCATATAAACGATTGATTTATTTTTCCTTTCTATAAAACACATATTTTAAAAAGCACATATTCCTGCTAAAATCAAACCTTCCCATCTTGAAAAACGTTCTTTGCTTCTATTCCTGGTCTTCTAATTTTTAGGATGATTTATTACCTTTGTTTGATTCACCTTTGGAGAACAAACAAAACAGGATTAATTTAACAAAATAGAATTCTACAGATAGCTAGTTAGAATAACATTTGGTAGAATTGTGGCATTTGATCAATTTTATGCCACTGTTTATCAGCAAGGCATCCATGTTTCTGAAAAATGAAAGAAAACGTGTCTTATTTTTAAGGCACCCTCAGCATTGCTGTAGGCATACAGTATTTTTTGTAAAAATATTGATAATAAAAAGTGAAGCACATTCATAATGTGTTGTATTTATCTAGAATAAATATTAGACCACATCCATATGCTCTTTTTTGTTTGTATGCCAGCATTTTTAATTCAATTGCTTGGCTTGTGCATGTGGTCTTTTTCAAAAAACATAATTGTGTATTGCAGAGTCTGATGACATAAGACTCTTATTTATACTAATACTTGTATAACACAAGTAGATGTGATATTCTATGACAATTTTACATTCATCCCTTCTGTGCCATTAAATATACGGGATTTAGTTATTATATTCTAATCCAATTATTTACTAATGCAAATTGCTGCCATGTGATAAATTTATTTGCAACTTTTTATCCTTGAATTTATCAATATCTTACTTGTTAAAGTATTTCACTTTAGCTTTTTAAAAATATCTTTCATTTTCTTTTCATCCCTACTTTGTTGTTCCTTTTTAGAATGATTTTCAAAATTTTAAAGTGAGACACCAACGTTTATCTTTCTGATATGAGACACTTTTACAAAATTAAATAATATCCTTAAACCTATTGATCTTTTAACTTTAAAGTGTATTTCTTTACTCATCATTTCACTTTTATCCTTACTTCTCCCAACAAATACAGATAATATTGTAATTAACTAAATAATATTCCTTTCAGAATCATCAGTGTGACTGAATTCATAGGAAAAGAGATGCAATTCTATCCCAAAATCTATGCCACATCTCTCCACCTCTTCAACTTCCTACTTTACATTCCAGTTACCTGTTACCCTACTCTACATTCTTGTTTTATTTTGTTGTTACTCATATCACACATCACTTTATAATGTATTATAATTTACTTATCTGTTGTATTGCTTATTTTCTCCTTGTGCCAACGGAAGTGTAAACTTCATGACGTTGCAAAACTTCACTTGCTTTATTCACTCATCTAACATACAGTTGCAGTCAATGATTTGCGCTCAATATTTATTCAGTTAATGAAAACATTTGCCTTTCTTGAAACTTCATCAAATATATGCCTGATGGTTAACCCCATAATGTGCCTGTCCAGCCCATTCCTATCTAAACTTAAAAATGAACAATGTTTAGGTTCAAGCTAGGAGACTATTATACATTATTTAATTAATTGTGGCTTCACCACCACACAAATTAATTCAGACACTTATATATCAAATTGAACTCCTAAAAATTTTCAAAGCTCTCAGATAAATTCTGAGACCACCACATAAAATCAGAAAGAATAATCTTCTTGTGTGTTTCTTGTATCAAATATGTAAACAAATTAATAAAAGTAATTGGAATTCAGGCTAGGACCACTGTGATAAAGAAAGGGAGGGGACCCACTTACAGGGAAGGTTGACACTGGATACGTCTGAGAGAGACATGTAATCAGAAGATTGAAGTAGTGGAGTGTAACCCTATGTGGTTACAAATACTGGTAGGGCCAAGGTTATAATCTCATATAGATCTTGGTAAGAAATTTTAATGTTATTCTAAGGCTGTAAGTAGTATAACTGGGTGATTCAAAATCCCACTGAAGATAATTCTCTACTTAGCTATTTCTTCAATTTTCCATAGCAGAAGATAGTGTAGAGATACTTTCGTTCTATACCTAATTTGTTGAGCGTATTTATCATGAAGGGATGTTGAATTTTGTCAAATGCTTTTTCAGCATCTATTCAGATAATCATAATGTCTTTGTCCTTGAGTTTGTTGATGTGATGTATCACATTTATTGACTTTTGTATATTGAACCATCCTTGCATCACTGGGATGAATCCCATTTGATCACATTGTATATTTTTTAAATATGTTGCTGCATTCTGATTGCTAATATTTTGTTGATAATTTTAGCATCTAGGTTCATCAAGGACATTGGTCTGTAACTTTCTTTTTTTGTTGTGTCTTTATCTGATTTTGGTATCAGAGTTATGTTGGCCTCGTAGAATGAGTTTGGGAGATCTTACATTTCATATGGAATAGAAAAGACCCCAAAAAGCCAAAGCAATCCTGAACAAAGAAAATAAGACATAACACTACCTGACTGCAAATTATACTACAAAGTTATGGTGATCAAAACAGCATGGTACTGGTGTAAGAATAGACATTCAGACCAGTGCAGTAGAATTCATAACCCAGAAATCACCCCTCAGGCTTAGAGCCATCTGATATTGGACAGTGGCAACAAAAATCTACATTGAGGAAAAGACTGCCTCTTCAACAAATGGTGCTGGGAAAACTGGATATCAATACGCAGAAGAATGAAACTAGATATGCACCTCTCACCATACACTAAAATCAACTCAAAATGGAATAAAGACTTAAGTATAAGACCTGAAACTGTAAAATTACTAAGGGAAAATATAGGCAAAACACTCCAGCAATGAGGTCTGGGCACAGGCTTTATGAACATGAGCCAGAAAGCACAAGTAACAAAATAAAAAATAAACAAATGGAAATGTAACAAAGTAAAAAGCTTCTGCACAGCAAAGGAAACAATCAACAGAGTGAAACAACAACTTACAGAGTGGGAGAAAATTTTTCCTAACTATGCATCTGACAAGGGATTAATATTCAGAATATACTTAGAACTTAAACAATTATACAGTAAAAAAAACAAATAACTCAATTAAAAAATGGGCAAAAGAGCAGAATAGACAGTTTTGAAAGGAAGACATACAAATGGTCAACAGGTACATGAAAAAATGCTCCATATCACTAGTCATCAGTGAAATGCAAATTAAAACTACATTGAGATACCAACTCACCCCAGTTAGACTGGCTGTAATCAAAAAGACAGAGAATAACAAATACTGGAAAGGGTGTGGCGAGAAGGGAACACTCCTACACTGTTGGTGGGACTGTAAATTAGAATTACCACTATGGAAAACAGTATGGAGGTTTCTCAAATAACTACAGATAGATCTTCCATGCTATCCAGCGATCCCACTTCTGGGTATATACCCAGTGGAATGGAAATCATCATGTCGAAGGGATACCTGCACACCCATGTTCATCGCAGCTGTATTTACAATAGCCAAGACATGGAACCAACCTAAATGGCCATCAATGGATGACTGGATAAGGAAACAGTAGTATACATACACCTTGGAATACTACTCTGCCATGAGAAATGAAATACTTCCATTTGCAAGAACATGGATGAGCCTGGAGAAACTTATGTTGAATGAAATAAGCAAAGAACAGAGGGATAAATACCACATGTATACTCACTCATAAGTGACAGCTAAGAGAGAAAGAAGGAAAGAAAGACCACAGTAGTGGGCTGCATTGGACTTGCAGAGGGAGGGAACATTCCTTGAGCTACAAAGTAGAGGGGGGAAGGGGGAGGGGGCGGGAAGTTGGGGATAATTGGGTGGGGGACACCCAGTACAAAATCAATTTCTGGTAATGGGTAAGCTGCCAGTATGAATCTGGCCCTCACATCATGGGCACAAGGGGTGAAAATCAACTTTGTATCTCATAAATATTCATAATTTTAAAAATAATAATAAAAAAAATAATTAGATTTTACTCAGTCTTTGGCTAAACTCTATGATTGCTATTTTTTTTTTCATTGTGGTAAAATGCACATAACACAAACTTTATCATGTTAAGCATTTTTAAGTGTATAATGCAGTACTGTTGACTATACATACATGACTATAAAAGATCTCGTGAACTTCTCCATCTTGCAACATTGGAATCTTACACCAAGTGAGGAGTAAAAGCTATTTTTATTAAAAGAGATTTTTAATTGGCATATTATAGTTGTACATATTTAGGGGGTACAATTTGAAATTTGATACACGTATCAGCCATAAAAAGTTAAATTCTGTCATTTGTGACAACGTGGATGGACCTAGAGGACATCATGGTGGATGGACCTAGAGGACATCATGTTGAGTGAAATAAAACCTAGACAAAAAGACAAATGCAGCATGATCTCACTCATGTGTAATCTCAAAACAAAAAAACAAAAAAAAGGGGAAGTGCTATATCCTAGAAGCAGAGAGATTTATTTTTATTTTTATTTTTAAAGAAGATGAATGTCAGAGTTCTGCAGAAGGGAAAATACTTCTCCCTAATATTTAAATACCTTTTACCTATGGTTATTTTTTACCTGATACTATTAGCCATCTCTAGATTATAGCAGCAGGAGTTAAGAACTGTCATTTGGCATCAAAATGTAATTTCACAGGGCTTTTACTGTTTAATTATTATTATATTAAATAGTTATTATTAGTGTATAATAAATTATAAATAACTATATAGAGAAAATAAAAGCAATTATATTATTAATAACTAGCAAGTGGTTAGTTGTATAAACACTTTATGTTGTGATATTACATAGTAATCTAATTGGTATGGATTTTATATCTGATAATTAATCAAAGATATATGCCTCTTGATGTCCAGCAAGATGATAAAGTTTTGTAAAATTATTCAGTCTTCCTATTAAGGGTATGCTGTTTTTATTTTTGATGAAATTTTAAAATGTATATACTCAAGATAATATTATTCCTCTAATTTAAGCTTATGTCAGAAGAGATAATAGGGGCTGGCACGGTGGCTCACTCGGGAGAATGCACAGCTGGTAGCGCCAAGGCCGCAGGTTCGATCCTATATAGGGATGGCCGGTGTGCTCACTGGCTGAGCATGGTGCAGACCACACCATGCCGAGGGTTGCGATCCCCTTACCAGTCAAAAAAAAAAAAAAAAAAAAAAAAAGAAGAGATAATAGAAGCATGAGTCCATTTTTAAGAGTTATCAGTGGATGGAATGGAGTTTTATTTGGCTTTTATTTTTGATTTGGGGATATTGCAGTACAAAAACTCAGGAAAATAATGATTAAAAAAGAAACAAGGGGTGAAACATTTGCTTCCAGGAATAGTTGCCTTAAGTAGTTATAGGAATACCAAAAATATGTTTGGCAGATACCAAATATTAGGATTGACTTTGATTTCTAATGTATAATATACTAGCACTAAAATGTCCCTCTTCTATACAGTAAATTTTATTGTTGAGGCTGAAAATAAAAGAAATTCTCATATCTAGATCAATTTTTATTATTTTCTATGTAATAATATATGCTTATATATTTCTACTTATTTTATGTATTTATATATTTTTATTTCCATCAAATTAAGTAAAATAATATACCTTTATGTACATAAATTCATACGTGAATATAAATACTCATACATTCACACACATAGATATTTACATACATTCAAAAATGTATATAGACTTCCTGCATATGAAGTTGCATATGTATGTACATATTTTTATATACATATATAGTTGTATTTATGAATTACTATAAAGTTGCACAATATGTAATCTATATAGTAATCCATAAATATATACAATTATTTTTTGTCAATTAAAAATAAAATAAAGTAAATAATTTTCCAAAGAAAAGGAAAAACATATATATTCATTGGGGATGTGTGTGTGTTGTTATTACTAAAAGGGAAGTGTGGCATAAATAATAAAAGACAACTTGTGGTGATTGATTCCTAACTCTGATACTTTCTGTGTCATCTTGGACAAGGCAAATATTTGTGTCCTAGTTTCTTCATCTAAAAGGATGATGATGATGATAATGGCTTATCAAGATATTTATCCTGAGAATTAATTGAGGTAAGCCTTGTTAGTACTAAGTAAACTGTCTGCCAAATAAAAACTATATGTTTTGATTATTAAATTTGTCTTTTTTGATATATTAAATATAATCGGTAACATTATTTGTCTTACATAACACAAATTCTTGATGCTTTTAACTAAGTCGTGTTTAATAATAATACTTTTTCTTTGCTTCTTGTTACATAAAACAATAAAACTATCTAATTCTAGTCAGTTTATATTTTTAAAAGAATAAAAATCTTGATATTTAGACAGTATTAGAAATATTTATATTGCTAGTATATAATAATTTCCAAATTCTAGTATCTCTTAGCAATATATTTGAAACCAATATATTTTACGTAAAATAGATAAACATCTCTTCCTTCTGAAATAGCGTACTTACAAAATGACATAATAATTATTTATATTAGTTTCTGTTAATGCATTTTGTTATTGTATAATACTTTATTAAATGTACAAAATATTTTGCTTAATTATATACAGCTGTCTCAGTTTTTTATTTCTGCTTCATTGTTTTAAAACCAGTGTGGCATACAAAATATATATATTTGAACTCTTTGTAACACATTTGATTATCTTCCAGATTTAGGATATATTTTATATTACTTGTTACTAATTATGATATTAGATGGCAACTTCAGGGAGAAAAAAGCTAAGAATTAGACTTGCCATACATTTAATTAAAGCATTGAGATACTTATATTTTTCCTCCATCACATCAGTGTACAAATAACAGTAACTTTTGTTACATTGCGTAATATGACCCTAAGAATTACAGAATTCTACAAGTTGTAGACTCAATATGAAGTGTTGGAACCATTGTCCCTGAGGGCCTAATTTTCTTTTCTACCTTCCCTTTCTCTGCCTGCATGCCTCCCCTAGACTGTGAAATTTATGAGGCACTTGTGAAAAGTATCCAAGGAACACCACAAGCATAACACAAATAAGGAGCGAGATATAAAAAGTTTTTGTTTGTTTTTGTAGGTGGCATGGGACTCTACAAGAGTGATCACATCAAAGGTAATATATTAAACCACCAGCATCATTCTGCACAAGAACAAGCATTTTAAGGGCCATTGCTTTTCTTAATTTAGATGGGCATTCATTGTTGGAGACATTGTTAAGAGATAGACAACTAAGAATTATGAGTGAGAAAGTTTCAATTTCTTCTTTATTCTCCCTTTTTGCTCTTTTTCATGTGTTAGCTTTGTGAGTAAATCAATCAGAACCAGTAAGATGGATGCTGCTACAGATATTATAATTTGACATCAGTGTTGAGGAGAGCATGGGCATGGGATTGATATGTGTGGGGCTGCTTTAACAATGTACCACAGATTGAGTGGCTTAAACAACAGAAATTTATTTTCCCATAGTTCTGGAGCTTAGAAGTCTAAGATTGAGTAGTTGACAGAGTTGATTTCTCTAAAGGCCTGTCTCCTTGGCTTGCAAGACGACATCTTCTCCATGTGTCTTCTCATAGTCTTCCTTTTATGTATATCTGTGTCCTATTTCCCTGTTCTTATAATGCCGAAGTCCAGCTTCAGCGAGGGGTGGGTACCTGAAAAGGGATGAGGAGGATTGGCGAAAATAACAAACACAGACAGAGACCTCAATGCATCACTACGCATGTTCTCTCTCTGCAGGCTGTCAGCACTTTGGGGCTGGAGCCCAGTAGAGCATGAGACAATGCCTTTTATTTAAATTTACAACTCTGTAGGGGGGCTTTGGGTACTATTTTTATTATATCAGCAAGCTTGAGCCAATAATTCAAAAAGCACGGGGGAAACTTTTTTGGTGGTCAGCCAGTTCTTTCCCTTTGTCAGCACGTCTTGGGTGCTTCTTTTCTTGGTATCAGGTTATCAGATCAGAACCATCTTCTCATTGTCCTGAAGTTAACCTGTGACCTTTTCCTGTTGGCAAGCTGTGGTTAATATCTACCCTATTAACAGGATGGCAGTTATTGAGGTTACAAAGTGATAGACAATACTATCATATGACCTACGTATATTAGATGGAAGGGAGAGGATGGGGATGTCTTTTTTGAAGTAATTTCGCCTGTATGGGCTGCAACTCATGGTTAGTCATGAGCGGTGCTTTTGAGGCATATGTTGTTGTGGTCAATTTGTCATAAAGGGATAATTTAGAATTATCCAATTTACCCAGATCCTCTGTGGGAATGTTTAGTTCAATGACTGCAAAATCATTTGTGTTATTTTTAAAATCTTTTGGGGATTTAGAAAACTGCCACGTTAACCAAAACATCGAAAGAGAAAGCAAAAGCAGTACCACAGAGCCAAGGCAGCAGCCCTTATGGTTTCAGCAAGTGCTGTAGCTGTGGCCTTGCCAACAGCTCTCCCTCAGGCAGCCTTGCCAACTCAGAGAGGGCAGCCCAAGCTGATTCCTTTAGGATCCTGCCATGGCATGGACCGCGCCATTATAAGAACACCAGTCATATTGGACTAAGGCCCTAATCTAATGACCTCACTTTTACTTAATTACCTCTTTAAGGGTAATTTAAATACCTAACTCCAAATACAGTCACATTCTGAGGTACTGGGGTTTAGGACTTTGACTTATAAATTTGTGAGAAAGGGAGTGAACAGAATTTACCCTATGACAACTAACATTGGCTTATCATCCTGTATGTAGGGCCAACATTAAATTAGCCAGTGAGCAGGGGCATTGCTATTTAGTACAAAAATATTTGACAGGGTGCTTTACACTGAGAAACTTGTGAGAGTGGGAAAAGTAAGGCTGAGTTCAGGGAGTCAGAAAGGAGAGAATTTATAAAAGAATTACAGGAAAAGATGCAGAGGGACGCCACTGCAGATCTTACTATTTGTAAACAATACAAATAATATAAGACTGGTAGAAGAGCCTGAAGGAAATTACAACTATTTCAAGTTTTCCAGAAAATTATAACTGATTTTCAATTATTACGATAATGTGAATAAAATAATAGTAGGTAAGGCTGAAATATCATATCCCGTAAGTTGTAATTTAAGCTTTTTGAAAGGTTGTTCAGGGACACCTCTCAGAGTTGATGTGGAGTTCAGGATTCAAAGAATCTTTATAGATGTCAAAAATATTTAGGGCTCTGGCATTCATGTCAGAATGAAGAGTGCAAGGATAACTAGTCTACAAAACTGTCAGTTTATGATTATAATTCAGCAAGCATATAGATGTGTTATGCTGCATCACTATTTTCTTCTAGTGCTTCACTAGAAGTACTTTCATAGTGGTAAAAAATAAGGGCACTGGTACTAGATTGCCCAGGTTTAGCCTCCAGTGTCATAAGTGGGAGCAAAGAGACAAAGAAGAAAGGAAAGAAAGACCATAGTGCTGCATTGGACATTCAGAGGGAGAGAACATACCTAGGGATACAAAGTGAAGTGGGAAAAGGGGGATGGGGAGGGAAGTCAGGGATAATTTGGGGGATAATTAGGTGGGGGACATGGGGTGTAATCACAATTTGTGGTAATGTACATACAACCAGTATGGATCTGGCCATCATATCTTAGGCACAATTTGCTTTTTACCCCATGAATCTACATAACTGTATTAGTCTGTTTTGTGTTGTTATAACAGAAATACCTGAAACTGGGTAATTTATTAAAAACAGAGGTTTATTTGACTTAGAGTTGTGGGACAGTTTGCATCTAGTGCAGGCCTCAGGCTACTTCTACTCATGGTGGAAAGTGGCGAGAGAAAGAGAGAGAGAGAGAGAGATGCCAGGGTCTGTTAAACAACCCGTTCTCGTAGGACCTAATAGAGCAAGAACTCACTCAGGCCCCCCTCCCCCACGGAGAGCCTTAATACTTTCATGAGGGATCCGCCCCCATGACTCAAAAAGCTTCAAACACTGCCACATTGGGGATCAAATTTCCACATGAATTCTGGGAGGACAAAACATCCAAACTTCATCAATAACCAATAAAAACAAAACAAAACATTAGAAAAAAAGAAAAAAACAACTGGGGTCAGGGATATGTTTTTCTGTTGTTTTGTTTGTTTGTTTGTTTGTTTTTTCTTAATTTTATTTTGTTGATATACAATGTGGTTGATTATTGTGGCCTATTACTGAAACCTCCCTCCCTCCTCCCTCTCCCTCCTCACACCCAACAATGTCCTTTCTGTTGCTATCGATTTTGAGATGGCATGAACCTGATACAGTGATTGTAAGTTAGTGGTTTTTAAACTTTAAGAATGTCTATGTGAATCACCAGTTATGTTTAGCAAAGGTACAGATCCTGAAATATTACCATCAATTGATTTTATTCGATTAGACTGTGTAGCGAAATGGAATATATATCTTTAAATAGGACCCCAAGAGATTTTGTAAAGATTATTTTGAGAATATTAGTAAATTCTATTTAGTCTATATTTTTTTAGAATAACAATGGGCAACAGAAATCCTCTGTATTAGATATCATGTTAGATTTTCTTGATATAGTACAGAGCGTGCAATGTAGACGTTTTCTCTAATGAAGAAATAACTCTATCATTGGAGAGAGAGAATTTTTTTAATAGTAAAACAAATATATCA
This sequence comes from Cynocephalus volans, assembly GCF_027409185.1. Lineage (NCBI taxonomy): Eukaryota > Metazoa > Chordata > Mammalia > Dermoptera > Cynocephalidae > Cynocephalus > Cynocephalus volans. The sequence goes on along the minus strand of NC_084466.1, from coordinate 43,139,552 downwards.
ACCAATATCATTACAAAGAAAAAGAGGTATCTCTGGACTTCCTTTTCTTCTGATCAGGGTTGCACATTCAATGTCACAATCTACATATAACTAAACTTTCTAGTTCAAGATATTATCTGAAGTAATCTTATACCTGATTTTATCTAATAGGTAAATTCTAACAAGCATGATTAAAATATAAATTTATTCAGTAATCTTAAGTGTGAGAATTTTTTTCTCTAAAATCCAAACATTTTTCAAAAAATAAGGCCAAAATTCACAATGAAGGTTATCATTGTATTATCATTTCATGTCCCATTCTTAAACATTCAAGTAGAAAAATTTTTGATATATTTTTGATTGTTGCAGAATTCCCCTCAGAATCAGAGAAAGTATAGTTCGTTGTCATGTGAAATATAAGATTTTTTTCTTCACTGGGTTCTTGGGCAGTTACCTCACCTGAGATGAAATAGAGTTCATCCTACAAAATTTTTGTGAAAACAAAGATGCTAAGCTTTAAAAAGATCTAAAAATAAATCTCTCTGGTTAGCTTCAATGATTAGATATAAAAGATGTTGACTGTCTTCAGCAGGTGTAGTTATGTATGAGTCATGTCCAAAGGAGATCTTTCTGTATAATATGCTATGTGCTAAATGCTCAATTAAATCATATCTGCCATGGGAATCAAAGATATTTATGGGAAAATAAAGAAATGTGTTGGGAAGCTCAGACATTAAAAACACTCCACTTCTTGGTGACATTTCTATCTCCTATTTCCTATAAATTAGTCAATTTTAAGTACAGAAATAATTTGAAAAAGTGGGCACAAAAGGAGTGGCAATTACTGATTCCCCCCTCAGTCTGCCATTCTATGTCTTTATCATTTTAAAGCCTTGACCAAGAATAGCCAATGGAGCACTTTAAGACCAAGATAGATTATAGGCTTGATACAGAATATTCCCAAAGTAGGAGATATGTAAATACACTTCAAGACAAAATAAACAATCATCATATATGCTAATAATTTAAAAATACCATTTGCTTTAATATAACCAAAATCATGTTAAAATGCCAATTAAAGGAAGTCTATAACCCAATAATTCTTTGTTGGACTCAAGAATTTTCATTTTTAACAAGTATTTAAATCCAGATTGGTAAGAAAAAACAAACTAGGCCAATTGTTCTTAAACTTGGATACATATTAGACTTACCTGCAGCACTTAAAAAAATACGAATGCCTAAGCCTGCTCCCAGAAATTTTAACTTCATTATTTCTGTGAGGATTGTGCATCAGTATGTTTTAAATAGTCTGCAGGGGAGTGTAATGTGCAGACAGTTTTGAGAGTTTGATATTTCTTCAACCAGCACATGCTCCACCTACCTTTCCTTTGTACCTCTCTGACAGCAGTCATAAGCCTTACAGATTTCTGCTGTTATCTCACTTTCTTTGAAAAAACAAGTCTGTAAATCATGTGCATTGAAATGTAAAGGAACTTTGAAATTAATCAGGAAAATTGGGTTGTAATCAGAATTCTGCACTTTGTAGAGCCAGGCTTTCTGTCTTCTGTTCTTCATATGCATAAAGATTAGTGGTGAGATGAAATGACACCTGTGGTACTTGGAAATAAAAAAAAAAAAAATCTGTAACAAAAGGCCATTAAACCAACAAAATTATCTTTTATCCTCGAAATACACCATTATCTCATTATTGTATTAATGCATGGACAGTATCAAATTACTATTGTTAAAAATCAAAGTAGACAAATCATTTTAAAAAGTTAAATTTTAACATTTTTGTAGAAAGTTCCATAAAGTCTCAATAGCTACATTAATCTTTTTGTAAAAAAGATTGAATTTATATGTTTTATGTAGTTTCCTAAGTTGAAGAACGCTAAGAGAGAAAGAAGCTATAAATTATAGTATGGAGGATTAGAAATCCAGGCTCAGAAAAAATCTTAAAGAAACGTACAAGGCAGCACTAGTTTAAACAAATTAACAACCTGAAATTTTCTTTACATTCAAAAATACCTTTCTCTATATCATTAAGATCTTCAGACAAACAAAATAATGAATAATCACTGTAAGATTATCAATCTTACTATAAGCAAACCATTTATTTAACTAAATAATTAGGTAAAATATTTTATACAGAATTTAAGTTCTGTTTTTGATTATTTCTTCCTGAAAGGTGAGATGTCGTGAACACATACCAATATCTTTGAAGAAGGTAAATGTATCCCTCTCTCAGTAACTGCTGAAAGAGAATGTTGAATCTGGTTGTCATATTTAGATATATTAAGAAACAGAACCAATAGAGTAAATTGAACACAAGCCCAGGCTAGTGCTGACACAAATGAGTGAGGGGGAGTTGGGATACTGGCAGGAAAGGCAGACTAGAAATCCTCATCATGCGAGGAGGAGCATTAAGATATCCTTTAAATGTTTTTAAAAGTTCAGGAATAGAATAGGCAGAATTATGTTTCCCATAACTATGGAACAATCCACGGGTGTTAACTGAAAAAATGAATCAGCTTACACTAGTTGTAAAGTGCGAAACTTGTATTTAATTTTGTGTGTGCATTTTCTATCTTGTATTGGGGTGAACTCTGATACTATTTATGTTAGGGAAAAAATTTTACAAAGTCGTCATATTTGTCGGGAATTTTAAACTTTATTTTCTCGCTCTCTCTCTCTCCCCCCCCCCAATTTTAAACTTTATTTTCTCTCTCTCTCTCCCCCCCCCGCCAAAAAATAAAGACATGTTTTTGCCTGATTTCCCATGACCTCAGGATTTTATGACTACCGCACTCTCTTTCTTCTACATATTAGAGCTTCCCTACCAATAAACACATACAAAGAAAACACCCACAATAGCAATCACCTGAATGGCAAGAACTCTTTACTCTCGCAAAGAACAGATTTTTTTTTTTTTTGGTCTTTTTTGTGACCGGCAGCACTGCGCTCAGCCAGTGAACGCACCAGCCATCCTTATATAGGATCCGAACACGCCGAGGGAGCACTGCTGCGCTCCCAGCGTCGCATTCTCCCAAGTGCGCCACCGGGTCGGCCCTCAAAGAACAGATTTTATCTAGTTAGTGGTCACTGTTGAGGGAATTGGAGGTTGGAGTTTGAGGAGTTCCTGTTACATGACATAGTAGCAACAGAACAAGCCAAACCAAAATAAAATAAAATAAAACATTAAGTCCTCCCCCTCTGCCCCACCATTTCTGACGACCTTAGAAACTGATCTCAGGGCTTGTTCTGGCCACTTTCTACTTTTTAAAAATTCATTGCCCAGTCCCACTCTTCCCTGGATTCTTTTCAGCGTCAATGTGCTCTTTAAGGGCTCTTTTTTGCCAGTCCTCTGGGTAGCACAAATTCTCCTCTGCTTACTATGTTAAGCAAGTTGGTTATGCATAAGGTCTATGGAAAATTTGCATATGGGAAACCTCTAATGCACCAGAAAAAAAGAGGTGATATCGGTAGCATTACATATAACAGAATTCTTCCCATTTAAAGTCCATTTTTTTCTTGCTACAGTAAAAGTAATAGTAACAAGGTAACAAATAACACATACTGGCATTTACGGACTCCTATCCTAGTGTTCATCATATAACCCAAAGAGGCCCTGGTATAAAGGTAATCTTTGTGCATGATTCTTTAAGGTGTGTGTTATATGAAACCATGTTCTGTTATGAACTCAGCCAAGCAGAACAACTCATGCAAGGTACCTCGTTGTGTTCCACCAAATAATTAAAAGATTCACTCAAAATGATATAAAGTTATTATAGTGACAACCAAAATTTAGATTAACAAATTATGACTAGTTATAAAATACTAAATTTTGTAAGAAATTAATTTAATCTTCAAATTAAATTATTCATGAAAATAGTAACCATCATGTTTTGGGTTTTGGGTATTCTGATTAATCAGACATGGTGTTTGGTATAAGGTTAACTCATGATTTCTCATCATTCTCAACAAGCATGCAACACAAACCATTAAAAAATAAAATTTAATGGTAATAATATAAACATCCTTTGATAATTCAGAGATCTAAAACCATCATGGTAAGGAAGGTGAAATTTATTAATATCAGTTACAACTCTGAGGAAAGATCCTTATTTATAAAGATTTTTCTGTGAAGAAATTCTGCCAACTTAAGTGTATTTAAAATTCATTTTAAATTTTAAATTGTAATTGGTTAAGGAAATCTGCTATAATGAGTAGGGTAATAGAATAGGAACAAACAATTTTTGAAATTTCTGGAAAGATTTTTAAAATCATTCAGAAATTAATAATACAATTATCTATTTACTGTCTCTTTTAACTTTGAATCTTCATTGGAATACATTTATCAATAATATTACCCTAATACATTTGATCATGTTTAGAATAAATTTCTTTAATATTTATAAAATATCTCCTGCATACCCATATTGATAACAGTACATTGGGGTCGAATTCAAGAAAATTAAGGTCTGGTGATAATTCAGTAGTATTTGTAACTACTATCAGTGAGCTACTTGATATGATGAAAAGACGAAGAGCAGAGGGATGCCCATTATGCTAGCTGTGTCAGCTTGGTACTTCTTGAAAATTTGCACAAGCCATGAAAACCACCTGTTTGCTACCCATAGGGAGCTGCTTGATTTGGAGCAGAGAATGGACAAAACTATGTCCCAGGGCTTTGTCAGAAACATTGGCAATCTCAGTGTCAAATGAACTTGGAAGGCTAATGTCCCAGCAAGCATGAGGTTGCAATTCTAGTTGGGGCAAGTAATGGGTTGGCAGACTAACCAGAAATTTAGCAGGGAAATGAGAGCAATGAAACAGCCATAGTAGCCTTTTTAAGCTCACACATATCTTGGTTGTCTACATACAAACTCAGAAGAGAATAGAAGGTGCCCTAGAAATACACACGTGCTTTCAGAATATGACGTCATATGCACAGGCAAAGGAGGCATGAATGAATGTGGGAGAAAATAGAAAACCAGGACAGGATAGTAATCTGACTAAACTTATTTCTTGGGTTGCTAATTCCCACACAAATCCATGGACAAAAAGTAGAAGCCTTACTAAAAGTGACTCTTAGACGATTCTGATACAGAAATCACCCCTAGTAAAGGGCAGGCTTAAAATGCATGAACACACACACAAATGCACAAATACAAAAATAAAAACTGAAGAGAGATATCAGTGGCTATCTATCACAGGGTAGGACAGGTTCCATAGAATTAGTTCAGACAAGTTGCTAAATAAACAAGCAAAGAAGTCAAACCATAGCAGCAATAATGATAACCCCATTTTAATATATACTGTCTAAAATGTCCATTTTTCAATAACAACAGAGAAATTCACATGCAAAGAAAGAGGAGATTTGTAACACAGGGAAGAAAAGAAGCTAACAGAAACAGTCTTCGAAATTGGGTTAATAATTTTTTTCTTTTGTGATATATTATTAATCAAATTTAAAAAAAAGAAACCATATATTATCTCACACCTGTTAGAATTGCTACTCTTAAAAGGATGCGAGGATGTAGAGAAAAGGGAGCGCTAATACACTGTAGGTGGGAATGTAAATTAGTACAGCCATTGTGGAAACAGTATGGGCATTCCTCAAAATATTAAAAATAGAACTACCATATAGTTAGTAATCCCTCTACTGGATCATATAGCCAAAGAAAATAAAATCAGTATGTCAAAGAGAAATCTGCACTCCCGTGTTCATTGCAGCATTTTCACAATATTCAAGATATGGAAATAACCTGTATCTATCAACTGATAAATGGATATAGAAAATGTGGCATATATACACAATGAAATACTATTTGGCCTTAAAAAGTAATAAAATCCTATCATTTGCAGCAGCATGGATGTAGCTGGAGGACATTATGTTAAGTGAAATAAGCCAGGCACAGAAAGACAAATATCAAATAATCTCACTCATATGTGGATTCTAAAAAAGTCAAACTCATAGGAACAGAGAGTAGAATAGTGGTTAACAAGGGTTGGTGAGAGGTGGAGAGGCATTGGGAAAATGTTGGCCAAAGGATCTAATATATAACAAGGTGACCATAGTTAATAACAATATATTATATGCTTGAAAATTGCTAATAGATTTTAAGTATTTTAAGTATTCTCCTTAGAAAAAACTGGTAAGTATGTCAGGTACTGCATGTGTTAAACAGCTTAATCTAACCATTTCACAATGTCTACTTATGTTAAAACATCATGTTGTACACAATAAATTATTCAATTTGTATTTGTCTATTTAAAAAATAAATATGAAAAACTGGAAAAAGAGCAACTTAAACACAAAGTAAGTACAGGTAAGAAAATAAAAATTATAACAAAAATAAATGAACTAAGCAACAAAATAAAAAGAGAAAACAATGAAAGCAAATATAATTCTTTGAAAATATTTTTTAAAAAGAACTGGCAAATCTTTAACTTAACTGACCATGTAGAAAAAGAGAGAAGAAAAAATTAGCAAAATCAGGAATGTAAGAGAAGATATCAGTACTGACCTTATAAGAATTAAAAGGATTATAAAGGAACATTGTTAATAATTTGTTTTTTATTAATGTAGCATGAATGCCAAAAATTCAGATATATATAATATAAATAATTAATATATATGAATAATAATATATCTTTTTATTTATTTGTTGAACATTTTTATTTGCTTTATTAATTTTGGGCACTCTGGATTTTGTACATTTTTTTCCTATATTGGCCTATCATACATTATAATATTTATATTGAGGCATATTATATATATGAACACATGTATATAAATGCTCATAAATGACTTAATTATATGTTAAGCTTTTACTGGAAATTTGTTGTGACATTTTTCCTGAGACAGATTATTGCCTTTTAAAATACATTTAAAATACATTTTAGCCACATAAATTTCAATATTTGTTTCATTCATTTTACCAATTTTTGTGTTTAAAATATCTGTATTTTATATCAGGTAACAAAAGGCTTTCCTAGCCCATGCTTGAAAGTTTATACATCATCTCTCTCTCTCTTTTTTTTTTTTTTTTGGCATTACTATGCTTGTATTTAGCACATTCACATATTTACTGTTTTTTGAAATCTACAGATATACTAAGATTTTTGAGGTTTATTGCTTTGCTGTTGGTTTTCTTGCCTTATTTGTTTTTTCCCATTTTTCATTCCTAGTGTAGGTTAAAGATTGGCTTTCAGCCAATTCACCTTTCTGCCTATTCTAATAAAATACTTATACTAGTCAAATAATTAAATTTACTTGGGTGGGCAAATATAATATATCTAAAGTGTAGATTTATAATGTTTGACACATTTAATACAAATACATAGATTTATTTACTCCTTAGATGCTTCTTCCATTTATTCTTTTTTCAAAATTATGTTCTGCAAATAAGACTTTACTTAATCCCAGAGGTTTTTCAGTAGAAAATTAAAGTGCATGTATATAAATATGTAGATATGCAGATTGATATATTTTCAAATAACAAATCATCTTTCTTATTTTTAAGATCAGCTCATGCATAATTACAATTCAGCATTAGTAAAATTATCATAAATTTACAATCTAAACATAATTAAAGTCATTATGAATGTTAACAGTATCTTATACCGTGTAATGAGAAACAATTTTGGTTTTCCTTTCCATTTGGTGACTAATGCTAATAATTCATTTATTTTTAATTTGTACAGATTTTCCCATTTGGCATTTGGCTTTGACATTTTTAGTTACTAATTAGGAATTAATATAAGGTGTGTGGGGAATTAATAAGTGTTTTCATTATGCTGATGAATACACATTTGCTAGGGAATTAGTTAATATTATTCCAGCCACAGTAAGGATACATACCATCTGCATAATCCACAGATTGCCCTCATGTAGGCACACTCCTGATATTTGTTTCCATTGTTTCTTTAAAACAGTGAATTTGTGTTATCAAATTTACTTCGATTTCAAATTAAATAGGTAGCATACTTCAGAAATCAAATTTGTCAGTAACCATCAGTATTAAGGTATTCTTCTGATGTAAATATTTTTAAGATCTGTTTCAAGATTAATTTGACTCCAGCATATTTTTCACAGATGATTTGAAATTATTTGACTAGTTTAAGTATTTTATCAGAATAAACAGGGCAGTTAATCAGCTAAAAAAAGTAGCATTTTATGATTAATTTCATCAGCACAAACATCATCCTATCATGTTTAAAGGTATGGTTTATAATTAGCTTTACTTTTTCGCATGAATGTGATTTTTATATGTTAATTCTTCTTAAAACAGAACCTCATACTACTTTGTTTTACAATTAAGATATATTAAAATGTTCGTGTTTTAATAAAATCTCTGGATACTTATACTTAATTTAATTCAATAAATAAATAGTGATCTAATAAACTTTAAAACAATGAGCCACCCTCATATAACTTCAGAGATATTAATGTATGTATGTCTACATTTTATATCAGTTTATATACAAATAAATATATGAGTATCTCTCTGTGTGTGCTATATGTGTGTGTGTTTTGTGCAGATTTGTAGCCAACTAACCATACCTACATCTGTGAAGCTATTCAGAAGACATATAAATATTTATTAATGAACAAATATTAGGAAACCATTTTTCAGCTCTAAATGCCTTGAAACATTTTGAGAAAAGGGAGAATTCACTGACAATTAAATCCCAAATAGAATAATAATCAAAATAAAGTCAATAGAACTGCCTCTTTTTTTGTTCCATTTACAGTGATACAGACTACTGTTAAAAGTAGCCATCATATCCCATATCATATGATCTTGTATATGAGGTATGTTGTTTTACGCAGTGACTCCCATGATATACTCCAAAAAAGATTATTGAGGTTGCACAGTAAATGCCATGATTATGCAACTTTGCCATTTGGAATTTTATTTCCACACTAAATTCAAAGTATTTGCATTTCTAAACTTTGAAGCACACACACACACACACACACACACACACACACACACACACACACACACACAAAACATGCAATAAATACAGTGAAACAACACTGGGAGTCCCAGTACAAATGTCATTGGCCAAGACAATATGAAGCATATGAGAAAATATTGGACATAGAAAGAAATTAAAACAGGCTGCCATTATAGGATGTTCATACTTTCCTGTGTTCATTGTTGCCTAGACATAATTACTGAGTTTCTTTCACCTTCAAAAGTGTGCTGGTTTGAAAGATAAGTTCTGTAATTCTCCTAAATATTTATCACCAGTTTCTGGACAAGGAAAAATAGAAGTTAGCCTAAGAATTTACTATATCTACTGTCCAAGTTATTTTCAGACACTTTAGAGATGGGTTTAATTTGGCATGTCATTAAGAGGGTCTTTCTCAATCCAAGATTATAAAAACTCTTTCCCAATGTGATGGGTTTATGTTGAAGGAGTAAATGCATACAATGCAAATACTTAACTTGGCTTTTTTTCCCCAAATGCTTACTAGATTATTATTTATTTATCAAATTAAAAACCTTCTGTAAGGAAAATGAAAATAGTTTACACTAGAACAGCTTAGTCAGGCTCACTCACCTCCTGTTTTTTACATATGGACATGATTCAGCATGATTGTTAGAAACAAGTTATATAAAAGTAGTGTAATTGTGCATGTGTGCCCATTTACTGACTCAGCATGTCTGTTGTAATTATGTTATGCACTTGGCTTGTGGCCACTATAGTATACTTGTAATATGAAAGAGACAGCTGCTCTGAACTGCTAGTCATCAGAGCATGCAGGGTCAGCAGAGGGGAGGCAGAGATTGTTCCTGAGAATAAAGCATATCTGTGTAGTTTGCATCTGCAATAAAGTATGTCTACCTTGCCTAATGTTGCCAGAATCTTCTTTCAACTACCTGACTTGTGACCTGCACAGGAAGGGACAGAGGATTCTGATATTCTGGCTCAACACCCCATCCTTATGTGAAGAGTTTATATTGAAGGCTTGTAGTAAAGAAGAGGCAAGAGATGGATTACAACAATTAGTGGACATGACCTCTGGATAAGAATAAATGTAGAAGAAAAAAAGATTTAGATTTTAGATAAATTTTAAACTAACCTGGATAACCACCCAAATTGAAAAAAAGGTCCTTAAATGGTGACAGAGATTTCCAAAGAATTCCTTACATATGACTAGAAATTATTCTGTATTATGCAGACAGTATATTTAGGAAAAGAGAAAAATCTGGGGCATGCACCTTCCTTCAGGAATTTAGTAGTAAACATTATCTTGCTGGAAATGTGGCTGATGAAGAAATGGATATATGAGTAGAAATCTAGATGGAATTAAAAATGAACAGGGTGGGCGATACAAGAAATTTCCTCTTCTTTATAGCTTTTTGAGAAGGATGTAATTAATAAAATTAAGTGTAAAGATTGCCTTTAGACAGGAGAGATCCTCCTGTGACATGAAAAAAAGGAAACAAGAATGAACATGGTTAAAAATTGTGTAATTGCAACATTTTTGATTTTAGGAGATTACATGGATACTGTTCTCCATTTTGTCTAGAAAATGAGAAGCTACGCTTTCTGTTTTTATGAAAGGTATATATAAGTTAAGACAGTGGCAAAAATAGGAAAAGTTGTTTAACAGTATAAAAAGAGGCTAGCAATTGAGAACAAGTAAAGCAATTAACAAGTGGACTGAAAGAACATTTTATGTTGGTTCTGGGATAATTACATTAAATGTTAGCATGCAGGGGGACTGGCAGCTTAGAGTTGATTATTCTCCTAAATGCAGAAATTATTGTTCTTGGATTAATCAGTTGAACCTCATATCTGTGATGTGATATGTGTAAAATTTTCATATCGATCTATGTTAAACTGGCAATAGTTATAAAATTATAAAAAGATTAGTATGATTTTTAATTATTTTTCTTTTGTTGTTCTGGAATAGTACTGAGTAGTATTTTATAAATGGTTAATATAGGTATTAACTCTTTTGCATTAAAATCTGAGAAAAACTTATTTTCTTTTTTAAAAATATATTTTCCTGTGTTTTAATATCTTAGGTCCAATTTAAACTACATCTTCCTTTAAAATGCAGCTTTCTGACATGAAAAGATTTTTCTCTTCCTGCTGTCATTTTGTATCAGGAGGGAAGTTGTATTAATTTAAGAGCAAATCCTTTTGTTCTCTACATTTTATGCTCCACATCCAAAATCTCAACCTGTGGATTACAACAATTTTTCCCTCCCTGAGAATGTGTTTTCTTGTAATACAGAAAGGGAAATGAAAAGGAAATTCAAAATGTCCAGCTGTTTAAAAACTGAAAAGAAACAATTTGCTTCTGCTCAAAATGTATGTGTTATCGTTGAGTGAAGATTAGGGCAATTAATGTTAGTTGTTTCCCTTACCTGAAAAATCAATCAGGCAGTGATGATATCATCAGGTACATCAAAGGTTTTAAAGAAAACACAGTAAACAAGACTTAATTATTGCACTCGACCCGCAGGGGGTGCTCTCTAGGAACCTAAACTATAAGACAGATTAATTTTCCTCCCTTTATTTTTCTTTCCCTGTGGCGATTGCTATAGCAACAAAACTAAATTGTATGTGAAGCCAACATCTACACACATGATTAAGGCAAACACCTGCTATACTGCATTTCCAGTTTTTAGTATGAAAGAAAGAATAGCCACCCAAACGAAGTGTTGAATGGTAAGTTCCGCAAAAGGTAGTTTAATGTGTATTGAACAGATCTCTCATTGTTTCAAAAGGAGAGAATCTAGGAAATATCATCTTCATTGCTATTGTCTTATACATAATAGAGTAATCCTCCTTTATGGAGTTAATTATTTTTGGTAGATAGGAATACTTGTGTAAGGAATTCTCCCCTTATAAAAAGCCTACTTTAGCAAAAATAGTGCAATTGAAATTATATTTTTGTTTTTGTTATATGATGGCTTTTGCCTTTTGTCATGTTTATATATGCCATATGTAAAGTTCATTGAGGCAAGAATATCTCTTATGTAATTTATTTTATGTGATGCAAAATGGTGCATAAAATAACAGACTATGTGACATGATGCAAAAGAAATTCTGTAATTAGCATGTTTGTAGAGATGAAAATATTATTGTCATTTTATCTAATGTAATCTATTTCTCTTAATCTCAGCATAATAGATTTTAATATATCAAATATGATTTTCAGTGAAAAATGCAATGTTTATAGTAATAAGAAGTCATATTTGTGAGTGTGCTTGTGGGTCAAGATTTATGGGCATTTTAAACTAAATATATTTGAGTGATAAGCTTCTGTCTTAATGAAAGCTCTTTTTACTGAAAATAAATGACTGCATGTTAAAAAAGATCTTTGTTAAATATAAATAAGCAGGTATTTTGCATGTAATATTTTCTTACTGATTATCAAATTTTCAAATGATTGCCTGTGATTTGGTATAGACAGCCAACTCTGTCCAGCTGAATCTATCCAACACTTCTATATTTACTTCTTTCTTCCTACAGACCTCAGATTTTCTTTCCTTTAGGCAACACTTAGATTTTATAACACTCACATAATTTGAATAAAATTTATCCTATCTTAGATCTAAGAGGGTCCCATAATAGCCTATGGTAATAAATGTTAATCCATAATGGTTGTCACCCAGGCAGTCCATGGTTTGTCCTTGAATACAGCAATTGGTTTAGGTAAGGATGTTGTCTCTATTTGATCCCACTGAAGTGAATCCAAGGTCTTTTATTATTTTTATTATTGTTATTATTATTGACTAGAGAAAATCATTGTCTCTCATCTCCTCCCCCCTTCTCTTTCCTCATGGATGAGCAAAGAAGTAATGCCACTGTCTTGGTTAATACATTGTAGCAAGTAAGTGCTGGTTATTAGATAAAGCTGACATATTGGCAAAGTGCAAATAGAAGATAGAAACAGCAGCCTGGGAGGTGAAAGCATTGAAGCATTTAGAGCAATCTAGAAGCCTGGAAAGTTTTTAAACTTTTCAGTCAAATGTTTAGTAATTCTAAATGTTTTAGTAACATATGCCATTAAATGCACTACTTGTTTTCTTTCTATCTCTCTTTCTTTCTCTCTTTCTTTCTTTCTTTCTTTCTTTCTTTCTTTCTTTCTTTCTTTCTTTCTTTCTTTCTTTTCTTTTCTTTTCTTTTCTTTTGGCAGTGGGGAGTGGCTGGCTAGCAAAGGAAACTGAACCCTTTACCCTGATGTTACAAGTCAGCACTCTAACCTGTGAAGTATGCATAAAGCAAATGTACTTCACAGGGCCTGGTTTTCCAAAGCCTTGCAGCTTCAAATATTGATCTTGCAAAGGACAGGAAAATTACCTCAGGCTATAAGTCTCTGTTGTAAGATAAAGAATTGTAACACAGCAAGATTGCTGGCTCAAAGACAGACAAGTTACTGATTGATATGTAAAGATACTGGGAAATTGCTGTAAGAAGAGAATGTTTGCTAAAATCAAGCTTTTGTTAGAGGATGGACTTAATTACATTATAGAATGTCACCTTACTGAATGTTACCAGCTTCTATTGTTAAACTTGTTTAACTGTACTTAGCAAAAACCCCACCTATGTTCTCTTCCTGGAAAATAAATGCAGGAAGAGAACCCCAATTCATGGTTAATTTTCCAAATGGAAGGAATGCCTCCATCTTGAGGGTTCCAGGAGATTAACCTCTTTTGGGGGATTCTCACTGCTCAGAAGAGATGGGCTTTGAGTAATCTTTGGTGGCTCCATCACCCAGGGGAAAAGGGGTGACAAATCCATGGGAGGCAAAGCAACACTAACCAGCTGACCTAGCTAGCCAGCCCTGCTCTACTTGTTTAATGTGGTTCGAATTAGGTCTTATGTTCCTTAAAATATAAAATCTTCTTTAATATACTACCTTTCTAAACTAAGGTATGATGAAGTTAATTCTCCAGTTTAAATTTTTTAAAAAAGTTCTTAGACCATTTGTATACTATATGTCATTATGACATGTACTAAATGCAAAGCTTAAAGATACTGTTGCAGTGGGTTACCGTGAACTCACAGGGAGAGGCAGTTCGAGGCTTAAAACAGGAAACAAAGTTTATTGATATGCTGGCATGTGGCTTAATGGAAGCTTCCTTGTCAAAAGGTTGGGCCCCAAATGCAGCAGGGCTGTTATTTTTATATTATAGCATCTCTGGGGTTTTGTAACCAGGTAAGGGGGTGATCTTATGATCTTATGTGATTATGACTTTGCATCACTGTGGAAATATACAGCGGGTGAGAAGCAGGCTGAAAAGTTCTGTTTCAGCAGTGTGTGTTAACCACAAGGCAGGGGTGCAGTACAGCTGGGCCTATATCTAGGTGGGGGTCTTGGTTATAGCATAGTCGGGCACAACATGGATGCCTATTGGCCACAGCTGGGCAGGACACAGCCGGGTAAGTACAAGTGCTTCATTCCCCCCTTTGATGCATGACCAAGGCCTCAGATGGCCTGGTCAAACAGCATCATCTTTAGCTGGTTTTTCGTCTAGAGGCTGGTACTGTCATAGTGAAAACATTTTGGCTTTTTTTTTTTTTTTTAGACTTTGGCCTCCAGGGAGGATGTGACTGTGTATCTTACCAAAGGCAGCAGGCAAGGGAGGATTAGAAAGGTATCTCTGAAGAAAAGAACAATATTAATAAGGGTTTTGAACCATTAAAAAATGCTAAACCAGCCTCTGAAGGGGCTTTTTGGGTTTTAGCCTGACTACTTTTATATTGGGACATGAGCTAGTTTTTTTTATCTTTGTCTGAGGATGCTTATACTTCTGCTTTGCATAGACCAGTTAGCCCCTGGAGTGACTAGAGCAAGGCTGTTGTCATCCAGGGTCTCCATGGCAGTTTTTGGTCCTCTTTTCTGGAGAGTTAACATGTAGGGTGAAGTGGGGTGAGGAATGCAGCCCCAAGAAGTCATGGCTGGTTTGAGTTTGCTGTGATGTATTCATGGAATGACCTCAGCTACTTTGACTTCAATAGGGACAGACAAGACAGTGAATTCCCCCCCCCACACACACACACAGGGATTTTAGGGTCTGGACTTTCCATTCTTTTACCCAAACGGAGTTACCAGGCTTGTAGGGGTGTACAGGGTGGGTAAGACTAACTGAGAGTCATTTTCCTTCCCACTGGTGAATGGTCTGCATGGTTTTTTTTTACAGCCAGGAGTGGTTGTTGTCTGGCCTCCATCAGATCATCTTGAATAGCCTTGATGAGAAGGGGAGGGCTTTCATACCGGATTTTCAAAGGAGAGAAGCCTGTGTCTGGAACAAAATCTTGGGGAGGATTTTGTTCCAGTGGAGGTGGATATTTTGTTTTTTTTTTTGTTTCAGAGTTAACTTTTTAGTTTCGGCTACCAGAAGTATTGTGGCCGCTGCTGCCCAGAGACAGGGTGGCCAGCCTCGGGCCACTCTGTCCAGCTGTTTTGAAATATATGTCATCGGGCAGTGCCAGGACTCCAGAAGCTAAGTTAGAACCTCCACTGCAATGTCCTGCTTTTTGCAGACATGTAGAAAGAAGGGTTTTTCCTAAGTTAGGCATTCTCAGTCCTGGGGCACTCGTAAGTGCCCTCTTTATGTCTATGAAGGCCTTTTGTTGAGCTGTTTTCCAGATCAGAGATTTTTTCTTCTTTTTTTTTCTTCTCCCTTTGGTTGTTTTATATGGGGGTTTGGCCAGCAGCATAAAATTAGGGATCCAGATCCTGTAGTAACCTGTTGCCTCCAGGAACTCATGAACCTGCCTTTGGGTGTTGGGGGCTGGGATGGAACACACAGCCTGTTTGTGCTCTGGTCCCAGTTGACGATGTCTTTGGGAAATATAAAACCCCAGATATTTGATTTTTTTTGAGATATTTGGGCCTTTTTCTTAAATACCTTGTAACCTATTTTTCAAAGCAAGTTCAGTCCCTTTCATGCATTCTTTGTGGGTCCTTTCAGCCAGCAACAGGTTATCAACATATTGGAGCAGAGTATATCCACTTTGTTTGACTGGAAAAGCCTATAGGTTGGAAGCCAGACTCCTGCCGAAGACATTTGGGGAGTTCTTGAATGCCTGAGGCAACTGAGTCCAAGTTAATTGTCTTTGAGTCCCTTGGTACTGTTTCAGTGGAAAGCAAAAATGAGTTGACTCTGGGGAGTCAGTCTGATGCAGAAGAAGGCCTCTTTAAGGTCCAGACAAGTGAAGTAAGTGGCATCAGCAGGCACTAAGCTCAGATTATGAAGGGCAGGGTACAAGGTGATGGTAGCTTGGTTGACTGCCCTGAGGTTTTATACCAGTTGAAAGTCTGATCCCCGGCTTCTGAATCGGCACAGAGGTGTGTTTCAGGGAGACTGGCATGGCCTTAAAAGTTAATATTTGAGGTGTCTGTCTAGATGTTTTGTATCTCTCTGGTCTTTGAGAAAGTTATTTGGGTCTGTAACATATTCAGTAGATCTTGTCCGAGTAAGGGTATTGGACAGTCTGACAGGTAGAGGAACTCATGAATGACCTCTCTTTTTCCAATATTGCATTTTCTGGGCAGCACGAAGGAAAGTTTCTGTCAGTTTTCTGTGGCTTCAACTATGGTGGTTTATTTCCAAGAAAGAGGTCCAAGGGGCTGTGTGACTACCAAATGTTCAGTGCCAGTGTTCACCATGAAGTGTATAGGTTGGCCCCCTGCCATCATTTGGACCAAGGGTTCCTGGGGGCCCAGGGAAAGGGAGTCCGGTCAGTCCTATTTACTTTCATATTGTTTAGGTTTATCCAAGCTGATGAAATCTTGCTGGGGTAAATTGGTAGCCAGTTTGCCTCGGTTGCGGTCACTTCATGGGGCTTGTCTCTTTCTCAGGGGATGGAATTGGCCTTTAGCAGTGGCCGGGAGTTGGGGACAGTTTTTTTCAATGACCATCTTCATTACAGAAGGCACATTCATTGGATCTCAGGGGTGGTCTGGAACTGGGTGTGCACCCTGTGGCAGCTGCCCTCTGATCAGCTTTTGGCCTCAGTATCAGGGCCCTTTTGGAGGTCTTGACTTTTTGGACATTGCGGTAGCTAGAGGGTCCACCTTCTTTTACTTTCTTGTTTGTCTCATGGCAGGCTTTCAGGTCCTGACTGGGGAACATCTCAGTTGTAATTTCTTGGAGTTGGGTGATATTTATGCCAGCAAACCCTTCCAGCTTTTATAGCTTGCTTGTCCCACAAAGCGGAATTGACCATTCTCTGGTTTTCAAGTTGTTCAGGGTCGAAGGGTGTGTAGAGGCAGAATGCCTCGCAGAGCCTCTCATAAAACTGACTGGGGCTTTCATCTGGCTTCTGGAGGACTTTAGAGATCTTATTCATATTGGTCTTTTTTTTTCCTTTTTTTTTTCTTTTTTCCCTCCTGTCTTTAACCCTCCCCAAAGAACCTCTTGGTAGTGTTCCAGCAACCACAGGCCCTGATTTGTGTTGGGGTCTCAGTGTTGAGCCGCGTCTGGGAAATGGGCCTGGGCATGTGCCTTGGCATTCACTGTCCCAGCTGGAGCATGGTCTTGGAGCCGCTTTAGAGCCACCTGGCTGATATAGCATCTCTCTTCTGTATTGAAGAGTCATTAGGAGCTGCCTGCAGGCCATCTAGGCAGGAGGAGATGTAGGAGTCACCGATGGAGTAGGAGGTAGAGATGGGGACCATGGGGGTCGCAGGGCAGCTGGTTCAGTCCAGTAGGGAGGTGGCAGAATAGCTGGCTTGGGGACTGCATGTAGCAGTCTTCTCTAGGTGTGAGTCTGTCCTGGGACCGACATTTCTCAGGCCAAGAGAATTTGGCAGTGTTTTACCATGCAGGCTTTTAACCAGGAGGATGGACAATGAACTAAGTCTTACCGAGAATCAATATATGGATAATGGTCAGGGTCACCCTGAGGGTCATTTCCACATTGGCCAATAATATCCCCTCTGGCTCTATGGATAAGGGAAAGGTCAAAAGACCCCTTAGAGGGCCATTCTATGTTGAAAGACAGCCAAGCTACCTCACAGAGTTCCCTGAGTTTATCAGGAGATAATTTGACACCACAGTCACCAGAAAAGCCCTTTTTAAAATTCCTCAGCATACAGGCAAGGGGAGTTTATTTGCTAGGTGTTTCTCCCATGTTTTCCATCAATGATCAGTGTCACAACAGACACTCTATTCCAATCGCTTCATCCTTTTCCAGCCGCTCACCTCGCAGTGACATTTCAGCACCTCTTGGCTTTGTTGGGACTGTATAAATCCCACATCAGGGCCTCTCTTGTGAGAGTCACCCTTAGCTTTATGAGGTTGCAATGGAACCGCGGATCAGGACTCCGCATTTGCTTTGTATCCAGGATACATCTCAGCCACACACATTCACACATTCACACCCTTTCATTCACCACCCCAAAATTACTGAAATCATGACCTGAATGGGGAATGTGGTTTCCTCCTTGAAATGGATTACTAAGACATTCCCCCCTTTGGGAGGTGATCAGGCTCCCCTTGAACTCTCATGGGAGTAGGAACCTAGTGGGACCCAGGACCTTACCTAGTCCGATGGGCAGAGCTCCCTTGGTCTGGTTCCTGTGCCTCTTTGGGATCCATTGTGCTCAGGGTTCATCCTCTGGGTCCACCCAGCGAGGTCTTTCCCGCTCACAGAAAACTGTCCGTTGGTGCCTAAGAGCGGTCTGCATCATTGGGTGTCTCAGAGGCTGAGACTAGGAGTCAAGCTATGGTTTCGACCATCCCAGATGAGCCCCCAAGAAATGTTGCAGTGAATTACTGTGAACTCGCAAGGAGAGGCAGGAAACATCAAGGCTTAAAACAGGAAACAAAGTTTATTGATATGCCAGCATTTGAGTCAATGGACTCTTGTCCAAAGGTTGAGCCCCAAATGCAACAGGGCTGTTATTATTATATTACAGCATTTCTGGGTTTTTGTTACTGGGCAAGGGGGGTGATCTTATGATCTTATGTGGTTATGACTTAGTCTCAGGGTGGAAAAGTACAGCAGGTGAGAAGCAGGCTAAAAAATTGTTTCAGCAGTGTGTGTTAAATCAAGGTGGGGGTGCAGCTACAGCTGGGCCTGTATCTGAGCAGGTGTCATGGTTGCAGCATAGCGTGGCACAGCATGGAAGCCTAATGGCCACAGACAGGTGGGACACAGCTGGGTAAATACAAGTACCTCAATACATAGAATTAAATACTGAAGATAATTGTTTCTAAATTGCTAACTTTAAATTTTTTAGATCATAACAGATTTAGATTATTTTACTTAAACCAAACTGCAGACACAAAACCTTTTACTCTTTGCAAATTGGTGTGGTCACTCAGTAATTCCACTATTGACAATCTTAACTGATTTAATCACATGTATTAATTTATTTATAAAAATCAACTTCTACTCAACAAAAGTATATTATGTAAATTTCAGAATATGACTCTTCCAACTTAAGCTCTCAGAGAAACACACTATTGATAATCTAGTACAAAAGCTACCAAATGTTTAAAAGTGCCAGTTTTAATTTTAATATTAAATCTTATTACATGCAAGTAATTACAGGCACAGTAGCTAGAGCTATGAATAAACTGGATTTTGTGGTTCTTATCTTATTGGAACTGACTAGCCACTAATAATTCAGGTATTTAAAAAGTGCACAACATTGTATGTAATCATACAATGTAATGATGCTCTGAAAGAAGTGACTAGTAACATGAAAGAGCATAATTAGTTGCTTCTCTACAGAATGAGAGTCAAGGTTCTTTCCAGAAGATGCCATTTAGGCAGAGATGCATGTGATGAATTGTGGTTTGAGAGCCACAGTGTAAGTGTGGGGGGAGCATAACAGTCAAACAGATGAACATGGTGAGGACACTTAAATTAACAAAAGAGAATAGAGATTCTCTTAATCAGGAGAAGTAAAGAGGTAATTAAATAGAGAGCCTATTAAGTAGTAAACAAGAGAGTTGCACAAAATGACACCTGAGAAGACAGCAGGAGCCAGATCATATAAGGACTCGGAGCTTCTTTAATTGTTTTGCATTTTATTATAAATCCAGTACAAGTATATTGAAAGACTTTAAGCTATAGGGTGCTAATATCCAAATAAAATATTAAAACATTCACCATCCTGTTGGTTAGAAAATAGATTTAAAGAGGTTGGGAGATAAAACGAGAAAAACAGCCCATTAGAAGGCTTCTACAGGGTGTTAAACAAGAGCCATATGTCATAAGGACTAAAATACATATTGGTGATTGAATGGAAATTAAATATGTGTGTGTGTGTGTGTGTGTGTGTGTGTGTGTGTGTGTGTGTGTGTGTGTGTGTGTGTGTGTGTGTGTGTGTGTGTGTGTAACGAAGATAAAACCAAGGAGAAGGAGGTGATTGATTCAATGAGAAATGAGAGGTAGATGCCAGGATGGAATTACTGTTTCTGCAATGTAAAATCGGACAGTTGGTACTTCTTTTTTTCTGAATTGGAGAAAGGAGGCACAAGTTCATAAATGGAGAGGGTAGATTGAGAACTGGAAATCTTATGTTTTATTTGAATAACTATGTGACGCTCCAGGCCCATGACCCCCAAAGATGTTAAACAGGGAATTGGCAATTCAGGTATGGAACTTAAAGAATCCAGGATAAAACATGAATTTGGAAATTGACAGCTTTTAGATTACCTGTGTAATAAAAGTATACCATCACTTCACAGTATAGCTGATGTTATTTTACTGTTTAAATGAGCATACAGTAAAATTGACTTTTATTTTATAGTAAAGTTTTATGAGTTTTACACATGTGCATATTCATGTAAACACCACTATAATCAAGATACAGAAAGTTTCATCACTCCCAAAGGCACCCTCTTGTTATCCCCTTATAGCCACACACTTTCCCAAGCCTGACCCCTGTCAGGCACGGGTCTGCTCTCTGTCATTATAGTTTTGTCATTCTGAGAAGGTCTTATAAATGGAATCATATAATAAGTAACCTTCTGAGACTGGCTTTTTCACTTACCCTTTAAAACTCATTCAAGGTGATGTGTGCATCAATAGAGCCTGCTGCTGACAAGTGTCTTGGTGAATCGCGACATAAATATACCTCTTTATTGCTCAGTAATATTTCATTGTATGGATGCACTGCAGTTTGTTTATCTATTCGCCATCTGAAGGATGAAGGACATTTGGGTTGTTTCCAAATTTTCAATTTTATGGATAGAACTTCTATAAACATTTGTGTACAGGTTTTCATGTAAACACAAATTTTCACTTCTCTAAGGTCAATTCTGACAAGTGGAATTGCCGAGTCATATGGTATGTGTAAGAGTAACTTTATAAAAAACTGCCAAACTGGTTTTCAGTGTGGCTGTTTAAATTTTGCCTTCCAGTGATCTATGAGCATGAGTCCCGTTTGCTTTGCATGTTCACTAGTATTTGATATCCTAACTCTTGTTTTTAAGTCATGCGAATAACTGTGTAGAAGAATCTGCATATACTTGCCTTCCACGTGTTTTCATACCCTCTTTGCCTCTTATTGTGCCATACATGTGCACACATCTTCTTTGGTTAAGGGTCTGTTCAAGTTCTTCACCGCCACCCCCAACACCACCTTTTCCTCATTGTGTTGTGTATTGGTCATTATTGATTTTTTAGTGTTCTTTATTCAGGATGCAAATCCTTTGTCACATGTGTGACATGCAAATAATTTCTTCCAGTACATAGTTTGTGTCTTTATTCTCTTAATAGAGTCTTTCAGAGAGAAAAAAACAAAGCTTTTAATTTCTGATGAAATCTAACATAATTTTATAATGATTTGTACTATTGGTGTCATATTTATAAACTCTGCAACTCCAGATCCTACAAATTTTTCATATGTTTTTTTCAAAAATTTTTATAGTTGTGTATTTTACATTTATATCTGTTATTTATTTTAGCTGATTTTTGTAAAACTTATGAGAATGCTGTTAAAGTTCAAATGTATACATATTGATGTCCACTTGCTTCAACATCATTTTATTGCAAAGATGACCACCTCAGTAGTCTCTTACATTTGTTCTTGCTTATATATCAGTAGGTCATCTTTCAGTGGAACTATTTCAGGAATGTCTGTTTTGTTCTATTGATCTGTGTCTCTCCCTTCACCAACAGCATATTCTCCGATTACTGTAGGATTATATCAATTTATAAATTTAATCAGTGTGATTCTTCCAACTTTATTCTTGTACATTGTTCCTATAAATAATCATTCTGTATTGTAAAAAGGGTAAATGTCATGTTGTGCTGTTAAAAAATAAAAGACAATAAAATAAAATTGAAAATTCAATTAATAAAAGAAAAAGTTTTAACAAAAGAAAAATGCTGCTAGTTTATATTGCTATTAAAAACTCAATAATTAAAATTTTTAAAAAGTCTAGCGTGTCAAATTGTGGATAGAGTTTTTCGTATCATTCCTTATAATGCTTTTAATTTATGTGATGTATGCAGTGATATCCCCAATACCATTCTTGATACTTTTGTGTCTTTTTTTTTTCAGTAAGTCTTGCCAGAAGTTTATCAATTATATTCAAAGAATCAACTTTTAGTTTCATTTATTTTTCTCAATTCCTGTTTTCAATTTCATTTATTTCTACACATATTTTTATTGTTGCCATCTTTCTTCCCTCTTTTTTGGAATTTCTTAAGATTAAATATAATATTACTCATATGATACTCATTGTTATTAAATCACTTAATGGTATATATTTTCCTCAAAGAACTAGTTTAGCAGAATTCTACAAAATTTGATATGCTGTGTTTTTGTTTTCATCCAATTTAAAATATTCTCTTATATCCCTTAGAAATATCCTTCTTTGTTTTTTTCTAAAGTAAAAGTAAGTTTAATCAAATGAAAAAAATTGTTTCTACCTTTCTAAGTATCAAAAAAATAAAAATAAAAAATAAGCTTTTCTTGCCCTCTTTATAAATTCCAAAGCAAATGACACTTTCAATATTTTTTTTATTATATTTCGGAAATCATTTCTTTTATACAAAAAGTATGAGTATTCAGTACCACATTTACAATCATATTCTCCATCGTACAACAGAGGAAATATTAAGTCCTTCACTGATTGGACTAAATCTTCATTCTATGTTTTTTCATGTCAACTGCCTAGAAAATCTATTTCTATGAAATACTAAAAAATAGAAATAAATGTCTTGATAGATACCAATTATGAAAGTAAACTGGAAAAACAAAACATATATTTAGATATACATATATACAAAGAAATAGAATATATAAAGAATTATAACACCTAAAGATAAAATATTAATGAAAAATCTTTTCACAAAAATATTGCGATATCGAAGAAATATCTTTCTCTGAAATGTTATTTATGAGTGTGTTGCTTTATTCCAAACTTTTGGCTTTTTTGTTCTTTTGTTTTTCCTGATTGACATTTATGTCGAGTTTTTGGTTAGATTTTTTTGCTATTGTCTCACATGTCCCTTAATGCTCTACTTATTTATTTTTCCAATCTTTTGTCTCTCTTCTTATTTAAATATTTTTTTTCTTGAATATATCGAATGCCAGTGCTTCTTATCTCAATTGTGTTTTACACATCTGCTACATATTTTACAGTTATTATATTTTCAGTTCTAAAATTTCTATTTGCTTCTATATGTATTTCTTTACTGAGATTTTTAAAAAATCTTTATTTATTTCAAGAGCATTCCTCAGTGATTATTGCAGCATTTTTATAAATAGCTGTTTTAAAATCTTTTTCAGAGAATTCCAATATTAGTGTTACTAATACTATCACTGGTATTTGTTGATTGTCTTTTCTGATATTTGTATATGTCTTCCTGGTTCTTCTTTTGGTAAGTATTTTTGTTGTGCTTTTTGATGGGCATTTTGAATACTGTGATATTAGGTACTAAGTCGTATTGAATTTCAATTAATATATTAATATTTTTGTTTTACCAGCCAATCAACATGTTTGAATTTGGCTGACACTTTCTGTCCATGGTTCTGTGGGTTTGGGTTTTAATGTTAGTTAAATTTTCAAAGATTTTGCAGTGCTATTTGGACCTATTCCACGTGTGCACTATTCATTCGCCACTCTGAGAACTGAGTAGTGGTCTCTTAGTTAAGTATTTAAAATAGTTTTGTGCTTTACTAGACTTAGATTCACATGCACCCCTGGGGTGAATCTTAAGAGTTTACTTTCCCTACATCCGCCATCTCTGTCATCTTCCTGGTACTATCTACATCTGCTTTCAGCTAGAAACTTTATTTACCCTCTCCCCTATCAACACGCAATTTTCTTCAACACACCTTCATCCCAGAACAAAGGATAGGAAGACATAGACAAGAAAAAAACATCAGTGAGAGAGTTTCATTCAAAATGGTGAAATAGTCAGTCCCCAGAGTCACTCTCTCCCACAAATCAACCAATTTACAACTATAAAAATGTAACAATAACCCAGCTGGGGCCACTGGAGCTTAGGGGAAGAGGAAGACAAACCTACAGAGTTCATGAAGTGGGGAGAAGCCATGATAAGAGAAAGAAAAAAAACCTGCTTGGAGTGTTTCAGGCTGCAGCCACTTTAAGGCTGGAACTGCTGAGTGCACAGAGCAGGAGCCAGCAGAAGCCGCAGCTGTGCCCTTTGGATGGAGTTGCTTGGAGGTGGCAGGGGAGAAGAGGGCCTTGGTGGCCCCCAGGACAGCAAGACCACTACTAGGGTTCCTGTGGACCCACGCAGGAATAAAGAGCCAGAGTAGCTGAAAAAGGGGAGTCATTCAGAGGCCGGGGAGTCATCACAAGGGATCGGCGCAGGGCCCATCCCATAGGAAGTGTTTAGAGCATGGGCGGTGGAGGGGATAGGTCCAACGGGAAAACACTGGGACACAGCAAGAACAGCCAATCCACCCCCCAATCGGTGCAGGATCACTCAGAAGACACTGGTTGGGAATGGATAATTGCCTGGGTTGCAAGATTCAGGCCCAGATCAGAGTTTTTACACAATCCAGGTACACCCAGTCCCTGGAGAGCCGGAAGGACGTATTAGGTCAACTATTAAACCCGGAGATGCACAAAGAGTCTTCTATAGGGAAACAGCAGCAAAGCAGCAATTTACCTCAACAACACAGCTCAACTACTGGTTCCCACAGGAAGGTCCCCCATTTTAGAAGTAAGCAAAGGACAAAAAATTAGTTCTGGCCCAGGCACACCATAAGCACCCTCAGGGCCTGCTGGGGGACCTGAGGTATGGAGCCAGGGACTGGACCACCTGCCCACAACCACACACACTGCCAGCACCTCAGGGCCCACCTGGGGACCTGAGGCTTGGAGCCAGGGACCAGAACCCACTCTAACATCCAGGCACAATGCCAGCACCTCAGGGTCCCACCTGGGGATGTGGAGTATGGAGCTGGGGACCAGACTCCCCTACACACATCTCGGCACACTGCCAGTGCCAAGGAGCATGCCAAAAACATCACCTCCATGTGGGTGGCCCACCACAGCCACAACAGTAATCACGGCTACTGCAAAAGTGGCTAGATGTCACAACCACCACGCAGATGGTCCGTCAGCCAGTGAAGTGCATTGACACAAGGACAGTCACCAGCAGAGACCAAAGAAAATAATAGGGCATCTCTCTCCACAAAGCCCATTCCAGTGTGACAGAAGAAACTTCTGCTCTATGATAATATTGGGGATCTGAACACACCTTCCAGCATTGGACAGATCATCTAGGCAACAAATCAAGAGTAACTATTACTCTTTCAGAAGGAGAGAAGAAATCTAGGGTAACCAGTAGTGGAAGAGGGAAGGGAGAGGGGGATAGGGAGATATTGGACAAGGGGAATAAAGAATAAATATGATTTGTAACAATATACATACTAGTAATATTTATTTGATCAGCATATGTCAACATTGAATCCCAAAAGTGTGTATAATCAATTACGATTCAATAAATTAATGAATTAATTAATTAATTAATTAAACAAAAAATAAAAATAAAATAAAACATCAGTGAGGTTTGTCCTGATTTTTAGCAATGCATCTTTTTGAATTGAGAAAGAATATTTCCTTCATTCAGAGTCTTAGGCCCTGCAGCTCCTGCCTGTCACTATTGTTTTTGCCAGAAGAATCCCTTCCTATACCTTGAACCTGAACTAAAAGCTTCTCCTGGAGCTCGCTCTTACTGTGCTAATGTTCAACTCCAAGTTTTTGGATTGTCTTGAGATCAGACTGAGGAATATCAGATTGGAGTGGGAGTAGGGGAGGAAAGAAACTCATGGCTACTAAGTGATACTTCCAATTCTGATCCTCTCAATCTGCCTGCTACTACTTTTCACAGTCCTCACATAGCTTCCCCATATGCTCTGTTTAGGTCTTAAATCTGCATTCATTGTGAAAAAAAGACTGTGCTGTGCTTACTTGATCTTTAAGTGCTTACTTGAACTTGGAACCTGCTTAATTATTATATTTTTATATTACTAAGCATACTAGTCTGCTATGGGAGTCTCTGAGGCAAAGATTGAAACAAATCAGCTTTAATTATAAATCGGCAAACCCATAGACTTACCCTACATAATACAAAGCCCTAAAGATAATTGAGTACTTGGTTATGAGAAAATACAGACTAAATGATGGTCTGAATACGCAGCACCCAGATTCACTCAGGTATGTTCTAGCATCACCAATGTGAAATTATTTGGAAATTAGATTTTAATAGCAGCTATTTTAAATCTTTGATACATGTACTTTCTAAGGATTCAACCTGAACGTAATTCTTCAAATACATTCCAACCTTAGCATCATAGAGCTCATGGAAAGCATAGCAGCCTGGAAGGAGAGTTTAGGCTAACAGAATGCCCCAGTGCTGCTCAATCTATGAAATGTGTAGTTCTAATGACAAAACTAAAGGGCTTAGAAATCATTCTAAAATGTGTGCACAGCTAGAATGCTCCAATATAAAAATTTAAAACTTAAAATTGAATAGTATTAAAATATTATACCAATAATATATTTTTAAAAGAAATGATAAAGGCTATGTTTGTCATAATAGAACCACATCCTTAAAGAAGTGAGAGATACTAAACTTACCCAAGTATCTATATTTCCTCAGAGTAGTTATTATCTCATGACAACTATGCACTAGATTCACTTTGCTTCTATAATAAATGCCTTTGTTGTGATAGAAAATGTGACATGATTTTCTAGGAGAGAAAATCAGTTTGACAGCAGTCTTAGTTTGTTTCCCGTGAAATAATCTGCAATGTAAAATATTTTCTAGCCAACTAGGGTACCTCTTTTAACTTTTCTCATTTAGAAGTCAGCCCCACTTTGGAAACATCGAAACCTGCCACTGAGCTTAACCCATGGGGCTCTGTGAACTATCAATTTATAGTTGACAAAACACTCACATTAATGCTTTCTGATATGTATCATTTCACAAAATTATACTGCAATGTGAAGCTAGAATAAGAAAAGCACCAATTAGTATTTGTTTTCAGAGAATCAAATAGGCCTTTTATCCTAAAGGTCATATAATTTTGCTTTTATAATAATATTCTGTAGAGTTTTTCATTATTTTTGGATTATGTGAGGATTCCTATTTCTAAATTCTAATTTGTTTTATAAAGTTAGAGGAAATGTATATTTGGTTTAGGAAAAGTGAGACAGCTTTAGGTATTCAATCTGCCAGAATGTAATATAAGGAATTAGAGTCTTAAAATAATGTCAGAAATGTTGGGGTAAAAAGGTCAAGGAATCCATAACTACTGTTCAAGTAATCAGAAAGTGCAGATATCACTAGGAGCCACTGAGGGTAAAATGAGCTGCCTGCAGCCTCCAGCTGGGGGGATTTGAAGAGGATGCCTACAAGCTACCAGCAAAACCTCACATCTGTCATCTGTCAAAGCCAATGTGCTTACTTGCCACTGCTGCAGGGGCAAACCTGGCTTCTATTTCTCTTTCCAAATCTTTGCATAAGTGTCTTTTAATGGCAAAATTTAAGCTGGAAACTTTCAGGCAAGAGAGCTTTTCTGACCCTGTAGTATAGACAGAAACTTAGGAAGGGATTGTGATGAGTACTTACAGACAATAACCTGCCACTCAGCATTTCTCAATACCCTTCTACTCATAACTGAACTTAAAAGGATATTAATACTGCATTCTACCTTTGCTTATTGTACTAGTTTCCTAGCTCTTTTAACAAAATACCTAAAACTGGGTAGCTTAAACAACACAAATGTATTGTCTCACTGTTAGAGGCTAAAAGCTCAAAATCAAGGTTCAACATGGTTGGTTTTTTTTCTGAGAGCTGCGAAGGAGAATCTGTTCCTTGCCTCCTTCCTATGGTCACCATATAAATATAGCTTTTACTAAGTCAACAGAAGGAAAGGCTATCAGAGCATGATGCAGAGTATCATTTTTTTTAATGGCTGAGTAATATTACATTCTATTTGTATACCACAGATTTTTTTATCCATTCATCTGTGATGGACATAAGAGTGCAAATATCTTTTTGAAATATTGATTTCATTTTCTTTGGGTATATGCCCAGAGGTGAGATAGCTGGGTTATAAGTAGATCTCTTTTTAGTTCTCTGAGGAACTTTTGTACTGTTTTCCACAGTGGCTCTACCAATTTACACTCCCACCCGCAAAGTAGGAGAGTTCTTTTTTCTCTGCATCCTCATCAGCATTTGTTATTTTCTGTCTTATTGGTAAGAACTTTTTTTTTTTTTTTTTTTTTTTTGTCTTTTTGTGACCGGCCGCACCGCGCTGGCCATCCCTATATAGGATCCGAACCCGTGGCGGGAGCGCTGCTGCGCTCCCAGCGCTGCACCCTCCCGAGTGAGCCACCGGGTCGGCCCGGTAAGAACTATTTTAAGTGGAATGAGATGATATCTCATTGTGGTTTTAATTTTCATTTACCCAATGGTTAGTGATGTTTTTCATGTACCTGTTCGCTATTTGTATGTCTTATTTTGAGAAATGTCTGATCAGGTCCTTTTCCTATGTTTTTAATAGAGTTTTTTGGAATTTACTGTTCAGTCTTTTAAGTTCCTTACATATTTTGGATATTAGTCCCTTGTCTGATGTGTTGGCAAACACTTTCTCCCATTCTGTAGGTTGTCTCTTCACTTTGTTGATAATGTACCTGCTGTGTAGAAGCTTTTTAATTTGATACAGTCCCATTTGTATATTTTTGCTTTACTTATATGTGCTTTTGTAATCTCACTAAAAAAGGTGCTGCCCACTTCCATTTTTTTTTAGAGTTTCCCCTATGTTGTTTTTTATCTAGTAGTTTCATAGTTTTGGATCTCAAATTTAAGTCTTTGTTCCATTTCGAGTTTATTTGTGTATATCATTTGGTGAAAGATAGGGGTCTAGTTACAATCTTTGGCATTGGATATCCAATTTTCACTTTCACCATTTGTTAAAAAGGCTGTCCTTTTCCCATTGTATATTTTTGGAACCTTTTTGTTCAAGACTGCTTTAGCTATATGCAGTCTTTTGTGGTTCCATACAAATTTTGAGATTTTTCTTTCTTTCTTTCTTTCTTTCTTTGTTTGTTTCTTTCTTTGTTTCTTTCTTTGTTTCTTTCTTTGTTTCTTTGTTTCTTTCTTTCTTTCTTTCTTTCTTTCTTTCTTTCTTTCTTTCTTTCTTTCTTTCTTGCTTGCTTGCTTGCTTGCTTGCTTGCTTGCTTTCTTGCTTTCTTGCTTTCTTGCTCTCTCTCTCTCCTTCTTTCTTTCTTTCTTTTTTGAATATTCATGAGATATAAAGCTAATTGTCACCCCTCCTGCCCATGATATGAGGGCCATATTCATACTGGGGGCATATGCATTACCAGAAATTACTATTGTACCCCTTGTCCCCACCCAATTATCTCCTCACCTCCCTCTTCCTCCCCCTCTCCCCCCCACTCCCATTTGTAGCCCTAGGAATGTTCTCTCCCTCTGTTAGACCACTACACTACTGTGGTCTTTCTTTCCTTCCTTCCTTTCTCTCTTAGCTCTCACATATGAGTGAGCACATGTGCTTTGCTTGTTTCACTCAACATAAGTTTCTCTAGTAAAAAAACAAATAACCCAATTAAAAAATAGGCAAAGGAGCTGAATAGACATTTTTCAAAGGAACACATACAAATAGCCTACAGATACATAAAAAAATGCTCAACATCATTATTCGTCAGGGAAATGCAAATGAAAACCACATTGAGATACCACCTCACCCCAGTTAGACTGGCTATTATCAAAAAGACGGTGAATAACAAATGCTGACGAGGGTGTGGTGAGAAGGGAACACTACTGCACTGTTGGTGGGACTGTAAATCAGTACAACCACTATGAAAAGCAATATGGAGGTTTCCCAAACAACTACAGATAGATCTTCCATATGATCCAGCAATCTCTCTTCTGGGTATATATCCAGAGGAATGGAAATCATCATGTTGAAGCAATTCCCATGTTTATTGAAGCTCTGTTTACAATAGCCAAGATATGGAACCAACCTGAATGTCCATCAACGGATGATTGGATAAGGAAACTGTGCTATACATACACCATGGAATACTACTCTGCCATAAAAAAGAATGACATACTCCCATTTGCAACAACATGGGTGAACCTGGAAAAACTTATGTTTTTTTCTATTTCTGTGAAGCATGCCATTGCTATTTTGATAGGGATTGCATTAAATGTGTAGATTGCTTTGGGTAATATGGACATTTCGATGATATTAATTCTTCCATCCCAAGAACGTGAGATATCTTTCCATTTATTTGTGTCCTCTTCAATTGTTTTTACTATTTTTGTTTTCTTAGTTTTCTTTGAAGAGGTCTTTTTACTCCTTTGTTAAATTTCATTTCATAGGTACTTCATTTTTTTTGGCAGCTATGGTGAGTGGGATTACTTTCTTAATTTCTTCTTCAATTATTGCATTGTTTTCACATAGGAAGACTACTGATTTCTTTTGTTGTTGATTTTGTATCTTGCCACTTTACTTCATTCATTCATTTATTCCAGTAATTTTTTGGTAGAGTTGTTAGGGTTTTCTATGAATAGGATCCTGTTATCTGCAATTAGGGATAGTTTGATTTCCTCCTTTCTGATCCCAATGCCCTTTATTGCTATCTCTTGCATTATTGAGCTGATTAGAACTTCTAGTACTATGTCAAATAAGAATGGGGGAAGTGGGCATCCTAGTCTTTTTCCAAATCTTAGAAGAAAAACCTACAATTTTTGTCCATTCAGTATGATATTAGCTGTGGATTTGTTGTATATGAACTTTATTGTGTTGAGGTACATTCTTCTACACCTAAGTTGCTGAGTGTTTTTATGAGATGCAGAAGTAGCATTTAATAGAATCCAATACCTCTTCATGCTAAGTATCTTTTTCAGCAAAAAGAAATTATCCATGATAAAAGCCATCTACTGCAATGTACCTACCATCTATTTTACTGTTCTTCTGAATAATTGGTGCCTTTTTGGATCTTCTGCATTAATCTCTACTTTTGGATATTGGGATCACTTCAACCTTGGATAAAGAAAATGTAAGTAGTTGAGTCTATGCAAATACCTACACACTTAACAATGTATTTACTTTGTGAGCTTATTGAGTATATGCTAGGATAGCCAAAAAAGAGGCTGACTGACTTCCACAGAATAAGTCATCTTTCACACCTGATTATTGACGGCCTTATCGTTATTGTGTGAGCATTCAGATGGAACACAAATCTCTCAATATGCTGTATCCTTTCTGACAAATCTAGTCACATACATTTTCCAAGGCTCACACTTGTTCAGTCCTCCAACTCCAATCTTGATCCCTCTAAACCCCTGGTCACTTAGGCAAATTATTAGCCATATCAAATGAAACAGTGTAGATCCACATATCTGACCAATTCTTTCTTTTCTTCCTTCCTTCCTCCCTCCCTCCCTCCCTCCCTCCTTCTCTCTCTTTCTCTCTCAAAATTAATATTGAGTTTGATTTCAGGCTCCCATAAGAAAGTCTGTCAAAAAAATGAATGATAGTTACATATTTAACAAGTTACACAATATATATAAACATTATTATGCCCTAAAAGAATTAAGCAAGAGAAATAAATAAAGAACATACAAACTGTAAAGGAGAAAGTCAAATTGTCCCTGTTTTCAGACCATATAATTTTATATAGAGAGAAACCTAAAGAGTCTACCAAAAAAACTCTTAACTCTGATGAAGTCAGTAAAGTTACCAGTTACAAAATCTACATACAAAAATCAGTAGCATTTCTATATGCCAATAACAATCTGGCAGAAAAATAAATCAGGAAAGCAATTTCATATACAGTAGTGGAAAAAAACATATAACCTGGTAATAAATTTAACCAAGAATGTGAAAGATCACTGCAAGGAAAACTATAACACATTTATTGAAGAAATTACTGAAGAGTAAAAAATAATGGGAAGAAATTTCATTTTCATGGATTGAAAGAATTGGTGTTAAAATGACCATACTACCCAGAGCAATCTACAGATTCAATTCAATCCCCATCAAATTACCAATGACATACTTCACAGAAACAGGGGGGGAAAGAAACAATTCTAAACTTTATATTGACCAACAAAAGATCCCAAATAGTCAAAGTAATCCTAAGCAAAATGAACAAAGTGGAAGCCATCTACAAACTTATAGTAATGAAAACAGCTTAGTACTGGCACAAAAAACAGACACTAGACCAATGGAAGTGAACAGAAAATTTAGAAATAAGTCTGCATACCTCCACCCAACTGATTTTCAACAGAGGTGCTAAGAACATATTGAGGAATGGACAGTCTCTTCAGTAAGTGGTTCTGGAAAACTGGGTATCATAAGCAGAAGAAAGAAACTAGATACCTATCTGCCATCATATACAAAAAATTAACTCAAAAATGAATTAAAGACTTAAATGTAAGACCCAAAACTATAAAACTACTAGAAGAAAACACAGGGAAAGTACTTCAGGACATCAGACTGGTGAATGATATTTTTTAAAAGAAGACCTCAAAAGCATAGGCAACAAAAGCAAAAATAGACAAATGAGAATATGTCAAACTAAAAAGTTTCTGCACGGCAAATGAAATAATCAAAAGAGTGGAGAGATGACCTGCAGAATGGAAGATAATATTTGCAAACTATTCATCTGGCAAGAGATTAATATCCAGAATATACAAGGAACTCAACCAACTTAATAGAAAATAATAAAATAACAATAACAACAACAACAATAATAATAGTAATAATAATAATTTGATTAAAAAATGAGCAATGCTGAATAGACATGGCTAAAAAGACGACACACAAATTGTCAGCAGGTGTATGAAAAAACAATCACCATCACTAATCATTAGGGAAATGCAAATCAAAGCCACAATTTGATATCATCTCATGCCATTAGAATGGCCATTATCCAAAAGGCTGAAAATAAATACTGGTGGAGATGTAGGGAAAGAGGAACTCTTATAAAAGGTTGATTGGAATGTAAATTACTCTAGCCATTATGGAAAACAATATGGAAGTTTTTCAAAAAACTACAAGTAGAACTATCATAAAGTCCAGTAATTCCACTACTTGTATATATCCAAAGGAAAGGAAATTAGCAAGTTGAAGGGACATCTGCCCTCCTATCTTTATCACAACTATTCATAATAGCCAAGTTATGCAGTCAAACTAAATGTCCATTGACGAATGACTGGATAACAAAAATGTGTTATATATACAAAATGAAATACTATTTAGCTATAAAAAACAAATGAAGTCCTGACATTTGCAGCAACATGGAAGACTTAAAGAAAATTACCTTAAGTGAAATAAACCAGGCACAGAAAGAGAAATATTTCACGTTCTCACTCTTATGTGGAAGCTAAAAAAATTGATCTCACAAAGGTAAAAATTAAAATAGTGGTTACTTGAGACTGTTAGGGGTGAGGGGAGGGAGGATAAGAAGAGGGTAGTCGATGCATACAAAATTGCAGCTTGGTAGGAAGATTAAGTTCTAGTGTTGTATAGCACTGTAGGAAGAAAAATTATAAAATATATTTTTTACAATTAGAAATTTATTTTACAATTTCAAATAGGTAGTAGAGAGAATTTTCGATGTTTCCAACCCAAAGAAATGACAAATGTTTCAAGTGATGGATATGTTAATTATTCAGATTTGATTATTGTACATTATACACTATACCCAAATGTTACAAAATACCATATAAATATATACAATTATCATATGTTAATTAAGAAAATATAAACTTAATAAAATTTTTAAAAATGTTTTTTTAAATAAAGATAATCCACTAATACAAAAAATAAAAATGAAAATAAGAGAAGCAACTTAACAAAATATAAAAATATTCAAAACTACAATACAATCAGTGATGTTTTCTCATAACATACAAAGTAAAAATTTTCGAATCTCAACAATAAATTGACAGGCTTATGATATGACCATAAGCAGAAAATATAACATAGAATTTTGAGAAACTCAAATGTCAAATAATTAAAAACTTAACTATAGTCTGTAGTTAATTTAAACAATATAATTTTATTCTGTTAATTTTTTATAGGCCCCAGCACAACCAAAATTGCAGATTGCACATCATTTTTTATTACCAATAGGGAAATACTTGTAAATAACAGCTCACAAAAAAATCTGCTTATATAATAAAAATGCACAATTTGGACTGACATCTAAAATTACTTGAAATCAATAACAAAAAGATAACTAAAACTCAAATTAAAACATTATTAAAACACATTAAAATTCACAGGCTAAAAATATAAATAATGACATAGATATCAAAATATACCTGAAAAAGATCTTTTTATTAAATCTTTTGTTATAATTATTTATAATTAGTTAGGTATAATTATTAGGCTAAAATTTCTCATCAGTGACCTTGAAAATTAAAATCATTCTTCTAAAAGTAGGAATGCTGACCTGGGTTCAACTGTGAATTTTGGAGCAACCCTATAACTTGAATTTCGCCCCCCCCAGTCATGGTACAAGAGCAGTCCTATCCTTTTAGGAAACCCCCTGCAGACAACACACTGACAAAAGAAATAGAAAACATTAAGAAATAAAAATATATTCCATGTTCATGGATTACAGGAAATAAATTCCCATACTACCCAAAGCAATCTAGAGATTCAGTGCAATCCCTATAAAAAAAATAAGTGGTATTTTTTATAGAAATAGGAAAAACAATTCTAAAATTCATATTAAACCACAAAAGACCCAAAACAGGCCAACCAATTTTGTGTAAGAACTAAACTGGAGGCATCACACTCCTAATTTCAAACAATATTACAAAGCTACTAAAGTGGCATAAAAGTAGACACAGAATGGTAGTATTTCATTATTTTTTATAACAGAATAGTATTCCATTGTGTAGATATACCACATTTTCCTTATCCAGTCATCTGATGGTGTACATTTGGGCTGGTTCCAACTCTTGGCTATTGTAAATAGTGCTGCTGCAATAAACATGAGAGTACAGGTATCCCTTCGGCATGATGATTTCCATTCTTCTGGGTATATTCCAAGCAGTAGAATAGCAGGGTCACATGGTAGATCTATCTGTAGTTGTTTGAGGAACTTCCATACCATTTTCTATAAAGGCTGAACCATTTTGCAGTCCTAAAAATAAATAAATAAATAAATATACAAACAAATAAAGGGTGAGGAGGGGGAAGAAGATGCAACAATCACAACAATTCCTTGAACTTGTTAAGACAAGTGAACAGATAAGAGGTAGTGGGGGGAGGAGAAAGAAGGAGGAGTAAAGGAAGAATGGGTAAAGGGACATCAAAATCAACTACAATGTATATTGAGAAGTTAAAACAAAATAAATAAATATTTTTAAAATTAAAACAAACAAACAAATAAATAAATAAATACATAAATAAATAATAAAAATTATCTCTTCAATAAAAAAAGTAGAGACTGACCAATGGAACAGAATACAGAGCCCAGAAATTTGGTCAGCTTTGAAAATGACACTAAGAATATATATATTGGAGAATCGATAGTCTCTTCATTAGATGGCATTAAGAAAATTCACATGTAAGAGAATGAAACTGGACTCATCTTATACCATACACAGAAATTAACTCAAAGTAGATTAGAAATTTAAATGTGAAGCCTGAAAGTATAAAACTACTAGAATAAAACAGGGGTAAAGCTCCTTTACCCTGGTACTGGCAATAATTTTTTTGGTTACGACACCAAAAGCACAGTCAACAAAAGCAAAAATAAACAATCGGGACTACATAAAACCAAAAAAACACTTCTGCACAGCAAAGGAATCAATCAACAAATGAAAAGGCAACCTACAAAAGAGAAGAAAATCTGGCAAGCCACACATCTGATAAGGAGTTAATATTACAAATATGTGAAATCTCAATAGACAGAAAGTAAATAACTCAATCAAAAAATGGGTGGAAGACCTGAATAGACATTCTCCCAAAGTAGACACATGGACCACCAATAAGTATATAAAAAGTTGCTCAACATCACTAATCATCAGAGAAATCACAGTAATCAAAATCACAATGAGATACCACTCCACACCTGTTCAAATAGCTACTATCAAAAAGATAACAAGTGTTGGCCAGGGTGTGGAGAAAAGGGGATCATTGTACACTGTTGGTGGAAATGTAAGTTGGTACAGCCATTACAGGAAAAAATATGGAAGTTCTTCTAAAAATAGATCTACCATATAATCCAGCCATTCTATCACTGGGTATATCCATAGGAAATAAGATCATTACCTTAAAGAGACATCTGCTCCCTATGTCCATTGCAGGATCATTCACAATAGCCAAGATATGAAAACAATCTATGTGTGTGTCAACAGATGAATAGATAAAATGTGGTACATACTCGAATACACGAAATGGAGTATTATTTAGCCATAGTAAAAAGAAAATCCTGCCATTTGTGCCAGTGTAAGTGAATCCAGAGAACATTATGCTGAGCAAATTAAGCCAGACACAGAAGTACATGTTGGATAATCTGACATACATAGAATCCAAAAAAAATCGACTGATGGAAGCAGAAAATACAAGAATATTGTCAGCAGCTGAGTAGTGGGGGAAACGGTGAGATGTTAGTTAAAGGACACAAACATTTAGTTTTAATATGAACAAGTTCTAGGGATTTAATGCACATCACAATAAATTAATACTGTATTGTATACTTGAAATTTGCTAACAGATCTTATGTGTTTTCATTACATACACACGTAAACACAAACACAGTAACTACGTGAAGTAACATATGTATTGATTGTGGTAATCATTTCACCATGTATGTTTATATCAAATAATCCAGTTGCACACCTTAAAATATAAAAGTTTAATTTTCAAATTTAACTCAATACAGCTAAAAAATAACGTTAAAATCCTGTTCAGTTATGCAGTTCGAAGTTTTTACAGAATAAAACAAAAAATATCCTGGGGATCATTACATCAACTGGAGACAACAAAAATCACAGACACATACCTCCTGAGGTTTCTCTTGAATTCCACACAGTATTTAGGAAATAATATCAAGATAATTTTTATAAATATAAAATAAATTGAATGAGGATAAATTGAGTAATTTTTTATGATAGTGAGCAAAATCTACAATGGAAGAAAATACACAGAGGAGGGATTATTAAATTATTTTAATATTTTTACCACCTCTATATCTTTTATAAAGACTTCATTCCTGTTAGAGTTAATTTTGGCTCTGTTTTTTGTTATTATCAAGCATTTTTGCTTCACTTGTATGCATCACTCTGATGTTAACATGAATCCACAAAGATGCTGTTGCTTGAAATAAGACTCAGAAAAAGTAAAGGGTGTCTATATATCCCTCCTCTTTTATAGACACCCCTCAAACCCACCACCATACACCTTGAAAAAAAATTGAATAGCACAAACCCTTCCGTTATTTGCTGAGATAAAGAAATGTGAATAAAATTAAGCTCATCCAGCCAGGTTAGATTACCATTGACAGACTCATCCCATCTTGTTTATACTTCCATTTCTTGCTATGAAATCTCAAGTGAATGTGGAATAATGATCTCTATTATATTCCAGTGTGATCACAATTTTCACTATTTTAGGCCACACTTTTTTCTCTTTTGAAATAGATTGATTAATACTTAGAAGACAAATGTGTTTGCTAAAATCAAATGTATTATGAAAATAAGTTTTAAAAATCTCAAAGTCAATCACTGATTTAAGTATTAATTCTTGGCTCTCTAAAGTCATGAAAAAAGTTAATTCAATTTATCCGAGTGTCTGCTATCTTTAGAGAGTACTTTATTGATTGGCAAGACTTTCCTAAGTGTATCAAGACTGTTTTATTTAGACATTTTCCCAGCAATTGAATTCTAGATTAATTTTCTTTTCTTTCGAGAATGGTGTCTGAACTGAACGTTACCAGATGTTCTCAGTTAAACAACTATCAAAATTTGACAGCTATTTAATTCTAATATTTTTTGTACTACTTAGAAAACATATTTTAATTAATATTACGTAAAAAAATATAAAATCACATGTTTTAAATCCCATTCTTATTAATGTTTTTTGTTACTTTTATATACTTGTTAAGTTTATAAAACATACCTTTCTTTATTGAGAAGCTATCTGGAATGTTATACATATATAAATACATGTCTTAGCTCAGTCACATTTCATCATTCATTTCTCCATACTTCATCTCTCCCTTGTATTTCAGTACTGTGTCTTTATTGAAGAATAATTTTGCTTCGTGACTGTTTGATATAGAATCTAATGTTCCTCTCATAATAATGTTACTTGTGTTTTATTATATTCCAGGTTAAACTGTGCACTCAACTAGTAGCTTAGTTATAGCTTCTCTATCTGTAATTTAATATTCCCAGTGAGACTTATTAGAAACTGTAGTTTATTTTAATGTGAAAGGACAAAAGATAAACATGTCCTAATACTAATAATTGAATCAATTTGAAACATGACTCAGAAAATCAGCAGTTAATTATCACTAGTTAAGTATTTGAACCTACATACATCATTTAATTATTGGAGTCAAATTATATAATCTTATGAATGACAGGATTCAACTTTATTTCCCTTCAACAAGAAAGTCATACTATTCTATAAGTATAAAATTATGAAAATGTCATTTCACTGTACATCTTTCTTTTAAAAAATGAACATTGAATTTTATTTTCCTCACAAGATAATTAACTTGCATAATAGTACAAAGAATGACACTATTAACAAACCACAGTCTTCATGTTTTGTCACATAATTCATACATATATATCATATGCATATATCCATCTAATTGTTGACAGATATTGACATAAATGTAAGTACAGGTACAAATATAGATAGCTATTTTGTAAAAGAGTTAAGAACACACATCATATAATTAAGCCTTATAGATTTGAATCCCAGATTTACACTTGAGCAAGACACTTAACTACTCCAAGAATAAGTTCCCTCCTTTCTATCATACATCTAGTAATACTCATTTATTAGGTTTGATCTGAGAATTAACATAATTTAGGCAAAGTCCTTAGCACTAAGCATAAGTCATATTACCTGTTAATGATACTTTAGCATCATTATAATTATGTAGCCATCAGAGAATCTCAGCACCATGCCTTTGTTAACTTTATTCTTAAGAAATATGCACAGTCAAGGTAAAATTTAGGGAAACTATTTCTTATGGTTTGCTAGGACATTGGTACTTATTCTGTATCTTATCTCCGAGAATGACAAACTGAGTTAAATCAAACAAAATGAAGCAGGACAAATAGACATCTTTGTCTTATTTTCCTTGGTTTCATGTGCCTTCTGGAACCTCTTACAACAAGAAGAATTACTTCCAATAACCCAAGACAAGATTCCGCTCCTCCGCACCCAAAAGCAGAACTGGCCTACATTATCAAGTCTGTGTCCTTCCTCCTCATTTGGAAGTTGCTCCATTAAAGGAGACTTGGGAAAAGGACCTGAGCATATGTCTCAACACCATCCATTTGAAATAGAAGAGACAAAAAATAGAATTCTGAATAAGACCTCAAGTTACAATAAAAGTTAATTATTCCCTATTTAAATGTCATTCTTTTTTTTTTTTTTTCCTTTCTTTTTTTTTTTTTTTTTTAAATTTTATTTTGTCAATATACATTGTGGCTGATTATTGCTCCCCATCACCAAAACCTCCCTCCTTTCTCCCTCCTCCCCTCCCCCCCAACAATGTCCTTTCTGTTTGCTTGTCGTATCAACTTCGAGTAATTGTGGTTGTTATATCTTCTTCCCCCCCCCCCCGGTTTTGTGTGTGCGTGTGTGTGTGTGAATTTATTTATTAATTTTTAGCTCCCACCAATAAGTGAGAACATGTGGTATTTCTCTTTCTGTGCCTGACTTGTTACACTTAATATAATTCTCTCAAGGTCCATCCATGTTGTTGCAAATGGCAGTATTTCATTCGTTTTTATAGCTGAGTAGTATTCCATTGTGTAGATGTACCACATTTTCCGTATCCACTCATCTGATGATGGACATTTGGGCTGGTTCCAACTCTTGGCTATTGTAAAGAGTGCTGCGATGAACATTGGGGAACAGGTATACCTTCGACTTGATGATTTCCATTCCTCTGGGTATATTCCCAACAGTGGGATAGCTGGGTCGTATGGTAGATCTATCTGCAATTGTTTGAGGAACCTCCGTACCATTTTCCATAGAGGCTGCACCATTTTGCAGTCCCACCAACAGTGTCTGAGAGTTCCTTTTTTTCCACAACCTCGCCAGCATTTATCGTTCAGAATCTTTTGGATTTTAGCCATCCTAACTGGGGTTAGATGGTATCTCAATGTGGTTTTGAGTTGCATTTCCCGGATGCTGAGTGATGTTGAGCATTTTTTCATATGTCTGTTGGTCATTTGTATATCTTCCTTAGAGAAATGCCGACTTAGCTCTTTTGCCCATTTTTTAATTGAGTTGCTTGTTTTCTTCTTGTAAAGTTGTTTGGGTTCCTTATATATTCTGGATATTAATCCTTTGTCAGATGTATATTTTGCAAATATTTTCTCCCACTCTGTTGGTTGTCTTTTAACTCTGTTAATTGTTTCTTTTGCTGTGCAGAAGCTTTTTAGTTTGATATAATCCCATTTGTTTATTTTTCCTTTGGTTGCCCATGCTTTTGGGGTCGTATTCATGAAGTCTGTGCCCAGTCCTATTTCCTGAAGTGTTTCTCCTATGTTTTCTTTAAGAATATTTATTGTTTCAGGGTGTATATTTAAATCCTTAATCCATTTTGAGTTGCATATACTACAAAGCTATAATAACCAAAACAGTATGGTACTGGCATAAAAACAGACACACAGACCAATGGAAATAGAATAGAGAATCCAGAAATCAACCCACACACTTACGTCCATCTGATCTTCGACAAAGGCACCAAGCCTATTCACTGGGGAAGGGACTGCCTCTTCAGCAAATGGTGCTGGGATAACTGGATATCCATATGCAGGAGAATGAAACTAGATCCATGCCTCTCACCATATACTAAATGTCACTCTTATAACCTGATGAAATTGTATATACAATTTCTTCTTTCTGGTGTACCTCTCAAAACAATGATTCTTTTGAGAAAAGCTTTGATTGTGCTCTAAACTAGAGCTAATAATACTCCATTTGTTATGCTGATACATATGTTATATGAACACATTCTCACTCAGCTAGATTATTCATAAAGGCAATTAATTTTAATCTATTTAAAACATAGAGGAACATAGAGGAAGTTTAATAGAAAGTGTTGAATGAATATCCCCTATAGGAAAACACTGTCAATTGAAAAAGCTCTCGATGGCCTAAGCTAGTATAACTAGAAATAAATAAAAAAACATAGTGTTAAATTATAATCCTTCCCTCAAAAACAAATATTCATGACTCCATGTTGATTGTATTAGTCAGAGTTCTCCAGAGAAACAGAACCAATAAGATATAGATAGATAAAAAGAAAGAAAAAAAAAAGATAGATAGATCGATTGATTATAAGGTATTGGTGCATGTGATTATAGAAGCTGAGAAGTCCTACAATTTGCTGTCTGCAGCCTGGAGACCCAAGAAGGCCAAGGGTATAGTTTGAAGACCTGAGAGCCAGAGAGCTGATAGTGCAGGTAGTGGTAGGGTCTGATAACTAGGAGTTCCAAGGACAGGAGATGATTGATTCTCCATCTCAAGCAGTCAGAAAGCAAACTCAGCCTCTTTTGCCTGTTTATCATATTCAGACTTTCAAAGGTTAGATGACGCCACACTGGAGAGGGTCTTGTAAAGTTAATCATTGCCCTTACATAAATAAATGAGCAAATGTATAAATAAATAAATAAATAAGGTAAAGCAATAAATCTTCCTTATAAACTAATTCAAATAATTTGTGTAGGTATTCCCCACACAGAAAGTGAACTTAATATTATCCCACCTCCACTGCACTGGACTTAGTGACGTGTTTCACTAGAGTATGCAAAAGGGGAAACATAACTTTATAGTGAAAAACAATGTGGCAACACTACCTTGTTACCATCTGTGGCCAAATCCTGTACCTCCTAATATTGTGTAATGAGATGGCTCTTCACCTCTATGGTACCAAAACCACTATCTTTAGTATTCATGAGACAAACGTGAAACAAAACAAAACTGAGGATTCTGTGTATGTCAAAATAGGTATAAGAGATTTGGAATGCTCTTAACACAAAGAAGTGCTAAATGTTTAAGGTGATGGATATGTTAATTACCTTGGTTTGATCGTTATACATTGCATACATGTATCACATTATCACATGTATCCCATAAATATTTACAAATATTATGTAGCAATTAATTAATTTAAAAAATTAAAATCCAGTCGACAAATTTTATACAGTAGTCTTCAAAATTGTCAAAGCCATGATAAACAAGAAAAGACTAAGAAACAATTGATTTGATATAAAACTACATAAATCACTAAAAGAAAGCTGGAATAACTATCTTAATTTCAGGCAAAGTGTCTTCAGGACAAAGAATATTCCCATATTTAAAGAGGGATATACATAATGATCTTCAAGAAAAGATAAATACTGTAAATGCATATATATCTAATAACTAAGCTTAAAAAATACAATGGTCCTTCTTTAAATTTTCAAGGTAAGCGATAAATAGAAGATATTTTTCATAAGTCATGGAGACGGAAGATTGCTGCCTCATAACTTTAATCTTTGCTGGAGACCTTGAAAAACCACTTGAAGCACCAAGTTTTGGACTGAGAAACGATAAATATTTATTTGGCAGAAATAGCTGAAGCTCAAACTGGGTTCTGTGTAATCTGCTCTGACAAATGGACCCCCATTTGCTGGCCTGAACGTATAAAAATGTTTTTATCAGCATACAGCTTTGCCTGGGTATACTAATCAAACAGGACTATATTTGTCTTTGCTAGAGGCTTTTAAGTTGCGAACCAAGCCCAAACCAGAAAAACCTTTCTATATATAATTTCTAGGTAAATGCGGCCCATTTAACATTGACAGAGAAAAAACAATTATGTAGAAATAGAGGTGATATGAAGAAAGCTATGGATATGAAGATGTAGTTGTGGTTAGAAAGGCTAAAAAGGAAAGACCAACTTAGCTTTTCACAAATTGTACTTTGGAATGTCGCATTGTTAATTTTACTGATGTCACTACTTTGCATGGTTTAAGCTATACTTAGCCATAGATAACTTTTGTCACACTGCCCATGTCCTTGTGTCATTTTGAAATGATTATTGAATCAACTGATTTTTCTTATGAAACACTCTTGTCTTTACAATAAAAAACAGAAGCTAACTCTGAGTTGGGGCTCTACCCAGTTTTCCGTTTCTATCAGAGGAGTTGCTGAGGTGCAGTCCCTTCAGGCTTCTCATCACATTCATGGTGCTTTCAGTAATCCTTTTTTTCAACTCCTTATACAGTGAGAAGCGTAACAAGCATCCAGACCAGCGATGACCACCAGGCACCACTGGAAGCAACCCAGGCTCCCAAGCTGAGATG
Organism: Cynocephalus volans; assembly: GCF_027409185.1. Lineage (NCBI taxonomy): Eukaryota > Metazoa > Chordata > Mammalia > Dermoptera > Cynocephalidae > Cynocephalus > Cynocephalus volans. Next base: position 43,095,533 of record NC_084466.1, on the reverse strand, counting down.
GGGGTGTGGGGCAAGAGCTTCAGCCACATCCCCCTGACATCCACACCAAGCCCAGCAATGACCATCAAGACACCTCCAGTAGCACCCCAGGCTCCCAAGCCAGGGTAGTGGGAGGCCAAGGGACTCAGCCATATCCCCCCAATAGCCCCATCTAGCTGAGCAATGATTCCCATGCCACTGGTGGAACATCCCAGGCTCCTGATCTGAGGCAGTGGATTCTGGGGGCCTCAGTCATGCTCCCCCAGACATCTGTGTCCAGCTCAGTGATGACTGAGCTGCTGCTAGAAGCCCTTGGGCTTCCCTGCTGGAATAAGGGGGGTTGCCACGGGCCTTGGTCATGCCTCCCTCCTTCCTCCTTCTTCCATCCTATCTCTCACACTTTCTTCTCTCCCCTCCCCCTAATTGCTCCACAACAACATCTTGGAATTTAAAAATAATAACAACAATAATTAATTAATTAATTGATTGATTGATTGATTTAAAAAAAGAAAAATGAAAAAACTGGTGAGCGCCAATGGAGGCTTTTCTAAGGAACTCTTGAAAACATCTAAATAGCGGTGTTGTGATCGCTGGTGTTCTAAAATGTCGAATGTAGGTAATGTCTGTGAGAATGAGGGAATGAGTCCTATTAACAAACTCTGCCCCTAAACCATAGAGAAGGTTTACAAGGGCAAAGGGGAGATGATACAGTAAGTTTTGAGAATTTTAATGAGTGAAAATGCATTTATTTTGCTCTTCCATTGAATTGTTAATGAGACTGAGTATATAAAATAGTATGTGGGAAAATTTTTTCTTAGAATTTTGTGAGAAATTTTCCAATGTCTTAGAGCTTCCACTGTCCCTTATAAAAAGAATAATGACATTCTGATTTTTTATTTTTTGTTAAAATATTTGTTATCATTTTTTATTTACCAGAAGTTTGTGGAATCTTACTTTTGTCTCAATATTCAGATGCTCAATGATGGGCATTATTGTAAATCTGTTTTAAAACAATGCATTATGACACAGGGATGATTTCTTTCAATCTGAAAAATATACATATTTTGTTCAAACTTTACTTCATCATCTGTTTAATGACTTACTCCCTTCTGTTTACTACATTCTCTCACTATGGGTTAACTCTTATGAAGATATTGGACCTTCTGAATTGTTTCTGAAACTTTCAAGCCTTTTTTTCTCCCTTTGATTTTTTTGTTCACCTTCTGGGAAAAGTCTTCAACTTTATTGTCCAAACCTTCTATTGAACATTCTACTTGCAATAATATGTTTATTTTCCAAGAACTCTTTTTTAAGTTCTGAATATTTCTTTTTTAGAAATACTTTCAAATTTATTCGTATTTATGGATTTAATAATTAGCAATTTTTTTCTTTGTCTTTACTCTGTAACTCATTTGCACTATTACTTTGTCTTAGCCACTGAGAATAAGTCATAATTTTGGGAAGGAGCTTACAGAGAATCTGAAGGTAAATGCATAAATTTAAATGAAATATGGAAATATTTTGATGAACCCTGATTCATATGATCATGAGCTTATAAGAATTCAGTTGAATAAAATAAAACTGTGCTCAAAGAATAGTAATAACATGAACACAGAAAACCAGCACTTAAAATAAATAGAAATTTTCCAACATTCCTTGTTCATTCTTAATAACAACTTTGACTTTCAACCTAGAAGTAAATGGTTTGTTAAATTTTGTGTTCAGTTTTCATTAATTATCTATAGAGTTTTCTCATGTATAAGTGAATTTATACCATTGGTTAGTTTTGTCTATTTTGTGTTCTATATACATGGACTTGTGCTTTATGCATTTTCTGTGATTTGCTTTTATATTTCTATGATACATCAATTTTGATACATAAAGCTATAGATCAGTCATTTTTTCATGTCTAAGTAGCATTTTGTGGAATAATATTTTCATACTTATTCACGTAATCCCTTGTTATGGTAATTTAGGTAATTTTAACTTTTGTTATAGAAACAGTGGTTGTTATTAAAACATTCTTAAAATCCTTCTTTTATCCTAAAGTGAACATTTGTCTGTTGCATATATTTTTGAGATTTGAGTTATAGTATATGTGCTTCTTCAGTTTCCTATATATCGCCAACATTATTCTAAAGAGATTATAAAAATTTATGAACCTATTAATACCGTGTAGATTTTTGTAACTGCTGGAGTCCCATATCTATATTAATTATTGTTATATATTTTATTTTTTGGTGAGTCTATGAAGTATAAAACATCATTGTGTGGTTAATTTCCCACATTATTAACATACATTTATTTGTCACTGTTTTCAATTTTATTACTTGTCAAAAATGCCTTTTAACAATTTTATTTTTTATTGTTGTTTATGTTTATTTTTAATTTTTAGAGTCCTTTATAGATTTTGAATACTATAAATTTGTCAGTCATGTGTTTTGCAAATACTGTCTTCAAGTTAGAGCATTAACTTTTCAGTTAATTAAAATTAACTTATTTATAAACAGAAACACAATTTTTTTGTACTGGACTTAATATTTTTCCTTTTTAGTTTGAACATTGTTTTAATTAATTTAGAAATTATTCCCACTATGGGTTGATAAAAGTGTTCCCCTGCATCTCTAGTAAATCTTTAATAATTTTCCTTTTACATGTAAATAATAAATTCATCTGGAGTTTTTTTCTTGTGTATAATATGGTGTAAAAATCCAATCTGCTTGCCCTAATACACTATATAGAAATTCTACCACTTTATATTCAATCATGTCCACCACAGATCCGCAATGTCTACTGTGCTCTACCATAGTCTGCTAAGTTTGTATTAACTCATTTCTGGCCATTTCATTGTATTGGTCTATTTGCATATTGAAAAAAAAATTAACAATGCCTTAATTTTACAACTTTATAAGCTATATTATTATCTGGTATTGTGTTCCCTAGAAATTTAGTTTTTCTTCATAAGAATGTCTGTAATTGTTCTTACTAAACTGAGCAAATATAGTCAGTAAAATGAATCTCAAAAATTAGACATCTTTATTGGAATTGAATTGTATCTTCAGAATTTAGGACAAATAGCATCTATATGGAATATAGTTTTCCTATTTAAAATTGTGAAATATCTGCAAGGAGATCCTATTTCAAGAATTAAAATAATATTCTTCATAAGTTCCAATGAGAACATAATTAGAGGTAAGGATTTGTTGTTGCTATTGTTTCTTGCTACAGTAGAAAAATACACTATTTACTTTATGTATTTATCTTTTATTTTACATCATTATACAATGTACTTGATTTTTGTGTCCCTTTACAAGTTCCTCCTTTACCTCATTCCCTCTCTCCCCTTTCCCCCATCAATATCATATCTATTCACTTATCTTAACTAGTTCAAGGAAATATTGTGATTGTTTTGTCTTCTCCCCCCCATTATTTGTTTGGATATTTATTTATTTAGTTTTATTAGTTCCCAAATATAAGTGAGAACATGTAATATTTATCTTTCTGTGCCTGGCTTATTTCACTTAATAGAATTTTCTCTAAGTCCATCCATGTTGCTGCAAATGGTAGTATTTCATTATTTTTTAGAGCAGAGTGGTATTCCATTGTGTAGATATACAAAATTTTCCTTTTCTACTCATCCAATGATAGGCATTTAGACTGTTTCCAACTCTTGGCTATTGTAAATAGCACTGCAATAAACATGGGAGTACAGGTATTCCTTCAACATGATGATTTCCATTCCTTTGGGTATATAACTGGCAGTGGGATCACTGTGTTACATGGTAGATCTATCTGTAATTGTTTGAGGAAACTCCATACCATTTTCTACAAAGGCTGCACCATTTTGCAGTTCCACCAACATTGTAGGACTGTTTCCTTTTCCTCACATCCTTGTCGGCATTTATTATTCTCAGTCTTCTGGATATTAGCCATCCCAACTGGAGTGAGATGATATCTCAAAGGGGTTTTGATTTCCATTTCCTGAATTCTAAGTGATGTTGAGCATTTTTTCATGCGTTTGTTGGCCATTCATATACCTTTTTTGAGAAATGCCTATTCGGCTCCTTTGCCCATTTTTAATTGGGTTACTTGCTTTTTGGTATTAGGTTGCTTGAGTTCCTTGTATATTCTTGATATCAATCCTTTGTCATATGTATATTTTGCAAAGATTTTCTCCCACTGTATTGGTTGTCTTGTTTCTTTTGCTGTGCAGAAGATTTTTAGTTTGATATAATCCCATTTGTTTATTTTTCCTTTGCCTGTGTTTTTTGGGCCATATACATAACATAAATTCACTTATTAATTCCCACAACTTATTTTTGTTAATTTTGTGTTATTTATGTAGATGATCATGTCACTTGAGAATACCTTTAAGTTTCCTTCCTTTCTTCACATACTTAAAATTTTCTTTTCTAATTTTTTTTGGATAGGACCTAGCAAAATTTTATTTTATTTTATTTTATTTTTTAATTTTATTTATTGAATCGAAATTGATTATACAGATTTTGGGAGTTCCACAGTGAGATATGTTGATCAAATCAATATTACTAGCATATATATTGTTGTAAATCATAATTATTCTTTATGCCCCTTGTCCAATTTCTCCCTATCCCCCACTCCTTCCCCCCACCCAATTACCCTAGATTTCTTCTCTCCCTCTGAAAGAGTAATGATTACTATGTTAATTTGTTGCCTAGATGATCTGTCCAATGCTGAGAGGTGTGAACAGGTCCTCCAATATTATCACAGAGCAGACCTAGCAAAATTTTAAATAATAAGTATCATTAGTAGAAATTCTTCCTTGGAATGCTTTGGTAGTAAATGATGCAATGTTAATTTTATTAGTCAAGTTGGCTAGGCTATAGTGTTCAATTGTTTGCTTAAACACCAGTCGAAAGGTTGCTTTGAAGTTATTGTTAGATAATGCTGAGTATCCTCCATAAAGGGGAAGGACTCATCCAATAGGTTAAGAGAAAATACTAACGTCTCCTGTGAAAGAAGGATTTCTGTTTTCAGTCTGTAATATAGAAATTTTGCAGTATCCCCTCCTGCCAGGATTTCTGTCCCACTTTCCTGCCCTGTAAATTTCTAATTGTCAGCCCCCATAATAGCATGACCTCACTCAAATAAATCTCCATTTCCCTCTACACATGCTATGGATTCTGTTTTTCTAGCAATTCCTGACTAATACAGATAGCATATTTGTGAGTATAGTCTTAAAATACTAATTCCAATACCTTTTTTTCTAGGTTATCAGTTATTTTAAAGTCTAGATAGACTTATAAAGTTTAATTTTTTAAAATGTTATCTTAATTTTTGCTCTTTATTTAACCCACAAGGTGCATTTTTTTGATGTGCTTCACAAAGATAAATCATTTTTAAAGGGTTAATTCTAATTGCTGTCCTCTTGGATTACGTGATATTATTGTTGAATATTTCAGCTTTATCATTTCACTTGTACAGATCAACTATTAACATTGCTGTTTTAATTCATATTTGCTCCATTTCTCTGATGATTCTCACATATTTGCTTACCAATATTTATGACTAAATCTATATATTAGAGCTTGAAAGTATATTTGGGAAATGAGTCAAATAATTTTAACTTTTTCAATTATGTTAATAATATTTTATTTCTTTTATTTTCAGGTATCCTTTTGGAATTATTATTTCAGAAATAAATATATCAAAAAGACTTATTAAAGTCTAGTTATCGTCTCCAATTTACACTGACTCTGCAGCCACTTTACTTTTCTTCTTTTACTGTATAAAGTAAAATGCATTAATTTGTACCATTATCATTACAAATCAAGAAATTTATTGAAGAGTTACAGACTTATATACTATATATATTGGGCATATGAATCCTATTTCTTTTAAATAAGATATTTATATTCTGTTTACTCTCTCCATTAAAAAATTAGAAGATTGTCATAAAATACAAAATATGTTAAAAAAAACATATATTTGTTTATTCTACTAAACAGCCCTAGAATACATTATTCAATGAGTAATGTTATCAATATTCCTTTTTTAGCTAAAAAATATTATATTAAAGTGGCTGCAATCTGTTCATTGTTTTATGGAAAGACTGAAGAAAACATGCCCCATAACGTATTTCTGTATATACACTTAGTTCCAGATTTCTCCTTGTAGCTGATATCAATTTCACATTGTTTGGTAAATATTAATTACAGTTTTTGTTTTAGTGTTTTAGAAAATTTCTAGTTTCATTTAGGAGAGTAATTGTTTCACTTTATTATTTTCCTATTTTGTGTTATTCAATAAATTATAGTAAAAAAGTGCAATGGATGTCATTACATTAATATTTTTATCAAGAAGTTCAGTTATTTAGGATACAAATCAAATCATATTTGACTAAATTTTTTGAATGAAAAAACCCCTCAAGTTATAGGCATAGAATTTTATGAATTACAATGTAAGTGCTTCTGTTCAGCATAAAGCACATTTTGATGTACTAGAGGTATTGATTCTTAATCTGAAATAGAAATCCTAATATAAAATGAAAATTAAAAGAAAGGAAAGAACTATATGAAACTTTCTTATAAATTCTCAGTCAGTAAACCAATAATACAAAAATACCCCCACGAAAATTTTAGAATTTTTTTAATATAAACAGGTTGGTTGCCTGGATAATCTGAAAGAAAATCATTAAATATTTAAATTAGGTCAGTAACAGACTTTGTAAATTAATTGAGAAGCTTAAGTACTCAAAAAAAAAAAAAGTCATCTTATCCTGCTTTATTTTCCTTCATATTCATTATCACTACCTGACATTTTATTATGTAATACATAAATATGTAATATTATGTTTATTAAATAAAGCAGGATAAGATGATAAGGAATGAGGGGATGGTTTTTGGACAGGGTGGCCAGGGAAGACTGGAAAAGTGACATGAGTAGAGACCTGAATGAAGGAAGTGAGGTGAGATCCAGCAGAAGCAGTATGGCTATACGGAAGCTTGCAAGAAGAATGGCACAAGAATAAATAAATCTTTTATTGGTCTCTCAACAGCCTGGGCATTGTTTGTCAAAAATAAAAATAATAGGTAAAAAATAAAAAAATAAAAAAAATAGTAATTTCCTGGGGAGATCAATGGAAAGCCAATGATTAAGCGAGGAACTTCATCAACCATTTTGTAGAAGTAATCCTCAAAATAAAAAAATTGCATCACTGCAAACACATTTTAGTTTAAATTATTCAGGAGGGATTTAGTTCACATGTTTAAGAAATATAATCTATTACCCAGAAATGTTACTTATATTCAACTAGAAAACTAATACTAAGATACCAGGAATACTTGCTGTATATTTTTATTCATTAAAATCTCAGGAAATTGTTGTTACATCTAAGTATTTGACAAATATTGGGGGGCACTGTCTTAGTCCATTCAGGCTGCTATAACAGAATATCACACACTGGGTGGATTATAAACTAGGAAATTTATTTCTCACAGTTCTGGAGTCTGAGAATTCTAAGGTCAAGGCGCTGGCAAATTCAGTGCCTGCTGTGGACCTGCTTCCTGGTTTATATATAGACATCTTCTCTCTGAGTCTTCACATGGTGGAAGGACAAGGGAAGTCTTTGGGTCCTCTTTTATAGGGGCTAATTCCATTCATGATCACTCTACCCTCATGACCAAATCACTTCCCAAAAGCTTCACTTCCTAATGTTATCATATTGGAGGACAGAATTAGAGAAACACATTCAGTTTATGGCAGGCAATATGTTTGTAATTGCAGCTATTGCAATGGACATAATACTGCGGTATTACTTTTTACTTTTTGATGATTAACCCATAAACCTTACACATTAGCATTAACAAATAATTGGTAGAATGGTAAATTTGACTAATACAAGATTAGAGCTCCTCAATATAGATACATGTGTAAACAATACCCAAAGTTGAATCAAGCTTTTTCTCAGATATATATTCTTCATTAGCGTCCAATAGCAGAATAATAAATTCTCTAACACTGATGTAGTTAATATATCTTTTTAAAAAGGTGCATGGGTTATCTGAAGTCTTCTTTCATATAAATAAATTCATATATAAATAGATCAAGCACCCATTTCATTCACTGTGAGCAATATTATTACCTAGTCCAAGAAAAATAACTGAATTAGTTTACTAAAATTTAAAAACCTAATGGTATCATTATATAGATGTAAAATTTAGGATTTCAAAATCAAAATCAAAATCAAAATTTTTGATTTTAGAGATCAAAAAACTAAAATGTCCAAAATGTAAAAACTGTTTTCCTCAGTGTGTCCATTTAATAATGTGTGTCTAGTCAATGTATGAAACAAATATTTGACGGGGTTTTCTCAATAAAATTAATAATGTTAAGCTGTCTCATTAGCAATTTGTTTTATAAAGAGGCAGTTATTTTTTCTCAAATGAAAAATAACCCCCAAAATGAAAACATATTAAATCTAACAGTTGGAATAATATGAGATATAAGTATTATAATTCCTACTTTATTAAAAAATCTGTGAATTATAATAATATATTCTGTTGGCTCTGGTTAGTTATGTTAGACCTGAAGTAATGTTAGTAAAATACAAAAAAAGGCAGAAATCAGTAAATATATTGTTACAGGACAGACTACCAAGAAACCAAGCATCACTCAGGGGTTGAAGAACTCAAAGATTTATTACACCAGCAGGCCCAGAGTAGTTCACACTACAAAGTCTGAGCCCCTACTCCAGGCTTGCAAAGGATTATATAGATTACATTCTTCTGGGGTTTTAGGTTCTGTTTTCTCAGAATTCACATGGTGGGGGCTAAGCTGATACAAAAGGCAGTCAGTGTTACAAAAGCAAAACAAAAAGCAAAATACAGGTGCAAAACAAAAAGTGGAAGTACAGGTACAGGTTTAAGTTTTTCTGGGCTTGTCCATATCGATATAGCTGAACTGAAAATCACTTTCAATTAAATCTAATTTACATTTATAGAATATTTATCTGACCACAGAATACACATTTTTCTTAAACTCATGTGAAACATTCACAAAGGTGACATTTTGAGACATAAAACACTCCTTAATACATTTTAGAAAAATAAAAATCATGTATACTATGTTGCTATCAGACCACAATGGAATTAAAATAGAAATCAATAACAGAAAGAGAGCTTGAAAATTCCAAAATTCTTAAAGATCAAAGACGCCTTTTTAAAATTACCCATAAGTCAATGTAGACACCTCAAGATAAATTTTAAAATATTTTAAATTAAATGAAAATGAAAATACAGCTTATGTATATCTATGGAATGCAGAAAAAGCAGTGGTTAGAGGGAAATTTATGATATTGAATGCATATATAAAAAAAGAAGAAAGAGCTAAAATTAATAATCTAAATGTCCATCTCAGAAAAAAACGAAAGAAAAGAAAATTAATTCCAAAATAAGTTAAAGGAAAGAAGTAATTTTAAAATACCATAAATCAAAGAAATTCAATATTTAAGAATTAAGAGAAAAAAATAACAAAACAAAACTGGCTGTTTGAAATGGTCTATAAAATTAATAATCCTCTAGCCAGACTAACCAGAAAAAATGAGTAACATTCCAAAACAGAAAGCACCAAGCCTGGACAGTTTCACTGATGAATTTTACCAGTCACTTTAAAAAGAAATGATAACAGTGCTTTGCAATCATGTTCAGAAAATAAAAATTGAGGGTACATCTTGTGTAGGGTTAGGGCTAGGGTCTGGAGCTCACAGACCCCTCGAGGCCATTCACAAAGCCTTCACACACAAGTCTCTGAGCTAGACAACCAGCAAAAAGGTCCTTGGAGCCTTGATTGAAGAAAGAGGAGTCTTTATTCAGCACACACAACACTAAGAGCTAAGCAGTCCACAAAGAAACTCAGAAACTCAACTGCTACTGGCAAAATCCACTGGAAAACTGAGCAGCTGCCAGCAGAGTAAATATGCTCTATTTTTAGACTTGAGCTCTGCTGGCCAGCTCTACTTCACAAACTGCAGAGCACACAAGAGCAACAGAACTAAAAAGATACATTGGCGCACATGTGCACTAACTCCACTAACTTGTTTACAAAGAATTAAGAATGTGTTGCTCAACCCCCAACCAGACCTGAGCTGGGAGCCTGACTAAATTATCCTATTTTCCCCACATCTTATATCTGATTCTTTAAAGTCAGCTTTAAGCTAATATCAAAACAAAGGATATTACAAGAAAGAAAAACTATGGGCTAATACTTCTCATGAACATAGATGCAAACATACTCAACAAAATATTATCAGATTTACTTCAACAATGTGTGAAAAAAATTATACAGTATGGCCAACTGGAATTTATTCTGGGTATTTTATGGGATGTTTCATCATCCAAAAATTATTTAATGTAATCCATCACAACAAGCTAAAGAAAAACATCATAGAATAATTTCAAAAGATGCCAATAAAAACAATTCACAAAATCTAACAAACATTCATAATTCAAAAGAAAAAAAAAACCTCTTAGCAAATTATGTATAGAGAGAAACTTTCTCTACTGCATATCTACAAAAAACATACAGGTAATATCATATTTCATTGCAAGGAGCTAAATATATTCATCCTAAGATCAGAATCAGGCATGGACGTTCATATCTGAAAAGAAAAAAGAATATAGACACAGATGTTATACCTTTCACAAAATTAAAGTAAAAATGGATTATAAACTAAAGGTAAAATGCAAAATTATACAACTGTTAGGAGATAGCCTAGGAAAAAATCTAGAGGATCTTGGATTTGATGATGGCTTTCTAGATACAATACCAAAAACATGATCCACTGCAGAAAAATATGGATAATTTGAACTTTACAAAAATTGAGAAAATTCTACTATGAAAAACATACAGTTAAGAGAAAAAAGAAACAAACCACAGACTTGGAGACAATATTTGTAAAGCACACATCTAATAAAGGACTGACATCCAAAATATTCTAAGGGCTCTTAGAACAATAAGAAAACAAATAACCCATTGGAAAAAAAATGAGGTAAAATGGGTTTATCTTTGATAAGGTGAACAGACATCTCATTAAAGGAGACAGATGGCAAAGTAGCATATGAAAAAATATTCAATATCATATGACATTAGATAATTGCAAATTAAAATAACAATGAGATTCTTTTATATACTTATTAGAACAGCTAAAAGCAAATATACTGACAACACCAAATGCTATCAAGGTTGTGGAGCAACAGGAAAAATATTCATTACTAATTGAAATGCAAAGCATACAGACACTTTTCAAATATGGTTTGGTAGTTTCTTACAAAGTTAAACATAGGCTTATTATACCATCCAGCAATTGCAATTCTAAGTATTTACCAAAATGAGATGAAAACATTTGTCCACAGAAAAACCCGCACACAAGTGTTTATAGCAGCTTTATTTATAACTGCCAATAATTGGATGCAACCAAGATGTCTTTCAATGGGTGAGTAGAAAAACTCTGGTGCATCCATACAATGAAATATTTATTCAGAGATGATAAAAAATAAGCTATCAAATTATAAAAAGGCATGGAGGAAACTTAAGTGTATATAGGTAAGTGAAATATGCCAGTCTGAAAATGATACATATTTGTATGCTTATGAACTATATGACATTCTGGAAAAGGCAGTGCTATGGAGAGGGTAAGACCAGTGGCTGTCAAGTGTTATGAAGGAGGGAAGAAGGGAGGAATGAATATGTGGACCATAGAACATTTTAAGTTGGAAAATTATTCTGCATGATATTGTAATGATGGGTACATGACATTATTCGTTTGTCAGAACTCATAAAACTGTAAAGTACAGAGAGAACCCTAATTCAACTATGAACCTTCTTTAATAATAAATGTATGAATGTTGGTAATCAGTTTTTCAAATGTATCATGCTGATGTAAAATGTTTATGATGTTGGGAAAACTGGGTCTGGGGTGTTGGAGGGTATATGGGAACTGTGTACTTTCTGCACAGTTATTCTGTGAACTAAAACTAAAAATAAAGTTCATTAATTAAGAAAAATTGACTCAGAACCATATTTTTTACTTTGTCACAGAGACTAGAGTGTCTGCTGATTCACAGTGTGAAATAATGTGACATAACCTTGATACACTTACCAGTTTGGGAAATCTTAAATTCTTTCAATTGCTAACCAATGCTTCTTAATAAGAACAAAGCATTATCTTGACCTACTGGACTGAACATGATCCTGACCCTGTCCATGTCTCCAGACACCTCATATCACTTTCCCACCCATCCTTACTAATCCTGCTCCTTATAAGTATTCTTTTCTTACAATATGGAACCATGTAATATTTTTTATTTCAAACTATGTTTTTTCATTTATGAATACAACCTAATCACTTTTGTATTAATTTATAGTTTTTTAGCACAAAATTTTAAAAATTTTATTTTATTATGTGGATATACCAAAATTTATTATTTCAAGCATTCATTTATTCCCATTTACTATCTCGATAAAATCTCTATGTTCCAAGTAAAGTCTCAGGCATGGGATACAGTTGTGAAGAAAACAAAACCCCTCATAACCTTACATTCTTTAAAATTCTTTAACTTATAAAATTTTTAATTCTTAAAATTTAAAAATGCATATGATGATCATAGTATCAGACACAATGATATATATCATTATGTGCATATTTAATGATTATATATGTGTTTGTGTGTATATATACACACATATAGATGTGCAGATCATATACACATACGCATGTTGTGTAACTTGTGATACTAGTCATAATATATACACATATTAAAATATATTGATACATCGTAACATAATATAAAATAATTACAGATGTTACAATACACTAATATATTACTTAGTATACAATACACAATTTATATATATGTGCATATTTGTGTATGTAATAACAATCATAATATCACATTAGTTTAATGTGTTTTTAAAGTAGTATATGTATTTTTAAAGTTCTGTATTTTGTGAGCCTTAAGTATTGCCTAGGATATGGAGGATTTCTACAGTCAATAAATGTGAATAAATAAACGTGTGAATAAATTTTGGCATATTCATACAGGAAAAAATAAGAAAAAATTAAAATTCCGTAGTATAATACTGTGAATTGGCATAACATATAAGACCAAATAAATGATATATCAGATAATATGTAATATATGATACACACTACATAATAACCGTAGTATCACATGTAATTTAATGTCACATATTAAAGTATTCCCTCCTTTGGACCTCTAGATTGTTTCCTGTTTTTCCAGTAATAAAAGTTATCTTGTAGTTCACATCCTTCCTGAATATACTTTAAACGTTTCTTGTCTTAGAAGTTATTAAAATAAATTAAAAGATTTATCTGATTTCAAGACATTCCATGTGTAAAGCAACATTGCACTCGGCATAATAAAATAATGTGATACTTTTCAAAGTATGGTTCAGGAGATGTGATTTCCCCTAGCTGTTTATAGAAATTATGTTTAAGAAAAAGAAATGGCTAATAGGTCACATTAGCTAGATAAATTGCATGGCTAAACAAAATAACCCCATTTCTTAACTGCAGGTATTATCAGAATAATTAATATGCTGTGTGCTTTTTTAGTTCTTCAAAAACGAATCATACCAAAGAACATATACCTATGAAAGCATTTTGTTTTAAGGGTATCCCACAAAATTAGTTCTTATGGTAAAATGTTATTGTAATGAAATCATCTTGACTTTTTTCATATGCCTTCTGGAAACTTTTAGTGTAAAATATCATCAATGTTAAATTAGCTCTAAATACACAAAAAATGATATTTTTAAAAGATGAGAAAAACAACTTGATTATGCAGCTCGGGGAAAGAATACATTATTGCGCTTTGAAGAAAAGAAAAGAAACAATCTTGACTAAAATCATACATGGAGAGACTGCCTAACAATTTGTTCATTTGATAAAACTTTAGGGAGAACATATGGGCTAGGTTATTAGAATCTAGACAGTGAAGTTAGCGCACCACCTGAAGAACTTCATAGCCTGAGATCAAGCAAATCCACAGGGAGCAGCCTGGCGTCACGGAATGGCCCACGAGTTGCTCTGAGCTCGGAGAGGCAGTCACTAACTTAGACTGGCTCAGTGACTCTGGATAGTAAAGACTTTTTGAGGAAGAGACATATAACTTTAAAAATGTGATTTGACGTTTGTGAGTGAAAAAATGAGGGAGTTGGAAATGCAGTGCTTAGATCTTTTACTCAGAACAAGAACCCTTTATGGCGTTAACTCTGGTCTGAGGACAACTAAGATTCACTGTCCTTTTTTATTTTATTTTTTTATTTTTATTTTTATTTTTTTGGTAAAGGGTTAATAATGCTATCCTCAGACAGAATGGTCTTTTTTTTTTTTTTTTTTTTTTTTTTTTGCTTTGCTATCTCCTTCCCCCTCCTCCCATCCTCTTAAAGGGCGCTTAATATCCCCAAATAGAACTGAGTTAAATGCTGGAGTTCAACTATCTTGCTGGCTCAAAGGCAAACTTACCGCAATTTATGGTGCTACCTAGGGCTATTTAGAGCAAGTTCGGTTAAATACATTGATTCTTTATTTATGGAAATGTATTCATTAACAGGGGTTAAAGATTAGCAGCTTCAGTTCCTTGTAATTCAGCAAAATTAATTAGTACTGTTTCTTTTTTAAATTAAAAAAAATCATCAGAAGCCCAAATTAAGAGTATTGTTAACCATTTAAGTAGAAAGATAATGTACAATGGTTAAAAATCTACAACATTCTCTGTATTGTTCACTTCCAACAGCCTCAGTATATATCTCTTAATACAGGGTTGTCAACAAGAAGCTACAATTCTGTCTTAACCTCTGTAAATGTGTTACTCTAAAGATGTCCCAGGTGCAAGCTCTCTGCCTGGCCACTTTATATCTCAGCAGATGGTTTTGTCAATGTGTAGTGACTTACAAAATTTCCACTTTGGTTCTCTTTTCCTGCTCTTTCACTAAGGATCAGGGAACATTGGTTTGGAAACACAAATCACATCAAATACCTTTATTCAATAATTTTATTTGTGTTTCTTTTCCACACAGTTTGTTGTTGTTCCTGTTGTTTGAAAATCCTCCTTGATCATCACTGTTATTGACCTTACAGATAAAGTTTACTTGTAATAATATATGAAACTTAATAGTTTTAAACAGATTAAGAGAAATTAATTTTATAATATGTGCTGGAATATTTCTTAGAGTGGAGAAAATATTGGAGGCATGTTACTGACGTATTGAGGTCATTAAAGCAATACAATAACCATTGTATAATACATTATCCTTATGTTTTATGCAGGTATGGGGCTACATAGTTTAGCTTTATGACTTGAAAAATGTTTCATAATGCAGCATCAAGAAAATAGACACATTTAAGGCAATTGAATACACCTTCTATATATCCCTTGCTGTTTAAACCCAGTAACATTTTATTGAGAAAGTGAATTACATTTACAAAGTAAAAAGACCAAATTAAGTCTTCACTGGATTAAGATTACTTGTTCAGGAAATTATATTTCTCAAGATGTGAGGCATAGCAGGGAAAAAGGTTTTGTTTGGTGTACTTTCACTACTAGTTTTAGAATATCTAAAATTAAAAAAGGCATTTGATAAATTCCATTCATTTACATTTTCATTATTTATTCTTAAATATTCCAAAGACAGTGTATGTCTTACACTAGAGATCCAGTACATTTTCCATATAATAATCCCTAAGTCTTTTGCTATTTTCACATTACTATTTACTCTTCATCTTGGGGCTTATTTGAAGCCAGAAGGGCAGAGCAGCAGGATCTCCCAGGCCTGTAGTTACTGCTTCTCATTCTGACAAATCAATATAAAATGTGAGCCTGAAACCTGATATCATCAACCACATTTTCTTGTTTTCACAGCAGGAAAAAAAGTTATTTCAAAATCCAGGGCACCAAATACACAAGTGTTTATCGTAACGTGATTTGCCAGGCAAAATACTGAACTACTATTTTCTCATAATACTATGGCTTATAATGGTTGATTCAACATTTTTGTGAGAATATGTGGCAAAGAATAAATCAGGATGAATATATTCTGCTTTATGTATGTGCTTGTTGACAATATTATTTGAATGCAGATCAGTCTAGTGCAAATTGTAAAAGAAGTAAAAATCTGTTTTCAATAGTTTACTTTTAATGGTTTTATATATTTTTCCAATTTTGATTCACACCTTTTCTGTCCCTTAGGATCCAGTGATGTTATTGTCTATAGTCTATATGTCATTTATTAAGTATGAAATAAGAAATTACTTCTGTGAATTTTTAATAATATGATCTCACTTTTTGGTAAAATTTCAATAAAATGAAGAAGATATTTGTCACTGAGTGGTTTCCCACTATTCATAATATCACACAAAGAGGGTCATTACATACAATGCATATCCTAATTTGTAAAACTCAGGGTATAATTGCTGAAATCTGAGAATTCTAATATTTTCAGTAGTAGGTATAATTGTTATGGCATGAAATCATCTCTCTATATATCACTGCTACTTTGACGTTCTGAAAAGAAACTGAGTGAATAACATTTTACTGTTCAAATATTAGACTGGATTTCAGTGACTTTTCCAGAAACAGTGTAATGGCATTTTTCATATTGTGCAAAGGCTTTGGAATAACGTTGAGTCTACTACATTTTT
The DNA here is from genome assembly GCF_027409185.1 of Cynocephalus volans. Classification (NCBI taxonomy): domain Eukaryota; kingdom Metazoa; phylum Chordata; class Mammalia; order Dermoptera; family Cynocephalidae; genus Cynocephalus; species Cynocephalus volans. Next base: position 43,078,855 of record NC_084466.1, on the reverse strand, counting down.
TGAATTCCCAGATAAGAACTCTATGACTAGCCCTTCACTGGACCAGAATTGACAGTCAATAAAACAATGAGATGCAGTCAAATAGAAGGGGATATATTTTTTTTAAATGCCAGATATTTCTCCAAGTTTATATTTCTCTACTTGGACTAAGAAAAAAAAATGAGTCTAGATTTTATGGAAAAGGCTTGTTTTGTGAGAAGGGTATAGCTATACATAGATAATCATATAATTTTATGAGTAAACATTTTCTCCTGCAACATCAAGTCTCATTTTCTTTTTTCAAAACAGCCACAAGAAATTTAAAGATAGAAATATTTTTAGAATTGGGCTGAATGTTATGAATATTTTAATGTTAAAAGAATTTTACTATTAATATTTTTGAATTAACAATCACTTGTCAATTTGTTTTTCACAGTGTGATAGGATGCAAGAGCTATAATTTTCCCCAGCTACTCTGAAGAATTTCTTCAGCTAATAACTTTATGTTCATGATATTTACTTGTATACAATGCAGGAAACATTTTTCCTTTTAATTGTATGGAAAAGAGCAGTGTCAAATATACATGAAAGAAATAAATCAACTTGTGATGTTAGGCACTTTATCAGGTAGTACAGCTCCAGATGTTTCAAGCATTGTTTGTCAGTTTTATAGAGTGAATAACGCTGATATTCAATGAAGAAGAAGGATGCTCAGTGGAGAGGAAAAAGAAACTTGAAATAGTATAATAAGCACCAAATAAAGCACATGATTACTTCTTAGAAATTGAACCAAAGTTCATCACTCAAATAGCTCTCAACAGTTTTATTCTATTCAGAAAGATGTTTATGTTGTATTTCAATTTTGAATACATTGGACTCATTCCTTAGGCACGCCAGATTTTAGCTCAGTAGGCATTGGAGTTGATCCAGGTAGCTGGCATGAGGCCCCAAATAAATACACGTGGAAGAGCACTACACTGAAACAGCAATGTTAAATTAAACTTGACATTCTTAACAAAAAGATTCATTATTTGCATATTTTCAGGAAATCTGATTTGTTCCAATAATTCTCTTCCTTTAGTGTTCTGAGCAGCTGGTGTAAAATAAAATCTGTTTGTGCTACCTAAATCTATTACCCATAATTAATACTGATGAAAATACTAATATTTACAAATCACCATAATTTACTAGTGAAATTAGATTGTAGGTAAAATAATTTGAAATCACAGTATTAGCCAGCAATTAGCCATTTGACAAAAATGCACTAACATTATGCTACATTGTTTCCATAAGCCATACTTACCTTTATGTAGTAATGATGTCAAAATAGCATTAACATTTTTACTTAAATTCACCTCTAGAGATTCTTCTTGCACTTCAGCCTCTTCAAATTATTTGTGAATAATATTCTTCTAGGGATAATGATCTTCTAGGGAGTTATTTCACATGGATTCACGTAGTATTCATATTAGATGCTCTGTGGTAAATGCCAGATTCCTCATTTTCCATACTAGGGTAATGATGACTATAGATACAGTACCACCAATAAGCAGCTAAGTATGTGAATGATGATTCAATTGTACTGATATTTGCCTGAACCACTGAGACAAAGACCTCCTTCCAGATGAGATGTTCTCTCCCTCAACTACATTTGAGTGGTAAACAAGCTGTCCTGTTGCTTATTCCTCTTTTTTCTTAATCCAAATTTCTCTCACAGTAGTAGAGAATAGGAAAGCGTCTTTCTTTGCCATCAATGGACTTTTCCATTATTTTATGCCTACTCTTGACAAGTAAACAACATATATTACCCTATTTACAATGTATATGTGTGTATATGTCTATTTTAAGCTAGTCTATCCATATTATTACCTAAATAAACATATAAAACATCTGGCCAAACTTAGTGAGCAGTCACAATTGTTATTTGAGAAAACACTGTATTTTATCACAGTGCTTTTAAATGAGCAAATGTATTTGAAAGAAAAAAGATACTAATTCAGTTGTCTAAGTTTTCACTGTTGATGCTATTGAAGAAGACATTTAAAACGATGAACAAGATATCTTTCAAAAATATCTAACAGTATTTCATAGCACAAAATAACTAAATTAAGCTGTTTCTATTTTAAGAAGTTCAGAGCTGTGGTGAAAGAGATAGCTTTACTTATCTAATTTATGTATACCAGAAAGTGACATTACTATGGCTGAAGTACCAAGTTAATTACATTTTCATTCCATCAAACTTGTTTAATATATACATGCTACATGTTCACTGATATTAACACAAAGGTTCAAATAAAATAAATGAATTAACAAATTAATTAGAGAATTAAAAGTAAGAAACTGGTTGTACAGTGTGGTAGTTAGCCTGAGCATATACCCCTGAATTGTTTTTTTATCCCATCAATCCCTGTCTCGATGCTAAATACTGATGGAATTTATTAGCTTTTACAACATTAACAGCATGGGGGAGGGGAGAGTGCTATCAAGAAATAAGAATATTAAAAAAAATTATAAAAAAGAATACAAATTATTCTTTGTAAAAGTAAAAATAAAAGAAGATACATAAATATTCAGTAATATAAATGAAGAGAATTCCACTATAAAAAGAGATAATGTAAGAATATGCTGTGTGAAGTTTATAGAAATCACACTGGGGCCAACCCCATGGCTCACTCGGGAGAGTGTGGCGCTGGGAGCGCCGAGGCCGTGGGTTCGGATCCTATATAGGGAAGGCCGGTGCGCTCACTGGCTGAGCGCAGTGCAGACAACACCGTGCCGAGAGTTGCTATCCCCTTACCGGTCAGGAAAAAAAAAAAAAATCACACTGAAAACATTTTGGCAAAATGGTAGAAGAGAGAATATTTGCAAATGTGTACTTTAAATCTATCAAAAAAAGAGAGAAAGAAATTATAATAATAATATCAGGGATAAAAGAACTGATTTCAAAGTAATAAATCGGACCATGGATATGTGTGTGGGTGAGAAGGGCTGATCATGAACATATCAAAGGCATAAAACATTATGCAACAAGTATCGCTCCATTAAATACTTAAAGGTCTAGAAATACAAGGATCATATTAATGAATAAATGAAAGCGGGATATTCCCTTTGTCTTTCCAAGAATTTTTGAGATAAACCAAACAAAAAGGAACAAAAAATTGTAAATTAGGAAAATAAAAATTACTTGGTGCTGATAGCATCAAGGTCCAGGGTTTGATCCCTGTACTGCCCAGCCACCAAAAAAAAAAAGAAAAGAAAAGAAAAGAAAAGAAGAAGAGAAATGCAAATTACAAACTTGTATGTTTATATTTATGGATATAAATTTATTTGTATATTTCATGATTCAATAAATATCCTATTCTTATATACTTGAAACATGTGCAAAAACAAATTAAACATTTGTACCTAACCATTAAATATACACACATATAAACACATATATAAGCATTTATGTATATATATACAAAATAAAATTATAAGTAATATTAAACACTTGGAAGAAGAGTCAAAAATAGATTACCTCCAAATGTATATGTAACAAAATACATGGAGAGAAAGATAATATTTCTAGAGACTATAAAGAGCCATGGTTAGAAAGGCATAATATAACAAGAAGAAACAAATTTATTTTTAAAACAGAACAAAATAAAGCAACACCATAATCTGTGTATAAGCAAGATAATTTAGAATCTTCAGGATGAACTAAAGAGCTTCTGCAGAGCAAAGGAAACAATCAACAGAGTGAAATGACAACCTACAGAGTGGCGGAAGATTTTTGCTAACTATGCATCTGACAAGGGATTAATATCCACAGTATATGAGAAACTCAAGCAATTACACAGTAAAAATACAAATAACCTAATTAAAAAATGGGCAAAGGAGGTGAATTGACATTTTTCAAAGGAAGAAATACAAAAGGACAATAGATACATGAAAAAATGCTCAACATCACTAGTCATCAGGGAAATGCAAATTAATACTACATTGAGATACCATCTCATCCCCGTTGTACTGGCTATAATCCAACAGACGGTGAATAACAAATGCTGGCAAGGGTGTTTAGAGAAGGGAATGCTCCTGCACTGTTAGTGGGACTGTAAATTAGCACAACCACTATGGAAGACAGTTTGGAGGTTTCTCAAATAAGTACAGATAGATCTTCCATATGATCCAGCAATCCCTCTTCTGTGTATATACCCAGAGGAATGTAAATCATCATGGCAAAGGGCTGCCTGCACTCCCATGTTCAACACAGCTCTGTTTACAATAGCCAAGATATGGAACCAGCCTAAGTGTCCATCAATAGATGATTGGATAAGGAAACTGTGCTATATATAAACCATGGAATACTACTCTGCCATAAAAAAAGAATGAAATTCTTCCATTTGCGACAACATGGATGAGCCTGGAGAAATTTATGTTGAGTGAAATAAGTGAAGCACAGAGGGATAAACGCTGCATGTGCTCACTCATAAGTGGAAGCTAAGTGACAAAGGGAAGGAAAGAAAGACCACAGTGGTGCTTTGGACTTGCAGAAGGAGAGAATACACCTTGGGATACAAAGTGGAGTGGAGGGGAAGGGAGAAGGGTAGGGATTATGGGGATAATTTTGTGGGGGACATGAGGGACAAATGCAATTTGTGGTAATGGGCATGCTACCAGTATGGATCTGGCCTTCACATCTTGAGCACAAGTGGTGACAATCAGCTTTGTATCTTATGAATATTCATAACCAGTAAAAAAACAAAAAAGATGAAATGACTGGAGAAAAGGAATATTTAAATAAAAAGATGACATATAACAGAAAATAATTTTAAATAAACTATTTCAGAAGTAAAGACAAAACTTGATGAGATACATGGGTTATTAAACACAAAGAAAAATGTCCTGAACAAAAAATCAAAAGGAAGGAGCCCACTGTGGATCCTGAGGCATGGAACCAAGGGCTGCCCTTTCCAACTGCAACCAGGCAGGGTGTATGGCAAAAACACCACTTCCATAGCCACAGCTGCCACAGAAATGGCTAGATGCCACAGCAGTAGCTTCAACCACCATGCAGGTAGCCCACCAGACACTCAACTGCATTGACACATGGAGAGCAGTGGCGACCATAAAAGAAGAGCATGTCTCTCTCTACAAAGCCCAGTCCAGAGTAATAGAAGAAACATCTGCTCTATGATAATAGTGGAGACCTGAACAGCCCCCTCTCCGCATTGGACAGATCATCTAGGCAACAAACCAACAGAGAAATCTTTCAGATGGAGAGAACAAATCTAAGGTTATTAGAGGTGGGAGGGGGCAGGAAGAGGGGGTGGAGAGAGATTGGATAAGGGGCATAAAGAATAAGTACAATTTGTAAGAATGAATATGCTAATAATACTGATTTGATCAACATATGTTGTACACAGGTGATGGTAGTCAATGCAGTACCCAAAATATGTATAATTATTTATGCTTCAATTAAAAAAAAATGATTTAAAAAGTTGAAACGAGAAAATTGCAAAAATCAAAATGAAATAAAAAAGAAGGTAAAAAAATTTTAGATAAAATATACAGAAAAAAAGAGAAAAATCTAAGATATGGAAAAAAATCTTACAAAGGCATAAATGTATCAATGAAAGAAAGCCATTAACAAAATTTATTTTGTAAGGAAACATTCCTATAGTTAGACATGTGTCACAGAACTTCATATTTTTTGTGCACCTCCATAAAACAACTTTAAATGGCCGAACTTTATGTGTATTATGGTAAAATTTTACAATATTTAGAAACCAGAAGAGATCCTTTGGCAAGAATATCAAGACACTTATAAGAGGAAGAATATGAGTGCTATTAGACTTTTACATAACAATTGCTTATGCTGAAGTAAAATAAATTGACTTAAGAGTTCAAGAATATAAAATATGGCAAACAGTATTACAAGTAGTCAAACCCATTCTCAAATACTAAAGCTACAAAATTATAATATCTGTATTAGGGTTCTCCAGAAAAATGGAAAGAGAGAGAGAGAGAAAAAGAGAGAGACAGAAAGATAGAGAGGGATATAAGTTTAGTATAAGGAATTGTCACATGGTTATGGAGGCTGAAAAATTAAAAGATTGGCAGTCAGTTTGTCAAACACCCAGGAGAGCCAGTGGTGTAATTTTAGTCTGAAAGCTAGCAGGCTTGATACCCAAGAAAAGCCAATGTCTTAGTTTTAGTCCTCAAGCAGGAAAAGACCAGTGTCCCACCTCAAGGCTTCAGGCAGTAACAGTTACCTGTTAGTCAGGATTTTTTTCTATTGAGGTTTTCAATTGATTGGATGAGGCCCACCCGTATTAAGAAGGGCAGCCTTCTTTCCTAAATCTACCAATTCATATGTTAATTTCATCCAAACACACCCAGATTAAAGTTTGACCAGATGTCTGGGTACTGCATGAACTAGTCATGTTTACATATGAAATTAACCATCACAATAGCTATACAAGAAATTAAAAAATACTGACTTTATGAATTATGAGCCTTCCCTCAGGTATTTCTGCTTGAGATCATGCTTCAGACAAACAAACAAGCAACAATTGAAAAAACAACAGCATAATGACTGAAGAGAAACATTAAATATACATCTTTCTTGCAACATAAGACCAAGTTATGTTTAGTAGGTATAATCTATAATTTTTAACAGTCATAAACTCTTGTAATGTAGACAAATACTACTTTCAAAAGATTCAAATAAGGCAGGCCAGAATGCTGATTATCTTATAAAACTTATTTGGAAGCAGTCATTTAATTGCAAATTAGATGTTATGAAAGAAGAAGGAAATTTAGAAGTTATTAGCTAATTTTAATATTTTTCACAGATAATAGGTAAGCAGTAGACAATATTCTTTCCCTCATTACCCCCAAAAAGCAGATTAACTATGTTATGTAATATTATCATCACAAAATAATTAAAACAAAAATAATAACCTTTGTACATATGAAAATTTATATTGAATATTACAAAGAAATAAAAGACTCATGATAAAAGTCTAATGTAAAATATAAGAAGATACATCTTAAAACAATATGAAATAAGAGAACCCAAAAATGCCAGTAATATCAATAAATGTACATGGTCTTATTAAAAGAAAAAAATATTCAGAATGACTAACAATAAAAGGTCCAAGATTTTTGTATACAGGTTACTTACCTAAAATAAAAGTTTTCAGACATTTTAAAAATAAATAAAATAAGTTCTGGTTCTGCTAATGCTGTGTAAACTCACTGTAGCCGTTTCTGTCTCTTATTACAACTAATAACCAAAAGGATCTTGTCGAGCTAGGACTGGGTCTGGAGCTCACAGACACCTCAAGCCCATTGTCCAGACTGGGTCACAAACCCTTCACATGCAGGTCTATGAGCTAGGTAACTGGCAAAAATGTCCTTGGAGCTGTATGTTCGAGAATATGGCCGTGTGGGGTGGACACCTGAGGCACTAAAAGCCAGCCAAGTGGTGGCATTGCACATGTGTAGTAACTCCACCCACACACAACTTGTTTACAAAGAATGTGCTGCACCACCCCCAACCAGACCCAAGGTGAGGGGGCCTGATTAAACTATTCATTTTCCCAACAGATCTGCTCTGAACAGTTCTGCTAAATCACAGTGCCTTGAGAGATCTGTGATAATTTCATAATCATGTCCACCTGTCCCGGAAAATGTTAATAAAACTGTATTTACTTAGAAGCAGACTTAATGTCACTAAAAAGTCATAAAATAACCTAGAATGCTTCTCATTACCCTTACCATAGATCCCTGCATGTAGGATGTAACTCAGTAACAATCCCAAATCTGTATGTCAGGTACAACCAATAGAAAACCTGATCTAGTAATTAGGCAGGGATGTCCTCTGTCTCTTTTTTCATACTTCCCCTTTGTTGAGATTATAAAATGCTAAACTCTGCTGGCCCTCTTCAAAACACCTCTCTCATGGCAATCTATTTGTCTCCCTGATTGCGATCATCATATTGGCTCATGCTGTATGTATTTGGCTTCAGTTTCATTTTAGGTCAACATAACTAAAATTTCTGATCCTCCCCCCACAAACAAAAATTCCCTGAAGATTCTGAAAAGTAGATAAAAGCAAGTATGCTGTAGTGGGAGTCAAAATGCAGAAAAGCCATCTCATACATGGCTTTCCTGTTGAGCTGTGAGGGCAAGCCACAGTCATGAGATGCCATAAAAAGCTACAACTGAGAGAGGAATATTGTATGTATGGCCAGAAAGAATAGAACATGGAGCCTCTGGGGTATGGAGAGTACAGGGAATATTCCAAATTGGAGATATCCAGAGAAGTAGACACATTGGTGTTGTGTATTAACCCACAAAAGTCTTAGGCTCACCACAAGCTACACATGCATGAGCTGTCTCAAATCAGCAGCACAAAGGCTTGGAAAATGAATGCAGATTTTAATCAGTACCCACTTTTCAAATCTCTGAGTGGTTTATATACACAACAGACCCCAAACCGTAAAGCAGGAGAGCTTTGAGAATTGAATGGATCATTAAGCCACAGATCAAAAAGGTGAGACAATAGTCTGAGCCTACCTGGATTGATTACCTGCTGAAAGAAAAAAACACATTTCCAGAAAATTATAGCAGGAACTGCAGTCTACACAACATAACATTCAATATGCCAAAGAAAAAATTTGAATATGATGGGCAAAGAACTGGTAGCATATAATCAAAATATTCCCCAGATTTTGGCATTACCAAACAAATACCTTACAGTAACTATTATGACTATGTACCGTGAGGCAAAGTATAACACATTGGATGTATTCAATAGGTGAATGTAGATGACAAAAAAACCCCAAAAAACGAAATGTGCAAACTTGAAAAAGTGAACTTGAAGATGGATTACTAGAAATTATGCACTAAGAAGAATAGACAGAAAAATACTAAAACAAAAAAGGAACAGATACTTTAGGATCTGTGAAACTATATTAAAAAGTTTAACGTATGGGTCATTGAAACTCCAGAAAGAGGGGAGGAAAAATATAAAATTCACTTTTCTGTAATATGAGAATATAAAGTATTCACCTCTCTGATATTATATAGAGATTACATATTAAAATCCAAAGAAAAACTATAAAAAATTGTTTTCATTTAAAAAATTCTACTTGTACAAATTCTAGAAGTACAAATTTGGGAGAGACGCTTTAGTCACCTTTAGGTAAAGATAATTTTTTTAAACTGCTTACTAAAAACCCTTTTTTCTGCTTTTCCCAAGTAATCTGTACTCCAGGGTAATCAAGTAGATAATAGAATTAAGTTTATCTTTATTGAAGTGATTCAAATAATTTAAAAAATTACTAACTTAGAATATTACCATTTTCATCTTCTAATGAGCAAAAGTGATGTCTGAGGAAGGGTCTGGGAGGCCCAGTAGTCGGCCTCAACCCACCCTGTCCTCTTACCAGGTTCTTGTCTCCACCAAAGGAAAGAATTCAAGAGCAGAGTCACAATAGAAAATGAGAGCAGGTTTAATATAATGAATAAGAAATACAGATTTAACAGGGAGAGTGCATCATAGCTCCAGAAACTGGGCAGAGCCCATACAAAGTTCAATACAAAAGTAAGAAATACATACTTAAAGATCAGTACAGAGTGCAGGTTGGCTGAAGAGAATAAGCAGCTACCTACTAAAAGTAAGCTTAACACAAAAGTAAAGCATACACACTTCAGCCCCAGGAAAGTAAGCAACAACCCTGTCTTCTGCTGGGATTTGACTTTTATAGTTTCACCGTCTAATGGATATTTAATTAAAGAGGTGGTTCCCAGTTATGTAACATACTCTTACACATGCTCAGTTGGTCCCTTTTGGGGCATGTTCATTGGTCAAATCCTATCACATGCACCAGGTATATTCAAAAATAGTCTGTGCTCTCTAGCACCTTTAGTGGAAGGACATTCAGAGGATAAACTCCACTTTACTGTGCATGCCCGGCTGCCAGGGTTATATAACCCCTTTCTACTGAGCATGCCCAGCCACTGGATTTTCATAAGCCAGGCCCTGGTGGTCTCATTTTCCCAGTATTGGTGCTGAAAATAGGTTTAACTGGCAACAGTAACTTTCCTCTAGGGAAGAGCCCAGAGGAGGGTGCCTGAGACTTCAGGGAGTGGCTTGAAACCCACTGGCATGTCCTGAAACCCAAACCCAAGGAAACTGAGCACCTCCTATCATAAAGATCTAAGAAATACTTCCCAATAGCAAATAGCATCATACAATTATAAGCAACAAAATATCATAATAATTATCCTCTCAATGCATATATACAGCACCTCTATGTAACTGTATTGATAGGATAAGACTGAACTTGGATCTGATCAACCTTCCAGGTCTAACTTCAATTTCTAGGACTTACATTTATATCTGTATTAGATGACAAATCTTTAGATTAAAGGTCTCCTGTGACACAAGGATCCACATCTAGACATCAGAGGGAGCTGCACATTACCCGGACATCATAAGATTTGACCAGGATGAAGAATTGGTATAGAAGTTTGCCATTATGTCCCTTGGGAGATTGCTGGGTATGTTCTAATTGTGGAAAGAAAGGTGCACGTGGACATTTGGAGGGTAAAGGAAAGCACAGAAATGACAAAGTTGGCTGATTTCTTAGTAATAGAAGGCCTAATTTTTTAGCTGGGTACATGCTCATTCATTTAAAACTACATTATGCGGTCTCCTTAATATCTATTATGACCACGTCACTAAAAAATTCTGGTCAATAAGAGGTTTGTGTGTCGGGTCCGCCGCCAGTCAACCCTAACAGCTCTAGCCTCATTCCTTTCGGTGGGTGAGCAAATGGCCTGGGATTCCCCTTTCCCTCCTGTCCCCTTTGGAAGGAGACGGGGGAAGAGAGCTGTGAAGAGAGGTGAGCACACCGCCGGCCCCAAACCAGCCCCCGTTAAAGGACACTCAGATGTGGCGGGGGTTCTGTCGAGCAGTTCCATTTATTAGCACACAAGCACTTGCTTTTAAAGGCAAATGGGGAAGGGAGGTTTTACATAATCTTATCAGCCTAAAGGTCAAGAGAGCATGCATCCTGTCTCAATGCCTAGCTATTGCAACCTCGAGGGCGGAAGCACATATTTGGCCATTAAGGGCTAAGGCAAAGTTCCGGCAGACACCCCCACCCTACTTCCTCCCGGGGCCATCTTAGGCTGCCACGGTAATACGTCCTTGTGGGCCCATAATGGTGCCGCTTGTAATGTCACTTAAGGTGGCGTTAGTTTTTAAGTCTCGACATTTGTGTAAATGTCCTGTGCAATTTTGTGAGAGTGGGCAACTTAAATAAAAGAGGGATGCTTTCTTACGTTTTTGTTTTCTTTTGGTTTTGTTGTGTATCAATGGCTAAAGTTTTAATATTCTTTTTGAACCATGAGCTTGAAACATCATCATCATTAGAGGATGATTAGGCAGAATTGCTTGAAATTCTTCTTTACCTGAAAATAATTAGTAAATGTAGCACACCATACTGAAACCTACTAAAGATATTGCTAAAATGTAAATATGAAGGATGTATCTCATATAGAATGATTCAAACATTTTATTAGCACATACAAAAGAGATATAAAGATCAGCATTTCCAATAGGGCTTATTTCAGGAATTCATAACTTCAACATTAGAAAGTTTATTTAGTTTCTTTAGAAAGAGAAGAGGAAAAATATAGAGTACATTGCAATATGAAAGTAACTACAAATGCAAATATTATGAAGGCTGTTTACAAAATATGTCTCCCCTGAATAAATCATAAAGTAATTTGTTGCTGAAACTTTTTTTTTATTAAAATAATGAAGTGGACAAAGCTGACATTTGCAATATTTTAGAAATTCTATATAATGAAGTACTGCAGAAAATATTATCCATAGCAGAATAAAACCTATAATTGCATTCCTTTTAATAGATGATTTTAAATGGATAGCTGAATATGGAGTGATTTTTAGTGATTAGTAGTGATTTTATTACTGATAAATAACAGTAAATAAAGCAAATACAAACTAAGATTTCCAAAATCACTCTGCTTGCTTGCTTTTACCAGCTTTAAATAGAAAACAAGTATAATATACATAAGCTTTCTATATACTCATGTAAATTTATGTATAAATATAATATATGTATATAATTTACAATATATAGAAAAGCTATAAAAAATGGAAAAAAAATTTAAATAAATGCTCATGACTTATAAGAAACAAATCATCAAATCATATGTGCACATAAGACCTGAATAAACTAAAAGCACCCCTTTCTGAATGAGAAAAATGGATATCATAAAATGTCAATCCTTTCTAAATTAACAAACAAATTTACTTAATTTAAATATGAATCTTATGGGCCGACCCCGTGGCGCACTCGGGAGAGTGTGGCACTGGGAGCGCAGCAATGCTCCCGCCGTGGGTTTGGATCCTATGTAGGAATGGCCAGTGCGCTCACTGGCTGAGTACCGGTCACGAAAAAGACAAAAAAATAAAAAATAAATAAATAAATATGAATCTTATGAGGTTTACTTTGGATTTTAGAAAAGTGAGTTTTATACAAATGTGATAAAAAAAAATATCTGAAATAGCCCAAGAATAATGCAATACCAGAGAATATGTGGGGAGAAATTATCTGGTCAGGTATAACATATTTACTAAAAATATACTCCCTTTAAAATTATAACTTTAGCAAAATATCAGACCAGTCAATCCGCAGAGAGACTACAGAGTTAATTAATACATCCAAGTTTTATTAATCAGTTTTCTGTTGCTTATAACAAAATACCTGAAACGAAATTTATTTCTTATAGTTTTGGAGGCTGAGAAGTCCAACTTTGAGGGGATGCATCTGGTGAGGGCCTTCTTTTTTGGCGGGGACTCTTTATAGGCAACACAGTGTATTACATGGCAAGAGCTGTACAAGAGTGTGTTAAGGTGCTTCTGCCTCTCCTTATAAAGCCCCTAGTGTCACTCTCATGATAAACCATTCATTCATTAACACATTAGTCCATGAATGGATTAATCTGTTTTTGAGTTTATTGCCATCATGGTTCAATCACTTCTTAAAGGCCCCAACTTCCAAATGTCATATTGCAGATTAAGCTCAAACATGAGCATTGGAAGATATTCAAACCAAGTACATACAAGTACTTAATACATGGCAAAATCGGCATTTAATTTTAATTGGAAATGATGGCTTATTTAACAGCTGGTGGTAGCATATAAGGACAAAAATCACTAGATTTAGGAACCTATCTAAATACAGGAATTCATACTGATATCTTTAACTAATAACATCTACAAAGACATATTTGGGTTAGTACCTCAACACACCCTTTTGGGGTACAAAATTCAATCCATACCAGTCTGTCCTCTGGCTCCCCAAAATTCATGTGTAGATCACATGCAAAACTATATTCACCCAATGCAAACATCTCCTAAAATCTTAACTCAGCATCAAATCTAAATCCAAAATCTCATCTAAGTATAATTAACTGGAAAAGTCCCAGAACTTATCATCTAAATCAGTTATGGGTGAGACTCTGGGTATGGTCCACCCTGGAGCAAAATTCCTCCCCATTTGTGGACCTGTAAAAAAAAAAGAAAGAAAGAAAACAAATTATCTGCTTCCAAAGTGTGAATAGAATGATGGGACAGGCATAAGATAAGCATTCTTATTCCCACAGGGAGAAACTGTCAAAAAATGAGGAAGTGCTTGGTCTCAGACAAATCCCTAATCCTGCAGAACAAACTGAATTAAGCTTCAAAGGCTGAGAATAATCTGTGTTGTGATGCTCCTCCCCACGCAGCCCTGCGCTCTCTAGCACATGCCTCCACAGCAGCGGATGTGCCCTCTAAGTCATTCTTGAAATATTAGGTAGAATGTTAATGGATATATTAGGGCACAATATAGAAATCTCTATGTATTGAGAGGTTTGTTATAACACCTTGAACCAGGAATTGGCAATAGAAATATTAGGGGGAAGAAACAGACTTATGTTTTAACTTACATTGTCTCTTCCCTCCCTGCCACCTAATGTTTTCCTTCCTGGACCTTTTTTGTTGTTGCTGTTATTGTCATTCTTCTCCTCAGTAGTAGATTCATTCAAACATGTTTCAAAGAAAATTTATTTCACTTTGTTATTTATTATTATTGCTTTTAACCAAAAAGGAGTTATTGAAATCTTTCACTGTAATTTTGTCAAAATCCTTTGTTGAAACAATGGGTCTTTGCCATAATTCTTTGTCAAAACAAACAATTAGTATTATACTAATTATATTCTGCAATTGCTACTGACATTGAAAACCAGCCCTATATACATCCTTAGCTTACTGAGCTCATTCCCTAAACACTTGCCCATTTTCATTAGCTTACTAGAAAATGTAGTGAAACAAAATGAAGGCTATCATGCATTGATCCTATCTCTTACACATACCTGCTAACTTTAGTTGCCACTAGATAATTGACACTGTCTTACATGACACTATTTCCTGGTCTTAATGCATTTATTCCTGAATGATGCTTTAGATACGTAAACCTGGTCTTCCATTGGAGAATAATTGGCCTTATCTTGTTGAGAAGTGTTTCTGAGGTCTCATGTTATATAACACTGGCTCATTAATTTTTTCGTAATTTGTAAATATTTTATTTTTAGAGTCTTCTTTGTGCTATATGTATTACACATTGTACATTATGTGTCTTCACAGTTTAAAAATCCATAAGTAAGGTAGGAGATAAAATTTCCCCCTCCTTTGCTATTTTCAAATATGCTCTCATTAAGGAGAAAACATAATTGTTTACATAAACAAAACAATGTACTTTTAGTTTTCTTATTAAATGAATAGCGAACTATACAGAAAGACACTTTCCTTAAAATAGTGAGATGAAAATAGACTCAGTGTGATTCCTTCCAAGTCTCTTATTTTAATAGTTAAATATTTTCTTTTTTGTTATCTCTTTTCTTCTCGTCTTTTATTCTATACTTGTAATTCTGTTTTTTTTTGTTGTTGTTGTTGTGTTTTTTTTGTTTGTTTGTTTGGTTTTTTTTTTTTTGGTGACATGCTATATGGATATGTGTATGAGAATGTGGTAGATAAAGAGGAATAAAAGGTATAAGGAAACCATAACCAAGAAAGTAGAATGGAATTGGTGCAAGAAGTAGACCACAAAAGATCTTTTGCTGTAAGGGGTAAGGCTAAAGAAAATTTTGTTGGGTCTGATCACTGAATGCTATGTAGAAAACTCACCATAATCAATTCATCATAATCAGTTCTCTGTAGATGAGTTCTAAGTTCATAGTGAATTTGTGGCCCTTTCCCTAGAAGACATGATATACCCCTTTCTCTTCTGCCCTCTACTTAAAGAAAATTGTGATAGCAAGTTGTTTAGATATTTACATTTAAATCAATACGGTTGTTTATTCTAAATAGGTCAGTTTGTTAGGCATACAAGACAATTACATGGGTTCAAAACCAAATTCTGCCACTCACTAGCTGTGGTATAGTGGTCAAGTCATTTAAACTCTATAAACTACAGTTTCCTCATCTGTATGAAGGTGACAATTGTAGTAGTTACTTAATAGGGAGGTATGTACAGCAATTTAGTGCAGTGCCTGACACAAAAAGTTAATATAGAAAAATAATATGTATAATGACCATGATAATGTTTATATAAATAGAGTGAAGCAGAATAGAAAGTGAATACTTACAAAATTATTTAGATTAAAATGTGCAAATCATTGTATAATTTTGGTATTTTGAATATTCAATTTATCATGAACTTAGCAGTCATATTTAGCCTTCTGAATTTTTTTTTAAAGAAAACCAAGAAATAACTTCATTCTCCTTTCTTCTTAATGTAATAATGAATATTGCATTTTCTTACATCATATAGTGTTCTAATCTTTTTATCAACAATACAAAATGTGAAGACTTTTTATTGGTGCTCTCATAGGATGATATTAAGTTTAAACAGAAAGTATACTAAAGCCTTTTAGGCTTTCAACATTACAATTGAAATTTAAAATATCCTTTTATAGATATAACTGGATGGACAACTGATTCTTTTGCATATTTAAGTGGTAAATGTAGTTTAGGGATATAAAAACTCTTTCTTGGCTCTGAAATGCTACTAGAGATGACTGCAAACTGTGCTGCAAATGGAGATTTGTCTTGAACATGTCATGCTGTTAGGATACTGGAATATATACAGAACTTCTTCATCAAACTTACTTTATCTTTAACCATAATAAAGGTTAGTACTCTGAGTTACCTTGATCTTCGTTCATGTCACTAAAAAGTTGAAAAGATTTGTGGATAGGGATATTATTGAAATTGAGCCTTAATTGGAACTTAATCTCCATAATTATGCATAATTGCCCATGTTTATTACTCCTACTATGAGGACACATTTTTCTTTAGCTCTCAGGAAGCGTGTGTTAAAGCATCCCAAACAGCATTAGATAATATCCTTGTACACACTTCACTGACTTTATCTGGTTATGCAGTATTATTATTCAGAGACACAAAGAACTTCCACTGCAACAGCCTCTGACTTTGCTAAGTAACTTCAATAATATCAAAGATATAATTTCAAAAATATCTTTTTAAACATATTCTTAGAATTGGATCTAAAAATTAAATGAAAACTATATAAAATATATTGCTTACTTCTATATTTCTCAGTTCTAAAGCAATCAGTAATACAGGTGTTTTGAGAATAAGTGATCAAGTAATACTGAATTGCATTTTTACAGAATCAAATAAAATTCTTTAGGATAACAATTTCTCTGAATATCTAGAGCACAAGCAAAATGAATGATTAATTTTGAAAGTGCTGACAGTTTATAATGACAGTAATGTCTCATCATTGGCATACCAATTTAAAATGATCAATAAATGCTTATATTCCTTTCCCCTGTTTATTCTAGATAAGTCATTCTTTTAATTATTATTTCAGGTCTTGTTATCAGTAGCTAGGACCTATTAAATATCCTAGGATATCATAGGACTAAGGATAAATCTGAGCATTTCAGATAAGAATTTAAATGGAAGAATGTGAGGAAAAGGAGTTCTTAAATGGTCCATGGCTACTTAAAGATTATTAAAGTCTAGAATGAACAATAAAGTCACTGCATGTCATTTTTGGCATTTTATCAAATGGCCAACTTACCTACTGTTTTAATTCATAACACATATATATATATATATATATATATATATATATATATATATATAACATGTTTAAATAGGAAATAAAAAGAATTTTCTGAATTATCATTCCTTAGTCTCAAATGAATTTGAGAATAATTATTAAATGTGAAATAGTTAGTTAGTTGCTTTCTTTCATCAGGTACATTTTAGTAAGAGAAATCTTAGTTTTGCAAGCATGTACTTCACCTAGTCCAGATTTTGAATAATAGTGTTAGTATTTTTTAGTGTAAATGCCACAGACATTTATTTAGTTATTTATTTGTTTGTTTATTTATTTATCTTAGTATAGTTTCTGAACTGGAGTCTGTCAACATACATGGACTAACTTTTGTCATAGACAATTATCTTTTATTTCGGTCCCAGTCAGTATTTTGAATAAAATCATTTACCAATCATTGTCTGCTCTGTGGACTAAATAGACTTTGCCCCAGGCCACTGTATGTTCTCCAGGCCCATTGCATCTCCAGGCCCATTGCATCTCTGTAAGAATCATTTGCTCCCACACTCCCATTTCCCTATGAAGAGGGTTATATAAACATGTGTACCCCAGTGGGATATCAGGACATTACTGTTTTGTGATTCCCCTGTGCATTCCCTCTCCCAGCATGTTAAAATAATAAAAATTTGTATGCCTTTTCTCCATATTAATCTATGTTTATTAGTTGATTTTTCAGAGAACCTTCAGGGGTTGAAGGGGAAGTTTTCCCTTTGCCCCTGTAAAAGCAATCTACTAAGACACATGCATCCCACATTCAATCATTTCTACTTTTCTTCCATTAGGCCTTCCTCACTAACAGGATTAAGGTTGGAAATTTTTCATATTAGGTGTAAAGTTGTGCTGTTTCTCTCCATTATATTCCTGAAGTAAATATGCCCTTAAAATGCATAAGAAAAACAAAAGGAAAGTGATAATATTTTTATTATACTCACAGCACAGTCCTCTCATACATTTTTGTACACTTTGGTTTTAGTTGTTTTAAGCAAATAGGATTTTCTTTACCTCATGTGTCTAAAATTTTAAAAAGTAGTCTATTATTTGTATTTGGCAGGGTTCTCCAGAGAGACAGAAACAATTGAATAGATAGGTAGATCAGAGGGAATTTACTAGAGGACTTGGCTCATGTGATTATGGAGGTTAAAAAGTCCCATGGCAGGCCATCTTCAGCCTGGAGAGACTGGGATACCAATTATGTGTCTCAGTCCAAGTCCAAAAGCTTCAGAACCAAGGAAGCCATGTGATTCTCAGCCTGAGAAAGAAGGCCTGTGAACCCAAAGAGCTGCTGGGGTAATTCCTGGAGACCCCATTCTGTATAGCCTGGAGTCTGGTGTCCAAGAGCAGGAGGAAGAGAGTGTCTCAGCTCTAGGAGACAGAGAAGTCTTTTTTTTTTTTTTTTTTTTTGTCTATTTTTGTTCTACCCAGGCCCCAGACAATTGGAGGTTCCCATGCACATTGAGGGCAGATCTTCCCCACTTAGTCCACTCAGACTCATACACCAACCTTCTCTAGAAACACCCTCACAGATCCACCCCCAAACAGTGCTTTACCTGTTCTCTAGGCATTCCTTAATGCAGTCAAGTTGACACGTAAAATCAACCATCACAGCTCTTTCTATGCATTTCTCAGTTCTTCTTTCCTCCAAGTAGTATGCAGTATCAGATACTTAATGGGAAATTGTAACAGCTCCTCCCTGCACTCTCTAGGGCTGAAGTATAGAACAGAGAGAAAAAGACAAATGCTTCCATTTGTGATATCAGTATAGGTCTCATTGCACACCAGTAGTCTAAAGATGCATGGTCAGGTTGTGTGAAACTCTAAATGGCTAGGTTTAAGTTATATGCCTAGGTCTAAATAACTAGACGTAAAGCATGTCAACTGTGAGTTGAGTAGGGATAGGTGCCAAGAGAAAATGTATGCATATTTACTTGGAAAAAGATGAATTCTCTCAACAAGCAGTTAAATAATGAGCAGCTTCTGTTTATTATGTAGAAGCTAATAAATAAGTCAGATCCCTTTTCAATTAATTGAGTGAAAACATAAGTTGTAGAATATTATTTGCATTATAGTACCACACACACTTTAAAAATACTCAAGTGCCTAGGGGTGTGTGTGTGTGTGTGTGTGTGTGTGTGTGTGTGTGTGTGTGTGTACTAAAATAAATATAATATTTATATCTATTATGGTACCCTAAATTTTGAGCAGTGGCCAATAAAGACATTAAGCTTAGTTTTATTTTAAAGATCAGTTTATTAAAATAATACATTTAACATTTTAAATAGTTCATAATAAAACAGCAACAAAAAGTAAATTTTTTAAAGTTCCACAAAATATATTAAAGCAATAAAATTTTACCAGAGTATACAAAATAAATGTTACATTTGTGTTTTGAATGAGTCATTATTGTAAAGTTGACATTTCAATTTAGATTGGCTTATAAACTCAATCACTTTCAGTTGAAATTTTAATGTTTTTTTGTAACTCATCTTTAAATTTACCTAAAAGGGAACTGTTAATACACTAATCTAATTTCGTTAAGGGAAAGAGAGATGAAGAGAGAAAGAAGTAGATCTAGGAATGATTAATGACTTGCACATTCAGGTGCAAGTCATATTCAATATGCCGAATAATTAAAACTATACATAAATGACATATCAACAAACACATAGATCAATGGAATAAAATCAAGAATGAAGAAATAGGATCATCTGTAGATGGTATTTTTGATTTGATATGAGACCTTTTAAGTCTTTGGAAAATGATGGATAATTCAACGAAATGTGTTATGAGAATTCACAGCCTATTATAATTTGTACGTAACCATAGAGCTCTTCTTCATGCTGTGAAAAATAAATTCAAATAATAAAAATATAAACATAAAAATATTTACCATTTATTTAGATAATCACTATACATAAGACATTCTTCAATATTTCCTCTATATGGTAGCTGATTTATTCTTTATAAGAACTTATGAAATTGTTATTACTCTCCTTTTACAGATAAGGAAACTGAGGAGTAGAGAGATTGAATAACTTCAACAAGACCACATGGCCAGTAAGTAGTGAAGGTGAGATTTAAACTCAGAAAACTTGGCACCAAAGTCTGAACTCAGATTCTAAATAAAGTAATAATATTTGAAAATGCATTTACAGTGTTGTGTTTTTTTATAAGTTGAATGTGAGGAAATGGTTTCTATAGAATTAATTGTAAATCCATAAGATAGAAATCTAAAATATTTAAATGTTCTAAAATGTAAGAAATATGTATGGCAAAATAAACACCATAAAGAACATTATATGTAATGTTATTCTGGAAGAAAGTATTTGCAAGATATATGAAATAAAATGGTTAACATCAACTGCATATTAAAAAAAATACTTCACATAGAATAAATCCCATTTTGAAATTGAAATATCCCCACTAAGGATTCTATACTGGGTTATTTATTAACTTATTCGTTCAGGAAATGCCTTTGAGAGACTGCTGTGGGGATGCAAACATGGGCAAGCAAATGTACATGTTTTACTATCAGGAAGATCATAGTCTACTGATCCATTACAAAGACACACAGTAGTGTACATATTTGGCTTAAGTACGGATGGGTAACTCTTATGGATTTATTCTTGTACATTTCCTAAAAGTCTTTTCAAAAATGGTTTACACAATACGGCACTATTTTCAATAAGCATACAGCATATAGGTTACCTATTCTAAATTACCACTTTCCTCATTTAATTCATGCATTATTTGCATTCAGAAACATCATGAATATTACTTCAGTAGAATCAAGAATAAACATGGCATAGAAAATATGGTAGTATTTTTTCTTCTACTTCTCTCATACCTCGTGTTATTCTGAGCACAGACATTCTTCAAACCAAGAAGAATGAGGAAAATTAGAAAACAAGAACAAAACCTATTGAAGAAAATCTAATACACCCCCTACCAAGCTAAAGAAATGTTCAGCTATCTTCAAATTTAATGGGGTGCTGAATTGTAGAGGGAAGAAAATGGATCTCAATGTTATTAGACATGCTTCAGAATGTTTGTCCTTGACATTATTACATAAAATAACAATGCAGAAATCTAAAGTACATTTATGATCAGCAAATAAAAATTGTTGCCAGAGAATGCAATGCCCTGAGGAGGACAGTTTGACCTTCTGTTATAACTGAAGCATATCAGTAAACAGCAATGATAAATTAAGATAAACAGTATTGGGAATGAAAGTAAAACATGTGAATTTAAATGCACCTTCTTCCAGTAAAGTCTGTGCCATTAAAAATAAAGATGCAATACAATTTGATTGTATTGTTGCTTAAAAATAATTATTATTTCAGTAGGCTCTCAAAATTTTCTGGTAATTTGTGTCTTAGTGACATAGTTTGACAGCAGACTTTCTTCTATTTTGCAGTAATATGTCTCCTGACATTTTGTAATAGTCCAGCATAGATACCATGATCAGGATATTGTTTTCACTGAAAAGTATTATTTTCATGTGTTTTTGAGATCAAGATTATACAATATTTGTAGTTATTGCAATTATCAAAGCAATATGAAAAAAGACTAAGAATCACTAAACATGTTAACAATGCAGGCTTCTCCTTCATGTTGTTTATTTTACTGATAGTCACACATTTTCAGGAATTGGAATAATGTCTTTTATACCTCCTTTACATTTGACATAAAATTAGATAATAAAAATGTGTAATCAGACTATTACATTTTTATTTTTGAAAGTGTACTCTATAAGATGCTCAAGAAAGGTAAATGGAAAAACCTATGTTTTTTCTTTGAAAAAGTTGACTGATTTCATTATGTTATCTTGGATTGGATCCTGGAGGAGGAAAAAAAAAAAAGCACATTAATGGAAAAAATGGTGACATTTGAATGTAGTCTGGAATTTAGTTAATAGTCACTTACTAGTATCGGTTTCTTAAAATATTTTAACTGTGTATGGTAATGCAAGATACTAACAATTAGGGGAAAATGGGCATGGTGCATAGAATAAACATGGCATAGAAAATATGTTTTATCTTCTAACTTATCGGTAATTCTAAAGTGATTTAAAACTAATGTATTTTTAAAAAGTGGGGGGAAAATTTTACTTAATAATTAAAGTTTAAATAACACTCAACATTTAGATAATAACTTTAATTTATTTTTTAAAATAAATTATAAGTATTTAGTCAAATAAGGTCATGGAAAAAGGGATGTCAACACAAACTGCTTCTCATTAGTGTATATACAAGGGATATTTTAGGTAATAGAAATAAAACAAAAGCCTCAAGAAAGTAAATATATGATAAATGATATCATAAGTATGAAGTTCTTTAGTTTTTTGTCTAAAGTCTCTAAGGGTAAGAAATTAATTGCGATAATACACAAATTAGCCAAATACTAGTATTGATGTAAATAAGCCATTTGGATGGAGTGGGAAAAATTTAACCAGAGTGAAAAGCAAGTGCAAATATATGGTGCATACCTAAAGTCAAAAATTAAATGTTTTATAGCTTAAAGTCTCATAATTTTACTCTAGAAAGAAAAATTTTTCATATGAAAACAGAAAAAATATTTTGCCCTAACATTGTTGCATATTTTTTCTAACTAAAGATTTATCTTTACTTTTCCATCTCTTTTCCTCTTTGACTTGAGCATTAATTTTAAGAAGAATGCACTGAAAACAAAGCATTCAGCTGATGAGCTAGAGCCTCCAAAACAAAACAAACAAACAAATAACAACCATATAGGATGAAGCATAAAAGTAGAGACTTGGGAAAGAATGACAGTCTCTGATCTCATCACCAGAACACATGCCAAGGGGGTGAATGAAGTATCTAGAAAGAAAGATTCCTTATCACTTTGCTCAGCTGATTTTGTTGTATATTCATAAATTGTTCAAACACCACACTCTTCTGGTGGCAGTAGCAACTTAAACTCAACTGCCATAGATGGCTTGTTTTTAGTTATTTCAACATAAATGTGTAAACTTCTGTTTTCAGAGGCACAACACCACCAAGGATAATAGTAACAGTTATGGTGGACTTAAAGAAGTTAAACTAGCCACAGGAGAGCATCCAAGTTCACTAATTAAAAAGGAACAAATACTACTACCTAATATTTATGGGGTATTTATTGTATAATAGTCATTGCCTGAAGTAATTTTCTAGTTCTTTTAAAATTATAATCATACTTATCATAATTAAGCCAGCATTATTTTTATATTTCATTTACTGATGAGGTAACTGAGACATAGACACATTAAATAACTTGCCAATGTATTGATTACATAATAATGTGATTAAGATTTCAATCCAGAAGACTTATATCAAAGGATAAATTTCTAACCTACTATACATGAGAATAAATAATAAAGGTGTTTAAAAACTTAAAGAGGCAAGAGAGAAAATAAGAAAAGCAAATGGGTACTATGAGAACATAATTGAGAAAATAATGAATTCAATTTATCAACATTAAAATGCAATATTGATCCTTTAAATGGTATGACCTGAGAGATACATAAAAAACAACTCATTATAAGGGAAAAGTGTTTGGAACACACTTTTTTATCTTTTGGGGGGTAGCTGGCCGGTATGAGGATCAAACCCTTGACTTGGTGTTATAACAAAAACACATATATATAATCCAATAGCTATATGGCCAATGATTTCAGCCTCGTATAATTGGAGTCCAGTGTTGTGCATTCACACGTGACTTCAGAGAATGGGAGCCACAATGAAGTTCAAGTATCTACAAAAAAAGGTTGCTTTACTAAATCACCATAGGCCACTGTGAGCATAAACCCTGCTTTTCAAACAATGCAGTAGAAGCCGGTGAGAAAGAAAGGTGGTTTCTTCTCTTTTAGAACTGCTCTTGAGGTGAGGACATTGGATTAGCCACATTACACATTTTATGAGCAGGGTGTAAGTCAACGTGCAACTGAAGCAAAGATAAAGCATTGAAGGGCATGATGCTTTGATGGTTTTATAGCAATATCCCAGCAGCTGATAGATAACTTTAGCATAGTTTGGCAAGGATATAGATTTCCTATATCCTTGGGTAGGGTGAATCATTCCAACAGACTACATCAGGAAAGGAATAAAATTAAAGATCTCCTTAAACTAGCTAAAGCATTTACTAGTTCATGAGCACACAGAAGCAACACCTAGAGGAAACAAAAAATATTTAGGAAATTTTAAGAAAGGTGGAGTCCACGCAGTGTGAGAAGCAGTGAAATTATTACATTACTTCCCCACCCTTTTTTTCTTCTACCATTATTGTGATTCAACCCATACTCATTGACTCCTGTACCCTGAAAAATTGGGGTACATATGTAATGGTACTCCATATGTTATATAAGAGATCATACTATACTCTATAGGACATAATTCCTAGAGTCTTGGTAAGTATGATATGTTTTAAAAAAGTCATTATTCTCAAGGAAGTTACCTGAAGATTTTTTTAAAAGGGCACAATAGTTATAATTGTATGCATGAAAGTTAACTTATTGAAACTTTAGGATTCCTACCTATTTCTTTTTCATTTAATATGATGGGACTACAGATTTGATTTGAGAAAATTATGCATGTTTCAAAAACAAGTCATACAAAAATAAACAAGATAGATGAGAACATTACTGTAAAATTTTCACTAAAAAGAGTAAGAAATTAGACAATCTAAAATTTAAATTTTCAGTAAACAGTTGAATCATGCAGATAAAAATACTTTTATGTAAATAAGGTGGTATTATTCATGCTATTTAGGAATAATCAATTTATTTTTACTTGTATTAAATGTAGAAATATAGAAGACAAAATGAAAATACTAAACCTGAAATGTTATTTTTACCACAAATGTGTTCATAAATAAATGATTCATCTAAAACTATGCACAAAGATCATAAAACATAAGGAGGTCATGAGACTGTAGTGATTTTTTTTTTAACCTTGTGAAGTAATATCAGAATATACCAATTGATTGCTTTCACTAAAGTGAGATTAATAATCTAGATGCTATTCTATATGGTGCACTATCCCTAAAATAATGAAGCACAATATCACCATTATCTTAGTGCTTCCATGTTAAGAATGAATTATGAAGATCCAAAAGTGAAAGATACAATGGACCAGAGAATAATGGTTGTTATGAGCTGAATTGCATCCCCCGTCCCCTGCTCAAAATTCATATATTTTTTTTTAAGTTTTATTTTGTCGATATAAATTGTGGCTGATTATTGCTCCCCATCACCAAAACCTCCCTCCCTTCTCCCTCCTCCCCTCCCCCCCAACAATGTCCTTTCTGTTTGCTTGTCGTATCAACTTCAAGTAGTTGTGATTGTTATATCTTCTTCCCCCCCCCGGTTTGTGTGTGTGTGTGTGTGTGTGTGTGTGTGTGTGAATTTATATATTAATTTTTAGCTCCCATCAATAAGTGAGAACATGTGGTATTTCTCTTTCTGTGCCTGACTTGTTTCACTTAATATAATTCTCTCAAGGTCCATCCATGTTGTTGCAAATGGCAGTATTTCATTCGTTTTTATAGCTGAGTAGTATTCCATTGTGTAGATGTACCACATTTTCCATATCCACTCATCCAATGATGGACATTTGGGCTGGTTCCAACTCTTGGCTATTGTAAAGAGTGCTGTGATGAACATTGGGGAACAGGTATACCTTCGACTTGATGATTTCCATTCCTCTGGGTATATTCCCAACAGTGGGATAGCGGGGTCATATGGTAGATCTATCTGCAATTGTTTGAGGAACCTCCATGCCATTTTCCATAGAGGCTGCACCATTTTGCAGTCCCACCAACAATGTATAAGAGTTCCTTTTTCTCCGCAACCTTGCCAGCATTTATCGTTCAGAGTCTTTTGGATTTTAGCCATCCTAACTGGGGTTAGATGGTATCTCAGTGTGGTTTTGATTTGCATTTCCCGGATGCTGAGTGATGTTGAGCATTTTTTCATATGTCTGTTGGCCATTTGTATATCTTCCTTAGAGAAATGCCTATTTAGCTCTTTTGCCCATTTTTTAATTGGGTTGCTTGTTTTCTTCTTGTAAAGTTGTTTGAGTTCCTTATATATTCTGGATATTAATCCTTTGTCAGATGTATATTTTGCAAATATTTTCTCCCACTCTGTTGGTTGTCTTTTAACTCTGTTAATTGTTTCTTTTGCTGTGCAGAAGCTTTTTAGTTTGATATAATCCCATTTGTTTATTTTTCCTTTGGTTGCCCGTGCTTTTGGGGTCGTATTCATGAAGTCTGTGCCCAGTCCTATTTCCTGAAGTGTTTCTTCATATGTTGAAGTCCTAACCCACTACCACAGACTGTGACTGTATTTGAAGATGGGACCTTTAATGAGGTAATTAAGGTTAAATGAGCCACTAGGGTGGGGCCCTAATACAATACGACTGGTGTCCTTATAAGGAGAGATTAGGGCACAGACACACACATAGAGGAAAGACCATATGAAGGTGCAGGGAGAAGGTGGCCCATCTATAAGCCAAGGAAAACGGCCTTACCAAAAAAAAAAAAAAAAAAAGCTTGTTGACACCTTGATCTCAGGTTGTTAGCCTTCAGCACCATGAGAAAATAAATTTCTGTCATTTAAGCTGTCTAATCTGTGGTAGTTTAGCAGACTAATACAGTGATATTATTTCTTTCTAGTAGTGGTATGCAGAAACACAAACTATCACAACATTGATAGAACTGCACATTCTTTGAGTCTTTTACTCAACAAAAATAGTGGGTCATATGCTTCACACTGATAAAAATACATTTTGTGATAGTTTTCCAACAATTTCAATTCAAACACATTGTTTTCACAACTCATGGATCAATAATCACTTTTATCTTTATATCACATTCCATTCCTGTTCCTTCTTTAAAATTTCTAGGATACTTCAGATTTCTATGTTACTGTCTTAAATCTGGACCCAGTGTAATTTTCTTTTTTACATTTTTTAGCCCACTATTACCTTCACCTTCAATTTCCTAGAATCTTATATTTTGCAAAAATATTTTAGATAAACCAAAATTATAAGATTCTGTCTTGGGGACTGAATAGAAGAACAATTGTTCTTGCACACTTCCTTAAAATGCACTGGAGTCTTCTAAAAGTAAATTTATCTCATTAATAAACAAATGTTACAGCAATTATTTCCAATCAGAAACTTTCTATATATAAATATAAATTCTAGTGAATATGTGTGTTATTTTGTGTTATATTCTTCATGAGGTAATTGTAAGAAGAGCTCAACATTAAGATGCTAAATTATTCACACAAGAAATGTCTTAGTAAGTCATAAAGTGAATTATGACTAAATTGAAAATAATATTAGCTCATCATTTATAAATTGTGACACAAACATGTAAATAACAACGTAAACTTTAGATGATAATCAGGTTGGTAGTCATAATCAGTACAAAAGAAGAACTTAACAAACCTATACTCTAAGTACATTGCTAAACAGTATTTCATTCAATTCCCATAGTGACCCTTAAAGTTTTGTTACTGCTCTTTGGCATATGAAGAAAACCGTTTTCATAAGAGAAGATTACCTTTTCAAGAAATGTATAGTACGTTAGATGGTGCTAATTAATATAAAATTTAAAACAGAAAAGAGATATTGGAAATTGCTTCAATGAAGCGTTCAATTTTTAAGAGGGTGGATAGAAGGACTCATCAAGGAGACTTTAGGACAAAGACTTGAAATTGTTGAGGGTAGTAGATATCTGGAGTAGTGCATTGTAATTAGAGAAAATGTTAAATGAAAAGGGAGGAGTATGTCTAGAGTGCTTGAGTGTTGCAGTCAATGTGGATAGAGCAGGGTGATAAAAGTTGTGGTAGTATGTGTGTTCAGAGAGGTAGACAGGACCCTGACCATATAGTGGCATCTTGCCCCAAAATTATGTTTTATTTTTAAAATGTAATTATTTATAATTTTTTAAAAATTATGTAGAAGTATAGGAGTAACATGCAAAAAATAATAATTTTCTATTTACCAATAACCCAATCTTATCGCACCCATTCAACCATTTATGTATACATGTATGTATGTAGGTAGGTAGATAAGTATGTTTGTATGTATATATTTACTTATTGCTTCGCTGAAGTAATTCAAAAGAAATCAAAATTATAAATTCATTCGCCCATAAATATTTCTAAATGTAATGTTACAAATAAAATAAATAACTACTTTTTTTTATATATAACTACAATGTCATTAAAACTGCTGATAAATTTAACAGTGGTTCCATAATCTCATCTAAGTTCATCATTAAATTTCCCTAATTGTCTTGCAACTATCATTTTGCAGTTTGTTTCTATCAGAATCTAAAGAGAGCTACAGTTTTGTTAACCATTTTTAGTCTTTTCAAATTTAAAATCATCCCCTCCACTTTTTTCTTCAATTTTTGTCATTGTCGAAAAAACGTGGGTATGTGCCCTGCAGAAAATTCCACATTCTTGTTGTAGCTAATTGTTTCTACTTTT
Organism: Cynocephalus volans; assembly: GCF_027409185.1. Classification (NCBI taxonomy): domain Eukaryota; kingdom Metazoa; phylum Chordata; class Mammalia; order Dermoptera; family Cynocephalidae; genus Cynocephalus; species Cynocephalus volans. The sequence goes on along the minus strand of NC_084466.1, from coordinate 43,050,160 downwards.
TTCATTATACCCTAGAAAATGATAGATGTAGAGGTTTCATAAGATTTAGAATCAATTTTGTCAAGGCCAAGGGCAAGGATACCTCCACAAACGGCACAGACCTATGGTTGTCCCACTATTAAGAATGGTAAAACAGATTGGTGTGTTCTGCTCTTAGCAGCCTGATAACTCTATTACAAATTGCCTAATAAATGTTTGAGGTAGTGGTTTTATCAACAATTGGTGATAGTTGCTTAGATAAATTATTTCATTCAGAGTTTAAAAATGGTATATTGTAGTTTTATCATTTCATCTGAATACGTCATAAAGAATTCTCTGTATTCAGTTAGTCCCAAATACAGCATGTGCAATAATAGGAAAAAAAAAAAAAAACGAAAAACTATTTAATGATATTCAATGAGTATTTCTGGATATCATATGAACTGATAAAATGTGTTTCAATCAGTTGAACTCATTATTATTTTTGACACACACAGTTTCTCATCACTGGATAGTGAGAAATTCTAGCCTTCAGTAACCTTTTGACATAAACTGAGAACATAATAGACGTTTTTAACTTTAATTTGTTGATTCATTCATCTGGTTTCTTTTATAGAAAACTTTTGTTTCTAAAGATATTAACATAGCTATATTTATGAATAATCCTGTAATGCACAAATGCTAAATTCATAATACAATATTACTACTACTAGTTAGACTACTGAGACAAGGTCAGATTTTTCTTGTGGTTCATTTGACATTAAGAATGTTACTGGCACTTTCATACGGAGAGAATAGAGCTGAGATCAGGTAATTGTCCTAGCTTCATCTCTCAAGGACCGGCTTCTCTGTTGTTACTAAACATGAGATGATAGACAGACAGACAGACAGACAGACAGACAGACAGATAGAAAGATAGATAGACAGATAGATAAAGTGGCTTGTCTGTTAAGCTACATTTGTAGTAGTTGGTAAAATCTATTTCCTCTAGATCACTTCCCCAATAGTATTTTAAACTGTGTTCCTTGATTTTAACCTCAGGGTCCTACTATGTTCAATTTGGATCTATTCACTAACACCTACTTGGTGTAAGTTTTGATGTGTTTCTCTTTATAGATTTAATTAAAAGCTGAGATTCTTGAATGCTGAGATTACATTAGTACCTTTTGAACAACTTGGGTCTCTCAGCAAATCTCTGAGACCATTTCTATTAATATTATTAATTATTATTATCACTATTATTCAATTATGCTCTCTTATTAACATCCATAATAAAGCTTTTGTCAGCAACCTTTAAAACTATTTCCCAAGAAGCAGTTACTTTCTTTTCAGGAGGTGCTAACATTTGTGATTATGGGTACCTCAGCTCACAAGATAATCAGAAAAAAATTGAATTACAAATTGTGCTACGTGTCTGGGCAGTCTTATTCAGTATTCAACATTCTGGACAATGATCTCTATGCTCAAGGACAGTTATAAATAATATTTACACCTTAACTTTCAATAAATGAAGGAAATGCAAAATTCTTCAGTTGAATCCTTTCAACAGACCAAGAAATACTGTCATGTAGAGAAGGCAGAGCAAGATAGTGGACTAGAGGTACCCAGGGCACATTCCTCCCACAGAAAAGGGCCTGATCAACTAACAGCTAAATTTTGATGGGAGTATCAGTGGAAGTGTGTAGAAGTGCAGCAGGAGACTGGTGAGATCCTGGTGGAGCACAAAAGCCCAAGATGGTGGCATAGAGAGGAGAGAAAGGCACGTGGTCTCAGCTGCCAGGTCTTTGGCACCAGGATTGGTGTAGGAAGAATTTTCCTTTGTGGAGAAAAGATAGGCAGAAGACCCACACCAGCCCCCATCCTCACCACAGAGGCCCACAGATACTTCAGCAGGATAAACTGAGAGCCAAGTATGGGGAACATCCTACAATACACACAGTGCATGACTCTAGAACACTAGCACAAACCACGTACATCCCACCCACCACACTCATGACTCAAGCTGATGCAGTATGGTGCCATCTTGATGCCAGAGCTATTACAGGAGTATACCCTGCCTTGGGGCCAGTAGCCACGATGCTTCCCCAGCACTAAGGCTCTGCTCTCCACCAAGTGCAGTCAAGAAGAGGCTATAAATCCCTGATCCCAGTGGCTTAAAGCCTGTGCTTGCAGTGGCTGTGACTCTAGTTCTGTAGTCTGGGAAGGCAGCCCTACTCCTGCTGAACTGATGCACCCATATGTCCCCAGCGTGAGATCAGACAGGTTGACTCTGCCCAGGGGAACCATCCCCCGTTCCTTCCTGTAGCCCCACCAGCTGACTGAGTTGAGTGCACCTGAACCGCTAACCCAGAAAAAGAGCTTACAGATCTCTACCTTAATGAATACGCCCTTGGAATGGTGGAAATAAAGTGCATCCACCCTTCCCAGAGAAATGGACGGGTGGTTCTGCCATGAAGAGTACTGTCTGGCAGCCTTGCCAGAAGCACTGGATGGCTCCTTCACTGCAGGTCTGCCTAGTGGCCCCCCACACCTCCTAGAAGTAGCTGGATGAGTCACTTCACTGCAGCCCTGCCTAGTGGCTTCACTCACATTATTTATTTATTTGTTTGTTTGTTTGTTTATTTATTTAATTTTAACTTCTCAATATATATTTTAGTGGATTTTTGTGACCCTTTACCTGTTCCACTTTCGCCCCTTCCTCTCTCTGCTCCTTCCCCCGCCCCCGCAACATCATATCTTTTCACTTATCTTAAGAAGTTCAAGGAATTGTGATTGTTATGTTTTCTTCTCCCCACACCCTTTATTTCTTTGTGTGTTTATTTATTTATTTATTTTAGCTCCCACAAATAAGTGGGAACATGTGTTATTTCTCTTTCTGTGCCTGACTTGTTTCACTTAATGTAATTTTCTTTAAGTCCATCCATGTTGTTGCAAATGGTAGTACTTCTTTCTATTTTACAGCAGAGTAGAATTCCATTGTGTAGATATACCACATTTTCCTTATCTACTCATCTGATGATGGACATTTGGGCTGGTTCCCACTCTTGGCTATTGTAAATAGTGCTGCAGTAAACATGGGAGTACAGGTATCCCTTTGACATGATGATTTCCATTCCTCTGGGTATATACCCAGCAGTGGAATAGCTGGGTCACATGGTAGATCTATTCTGTAATTGTTTTAGGAAACTCCATTCCATTTTCCATAAATTCTGTACCATTTTGCAGTACCAACAACAGTGGGATAAATGCAACCTCTCCAGTGTTTATCATTCTCAGTCTTTTGGATATTAGCCATGCTAACTGGAGGGAGATGGTATCTCAAAGTGGTTTTGATTTGCATTTCCCAAATGCTGAGTGATGTTGAGAATTTTTTCATGTGTCTGTTGGCCCTTAACATACCTTCCTTTGAGAAATGCCTACTCTGCTCCACTGCCCATTTTTTAATTGGGTTACTCATTTTTTTTGCCATAAAGTTGATTCAGTTCCTTGTATATTCTGGATAATAATCCTTTGTCACATCTGTATTTTGCAAATATTTTCTCCCACTCTGTTGGTTGTCTTTTCACTCTGTTTATTGTTTCTTTTGCTGTGCAAAAGATTTTTAGTTTGATATAATCACATTTGTTTATTTTTCCTTTGATTGCCTGTGCTTTTGGGGTCATATTCATGAAGTATGTACCCACTAAAACTTCCTGGAGTGTTTTCTCTATGTTTTGTTTAAGGAGTTTTATTTTTTCAGGATGTATATTTATTTCTTCAATCCATTTTGAGTTGATTTTGGTATACGGTAAGAGGTACAGGTCTAATTTCATTCTCCTACATATGAACATCCAGTTTTCCCAGCACCATATGCTAAAGAGGCAGTCTCTTCCCCAGTATGCGGACTTGCAGCCCTTGTCAAAGATCACATGGCTATAGGTGTCTGGGTTGATTTGTGGGTTCCCTATTGTATTCCATTGATTCATGTGTCTGTTTTTATGCCAGTACCATGCTGTTTTGGTTATTATAGCTTTGTAATATAGTTTAAAGTCAGGTAGTGTTATGCCTCCAGCTTTATTTTTTTTTTGCTCAGAATTGCTTTGGCTATGTGTGGTCTTTTGCTATTCCATTCATTTCTGAGAAAAATTTCATTGAAATTTTGATAGGGACTGCCTTGAATCTGTAGGTCACTTTCAGTAATATGGACATTTTCACAACGTTAATTCTTCTGATCCAAGAGCATGGGATATCCTTCCATCTTGTGTCTTCTTTAATTTCTCTCAACAGTGGTTTTTAATTCTGTTTGCAGAGATTTTTCACATCTTTGGTTAACTTTATCCCTAAGTATTTTATATATATATATATATATATGTGGTATTTTTTTTGGTTGCTATTGTAAATGGGCTAGCTTTCTTGATTTATTTTTCTGCATGTTCACTTTTGGAGTATAGAAATGTTACTGATTTTTGTGTGTTGATTTTGTATTCTGCAACTTAGCTGAAATCATTTATCAACTCTTAGAGTTTTTTGGTAGAGGCTGTAGGCTGTTCAACATATAGGATCATGCTATCTGCAAACAAGGAGTTGAATTCATCTTTTCCAATCTGGATGTGCTTTATTTCCTTTTCTTCTCTGATTGCTCTGGCTAGTATTTCCAACCCTCTGTTGAATAGGAGTGGTGAGAGTGGGCATACTTATCTAGTTCCTGTTCTTAAGGATGATATTGGCTGTGGGCTTATCATATATGGCTTTAATTGTGTTGAGATACCTTCCATCTGTACCTAACATGTGGAGAATTTTTATCATGAATGATTGTTAAATTTTGTCAAATGGTTTTTCAGCATCTATAGAGATGATCATATGGTCTCTGTCTTTGCTTTTATTGATGTGGTGTAACACATTTATTGATTTGCTTATGTTGAACCAAGCTTGCGTTCCTGGGATGAATCCCACTTGATCGTGATGTATTATTTTGTGTATGTGTTGCTGTATTCTGTTTGCTAGTATTTTATTGAGAATTTTTGCATCTATATTCATCAAGGATATCGGTCTGTTATTTTCTATTTTTGATGTATCTTTGTCTGGTTTTGATATCAGGGTGATATTTGCCACATAGAATGAGTTTGGGAGAATGGCCTCTGTTTCAATCTTTTGGAATAGTTTGTAGAAAATTGATATCAGTTCCTCTTTGAAGGTTCGGTAGAACTCTGCAGTGAACCCATCCAGTCCTGGGCTTTTCTTTGTTGGGAGCTTTCTGATAACAGCTTTAATCTCTTTTATTGTTATTGGTCTGTCCAGATTTTCTACATCTGCTTGGCTCAGTTTTGGTAGTTTGTGTGTGTCCAGAATTTTAACCATTTCTTTCAGATTTTCAAATGTGTTGGCATATAGTTGTTTATTGTAGTCACTAATGGTTCCTTGTATTTCTGAGGTATCAGTTGTAATTCACATTTTCCATTTCTATTTTGTTATGTGGGTCTTTTCTCTTCTTTTCTTAGTTAGCCTTGCTAAGGGTTGCCAATTTTATTTATTTTTTTTAAAAAAACAACTTTTTGGTTCATTGATGTTTTGTATTTTTTGGGGGGTTTCTATTTCATTAAGTTCTGCTCAGATCTTAGTGATTTCTTTCGATCTGCTAACTTTGGGTTTGGATTGTTCTTGTTTTTCTAGTTGTTTAAGGTGGAATATTAGGTTGTTTACTTGCCATCTTTCTATTGTTCTGAAGTAAGCATTCAATGCGGTAAATTCCCCCATTAGTACTGCTTTTGCAGTATCCCACAGGTTTTGGTATGATGTATCATTGTTTTCATTAGTTTCAATAATTTTTTTTTTATTTCCTGTTTAATTTCTTCTTAGACACATATGTTTTTAAGTAGAATGCTGTTTAATTTCCATGTGTTTGTACAGTTTCCAGAATTTCATTTGTTTTTTATTTCTAATTTTAATCCATTGTGATCCAAAAATTACATGGGATAATTCCATTCTTTTTTGAATTTGTTGAGACATAACTTGTGACCTAACATGTGATCTATCCTGGAGAACATTCCATGTGCTGATGAGAAGAATGTCTTGAGGTTGTTGGACTGAATATTATGTAGATATCTGCCAAGTCCAATTGGTATAAAGTGTTGTTTAGTTCTTGTGTTTCTCTACTGATTCTTTACCTAGATGATCTGTCCAATGTTGAGAGTGGGGTGTTCAGGCCTCCCACTACTATGGTGTTAGTGTCATCTCATTCTTTAGATCTAATAGTTTTTGCTTTATAAATCTGGCTGCTCCTACACTGGGTGAGTATATATTTATGATTGTTATGTATTCTTAATGGACAGATCCTTCTATCATTATATAGTGGCCTTTAACTTTGTTTATGATTTTTGCTTTACAGTCTATTTTGTCTCATATGAGAATTGCTACTCTAGCTCGTTTTTCATTTCTATTTGCATAGTATACCTTTTTCCATCCTTTCACTCTTAGTCTATGTGTGTTGTTACAGGTAAGGTGAGTTTCTTGAACACAGCATATTTTGGGGTCCATCTTTTTAATCCAGTCAGTCAATCTGTGTCTTTTGAGTGAGGAATTCAATCCCTTTATATTTAGGGTTATTATCAAAAGGTATTGATTTACTGCTAGCATTTTATTGATTTATGTTTAGATGTCTTAAGTATCTTTTGCTCCTTTCTTTCTGATTTTCTGTTTGTCTTCTGTGGCTGTTGGTTTCTTTGCATGGTAGATAAACATTTTTCCCCCTTTATTGCTAGTATTTTTGTTTTACTGGTAGGTTTTGTTCTTTCTTGAGTATTCAATCGTTGTTTTTCAGGTGTCATTCCCAGTACTCCCTTGAAAATTTCTTGTAAGGCTGATCATATGGTAGTGAACTCCTACAGTTTTTGTTTGTCTGAGAAATATAATTTTTGTCCTTCATTTTGGAAGGATAGCCTTGCTGAGTAAAGTATTCTTGGCTGGTAACTTTTGCCCTTTAGTATTTTGAATATATAATCTCATTCTTATCTAGCTATTAGGGTTTCTGATGAAAAGTCTGATGTTAGTCTGATTGAGGCTCCCTTATAGGTGACTTGCCATTTCTCTCTTGCAACTTTTATGATTCTCTCTTTGTCTTTGAATTTTGCCAGTTTGACTATAACATGTCTTGTAGATGTCCTTTTGGGGTTGAATATGTTTGGTGATGTTTGATCCTCCTGAATCTGAAGATCTGTGACTTACCCTATACCTGGTAAGTTTCTGCTATTATTTCACTGAATATGTTTTCAATGCCATTTCCTTTTTCCTCTCCTTCTGGAATACCCGTGATTTGGATATTTGAGACTTAAGTCTATCTCGTATCTCTCTTAGATTTTCGTCAGTTTTTTTAAATTCTTTTTTTCTTTTTTCTGGTCTGCCTGTGTTAATTCCAAAAGCCTGTCTTTGGGTCAGAAATTCTCTCTTCTGCTTGTTCTAGCTTGCTAGTTAGGCTCTCTGTTGTGTTTTTTATTTCATTGAATGAATCCTTCAGCTCCACAAGCTCTGCTACATTCTTTTTCAGGGCATTGATTTCTCTGTGCATTTCTTCTTTCACATCCTGTATATTTTTTCTCATTTCACTGTGTTGTCTAACTGAGTTTTCTTGTATCTCATTTAGTTTCCTTAGAATTATTGCTCTAAATCCTTGTCAGTCATTTTAAGGACTTCCTGTTCTATATTATCTAGAGCTTGAGAGTTATTATTTCCTTTGTTTGTGATGCACTTTCTCGATTTTTCATATTTCTGATATCTTTCCTTCGGTGTTTAGTTATTGTGGCAGGGGGTATCATGGTCTACTCATTCCACTCTGATGTCTGGCCTGGGTCCTAAAAGGACTGCCAATTCTGGGCAGTGGGAAATAGCCTGAGCTGGATGTCCAGCAGAGCCTGCCTGTTCTGGCATGGCTGGCTTAGGGCATTTGAGCCCAGTGGCTCTTCGCTCTCTCTGGGCAGCAGGGACTGCCCATGGCTGGGGGTTTCACAGTGCCTGCCTCTTCTGGTGCAGCTGATTTGGGGAGTATGAGATCGGCAGCTCTTGGGTCTCTCTGTGAGGCAGGAACTGGCTTGGGCTGGGGATCCTATGGTGCCTGCCCCTTCTGGCATGGCTGTGTCATGGTGTGTGGGCCTGGCAGCTCTCAGGCCTCTCTGGGCAGCAGGACTGGCCTGGGCTGAAGTTCCCATGGTGCCTCCTGTTCTGGCATGGCTGATTCAGGGTGTATGGGCCTGGTGGCTCTCAGGCTTCTGTAAGTGACAGGGACTGATCTGGGCTGGAAGTCCCATGGCTCCTGCCTGTTCCTGCTGGCTGACTTAAGGTATGTTTGACCAGCAGTTCTCAGGCCTCTCTGGGTTGTGGGCACTGGCCTGGGCTATGGTCCCACAGCACAAGGCTCCTACCTGTTCCAGCGTGGCTCTTGAGCCTCCTGTTGTTACTTTATAATAGTTTCAAATTGGTTGATTTGTGGGAGAGAGTAATGTTAGGAGCTGTCTACTCCTCCATCTTGACTGGAAGCCACTTCACCCACTTTCTTAGAAGGAGCTCAACAGCTTCACCCTTGGCAGTCTAACTCCTGAACTTCAGGAAAAAAATGCAAGACCTCACATCAGGTTCCAAGAACAGACACAGCAGTCAGCAGAAGAACCACTGGAAGACCTGCACTCATCTAGCCAAGCCAAAGTGCACACACACCCCTGGTTGAAAGAAACAGCCCAGTTGTCATGCCCCTGGAAGATCTGTCACTGAGTCTCTGAGCCATCATACACATGCACCTGAGTGAGAAACAACCTGACTTACATATCCCTAGTGGGCCCAATCCTGGTTAGAGAAGCAGAACACTGACCCTGCCATGAGGAAACCATTCCTAGAGACCCTGACACACCATATGCCCACATCCCTAGCCTGAGAATCAATGCAGCAACTGTGTCCCCACTGAGCCAGCTCTTCAGACAACTGATCCATAGTGTACATGTGCATACCCCCAGCCTGCAAACCTACCCAGTGATACCTTTCCTGACAAAGCTTTGCCATCACCACTGAAAACCTACAGAGCACAGTTTGCTGAGTCACTTGCAGGCATAGTGAAAGTGGATTACTGCTGAAGAAACTATGCAGAGTCTGTACTACCACATCCATCTGAAACAAAGCCCTTGCCAATCAACCAATGAACAAAGCCCTTCAGCTAATCAACACTGTAGGACACACTTGCAGGTGAAAGTCTTTTCCCATGAAAGTTACTCTACAAAAACTTAAAAAGGTGGCTATTCCATCAGAAGCACAGATATCAATGCAGGGAAACAAGAAACATGAAAAAACAGGTAACATGACAAAAACAGAAAACCAAAATAATGTTCCAGTAACTGATCCCCCAAATTCAGAAATTGCTGACTTGCTGGAAAAAGGAATTCTAATTGATGATCTTTTTTTTTTTTTTTTTTTTTTTTGTCTTTTTCGTGACCAGCACTCAGCCAGTGAGCGCACTGGCCATTCCTATATGGGATCCGAACCCGCGGCCGGGAGCGTTGCCGTGCTCCCAGCGCAGCACTCTACCAAGTGCACCACGGGCTCGGCCCCTAATTGATGATCTTAAGGAGACATACTGAGATACAAAAGAATAAAGACAAACAATTCAACAAAATCAGAAAACTAATTCATTATCTGAATGAGAAATTCAACAAAGAGATAGATAGTGCTTAAAAAGGAAAAAAAGCAGAAGGCTTGGACTTGATGAATTCATTGAATGAAATAAAAAATACATCAGAGAGTCTCAACAACAGATAGAGCAAGCAGAACAAAGAATTTCTGATCTGAAAGATAGCAGTTTTGAAATAACACAGGAAGACCAAAAGGAAAAAAAAATAAAAAGAATAAGCAAAGCTTACAAGATCTATGGGATACAAGTAAGTGAACAAATATTCAAATTATGGGTATCCCAGAAGGAGAAGGAAACAGAAAAGATTATGAAAACCTATTTAAAGGAATAATAGCTGAAAACTTCTCTAGTCTTGGGAAAGATGCACACATTCCAATCCAGGAAGCTCAAAGGTCACCAAATAGATTCAAACCAAATAAGTCATTTCCATGAAACATTTTAGCCAAACTATCCAAATTTAAAAACAAAGAGAAAATTCTAAAAATAGCAAGAGAAAAACATCCAACCACTTGTAAGGGAATCTCCATTAGACTAACAGCAGACTCCTCAGCAGAAACCTTAATGTCTAGGAGAGAATGAGATGATATATTCAAAGCAATGAAAGAAAAAAAAAATGCCATACCAGAATATCATACCCAGCCAGCAAAGCAATCTTTCAGAAATGAGAGAGAAGTAAAGTCTTTCTCAGACAAGCAAAAATGAGAGGAATTCATCACAACCAGACCATGGCTATAAGAAATGATTAGCGGTGTCCCCCATCTAGAAGAGAAAGAACAACAAACACCATGAAAATACCTGAAAATATAAAATTTGCTGTTAGAGTAGATTTGCAAATTAGAAAGAGAAAAGATTCAAACCTTATCAATACAGAAAACCACCAAACTAGAAGGATAAACATTAGGAGAGGAAGAAAGGAAAGAAGAAACACACAAAAAAATTATAAAACAACCAACAAAATGGCAGGAGTAAGACCTCAATAACCTAGAATGTAAATGGATTAAATTCTCCAATTAAAAGACTGACTGAATAGATTAAAAATATGACCCATCAATAAGCTGCCTGTAAGAAACACACCTTACCTACAAAGGCATACATAGATTGAAAATGAAGTGATGGAAAAAGATGTCCCATGAAAATGGAAAACAAAAGCAAGCAGGAGTAGCTATAATTATATTATATAAAACAGACTTTAAATCAAAATCTGTACTAAGAGACAAAGAAGACACTATATAGTGATAAAAGGATGAATAAAGCAAGAGTACATAACAATTGTAACTGTATGTACACCTAACACTGGAGCACCCAGATATATCCAGCTAATATTATCAGATATAAAGGGAGAGAGAGACATCGACACAGTAATAGTTGGAGACTTTAACACTTCACCCTCAGCACAGGACAAATCACCAAGACAGAAAATCAACAGGGAAACATTGGATTTAAATGACACTTTAGACCAAATGGACCTAACAGGAATATATAGAGCATTTCATCCAACAGCTGCAGAATACGCATTTTTTTCATCAGCACATGAAACATTCTCTAGGATTGACTATATGTTATATGTTAGGCCACAAAATAAGTCTCAACAAGTTCAAAAATATTGAAATCATACTAAGTATTTTTTCTAACCATAATGAAATAAAAATCTATATGAATAACAAGAGAAACTTGCAAAACTATGAAAATACCTGGAAATTAAACAACATGTTTTTGAACAACCAATGGGTCAAAGAAAGACTAAAAAGGAAATTAAAAAAAAAATTGGGACCAGTGAAGGCAGAAACAAAACATACCAAAACCTGTGGGATACAGCCAAGGCAGTATTTAGAGAAAAGTTAATAGCAATAAATGCCTACATCAAAAAAAAAAATTATATATCAAATAAGAAACTAAAAAAGCAAGGATAAACTAAACCCCAAATAATTCATAGAAAATAAATAATAAAAATCAGAGAAGAAATAAATGAAATTGAGACTAAAATTACAATACAAAAAAATCACATTACAGCTGTATATCTGAAAAGATAAATAAAATAAACAAACCATTAGCAAGTACAACCAAGAAGAAAAGAGAAAAGACCCAAATAAATAAAATCAGAAATGGAAATGGAAACATTACAACAGATAGCACTGAAATACAAAGGATCAGCAGGTACTATTATGAACAGCTGTACATCAATAAATATGAAAACACAGAGAAAATGGATAAATTCCTGGACACATATGCCCTACCAAAACTGAACCAAGAAGAAATAGAGAACCTAAATGGAGCAATAACAAGTAACAACATAAATGTACGAATAAAAAGTCTCCCAACAAAGAAAAGCCCAGGACAAGATGGCTTTACCACTGAATTCAACCAAACATTTAAAAAACTAATACTAATACTTCTTAAACCATTTCAAAAAATAGAAGTTGATGGAATTCTTCCAAACTCATACTGTGAGGTCAGCATGACCCTGATATCAAAACCACAATCCTCAGTAAAATACTAGCAAACCAAATCCAACACCACATCAAAAAGATTGTACATCACGATCAAGTGAAATTTATCCCAGGGATGCTGGGATAGTTCAACATATACAAATCAATCAATGTAGTACATCACATCAACAGAATGAAAGAAAAAATAAAAAAACAAAAGAAATGATGATCTTGATATATGCAGAAAGAGCATTCAACATCCCTTCATGATAAAGACTTTCAACAAATTAGGTATAGAAGGAAAGTATCTTAATACAATAAAGGCTATATATGACAAACCCACAGCTAACATTATACTGAACAGGGAAAAGCTGAAAGCTTTACCCCTAATAACTGGAATAAGACAAGAATGTCCACTATTACCACTTTTATTCAGAAAAGTACTGGAAGTCTTAGCCAGAACAATTAGGCAAGAGAAAGAGATAAATAACATACAAATTGGGAAGTAGGAAGTCAAGTTGACTCTGTTTGCAGATGATATGATTTTGTATAGAGAGAAATCTAAATACTCTGCTGAAAAATTCCTAGACCTGATAAACAAATTCAGTAAAGTTGCAAAATACAAACTCAACGTTCAAAAATCAGTAGCTTTTCTATGCACTAATAACAAGCTAGCAGAAAATGAAATAAAGAAAGCTATAACATTTACAATAGCAAAAAAAAAAAAAAAAAAAAGGATAAAATAAAATACCTAGGAGTAAATTTAACCAAGGAGGTGAAACCAAGGAGGTGAAACATCTGTAAAATGATAAGTATAACAGACTGATTAAATAAATTTAAAAATACACACATAAGAAAATGGAAACATATTCCATGCTCTTGGATTAGAAGAATCAATATCATCAAAATGACCATACTATCCAAAGTAGTTTACAGATTCAGTTCAATCCCCATCAAACTACCAATGAAATACTTCACAGAAATAGAAAAAAAACAATTCAGAAATTTTTATGGAACAAGATACTTTGACTAGCCAGAGCAATACTGAGCAAAAATAATAAAGCGTGTGTGGGGAGTATTGCACTCCCTATTTCAAAATATACTACAAAGCTATAGTAATCAAAACATTATGGTACTGGCACAAAGAAACAGACCAATAGAACATAAAAGATAATGCAGAAACAAATCTGCATACCTACAGCCAACTGATTTTTGACAAGGGAGCCAAGAACATACATTCGGGAAAGGACAGCCTCTTCAATAAATGCTGCTAGGAAAATCGGAGATCCATATTCAGAAGAATAAACCCAGACCCCTGTCTCTCATCATATACCAAAATCAACTCAAAATGGATTAAATATTTAAAAGTAAGACCACATGCTACAAAACACATAGAAGAAAACAGGACATATGTCTGAGCAAAGACTAGGTAATACTTCAGAAGCAGAGGGGAAAAAAGCAAAAATTAATGAATGGGATTATATCAAACCAAAAAGCTTCTACACAGTAAAGGAAACTATCTTCAGAGCAAAGAGACAACCTGCACAATGGGAGGAAATATTTGCAAACTATGTATCTGACAAGGGAGTAATATCCAGAATATGTTAAGAAATTCAAATAACTGAATAGTAAAAATACAACTAATTCAATTAAAAAATGGGCAAAGGATTAAAAATACAGACATTTTTTGAAAGAAGACATACAAATGGCCAACAGGCATATGAAAAAAATACTCAACATTATGCTAATCATCAGAGAAATGCAAATCAAAACAACAATGAGATATCATTCCAGCCCAGTTGGAATGGCTACTGTCAAAAGCCAGAAAATAACAAATGATGGTGAGCATGTACAGAAAGGGGAACTCTTATACATTGTTGGTGGGATTGTAAATGAGTATAACCACTATGGAAAATAGTATGGCAGTTTCTTAAACAGCTACAGATAGAACTACCATGTGATCCAGCAATCTCATTACTGGATATATATCAAAAGGAATGGAAATCAACAAGTCTAAGGGACACCTGCACTCCCATGTTTATCATGGCTGTATTCACAATAGCCAAGAGTTGGAACCAAGCCAAATGTCCTTCCACAGATGATTAGATTAAAAAAATGTGGTATATATACACAATGGAATACTACTACTCAGCCATAAAAAATAATGGAATTCTGCCATTTGCAGCAGTTTGGATGAGCTTAGAAAAAATTATGTGAAGTGAAATAACCCAGGCACTGAGAGAGAAATACCACATGTTCTCACTCATATATGGAAGCTAAAAGTGTTGATGTCATAGAAGTAGAGAGTAGAATAGTGGTTAGTAGAGGCTGGTGGGGGAAGAGAAAGGCAGGATGGGGAGACGGTGGAGAATGTATATGAAATATTAGACAGGTAGGAAGAATGGGACTTAGAGTTGTATAGCAACATAGGGAGACTACAGTTAACAGCAAAGTACTGTGTATCTTTGAATAGCTAGTCAAGATGTTGAATGCTCCTAACACAAAGAAATGACAAACATTTGAGGTGATAGATATACTAAGCACCCTGATATGATCATTGTACACTGTATGAATGTACCCAATAATCATATTGTACTCCACAAATATATACAATTATCATGGGTCAATTAAGAAAAATAAATTTAAAAGACAGGAAGAAAAGAGAGAAATAGTAGAATAGTGATTATCAGAAGGAGGGAAAGGAAGGGACTACTGAGGAAAGGACAGTAGACAGGTACAAAATTACAAAGTTACAGTCAGATAGGAAGGATAGGTTCTGGTGCTCTAGGGTGACAACAGCTAATAATAGTGTATAGTATATTACAGGATAACTCTAAAAGAGGATCTTGAATGTTATAACCACAAAGAAATTATAAATGTTTAGGTAATAGATATGCTAACTATTCTGATTAGACCATAATACAACATATGCATTATTGAAAAACAAACTCTACCCCACAAACATGTACAATGAAAAAAATAACATAACAAAATAACAAAATAAAAATACTATCATGTAATAGTCATATAGAAGAATGGAAAAAATGTTTATCTCCAAAATTGATAGAGAAGATTCTAAACATATTATCTTCCTCACTAAAGAGTTTGTGATGGTTTGGGAAGGCATTCAACTTTTCTGGACAAATATGCTATTAGATAGTTAATATAGTAATAAAGACATTGTCATTCTAAAATTCTTGGCTCATTTAGATTTCAGTATATTGGAATACAATTTTGATCTGCATGCTTTTGAAGAATTGCTATTAATACCCCATAAAAATGTACTCATTTCAAAAAAACCCCAACATCCTTTTATAGAATTCTCTGTAATTTCCTCAACTGTTTGTTTTCTAACAATGCCACAATTTTTTAGCATTTATATTTTGTATTAGGTTTTTATTAAAGCTTAACATACATATTTAAATGTATAGCTTTATGAATTTTCAGAGTTGTGTAGATAGCATCCAGATCAAGAAACAAAAATTACCGGAATCTTAAAAGCCCTCTAATACTCGCAAAAGCAACCACTATCCTGATATCGTCTAGAATAAGTTAGTTTTGTATAATTTTGACCTATATATTAAATATAAATTGCTTATGTTTATATTAATGGGGTCATTCAGTCTACACTCATTTATGTCGAGTTTCTTTCTTGAACAAGTTTGTGAAATTCATGTATACCTTCACTTCTGGTTTTAGCTCCTCATCTAAATGCCAGATGACATTACACTGAATAAATATGCTATCGTTTATTTATTTAACATGATAAGTTTATAAATATGTAGCCTGATTTATTAAGGTCTCACAAATTTCAGGTGAAAAGGAAGGTCAGTATAAAAACTTAGTGCCCACTTACTGACCATTTATGTTTTGCCACTAAGCATCTTCGTACATTATGTTCCATGATTAGTCCTTGAGAATATGGTGATAACAAATTTCTTCATTATCTCCATTTTGTGGGTGACGAAACTATGCCTTGAGCATTCTAGTAAATTTTTATAGCAAGTAAATGGTGAGATGATATTCAAGCGAGATCTTTTATATTAAAAAGACTGTGTAGTCTTATCAGTGTACTATCACTGGCAGCATTTTATTACCTGAATGCACAGACAGTACTATTTTTGTACCACCTCTGAGTACCGTACATTGTTATACAAGTCCAATTTCTTAATTGATTCTCTTCTCTTTGAATTATGCCCTATGTTAGTCCCTAAGGGAATTATGATGTAAAAATCATGGTCTCTGACTTACAGGATCATCTAATAAATTAAAGGGAATAGACAAATTAACATCTATTCAATTGCATTCATATGGCATTTCAGCATAGGCATACTTACATACAAATCAATTTTTAGCAAATCTTATACTGAGGGAATCATTCTCTCCTGGTCTTTTCCACCAGGAAAGAAAATTATTCTTTCCTGGCCTTGGCCTCCTAGGCATTCACTGTGGTTATATTATCTTTCTGTCTTTTCTCTCTCCTCCTCTACATATGTAGAGAAAACTTTAGCTAAATCTATATTGTAAGTGCCTTGTGAGTATTTTTCCATCCCCACTGATACTGTATAACTTAGTGCTCTATAGTCTAAAATTGATATTTTTACACTTTTATTGGCAATAGAAATCCATCATGGAAACATAGAGACCAAGTTAAAACTAGACTGTACAAAGAAAATAATTAGATGTTGTGCTAAACCACTAAATTTATAGGTTTTATTTTTGTTATATTGACTTATCCTATCTAATATAAAGTTTTATCTCTTGGTACCTTGCTTCTCCCTTCTTCCCACAATATAAATAACCATACAAATTCCTTAACAATGAGCTCCTTGGTATTTCATACATAGACTTCACAGCACACTACCTTATCTACTTTCTGTCATTAATATTTTATTTATAAACTTCTTTTATTTCATAAAGGCAATGATTTCTTGCAATAAAATATACAAATCAATTTTAACAAGCATTTTCATGTGAAATTTGACAAACACGGGCACTTTGTTTCTAACCTCCATTTTAAAGTAGAAAATAGAAGAATATATATGTACACACACACACACACACACACACACACACACACACACACACACACACCTCCTGTTGCCTATTGGTTCTGTTTCCATGGAGAACCCTACTAATACAGTATAGAGGTAGAACATGAGATAATAGGAACAATAATTAGTGAGTTACTAGATTGTTCCCCAAAGTAGAACAATGTAGAAATTTTAAAATATAAAGTAGGATATGCTATACTTAACTTACATTGCAGAATAGGAAAGGAAAGTAATCATGATGCCTATAATATGATTATAAGTTATTAAGTTTAAGTGCTTAGTTTTAATCTACTACATAAAAAAACAGCATAAAAATAAATTAAAATTTTGGGAGAACTACTGTTGATAATTTTATTATTTAAAGTGGTAATTTACATATTTTTTTCTTGTATTTATAATTCTAATAGTACTTAATATCCTTGCTAAGTTTACAGTTTTTAATAATATTTTAGGTTAAAATATTTGAAATTAATAAACTTTGGAATTATTTTCATATTAAAATGCCAGTACTTTTTCTACGTGCTTTGCATATACTAATTTATTGTTTATATGAACCTTATAAGATAGGATCTATCACTTCATTTCAGATGGAAAAACTTTGGCATGGAGTGCTTACTATACTTAGCCAAGCACACTAAGCTTGCAAATTGTCAAGACAGGATTTGACCAAGCTATTATATACTGATACTCTCATAAGTAGTTATTTATAATACATATTTTAGCCAAAAAATTTTTTATTTTTATCCATTTTAGAGTACAAATGAAAACATTTCAGCTGCTTCTATTCAATAGATTTCATCCATGGGATATTATTGTTTTATAATTAAGACTCTTTCATTTTTAAATATTTTAAGCAATATTGCTTTATTATGTATCCTGAATGGAATTTTAACAAAAAAAATGTGCCTGAGCAATTGTCATACTAAATGACAAAATTACATTTGAAAGAGGAGAAAGAAACAGTTGCCCTTTTTCAGGAATTCAGGAATGTGTTTTGTATTGCAAAATCCTATGAATCCCATTCTTATTCCCCTCCAGAATTTTCATACACAAGAAATTAAACCTATAAGTTAAATAATACACCTATTTTGTAATTACTTTGTTACATACAGAAATATAAAATATATTGTCAATTTCTATATGAGGATTAATCAATTTCTAACCAATCAAAAGGACAATATCTCCACAAATGAACCTTATCCATAGCTTAGTTATATTGCTCAGTAGAAGAAGGAGATGAAAGTAACTCAAAAATATTTAATTTTTTTTTCCTCCTTACTTTATACCAGTCAGTATGTGCTAGTTGTCTGAATTCTAACACATATGAACTTAAACCTCTGTTGAGGGATTCTCCATTCCAGGGGATAATTGGGACTTTACGCTTTTCAAAATTTAGCTTTTGATGGGAGATTAAAAAAAATACCAACCCCCCAAAAAAACAGGTTTTGTGAAATTGTATTTGTTTCCTAGGGCTGACATAAAAAGTACCACAAAGTTGATGGCTTACAACAACATAAAGTGCATTGTCTCAGAATTCTATAGTCCAGAAGTCTGAAATCCAGGTGTCTTCAAAGGTCTGTGTTTTTATAGGTACTCAGAGGGAACATCTATTTCAGAGGGCTCCTTCGTGTCCTCTCGTGGTTGCTGGCAATTCTTGGTGTTTCTTAGCTTTTGGCAGCATACCTCCAATCTCTTCTTCAGTTGTCACATGGGTTCTCCATCTCTGTATCTCTTCTTTTCTTATTAGGACACCAGTCATATTGGATTAAGGTCTACCCTACTCTAGTATGATATCATTTTAACATGATTACATCTGCAACAGATCCTATTTCTAAAAAAGGTCACATTCACTTGCACTGGAGTTTAGGACTTCAACATATTTTTTTGAAATACAATTCAACCCATAGTAATTCTCCCTCTGACCCTCCAAAATCCGTGGCTGTCCCATGTGCAAAATACACTCACTCCATTTCAGTATCCCTAAAAGTCTTAACCCATTACAGCATCAACATTCACTTCAAAATCTCGTCTAAATATACAGATGTCTTTTAAAATGTCATCACTGTTTTCTTTTACTGAAGTAATGAGAGGGAAGAATTATATTTTCCACATGCCAGTACTTTTTTTGTGCGTTTGTACGCGTGTGTATATGTGTGGTTTTCTGACATGTGCATATTTTATAAATGATTGATTAGTCTATCTGGTTTTTTTTTAATTTAAGTTTAATCTCATAAATATTAATCTAGTTACAAATTCAGAGCAATATTCTTATCTGGAAATATTTTTAAATGTCTTATATGCAAAATAACACCTTTTATTTAAATTTTGGTTTTACTACAAGATGCCCCCAATAATAACCTATACAGATTTATTTTTGTTGTATTTCTCAAACTATAAATGAACTATATGTTATTGTGAATTCCCTTGATGTCTCATTCAAAACAAATATAGGCTATTTGTATTCAAATTTCAATATAATATTTCAAGCTATAGTTATTAAAAAAGGTTAGCTTTAATTTGCATAGTAAAAATCTTGTGAGTATACATATTCCCATTCTTTAGAGAAAATCAAACTTTAAATATGTTATTTTTAAGATTATTATAGCTATATTACTTAGTGCTTACAAAATTTCAGAAATTGAGCTAATTTGTGTGTATTCGTTTATTTAATCCGTATAACAACACTGTGTGGCAGGTACTACTCAAGTTCTGATTTAGAAAAAACGAAATGGAAGAGCAGGAAATTATTTAATTTACCTAAGATTATGAGCTAGTAAACGTCAGAGCTGAGATTTTAATGCAAGTTAGGCTTCACAGTGTGTATTTTTAACAACAAAGTTATATTGCTTCTTGCTAAAATTACAGTATAATTGAACTTAACATCTATTTTAGTTCTAACATTGAACTGGTAGTTTATGATTCAGTCCCCATGACTTTCCACCAAAAGACTTTGGCATGAGAAAGTTAGAATGTATGCTACTCAAGAGCAGATAATTGTTCTTTATTATATTTTAACTGTTAAATCCCCAGAACCTAGAACAATGCCTAATTCACTATAGGTTATCTGTACATATGTGACAAATTAATGATTCTCCATTCCAAGGGATAATTGTGACTTTATGCTTTCCAAAACTGAACTTTTGATGGGAGACTGCCCCAAGAAAGTTTATATTCCCCCTCCCCCCCCCCAAAAAAAACAGGCTTTGTGAAATTGTGTTTGTTTTCTAGGGCTGCCAAGTTTCCTTACTCTCCCAAATGTTCCTTTGCTCTACTCATGTAAATAAAACAGAATGAAATGAAAGAATTTAGAATGAATTTTAAAATAATAATTTTGGCCAATGATCTAAAAGTTGTGAATGGAAGTTTTAGCATCTAAAACAAAGGTCAGCAAGCTATGGCCCACAGGACAAATCTTTCCCATCACCTTTTTTTTTTTCCAGTTAAGTTGTACTGAAAGAGAGCCACACTTACTGTTTCATATATTTTCTGTGGCTATGTTTTTGCTGCATGGCAGGGATGGCTAGTTATGGTAGAAAGGGCAAGGCCTGAAAACCCCTAAATATTTACTATCTGGCCTTTTACAGAAAAGGTTTGCTGATGGTAGATTTAAAGCATAGGTAAAACTCTGAGGCACACTTTCAGAATGCAGTTGAGACAATTTTATTCCTTTCACGATACCCCAGATCTTGTCAAATAAATGGAGCGAAGTGAATCCCCTTAATGCAGAAAATCTGGTAAGTCAGCTGGGGTCATATCTTTAAAATGCCCCTTATTGTAACTTCCTTGACTGTTTCTCAGAAAACAAACAAACAAAAACAAATTAACCTCAATATACAACATAATTGTATATTGTATGAAAGTAGATTAAATTATAATGTCAGCAGAAAGATAGGGTTTAAAATGGGGGAAAAAAAACACATGGAGATGCACACTGTGAAGTTTGAAGTTATCATTTTACTTTTTGTGGTTAGGAATGTTAAATATAAAACACTTCACATTATTTAAAACTAACACTACTTGTTACGTGTTTAATGAGGTAGTGAAATGAGAAGTCCTTCTTTTGGCCAAGTGATTACACTAAAGAGTAGATTATGAAACAATAATAATAATTCAGGACATAATGCATAGCAATCCTAAGGAAGGTAAGCAGGAACAGCATTTCTACCTTGATAAGAGGGCTAGAAGGAGTCCTTTTCAGAAAGAGATTGTTGTGACCAGTCTCCCCAGTGAGCCCCACCTCCAGGTTTTCATACTCTTGTATAGTTAGTTCCCTGCCACACTGTTCCAAGGTTTGCCTCTGCAATCACTAGAATAGAATAGAAGGGACGATATGTCACACCTGCAGAAACTGAGGTATTGGGGGGTTGAATGAGTTATAGGGTCTATGCAGTATGTAGAAGATCTGGAAATCTGTCTCTCTTCAGAAACTGAGCTCTAAACTCTTATCATATATTGTGTATCCAAGATGACTTTAGAGCTTACCTGATTAATCACTGAGACAATTCAACTAACAAAACCATTTCTATTTTGTGCCATGTTGAATATAAAGGAAAGACTCTTTTAAATAATTTGTTTAATTGTAAATTAACATCACAAGTGTTGGAAAGCTTTTGCCTTGGTTATTGCAACCTTGTAACTTTATTTTTACTACAGACATATATGTGGAACTCCAGAAAAATAGAATCTAGAAATAAATATACCAATTTGCTTCCTGTCTTCTTTTAACATAGTCCATTAGCAAAAAACTGTGAAATTACCTTAGATTGTATTCAAGTTGAAGGCATAATTATGAAAAATAATGTTAGTACGTATAAATTAACAAACAACTCAGAATATATGTAAGGAAATGAAGTCCTAACAGATTGGCAATATTTAGTGACTAGTTCACACAATTTACCATTTGGCTTATGATCGTGTTGGCCATCATACTTGGGCTTCAAGTTTGCCCTGCTTTGGTAATGTTTATATGAAAGATGTTGCCTTATTCCTTTGGAAAAGTAAAGGCAGATTTATTAGCTGGGAAATGTCAACAATGAAAATGTTGGTTGGGAGAATAGGAATGTAAAAATCATTTTAAAGAAATCCCTCCAAGGGAATGAAAGTCATAACATAAACATGGGAACAGAGTGCTAATCTTCAGCAAATAATTTACATAAGCTCTGACAGTACTTTTAAGTTGCTGAAGTATTTAAAATTTGGAGCAAATCAGTTTTTCAAAAAATATGAATTTAATTTTATATGCAGCAGTATCACAGAATAAGTGAATGGAAATAGTTTGTCTGATGGCTTGGGTTTGCATTAATGGATGTGTTAAAGTAAAATATTCTTACAGATTTATTATGAAATAAGTTACTGTTACTACAGAACTAAATCTAGCTCGTAGTAAAGACATATCTTTATTATAATGTCATATTTTTGCCCAAAGGTCATGTCATAAATTAAAGCTGAAATTAGTCCAGCAGAGTCCCATTATTTTTCTCAGTATGAAACTTTAATAATGTGACATAGATTGACCTTTTTTCACTATTGTTTTAAGGTATCTTGTTGGTATTCTTCTTTGGCATTATCACTTTCTCTCCAACATGTACTTTTTTCTTCTTAAAAAATATATTTTAGCTCCAGCTGCACTGTATTCAGCTTGCCATCTGCTGAACATTTGGATTTGGCTGTAAATGCTGGCATATCTATTCTGCAGGGATGTCTTGCCAAATGACAATTCTTTCTCTATATAGTCATTCCTAAGACTACAGTCATGTGTGGATGAACAAACATATAAGAAAAGCAATTTATTTTATTCAGAAATCAATGAGTTCTGTAAATAAATAACTTGTGACAATTAGGAATATTTAATCTTTTCATGTACAATAAGAATGTGTTGCTGCTGCTGCTAAATTTTGTATTTTTTGTCTGCTCTAACTAAAATCAGAAACCTAATATTCAGAAAATCATTGTTAATACAATTCCCTAAAAAATCAGTTAATCTGAAAGTTATAATTTTAAGAAGTTTCCGTGCACAAAAGTTTACATTAATTTTCTGCTATCAAAACAATTTATAGTGTATTTCTATCCTAATTTTACTTTGTACAGATTTTGGTGGAGTTATAAAAATGTATATTCTAATTAGTGTTTGAAAAAATACCTAAAGTCTATGAATATTTAATTAGTAGAGAATGCTTTTAAAATATAATTATGTAGTTTGTTTTTATTAATTTAGAAAAAGTACTTTGGGGCTTTATTCACTGCTAAAAATGTAATTTAGTAGTAAAAATGTGCTAGTCATCCACCTAGCCATGAGATTTCTGAAGTCATCAAGTACTTAATATGTTTTTTGGATATCTATATCTAAAAGATTTCTAGGTAACATTTATCACATGAAGGAAAAAAAGCTGGCATAAAGAAGCTCATTGTGCAAAATGATAATTTGGGTTATAGAAATTTTATTTTATTTTCTGTTTAATCTATTAGGTATCAGTAGTGGGTATTTGTTGTTCGATTTCCAATAACATCATCGTTCTGGAAACTGTTTCTACCCAATTAAGGGCTAACAGTAGCCAACTTCCTTGACCCAAGAAGAAAAACTGTGTGCAGCAGCAGAAATAGAAACTTAC
Source organism: Cynocephalus volans (assembly GCF_027409185.1). Classification (NCBI taxonomy): domain Eukaryota; kingdom Metazoa; phylum Chordata; class Mammalia; order Dermoptera; family Cynocephalidae; genus Cynocephalus; species Cynocephalus volans. The sequence continues at coordinate 43,026,450 of NC_084466.1, read as the reverse complement.
AAAGAACTAAGCAAGAAGGCTGAAGGAGAAAAAGTTACAAACCAGAGTGCCATGTTTTGAGTCCTTGAATCTAGTCATGTTTAAAACCAGTCATTTATTTCTTACAGTTTTATAAGACAATAAATTTTATTTCTTGCATAAGGTACTTTGAATTCACTTTCTTTCACTTGCTATTTGAAAAGTGCTGACTAATACAAAAGTGTCTCACTTACAAGTTTTGTTTCAAGTGACAGATTAGAAATATGATTCTGGCATCTAAAATAAAAGAGAAGTGAGATTCTCCTATTTCTGATTAAGGAGTTGCTCTTTCTATGCAGTAGAGAAGTGGCTGGTAAAATCATTACCTGCTCTGTCTTTGGACTTAGGCCATGTGTCTACCCAATTGGTAATTTAAAACCCATGTTGAAATATGACAGAACATTGGAGTATTCAGGCAACTTTACCATCTTCAACATTGTGTTACAGAAAAGATAAGGCCCAGCTGCAGTTTGTGAAGAGAGACACTTTGTGTTTGAGACCAGTGATCCAAACCCCCAGAGGGCCCCGAATGAAGGAGCTAACAGAGTTTCAAAATCTGGTTTTTAGTTTCAGACTATGCATACTGAAAGCATTAGGTAGAGCAATGGGACTCACAAATGAGGATAAAAATGAGATTCAAAAAAAGTCAAAAAAATAGGTTTGAAACACTGGGTAACTCTCTATTACCGCCTGTCACTACCCCTACCAGAGAAAAGCAGTGCTTCTTTCTATTGTAAAATGCCACCTGTAAAGATGGAAGCTTCACACAAGGAAAATGGATTCTGCTCATCAAATTACTGACTTATATTTACCTGAAACAGCATGCAATAAAGAATCTGTAAAGCTGGGTGCTGCAAAATGGGCAGAGAGTTGCCTGGCTAATCTTCAAATTCAAGGGCCTTGACTAAATTACTGACAATTTCTACTATCAAAGAAAGCACATAGAAATCAAATGAAATTGAAATTTATTATATTTTATGGGAGATAAGAAAAACCCAAGTCTGCCAAATAAGGCTCTGGTTGTTTTATATACTAATAATTTATCTAATTCCCCATCAACACTGAAATAGAAATTCTCCATTTTTCTCTAAGAAATAGACAAGAATAATAATGGACAAGGAGGGTCTTTCTGTTGTTCAAAAATCAGGGAAAACAATTTTCCAACCGCTGCACGCCTTAACACCTGAACCGTAGTAGCCGTCATTCTGCTCTCTAGTTTTATGAGATCAGCTTTTTTAGATTCCACATATGAGTTAGGTCATGAGATATTTGCCTTTCTGTGCCTCCTTTATTTCACTTAACATAATGTACTCCAGATTAATCTGTGTTGTCACAAATGACAGGATTTTCCCATTTTTATGGGTGAATAGTATTCCATCGTGTATATATCCCACATGTTCTTTATCTATTCTTCCACTGATGGACATTTAGGTTGATTCCATATCTTGGCTATTGTGAATAATGCTACAATAAACATGGGTGAGCAGTTAGCTATTGAGTTCAAAAGATCTATTGTACAACATCACAACTGTAGTTAATAAGAAAATATTGTATTCTTGAAAAATGCTAACAGTGTTTGCTAAGTGTCCTTACCACAAAAAATAATGAAGTTATATAATGCATATGTTAATTAGTTATATTTAGTCATTCCAATATGTACAACATATATACTTCAAAATGTTATGTTATGTTATGTTATACATTGACAAAATGTTATGTTATAAATTGTCAATGCTATTTGTCAATTTAAAAAATAATATTATATTTAAAAATAATAAAGAAATGGGGTAAAACATATAGCCTGATGAAGGAACATATTTGATTACCAGGATTGTGAATCCTTTCTATTATTTACTGACTGAGAGGACAGAGTATGTTTTTATTAACTTAGGGCCCACTGCCTCTGGTTTCCCCATCTAAACATCTCTCAATGAAAATTTACATTTTCACCATACATTAGCTGTGCTGGAGATGTAAGCTTGTCATATAGCCATGCTGTTTACTCTTATCTTGAGGAATATCAACTGAATCTACCAACAAAGAGTGCAGTAGTAAAAATATCATGGTGTTAGCAAAAAAAAAAAAAAAAAAAAATACGGCACATTGACCAATGGAACATAATAGATGGCCCTGAAATGAACCCAGGAATGTACAGTCAATTGATTTTTGAAAAAGGTGCCAAGAATATGCAATGAAAAAAGGATAGTGTCTTTAATAAATGATGTTGTGAAAACTGAATATCCACAGATAAGAGAATGAAATTGGACTTATCTAACACCACATACAAATATCAACTCAAAATGGATTAGGAACTTAAATTTAAGACCAGGAAAACATAGAGGAAAAACCACATGCCATCAGACTGGGCAATGATTTTTTTAGATTTGATGCCAAAATGCAGGCAACAAAAGCAAAAATGGACATGAGATGACATCAAACTAAAAAGCTTCGCATGGAATTCAAAGAACTCAATAGCAAGAAAATAAAAAACTCAAATAATAGACAAGAGACCTTAATAGATATTTGTTAAATGAAGACATACAAATGCCAAACATATATATATATATATATATATATATATATATATATGCTCAAAATTGATAATTATTAGGGAAATGTAAATTAAAACCACAATGAAGTATTATCTCATGCCTGTCAGAATGGCTATTATCAAAAAGACAAAAAAGATAACAAGTGTCGGCAAAGGTGTGGAGAAAAGGAACCCCTTTTAAACTGCTTGTGGGAATGTAAATTAGTACAGCTACTATGAAAAACTGTATTGAGGTTCCTAAAAAAAACTGAAAATAGAATTAATATGTGATCCAGCAATCCCACCTTTGATCATTTACCCAAAAGATTGACGTCAGTTTGTCGAATTCTCTGCACTCCCATTTAATTGCAGCACTATTCACAGTACCCAAGTTATGGAAATCAGTCTAAGTGTCCATCAACATGAATAAAGAAAATGTGGTATATATACACAATGGTATCCTAGTTAGCCTTAAAAAAGAAGGAAATTCTGTCATTTATGATAACATGGGTGAAAGTGGAGAACAATATGCTAAGTGAAATAAGCCACACACAAGAAGACAAATACCACGTTTTCACTTTTATGTGGAATCTAAAACAATGGAACTCATAAAAGCAGAGAATATAATGGTGGTTACAGTGACTGAGGGGTGGGGAAATGGGGAGATATCAGGCAGTGGGTACAAAATCTCAGACAGGAGAAATTTTTTTTAGATTAATTTCATAGTATGATGAATATAGTTACTGACAGAGTATTGCACATTTTAAAATTATTGAGAGTAAATTTTAAATATTATCATCATAAAATATGTTAACTGGCTTGATTTAATTATTCCACATTACATTCATAAATCATATCACTTTGTAACCCATAAACTTACACAATTATAAATTGAAAATTTACAATAAAAATACCAATAAAAATTAAAAAGAATTTTTTTCGACATCCAGATTTCTTGAGCTTTCAGACAGATAAAATAAAGGCAGAAAACTTATAATGGAATCTGGATTGTGAATCAATAGTTGTATTGTTTTGTGAATTTTCTAGATCAGATAATATTATGAGAAAAATTTATATGGCTCTACTATGTAGCTACAGCTTTTTGATATTTGCACTTTTATTGTTTTTTGTCTGATCACCATTTTCACTTTTTGGATCTGCTTATTGACACTCCAACCATATGACTCCAGTAGACAATAATTATAATACAATACTCTACCAAATTTGCCAACACCCTGAGCAAATTATCCACCTCCACTCTTCTCTTGACAGTAGGTTTTAGACCAACAGGGAATTTAATCATTCATATTTCCTCCCTGGATTTTTTAAAATGCAGAACTGGCTGGAAAATAAAGATGCTTCTATTGGGCCACATATCTGAAGATTATAGAGCATAGTTTTCTATAGATAAAGTTACTTACCTTCAGAGTAAAGAAATCCTCCATACAGTACAGGAGAAAGATAATTAAGTACAAACAAGATAAAAATAAAGAAAAGTATAGGTGAGAGCAAGAGTGAAAGGGAGAGAGACAGAGATAGAGAAGAATCCTAAGCCACATTTGAACTCTGTACCCAGTAATCTTTGAAGCTAGAGCCACCCTTTGACCTCACAGTTATAAGAGTCAATAAATTCTTTTTATTTCACAGACTGTTAGAGTTTCTTTCTCTTGATTTTTTTTTGATGAAAAAAAATCTGATCACATTAGTTTGCTTATATGACTGCACCTTAGCATCTCTGAAACATTATTCCATGGATTACTTGTAGAGTGCATACTCATCTTTGAACAGGCTTCTGCCTTTCCACTACTAGGAATAGCTTGTATAGTACTTCTTTCCCTCACCCATTATTTGAGAACAATCAAAAAAAGGCAAACATAACACTCATGCTCTTCCAGCAACTGCATGCAATTTGGGACACAGGGAATAAGAAGAAATCATGCTCTTTGTTTCTCTATTCTCTTTCTAGAAGGAGATACCATGAGAATGAATGAATGAGTGCTGTTAGGACCGTTATTGCTGTCAGTGCTGTTGGTTGCTAGTGATCCAGTGCTTGGCTTTCCTAGGCCTGGGGATGTTCAAATGAGAGGAGAAACAGAGGGGTTTTTTTCTTAGAATCAAGTAAATGAGAAGGACCTGACAGGCCAAGTATGTGTGCAAAACTCACATTTCAAATGTTTTACACTGTCACACTTCTCCCTGTGTAACGGAGATACAAAAAGGATTACTCAAAGCATCATGAATGCACTGAGAAGCCCAAAGGGTCTGTATCCCAGAGCAAACTGGATACAGTAACCATTCAAAGTTAGCTTCTGTCTTTTATTGTAAAGACAAGGAAGTTTCACAAGAAAATTCAGTTGATTCAGTCATTACAAAAGGACACAAAGACATGGGCAGAGTTACAAAAGTTATCTATGGCTAAGTATAGCTTAACAATGGAAACTAGTAACATCAGTAAAATAAACAAAGTGACATTCCAAAGTACAATTAGTGAAAAGCTAAGTTGGTCAAACTGGCTCATTAACTAACGTATAACCTTTCCTTAAGCAAAAGTTACAATCTTAAGATAAAATCGAAATACAATTATCTCCAAAGTTTCCCCTAATAGACAGCTTGCCCCTAGCAAACATTTTTTCCACAACTTTCCCTTCAGCAATTCTTAAAATCTCATAACAGGATGGATATGACAACCACCTATTATCTCTAAAATCATTAAAGTATACACTCCCATACCTAAACAGTGATTAGAGTTGATTAGATGGGCTTTTGCCATGCTATCTGTGGGCTGTGGCCCCTTACCCAAGGGCTTTTGCCCTATGCATGCATTTACCTAAAAACCATATTCTAAAATCAAATGGGAATCAAGATTTCTAACCCTCCACATTACACAAATCCCTTTTCAAAAAGAACAGGCTTATATTTACCAGTCTGACTTCGTCAAAGTTATGACAATATTAGAAATGGAGAAATATTTCTAATTGGCTCATTTATTTTTAATGTCACTCATTAGAAGCATAAATTTACTCCTGATATCTTTTAATGAAGAAGCAAATCTGAAACATCATTAAAGATACATTTGTCACTGAAGTGCATACTTATTTCTAATATAATAACTCAGAAATAATTTACCCTAAATATTTTCAGATTAGATCACATTATTCCAAGATGAAATAATCATGAAAACACTTTTGAAAAAGGCTTCAATACAGCACATCTAGATGAAATGTACATATAAATATATATCAATTTTAATCTATATGAATAAAAGCTACCTGCATATAAGTTGACATTATCCTTCCCAGTTCTCACTAACCTTCAAATTTGACATAGTAGTTCTCTTTGTAAATAGAGCTCTTTTATTTTTCACTACCCCAAAGTTTTATGTGTGTAGCTACTATCTGCATTTTTTACTTATGTATCCCTAAGAGTCGTCTTTACCACTTTTTTTGATTAATCAAATTATATAAGCAACAATGCTTTATATTAAATATTCCTCAACGTCATTACTGCTGTGGTATCTCTCTCTTGAATGTGACATATCTATCCCTGTAAATTAAACATGTTCCCTGAAATTTTGTTCTTTGAACAAGACTTGAATTCATGGAGAGCAATATTGGAGAGTGACGATTGAAAAAGAATAATTTACTAGGATTGGCCATGAAAAACTGCTAATATTATCTATAATATTATCAATATAAAACTAGTTCATTAGTTATACAGCCATTTTTCCTCAGTTCATTTTTAACTGTTCTTTTATTCCTATTGATCTTTTTGGTATTGAGGCATATCTTCTTAAAAATACAAGAATTTTATAAATGTATTTTTACTTTAATGCTTAAACTCATTTTGACTCATTTTGAATAAATTTTTAAATACTTAACCACTACATTAATATAAATATTAATACTTACATATATACACATTAAAATATTAATATTATTTTTCTTATTCATTCAATCTTCTTGTTTAATGATGTAGATTTGATATTGCTAATTATAAAAACATGATTATTGAATGGAAAAATTTCAGTTTACTTGCCATGCTTAAATAAACATATGTAAGTCTTCATCTAACAAATTTTATTAAATTATATTTAAACAACCTCAAATGTGCAATAAAATATGAGCCTTTTGTCTTTTAAGATTGTGATAGCCCAAAAATACAACTGCTACTTCTGCTTTTTGTGCCTTGCCCTGCCTGTGCTACACTATTGACCATCGCTGTGATATTAATGGAGGCAAAGCACTAGGTCACAGGTGAATTGCATCAAAATTAGAAGCCAAATGAATCCTTGTCTTTATTTAAAATTTGCAAGAATAGATTTTTGGGGTGGGGGTAGAGTAAGAAATTCATTTATTTTATTGTTTAATTAAAACATAATTGTTTATACATATTTGTGGGTTATAAAGTTGAATATCAATACCTGTGTACAATATGGATGATCAAATTATGATAATTAGTATATTCATCATTACAAAACATAATCATTCTTTGTGACCCTTAATGAATCACTTGCTTACACTCCTCTTTCTCCCCCTTTCTCACCTCTAGTAACAACAGTTCTGCTCTGTCCTTTTGAAAATTCAATGTATATTATTGCAAATGCTGCCTTTCTTTCTTTTCTTTTTCTTTCTTTCTTTGTTTTACTTTCTTATTTTTCTTTCTCTTTTTCTTTCTTTCTTGTTTACTTATTATCACTTGTAAGTGAGGACATATGGTATCTCTCTCTGTGCCTGTATTATTTCACTTAATATGATTAATTAATTAATTTATTTGTTTATATTGTAACAAAGTTGATTGTACATATCTGTGGGATTCAGAGATGAACATCAATACTCGTGTTCAATATGTGATGCTTACACTAGAATAATTATTATATTCAATAATATACACTATCACCGCTTTTTGTGGCCCTTCCTCCCTCCCTTCCTGCTTCTAGTAACCTCAGTTTTCCTTTTGAAAGTTTAATATATTATTGGGAATGTTGTGTCTTTCTTTCTTTTTTTATTTATATGTTTATTATTTTAGCTCCCACCTATGAATGAGAACATACAGTATTTCTCTCTCTGTGCCTGACTTATTTCACTTAACATAATTTTCTCTAAGTTCACCCAAGTTGCTGTGAATGGTGATATTTCATTCCTTTTCTATAGCTGAGTAATATTTCATTGTGTATAAATATCACATTTTCCTTATCCAGTCATCCGATGATGGACATTTAAGTTGTTTCCAACTCTTGGCTATTGTAAATAGAGCTACAACAAACATGGAGGTGCAGGTATCTCTTCAACATGAGGTTTTCCATTCCTTTGGATATATACTCAGCAGTGGAATTGTTGGATCATATGGCAGTTCTATCTGAATTTACTTAAGGAATCTCCATACCATTTTCCATAATGGCTGCACAAATTTACAGTCCCACCAATAGTGTAGGAGGGTTCCCTTTTTTCCAGATCCTCTCCAGCGTTTGCTGTTCTCTGTCTTTTTGATGATAGCCAGTCTAACTGGAGTGAGATGGTATTTTAATGTGGTTTTCATTTGTATTTCTCTGATGCTGAGTGATATTGAGCATTTTTTCATGTGTCTGTTGGCCATTTGTATGTCTTCCTTTGAGAGATGTCTATTCAGTTCCTTTGCCTATTTTTTAATCGGGTTGTTTGTTTTTTTAATTGTTAAGTTGTTTGAGTTCCTTGTATATTCTAGATATTAATCCTTTGTCAGATGCATAGTTTGCAAAGATTTTCTCCTATTCTGTAGGGTTTTTCCTCTATTAATTGTTTCTCCTGCTGTGCAGAAATTTTGTTGTTTGATATAATCTCATTTGTTTATTTTTCCTTTTGTTGCCTGTGATTTGGGGGTCATGTTCATAAAATCTTTGCCAAGTTCTATTTCCTGAAGTGGTGCCTATGCATTTTGTTTTAGGAGATTTATAGATTCATCTTATGTTTAAGTCTTTAATCCATTTTGAGTTGATATTTGTGTGTGGTGAGAGGTACAGGTCTAGTTTAACTCTCCTGCATATGGATGTCCAGTTTCCTAGCCCCATTTATTGAAGAGTCAGTCTTTTCCCCAATTTACTTTCTTGTTGTTTTGTTGAAGATCAGTTGGCTGTAGTATTCTGGCTTGATTTCTTGTTTCTCTATTCTGTTCCATTGTTCCAAGTGTCTGTTTTTATGCCAGTATCATGCTGTTTTGGTAACTATACCTTGATAATATATTTTGAAGTCAGGTAGTATTATGTCTCTGGCTTTATTTTATTTTGCTTAAGATTGCTTTGGCTATTCAGAGTCTTTTGTTGTTCCATATGAACATTAGGATTGATTTTTCTATTTCTGTGAAGAATGTCATTGGTATTATGATGGGGATTGCATTGAATCTGTAGATTGCTTTGGGAAGTAGGGACATTTTCACAATGTTAATTCTTTTAATTCAGAAGCAAGGAATGTCTTTCAATCATTTTGTGTCCTCCTTTATGTTTTTGTAGAGACTTTGGACTGTTCTATATATAGGATCATGTCATCTGCTAACAGGGACAATTTCACTTCACCTATTCCAGTCTGGATGCCCTTTATTTTGCTGTGCTGCCTGATTGCTAATTAAGGTCAGAGCAGAACTAAATGAAATAAAAACCAAAAAAAACAAAAAAACAAAAACAAAAAACAAAACAAAGCACAAAAGATCAAATAGAAAGTTTGTTTTTCAATAGATAAATAAAATAGACAAAAGCTTGACTAACTAAAAAAAGAGAGAAGACCCAAGTAACAAAAATTAGAGATGAAAAAGGAGACATAGCATCCAATACCACAGAAATATAAAGAATCCTTAGAGACCATCATGAACAACTATATACCAACAAATTTGAAAACCTGGGAAAAATAGATCAATTCTGGACACATAAAAACTACCAAGACTGAACATAGAAGAAATAGAAAACCTGAACAGACCAATAACAAGCAAAGAAATTGAAACAGTAATCAGAAATCTTCGAACAAAGAAAAGCCCAGGACTGGATGGCTTTATTGCTGAATTCTACCAATCATTTAAAGAGGAATTAATACCAATTCTTTTCAAACTATTCCAAAAAATTGAAACAGAGGCAATTTTCCCAAACTCAGTCTTTGAGGCCAGTATCACCCTGATACCAAAGCCAGAAAAAGATTCAACACAAAAAGAAAACTACAGTCCAATATCCTTGATGAACATAGATGTAAAAATCCTCGAGAGAATATTAGCAAACAGAATACAGCAACACATCAAAAAAATTATATACCATGGCCAAGTGGGATTCATACCAGGGATGCAAGGATGGTTCAACATATGCAAGCCAAAAATGTGATATAGCACATCAACAAAATCAAGGACAAAACCATAAGATTATCTCAATAGATGCAGAAAAAGCATTTGACAAAATTCAGCATCGTTCTTGATAAAGACTCTCAGCAAATTAGGTATAGAAGGAAAGTATCTCATTATAATAAAATCCATATATGACAAACCCTCTTCCAGTATCATCCTGAATGGGGAAAAGTTGAAAGTTTTTCTCTTGAGAATGGGAATAAGAAATGGATGCCCACATTTACCACTACTATTCAACATAGTACTGGAAGTTTAGATTGTTTTTAAAATGGATGCAGCTCTTACAGAACCTACTTGTCTCACCTAGATTGTAAATATTGAGAATTAGCTTATCAGTTTCCTAAGCATTCTCCCCGAACTAATGGCAAACTTTAGTACATCACAATAAGTGAATAAATAATTTACCACATTAAAAAAAAAACATTTTCACTTTTCCAGAAAAATAAAATTCCCTATAACACTTGTAACATCTACTGCTTTTTTTTTTTTTTTGTAAAACAGTGGAATCTAATAGTGTGTTGAGCAAGAAGTTAACTGGGCTACAGGAGGGAGTCCTTCACTGTTTAGAGCATCAATGAAAAAGCCAAGGAATTGATAGATTTAGCTATTAAATTCTTAAATACATAATTTAAAAGTAGGCTTCTAAAGTCAATGAAATTGGAAACATTACAGTGATGAAAATTGGAATGATTACAAAGGAGAAATACGAGTAATTTGAAGGTGAAAGCAAACACCTGTAAATTTGAGACCAGTTGGTGAACGTATTACAAGACACTGTCCTTACCTTGGCACATCTACAAAATTGGTACAAGTTTGAGAAATGAAATGTGCTTTTTCTAGAATCAGAAATTCTTCAAACTACCTGATTCTATAAATTTTATTTATCAAAGCTTAAGTTATGCACAAGAGGTTAGACACATCAGCTATACTTTCCTTTACGTGGGAAATTAAAATACACACACACATACACAGAAATGAAATTTATAGGCAGATTCTTCATCTGGCAGGATATTTTTCCTTCTTCTTTTATCACATATAATAGTCAGTCTACATAGACTTTTATTTAAGCATTAGAGAAAGTATAAGTGTTTTATTTTCTTACTAAAATGAAAAGAATTTATCTGATGCAAAATATATAAAAATGTTTGATAAGATATATAAATTTTTATTATATATACTTAAGGTGCAGAATTTGATAATTTGACATTGTGAAATAATCACCACAATCAAGGAAATTAACATATCTGTTACCTGACAAAATCCCCCCCCTTTTTTTTTGTAGTGAGAAAACCTAGGTTCTACTCTGTTAGCAAATTTCAAATATACAGAACAGTATTGTTACCTATGGTCATCTAGATATACATTAACTCTCCAGAATTTAAGCATCTTGCTTATATGACCAACATCAGTTGATGTATCCTTGACCAACATGTAAAGCAATAATTTTTGGTTTATTTTACCAAGTGCAATGGATCAAGAATAGAGTAATCAAAATATCTATGTGAGTTTTCCTTTGCAGACAGCATCTACAATGCAACTTCTAACTTGGAAGAACTAAATTGTACTAGTGAAAACAGAATAAGTACTTACTAAAAAAAAGAGACAACATTTTACGTGTCATTGACAAGGATTTAAATAGAAGAAAAAATAGACAGAAAGAAATTTTATAGAAAACATGTTTTAAATGTTAACCAAACAATTGTATATTCAACCATTTAGTCTTGGAAGATCAAATTATTTTTATACCCTTTCTTAAAAAAATATGTGCTGTTAGCCACCATTTCTAAGAAACTAAAAACTTCAAATACATTAATTGCTTTAGAAAAATATCTAAGATATTCATTTTTATAAATAGGACAGATTCTTTACTGACTAATCAGAAATTTACTAATTTATAGGACTTCAACGTTGTTTAAACTCTCAGTGACTGTTTGTACAAACATAGAGTATGAGTGCTCATTATTTAAAAGATTTAAAAAAAGTTCCCATAATGCCTGAAGTAGAAATATAAAAACAGAATAACCATAGTAAAAGGTAATTCAGAAATTTTCATGACTAAAATACGTGGATGCATTTAAAAGAAAATAATTGTGCAGTGTCTTAGAAATTAACCCCATAGCGGAGCATAAATTTAAAATTACTTAAGCAGTAAAAATATATATAAAAGGAATTGTAATAGACAAGATTATGTAATACCTCATTTTCTTGCTCTGAGCCACAATTTATTCTCATTCCTTTTTTGAATCTATGTAAAACATAAGCTTATTTTCGAATATTATTTAAAATTAGTTGGGGGCCGAGCCCGTGGCACACTCGGGAGAGTGCGGCACTGGGAGCACGGCGACGCTCCCGCCGTGGGTTCGGATCCTATATGGGACTGGCCGGTGCACTCACTGGCTGAGTGCAGGTCACGAAAAAGACAAAAAATAAATAAATAAATAAATAAACAAAGGTAAAAAAAAATAATAATAAAATAAAATTAGTTGGGAATTCTAAAAGATCTGTTTTTAGCATGTTTAACTTTATCCATGAAGGCTGATGTTCTAATATTAAATTTATAAATAAGCTGATTACTTTTTAAATATATATGAACTCATATTACCTTTATTACTATGGAAATGTGCTTATGAAATATACATGCATATACAAATATATATTACAGAAAAAAAGTATTTTAAATTCCATGTAGTCAGTGGTGAGCTGGTAAATAACGGTAAATAAATAGCTCTTGGATATTTGTGTATGAGTGGAGGGGGAAAACAAAACACTTTGCATCATCCGTCAATTTCCAAAGCCAATCTCCATGGCTGATGTGCATATAACAATATGATGCCAATAGGCTTACATAATTCATGAAAATTTAACAGTCAGGTTTTGCATGGCAATTAAAACTAGTTCCAGCACATCATACTATATAGTGTACAATAAAAATAGAGAAATTTAACTATGGCTTTTTAACTTTGTTTAAAACATTTACAAATATAAATGTTGGCACATAAGATAATATTACCAAGCAAAGCATACAGTTTTCTTTCTTTTTTTTTTTTTGGCTTTTTTGAGACCGGCCGCACCGCGCTCAGCCAGTGAGCGTACCGGCCATCCCTATATAGGATCCGAACCCGAACCTGCGGCAGGAGCGCTGCTGCGCTCCCAGCGCCGCACTCTCCCAAGTATGCCACGGGGTCGGCCCCATACAGTTTTCTTTAGCCTGAAAATGTGAATAGTATTCACAAACTTAGAGGTCTTAAAATATGTTTGACTCTGTGTTTTAACTGTGGTTTTTTTTTTGTAAAATGATAATATCCCATATTTTATTTCTTTCATTTTATTTTGTTTTCATTTCTTTTTTACTCCTATATTATATTTTCCTACATTAATCTTTCATTCTCCCCTAGTAAAAGTAAGAAAAACTTTAATGAACAATATTGCTACTCAATTCTGTTAAAATATTAAAAACAAGCAAACAAACAAAAAATAACTTTCACTTAAATGAATGTTCTAGCGGCCTCATGAAAACACATTTCCAAAAAAAATAGAAAATAGTTTTGCATTATATAAGTATTTGACGTTTCCTACATTTCAGAAATGCCATGTTTAATTGCTAGAAGTTTAATCAAATTCATTTTTATGTAATTTTTTTCTTACACCCAGTCCATTTTCGTTTGTCCACTATAAAATTTCTCATAAACCTGATATATTTTGTATTATGCAATTTTTTGTTTATTTTTCATTTAATATGCCAAAGAATTACCATAATGTCTGGATCCCATGTTAATAAGCAAGTGAAAATTATGTTCTTAGGTAATCATATGATATGATGTGTTCACCACCTTATGCATAGATAGTAATGGATAGAATGTAAATAAAATATTGATTAAATTATCTTACTGCATTTCTTAGTCCTGCAATGTTTCCCAAGTAAGATGAAGTTTCTCTCTTCCATCTCCAACTGGTAATCATCACTACTGTTATTGATTATTCAGAAAATGTTTTGGTTTTCTTTTTTTGTCACAGAAATTTTTTATGTAATACAAACACTTTATTAATACCTGCTTTGAAATTATTATTTTATTATTTATAGAATTTAAAGAAAAGATTAAATATATTCATATGTGCAGTGCTTTTAAAAACATAATTAATGTAATTTTAATGGAAATCTCCCCAAAATAATAAAGAGGACTAGTTTAAAAATACAACACAATGTGGGATGTACAAAAATGAGTATTCTCAGTATTCTCAGATTGTAAAAAATTATAAATAAGGTTTTCCCAGTTTAACGTATTTGTTTGTTTGTTTGTTTGTTTTGTTTGCTTGATTGGTTTGTGTCTGGCCAGTAAGAGGGTCTGAATCCTTGACCTTGGTGTTATAACACTGCACTCTAAACAACTGTGTTAACCAGCCAACCTCAGGTCAACTTCTGAAATAAACTATGCCATTTTGTTTTTTACCTGTGACCATATTTCTTACATTTGCTTGGTGGGAGTATAACATTAAAGAGTTACAAAGAATCTTAAACATATTTACAATTTTAATTCAATTGTTAGATAAATGAGGAAACTCAAATTCAGATGGGTTAAGTAACTTTTCCAAAGTCATAAGCACAGAAGTTACTCATTTTCTGATATCTCAGTCTAATGGCACTAATCAATATCCTACCATATATGAGGATTTTGCATAGTTTTAGTAGTACAAAGATTAAGGACATGCTCCCTGCATTCTGGATCTCAGATTTAGGTAAGGAAGTCATGTAATTTTAATACATTTAAATTGGATAAGTAGTGCAATTGAGAGTTGTACAAGATATTTTTTGAACACATTAGAGATAGAAATTAAATTTTCAGGAAATTAAGATTTAGACTGGAAAAAGACAATAGAGGATGTTCTATTTTATGTAAATATTTAATATTCAAAAAATATCCTTGAAAGTAATATTTTACAGGAAAAAAAAATGCCTGAAAAACAAGAATGGACAAGTGGTAGCTGAAGCTTTTCCCTCTCCTTCCCTCTAAATATATCTAAAAAGGCAGAAGAAACTGAAAATGAATGGAAGAAGGCAGACTAGCCAAGGATTTTGATATTAAAGGAAAAACAAGTTAGTAAGTTCCCTGGGGTTTTTTGTTTGTTTGTTTACATATTCCAGCCTGGGTGTTGGGGAAGTTGGCAGCTTGGAAATGCCAGTGGTGCAGAGAAAAAAGTCCCAAGAAAAGCCTGTTTACTTTAGCAAAAGGACCAATGTAGGGACAGCCTATCAACACAGAAGTTTTTAGAAAATAACCTCCCCACTCCAGTCAAAGCAAAAGGAAAACATGGGGCTGCATTTCCACCCCCCATCAGTAATGATTTAAAGGAAAGTGTAAGGGCCAAGGGAAAACTTTCCCTTCAACACCCTGAAGTGTCTCTGAAAAATCAACTAATAAAAAGAGATTAATACGGAGAAAAGGCATAACAAATTTTAGTATTTTAATATGCTGGGAAGAGGGGGATATGTGTAGGAGTTGCAGGAGAGTTATGTCCCAGTTTCCCAATGGGGTACAGATGTTTATATATCCCTCTATATAGGGAAAGGGGAGATATGGGTGTAAGAGTAAATGATTTTTAGAGGGACTCAGTAGCCTGGAGAACATACGATGTCCTGGGACAAAGTCTATTTGACCCATAGAGCAGAAAATGACTAGTAAATGTTTCTCTTCAAAATACCTCAATTAAAAAATGTCAAAGGAGCAGAATAGGCATTTCTCAAAGGAAGATATACACATGACCAACAGGCAGATGAAGCAATGCTCAAAGTCACTCAGCATCAGTAAATACATATCAAAACTACACTGAAATATCATCTCATCCCAGTCAGACTGGCTATTATCAAAAAGAGAACAACAAATGCTGGTGAGGAGGCAGAGAAAGGGGAACGCTCCTATACTGTTGGTGGGACTGTAAATTGGTGCAGTCATTATGGAAAACGGCATGGAGTTTCCTCAAACAACTACAGATAAAATTGCCATAGGATACAACAATTCCAGTGCTGGATATGTACCCAAAGGAATGGAAATCAGCATGTCAACAGGATACCTGTACTCCTATGTTCATCACAGCTCTACTTACAATAGCCAAGAGTTGGAACCAGCCTAGATGTCTATTGTTGGGTGACTGGATAAGGAAAACATGGTATATATACTGGTATTCAATGGAATGCCACTCTGCCATAGAAAAGAATGAAATACTTCCATTTGCAACAACACGGATGAACTAAGAGCAAATTGTGTTAAGTAAATTAAGCCAGGCACAGAAAGAAATACTGCATGTCTTAAGTTGTAACTGAGAGCTAAAAAATAAACAAATAAATTTTTAAAAAAGAAAAGAAAGATACAACAATCACAACAATTCATCGAACTTTCAAAAGGAGAGAAAAGAAATGAAGCTACGAGAGGTGGGAAAGGGGGAGGGAGGCTAAAGGAGGAACTGGTAAAGAGACATGAAAAATGATTGTATTGTATAATGTTGGATGCACTAATTATACTCATTTGAGCATTACTTATTTCAGACAAGTACTGATATTCGACTTTGTACCCCACAGATATGTGCAATTAACTATGTAACAATAAAAAAATAAATTTGATTAAATTAAAAAAAATGCTCACTGGGACCAAAATAGAAGACAATGGTCTGTGACAAAAGTTTGCCCAGGTGTGTCAACAGACTCCACTCTTCCTTCCTGTGGTATGAGTTAAGTTAATGAAAACCCAGTGAAAGGACCATACGTAATTGTCATTTTGTTTGGTGGGTCTAAACATTAGGGAGATAAAGGAACAGCTTTATCCTGTGCTTTGGAGAGTGGCAGAAATTGAGAGACAGGAGGTGGGGAGGTCAGAGAGACCTTGAGGCTGCTGCTTTATTTACATGGAGAAAATATTAGGAATGAAAAAAAGTTTTTCTCCCTTAGAATGATGATGAGAAATTGATCATTTCAGTGGTTGCTCTGATTCCCTGCGGATATCATTTCTGACGAAGACATTTTTTTTTCTTTTCCTTTTCTTCTATTCTATTCCATTCCATTCTATTCACGTTGGTAAAAACACAACATGAAATCTACGCTGTTAACATATTTTTCAAGTGTACCATAGAGAATTGTTTTCTATAGGCAAAATGTTCTGCAGGAGATCTCTAGAACTTCTGAAGCCATTTATTTTCCTGGTTCTCAATATTACTGGCTGCTACTCTCTCAGGAAATTGCCCATACTGATAGATTTCTTACTCAATGTTTCAATGCTTTTCTGAGGAGAGCATGCATCCAAAGAAGGAGCAATTTAGTTAGAGGCACAAATGCCCCTCCCCTTGATTTTATTCATGACAATTCTAAAAGGCCATCCATTACAGAATTCCCTGTTGTAGCAAAATCCTCTTCCAACTCCTGCTTTCCTTACTTCTTAGAGTTGCACCCCAAGACATTTTTCAATAAACATTACTAGCAAATCTCAAAGTCTCAGAGTGCGTTTCTCAGGGAACCAGACTGTGACATATATCAATAATTCAGGCTATAATAGTCTTCTTTTTCTATTCTATACCTGTGAGTACAAGGGTATTTCAATAGGATCATGAAAATTTTTGTATTGAGTTAATTCTATTTTTCCACATACACATACACATACGCACACACACACATTCTCTGCCAAATGCCACTATTCATATGAAAAATATTCAACAAATACACAGTGGTTATTTAACATTTCATCAAACCTCCTTTGAATTCTTTAAGAAAGCTGAGATTCTATGATTCTAATTGACATTAAGCTAGAAATAGAAGACGCAAATGATACAATTTGTCATATAGGTTTGCTGATGTTGATTATAAACTATGTCATTTTATTAATTAAAAGTAATCAAAAGACCATATTTGTGATGTATTTATTAGTTTCAACTTTTTTGAAATGCAGTACTCCAAATCTCACCTTAATATAAATTTATAAGAAGTAATATTAACTTTTTCTATGATGACTGTACATATAGTAACAATTAGATGTTATTTTAAACTCCATGTTTACTATACTTCTCTATATTGGTAAATAATTATGTGAAATCACCAGAAACATAATGGATTGAGAGTATACTCTGGGGATTTGTGTTGCTTATGCTTTTTAAAATTATAACTGGAGATGTATTTTATTCTAGTATCTCTCATGAAATACTGAAAGCAGAAAACATACTGTCAGTGCAAGAAAACTAAAAAGTAGTTAGTTGGTACTTGTTGGCAAATCTATATGTCTGTAGATAAAGGCCAATAGCAAAATGTCTTCACTATTTAATTCTAGTGAGAGCTAAATATGATCCTCTATCAATAAGCAAAATATCCAGTTTAAAATGAAACTGAAATGATGTTTCTCTGTTTGGGCTGATGATTACTTGTCAGAAAGATTACACCAATTACTGGGCCTTTTTCTGTTGCATCAGTCTGATACTGTTTTCTAGAAGGGTTAAATCCTGACCTCTACATTTTTAGTAAATGAATGTAATTTATAAAATGTAAATCATCACATTTTATACTTTGAATATATAATATTTATTTGTCAATTAAATATTTAAAATAAAAATGTAATGCTGTGTCTTTTTCAAATATATTCTCCTAGTCCATGTTCTCTTGACAGTGTCTTTCAAAGAACAAAAGTTTTAAAATGTAGTGAAGTCCAACTTATCAATTATTTTGTTCCATGAATTGTGACTTTGGTATTGTTTCTAAAAAGTTATCACAATATACAAGATTATCTAGGATTTCTCCTATGCTATTTTCTAGGGGTTTTATAGTTTTGCATTTTATATTTAGGTCTATGCTCCATTTTGAGTTAAGTTTTTGTACACAGTATGAGATCTTTGCATGTGGATGTCCAGTTGTTCCAGCACCACTTTTTCAAAAAAATTATCTTTGCTTCATTGCATTTCCTTTATTTCTTTGTCAGAGACCAGTTGAATATACCTATGTGGGTCTATTTCCAGGCTTTTTATTCTTTCCATTGATTTATTTGTCTAGTTTTTTTTCCCCCCTATTACCACAGTCTTGATTACCAAAGCTTTATAGCATGTCTTGAAGTCAGGTAGTGTCCATCCTGCAACTTTGTTCTTCTCCTTTAATATTTTGTTGGCTATTCTGGGTCTTTGCCTTTCCATGTAAACTTTAGAATCATTTTGTCAACATCTACAAAGCATTTTGCAGGAGTTTTTAAATTGTAATTACATTGAATCTTTAAATCAAGTTGGGAAGAACTGACATCTGAACAATTTTAAGTCTTCCTATTCAGGAACATGAAATAGCTCTCAATTTACTTAGTTATTTGATTTTGTTCATCAGAATTGTATAGTTTTCCTCATATAGATCTCGTACACATTTTGTTATATCTAAGTTCTTAATTTTGAGGGATGTTAATGTAAATTGTATTGTGCTTTTAATTTCAAATCCCCCCTTTTTACTGCTGTTATATAGGTAAGTGATTGGCTTTGGTATACTAACTTGTATCCTGCAACCTTGATATAACTGCTTATTGGTTCCACGAGTTTTGTTTCTTTTCTTTTTTTTCCCCCTATTCTTTCAGATTTGCTATATAGATTATCAAAGCATCTGTAAACAAAGACAGTTCTATTACTTCCTTCTCAATCTCTATACCTTTTATTTTTTTTCCTTGTCTTATTTCATTAATTAATACTTCTAGTATGATGTTAGAAAGGAGTAGTGGGAGAAGATATCCTTGCCTTATTCTTGATCTTTGTAGGAAAGCTTTGAATTTCTCAACATTATGTATGGTGCCCCCTGTAGGTTTTCTGTAGATATGTTTTAACAAGTTGAGGAAGTTTCCCTCTATTTCTAGTTTACAGAGAGTTTTTACGTTGAATGTGTGTTAGATTTTGTCAAATAATTTTTCTGTGTCTACCGATATAATTGTGTGACTTTTCTTTTTTAGTCTGTTGATATGACAGATACATTCACTGAACTTTGAATGTTGAACTAACCCTACATACCTGAGATAAGTCTCCCTTGGCTGTGGTGTATAATTTTTTAATACATTGTTGAATTTGATTTGCTGATATTTTGTTTATGATATTTGCAACTGTGTTCATGAGAAATATTTGGATGTAGCTTTCTTTTCTTGTAATGGCTTTATCTGGTTTTGGTATTAGGGTAATGCTAGCTTCATACAGTGAGTCAGAGAGAATTTCCTCTGCTTCTATCATCTGAAAGAAATTTTAGAGAATTAGTAAAATTTCTTCCTTAGAGATTTGGTAGAATTCACCAGTGAACCCATATGGACCAGGTGTTTTCTATTTTAAAAGATTTTAATTATTGATCCAAATTTTTTTTTTTTAACAGATGTAGTTCTATTAAATAGTATATTTCTTCTTGTGTGAGTTTTGGCAAATTGTGTTTTTTAAGGAATTGTTCCATTTTGTCTTGGTTATCAAATGTGTCGGCATAGAGTTATTCATAATATTTCTTGGTTATCATTTTAATGTCCATAGGAATTATGGTGGTGCCCCTTTTATTTCATTTCTTATATTAGTAATTTGTGTTCTCTGTCTTTTGTTCTTAGACTGCTATAGCCTTACCGATTTTATTGATCTTTTCAAAGAGCCAGCTTTTAGTTTCATTGATTTTGCTATTAATTTTCTGTGCTCAATTTCATTAATTTCTGTTCTAATCTTCATTGTTTATTTTCTTCTGCTTACTTTTGTTAAATTAAATAAGCTGTGGGTCATTGGCCTGAGACTGTCTCTGTACTTTGAGTTCCTACATATCAAACCAAAACCTAACAAAAATGTACACAACCCAAATTTCTAAGTTAAGAATGTAACAAACTACTGAGTTTCAGTCAATTATGCCATACCTAAATAAGGCAAATGCCTTATCACATCATGCCCAAATAAGGCAGTCACCTAGCTGTAGGCAATCATGTGATTTCTTTCCTTCTGTTTTCAATCTATAAAGTTCCACTGCTCACACTGCTGGGCAAAGCTCTCTGAAACTCTTCTGGTTCTGAGTTCTGTTCAAATTATGAATTGTTCTTTGCTCAAATAAACTCTGATAAATTTATTTTCTTTTAATGTTTTGTGTAATTTTTTCTTTAAGTGCTCTGTGTTTAATTTGCTCTTCTTTTCTTTTCTTGTTTCCTTAGGTGGAAAGTTATATTACTGATTTTAAATCTTTCTTCATTTCTAATATATGCATTCAATGCTATGCATTTTCCTCTAAGGACTGCTTTGGCTATATTCCACAAATATTGATAAGTTGTGTTTTCACTTTCATAGAGTAAGAAGTATTTCAAAATTTCTTTTGAGATTTGTTGTTTTACCCATGTACAATTTAGAAGTGTGTTTTTTAATCTCCATGTATGTTGAGATTTTTTAGTTGTCTTTCTGTAATTGATTTCTAGTTTAATTTCATTATGGTCTGAGAGCAAATATTGTACAAGTTCTATTTTTTAAAGTTATTTAAGGTTTATTTTATACCTTTCTTGGTGAATGCCCTATGTGAGCTTGAGAAGGGTGTGTATTCTGTTGTTGGATTAAGTAGTTTATAAATGTCAATCACATCCAGTTGATTGATTGTGTTCTTGAGTTCAGCTATGTCTTTACTGATTTTCTGCCTGTCAGATCTGTTCATTTCTAATTGGGAAATGTTGAAATTTCCAACTTTAGTTCTGGATTCATCTACTTCTTCTTGCAGTTCTTTTAGTTTATAACTTACATAGTTTGGCACTCTTTATTTTTTAGGTGCATATATGTTAAAGATTGCTATTTATTTATTTTTCATTATTATTGTCTTTTTATTTATTTATTTATTTATTTATTTTTGAGAATTAACCCCTTTATCATTGTGTAATATCCTTTTATATTTCTGGTAACTTTCATTGCTTTGAAGTTTGCTATGCCTGAAATTAGTATAGCTACCCCTGCTTTCTTTTGATCAGCATTAACACAGTGTATTTTCTTTGTCCACCTTTTTAAATTTATGTTTTTATATTTAAAGTGTATTTCTTATAGACAACATGTAGTTGGGCTTATTTTTTTGGTCCATTTTGACAATGTCTGTCTTTTTGGTGATTTTAGACTGCTGATGTTCAAAGTGATTATTAATATAGTTCGATTAGTATCTACTATATTTATTAGTGTTTTCTTTTTCTTGTCTTTACTCTTTGTTCCTATTTCTGTCCATCAATGTTTTTCTGCTCTTTGTGGTTTTAACTGAGCATTCTATATAATTTCATTTTCTCTCTTTTCTTAGCATATCAGTTATACTTCTTTTCTTAAAAAAATTATTTTAGTGTTTGCCCTGCAATAAACTTTTTTAAATTGCTCAGATTGCATATATAGCTCTTCTTTGAGCTTCAATATGATACCCAACACATCTACTCAGCTCTAAATGGGTACAAGATAATATATTATAATATTGTAAACTTTAATTCACTGAGAAAGTAGAGAATATGTATATGTAATTCCATTAATATCATCTGAATAAAATGACTAAATGTAATTAACTTTAGCTTTTTCTTTTATTCCATTTCCCTGCCCTTCTATTTCACACATTTTGGAAATTGCATTTCTTCATATTTATCCTTCACATCACAATTTTAATGTCACTTCTCTTAAGAAAATTATTCCATTTCCTTGACTAGGTCATAAGTTTTCTGATAAATATTTGTCACTGTTTCAATAATATGTTTTATTTGTGTAATCACATGATACATATCACACTATATATATCATAGAATTTAAGCTCCCAGAAGTTGTAGATTCCTCTAATTTGCTAGTATTTTTATCTCTAGTATCTAATGTAGGCCTAGATCACTATATTTTTACAAAAAGCCCATGCTTAAGGAGATAGGTAGAAGAAATATAAGAGGATAAATGAGTCAATGTTGTCATTACCAAAGGAGATAAGTGAGCGAGTACCCTCATTGTGCTTGGGTATACACTACAACTCTTAAATAAAAAGAGAAAAAATACATTCCTGGCTTTAATCTAATAGGATTAGTGCCTATATAACAAGAAATTTAGATATATGAAGAGACACCACAAACGAGTTCATGTGGAGGAAAGACCATGTTAAGACACAGCTAATAGATGACCATCTGAAAGACAAGAAGAATGTCACAGAAAAAAACAAACCTGCCAACACCTTGATCTAGGCCTTCTAGCTTCCAAAACCATGAAAAATAAATTTCTGTCATTTAAGCCACCCAATCCGTGGTACTTAGTTATGGCAGCCCAAGCAGAATAAAACAGTTACCCAATGTATTTTATTCCTTAGTACAATAGATATTCTAATTATGATTTATGATTTATGTATAGGCCACATAAACAAAAACTAATGCTTGAGAAATTTATATGTGATTAGAATTTCAGAGAAAAAATACTGAAAAACGTCTATTTATTTTGTATTCTTAAAATATTTTGCTTGTTTAAATTTTCTTTTGTGTTTTAGAATGAGTGTGTTTATACATGTCTATGAGTTGAGTAAAAAGAAAAATGGTTTGGGGAAAGGAGTATTTGAATGCCAAATAAAATAAATTTTGCCTGTGTTTATAGTTAAAATTCTGTGTATTAAATGTTAATAAATCCTGTAATCCTCAGTGGTAACCATCAGATAAATGCCAAAATCAATCCTCTAACATTCATAAATAAGAAAAAATAAATAAATAATTAATAATTTATAGATCTTCCACCTCTAACTCAGAAATTGTTTAGATTGTCTATTATATTATTGAATTTTCACATTAGTGTGACTCTGAAAGCTTTGTACTTTTATTTTAAGGTTTATATGTGTTTACAAATAAGAATTGTCAATTTTAAAATCTCTAATTTTATTCCCAAACCAATAAGTATTAGTATGACCCTTACTAATGGCTTAGAATAATGCAGAAACCACATGATTTTAGGTGAAATTCATTTTTAAATATTTCTTTTCACAAAATGTATTTAAATATAACTATACCCCATAAATATGTATAATCAATGTTTCAATTAAAAATGAATTTTAAAGTAACAATCTCAATTCTTTAACTTTGATTTGTAAGGCTGCTGTTAACTTTAAAGATAACATCATGTATCTCTATCATGAAAAGTTGTCAGAGGAATATAGCAAAGAAAATAAAATAGCAGTTCAGAAGACTTATTAGACTTTTCTGGGACACAGAAATGTTAACGAAATCAAGCTTGCCAGAGGGACAAATTACACTTTAAAATAAATTCTATTTTTGGAAGCCAACCTATATAGCAAGGTTTAATTTTTTTTTCAATTTTTTTTTTTCCAATTTATCACAAAGCCCTAACATCTCCATGTACTCTCAGACAAGATTTATTAACCTCTAAACTCTATTTCACAGGATACTGGTGAGTATTCATTAGCATACCATAAAGCATGTCATAACTAATTTAAACTACAGTTGTCAAAATAAATGAAAAAAAATCCATTTATGCTGCACTTCCCTTAATTTTTTATTATGTGAGTATATGCTTGTTTACTAATCTACAAAATCCAGTAAATCAGAGTCCCTGTCATTTTAGTGAATTAATCTGCATCACTTCAATTTGACTGATTATATTAAAATAATAGCATCAAGAATCTTAGACTGTCATTTAGACATTGTTTTAAAAATGTATGTGAATACTTTTAAAAATGAAAGCTCATAAAATCTCAGAAAGTACTAAAGAAAAAATATTCAAATAGAGTATTAAATTAGATTTTCTATCACTGAGACAATTCTAGAACAACAAATCCAGGATAAGAGCTAAAAAGGATTAACTCAGAATATATTAACAGAAAAAAAAAAAAGTAAAGCCACCTATTCCCCCTGTTGAGAATGAGCAAAATGCAAGGATAATCTAGACTCCAAAATACAAATTAGATTTTATTTTAAAAAAAAGTTTTAGCTTAGTGCTTAAAGTGGAGGACCAAAAAACAGGTTTGGCATTCATTTCTAGTTACTTAACTTACTCAGTGTGTGAACTTAAGTTGATTCTTTTAACTTGTCTTTTATCTATCTATCTATCTATCTATCTATCTATCTATCTATCTATCTATCTATCTATCTGTTCATTCATTCATTCATTCATTTATTTATTTATTTAGTGGCAGCTAGCCATTACCTTTAACTTTAAAGAAAAGTTATTCCTTATCTTCTACTTTTGACATAATTTTTTGTCACATGGGAGTCTTTTACTATATTTAAGCTTGACATCTATTTTAGGATTAATCTCACTGCTTTCAATCAAATTGATTCTTATCAGTATATCACTTACTGAACTGAGCGACTTTCAGTTCAAGTATCCTCTGCTATGGAATTTGTTACCAGAAGTGGTAAATGAGAAACATTCATTACCACCTTAACAAAAGCACTTCATGCTTGAATACATTTTAGTTTACTATGTTCTATATGAAAGATATCCTAATATCATGAATAAGATATTCTTTGGATTGTATAGCTCTCCGTATGAATTTAACACCCTTATTCAATATGGTAGTAGTTCATTTCCTTTTTGTAAAACATACAGATTTGTAAAGTAGAATTTCAGGCTGTGACAGTTATCTCATGGATAAAAACAGTTTGAATCACTGACAAATGACAATTTTCTACTTTGTAAATATCCTACCTAAGCATAATCTCAAATTTCATTGGGAGTAAATTTAGACTGGCTAAGGATACATTTTGGTAAATATAAAACTATAATAATATATAATAATATAATGCAATATAATAAATGCTTTATTGAATACGTATGTTTAACCTGTTAATACATTGTGCTGGGGAAGGAAGTATAGTAGAAAGCATATTCAAGATTTGAAAAATGAACTGAGATATGTGATGAATATAATATACCAGGTAGATAATTGTAAATATATTTTCAAGATTTTAATCTTTAAACTTCCCAAAACGTGGACAACTGGAGCAGGATATATGCTCCAAGGTTTAGTTTATGAAGTCCAAACCCCTGTATTTTTGGAACCTGATCAAAAATTGCTAAAATACTTTTTTGCAAGATGATTTACAATCTGTACTTTACGTCCTTTTTAAAAAAATAGATAGGAGACTTTGGGGTCATTCCTGGAAAACTAAGTCAAAAGTCTGTGCTGGTTTTAGAAAAATCATTTCATAATAAAAGTCTTGACTTCGTTGATACCAAAGGAACAATTAAATAAAGACACCGTTCTTTCTATAATCAAGTGAATCTAATTACTCTAACAATGTTTTTTCCTGTACTTATAATGGAAGAAGTCTACTTGTTCCTTTCGAAGAGAAGATATTAATTTGTACTCTAAATCCCATCGTCTGTCACTTACATCAGTGTGTAGAGTCTACGAAATTCCCTTCTATTCCCTTGTAACTTCGACTATCTCCACTCTGTAAGATCATTTTCATGACCATGTAAGTATGTTCTTTGACACTTTATTAAAACAAGTAAAACCCAAACCAAACCAAACAAAATCAAACCAACACAATTCCAAAGTACAAATAAAGAAAATCTTTTTGATACCATGAACCCCTTCATAGCAAAATTCTGATAGGAATTAAAGGTATCTAATGTCTTCATTTAGTTACCTTTGATTCTTACTTCACAATCTCCAATTGGGTTTTATAGAATCAGTACTTCACTGAATGTATTTTGAATAGTGTCCTTCCTAATTCTTCTAGCAATCCTTATTTTTTGAAATTCCTATAAATGGTAGATTCAAATGGTCATTTTTTACCCCCAAAACTTTCTAGGATTATTATGGGATGGCACTGAATCTACAGGTCAATTTGGAGAGAATAAAAATGTGAAAAATTTTAAACTTTATTGATGTATAAACATGGTATAACTTTCCAATTTGTTCCAATTTTTTTTATGTTTAGAATTGCTATTGGAAAATATTTTTTTACCTTTTATTTTCCAGTTGCTTGTTAGTTTTGTATAAAAACATGTTTTTATGATAAACTTGATTCATTTGACCTTTTACTTACTACTTCTAGGAGATTTTTATATATAATATTTACGGTTTCCAGACAGACACTTATGTTTTATGTGAATAGAGATGTCATACTTTTTTTTTTCTTTCCCATCTTTATGCTTTTTTCTTTTTTTTTTCTTTTCTAAGATATCCACTGCAATATTGCATCCTTGCTTTCTTTTCAACCTTAGGGTAAAAACATTTGATAGTTTACTGTTAGGTATCATGCTTAATTGGTCCTCTTTCAATCTAAGTAGGTTTCTTTTTAAGCCTAACTTGCTGCAAATTTTAATTACAAATGGGTATTTAATTTTGTAAACTGTTTTTCTCTATTTAAATAATCCTAATAATTTTTTCTTTATTCCTTCAATAATATGAATTATACTGAATGATTTTTATATGTTAAATCCACTTTGCATTTCTGAAATAAATAACACTTCCCTACGTTTTGCATTTTGCTGGACTAGATTTATAGGATATTGTTGTATTTTATTGAAGGATTGTCAAAACCTGTGCTGGCTCAGAAATTTTGCACTACTTACAAGCTAACAAGTTAGCCCATCATAATTTCATGGCTGGCAGAAGACAAAAGACTCCTAGGTCAGACACAATGTACCTTACTTTACATGATCAAAGCAGTAGCCAGGATTTTACTTTCATTGATATCAGTTTTCCATCTCCTCTTCACTTCCCACGGGGTGTTGTTTAGTGTCTGCTGTCTGATCTTGGGAATATGTCACCTCATCTCTCCAGGTTACTCTATGAAATCAACAGTGAAAAATATCTGGTTGAAGAATGTTCATGGCTTTGCATTTTTGACATAAGCAATATGAACATTCATGGGTGCTCAGAGCCAACAGAAGTTTGACTTTTGCAACAGGGACATTGTCTACAATATTACGTATTATTATTATTTTATGTATTATTATTATATTGTTTGATTTTGTTATTAAGAATATCCTGGCATTATAAAATTAGTTGTGTAGTGTTCTTTACTCCTGAGTTCTTTAAAAGAGTTTTTGCAACATTTCATTTTGTTTCCTTTAAATATCTGATAAAATACACCAATAAAATATCTTTGCCTGTAATTTTCTTTGTGGAAAGGATTTTGATTAAAATAAAATGCAAGTTGTTCAATAGAAATAGGAACATGAGAGTATATAATTCATCTTTTATTGGTGTTGGTCTATTTTACTTTTAAAGAATATTCATTTCATCTAAGTTGTCAAATTTATAAGCACAAATCCATGTATAATATCTCCATATAATGCTTTTATTATCTATAAGATCTTAGGACAATTGCCTTTTTAATTTGTGATATTCATAATTTGTTTTATCTTTATTTCTTCTTAAGTCAAAAAAAAGTTTACAATTTTGTGGATATTTTCACAAAACTTTCATTTGCATTTGTTAATTATATTTATTGTATGCCTGTTTTCAATTTCATTGCTCTGCCTTTATCCTAAATTTCTATACTTGCTTTGAGCTTGCTTTACTCTTATTTTTTTGTTTTCTACAGTGAAAATGTAGATTAATTATTTAAGCTTTTCTTCTAACTAATATAAGCATAAATACATTAAATTTCCCTCAAAACAGTTCTTTATTCTGCTAAATTTGATAGTTTGTACTTTTGTTATTATTCGTCTTAAAGTATTTTCCAGTTTCTGTTAGATTTCTTCATTGTTGATTAATCTCCAAATATATTGAATTTCCAAGTAATAATTGTTGCTAACTTCAATTTAATTTCACTTTTTGTCAGAAAACATACTTTGTGGCCTAAGTGTTTTAAAGAATATTGAAACAAATCAGACTTTTAATGACCCAGAATTTTGTCCATCTTTGTGAACGTATCTTGTGCCTTTAAAAGATTACAGTTTTTTCTGTAGTTGCTAGATATTGTGTTCTATAAATATGAATTAGGTCAGGCTGGTTCATAATATTATTCCTTTGTTGATGTGATTAGTATAATCTATGTCAATTTTTTAAATTGTCTATCAATTGCTAAAATAGGGATGTTGACATCTACAAAGGTAATTGAAAATGAATCTATATCCTTTTAACTTTAATAATTTTTCTTTACATATTTTGAAGGTCTGTTATTAGTTTTATATACACTTATGATTCATATTTCATCCAGATAAATTCTCACTTTTATCTTTATGCAATATTTCTCATTATCTTTGAAATAGTCTTTTTTTTTAGCTATTGCACACAACACTAACTCTAGCCTGCACTTGCATTATTTTCTTTTATATTAATACAGCAACTTTAGCCTTCCTGTATTCACTGCTTGCTGGGTATCTCATTTTATGGCATTTATTTTCATTCTGTTTTTCTAATATTTCAAGTGTATCACTTGAAGATTACCAATAGTTAAGTCTTGCCTTTTTAATCTATACTGACAATCTCTGTCTTTTAGTTGTGGCATTTAGTTGATTAACAGTTAATTGCTGCTATAGTTGTGTTGGGTTCACTATTTTATTAATATTGTGTGAAGGTTAATTCTAGATGTCAACTTGGTTAGATGAAGGAATGCTGAGAAACCTGGTAAAGCAATCATTTCAGGTGTATCCATGAGGGTGTTTCCAGCAGAGATGAATATGAGAGTCTGAGTGGCCTGGCTGTGAAAGACCCACCCTCAGTGTGGGTGGGAACCATCCAATCCACTGGAGGTCTGGAGAGAACTAAAGACAGAGGAAAGAGGTGAAGCTCTCTCTCAATCCACTGGAGCTGGGATACATTCTTCTCTCCTGTCTGTGGACATCAGAGCTTGAGACTATTCAGCTTTTGGGTTCCAGAACTTACACCAAGGACACCATCAACTTCCCTAGTTCTGAGGCCTTTGGACTTGGACTGAGCCATGCTACTGGTATCCAGTTTATAGACAGCCTATCGTGGGACTTTTCTTCATAGCCATGTGAGCTAATTCCCCAAATAAATCCCTCTCATATAATTATAACATATCCTATTGATTCTCTTTCTCTGGAGAACCCTGACTAATACAGATTGTTATTATTATTTTCTCTTTATGTGTTGTATTTTTTGTTCTTCTGCTACTACTTTCCTAAATTTTTTAAGACACATTTATTGTTGGGGCATTGAGGCCACACACCTCCTCCTGGGGCAGAGATCTAGCCACGAACCCACACACATACGTCTATGTAATCTGTTGAAAACATTCGCCTGGACAGGAGAGATAAAGATGGCGCCTGATGGAAGCCACCGGGGCATCACCAAGGAAAGACATAGTTTAAAATTATTGGATAAAAGATATTTCCCCGCTCGTGCTCACCGCCTGATTGCAACAGCAAAGCATTAGAGCAAGATGCATGTTCACATGACCTTTGAGATGATAGGTTGAAGTTAGGAAATCCCCTTGCCATATGCTTATAAAAGCACGTGCTTATGTGAAAATAAACGGAACTGCTTGACGGAACCCCTGCCGTGTCTGAGTGTCTCTCTGTGGGCTGAATAGGCGGGCGGCAGACTCACCTTCCTCCCGGGCTCTCCTTGCCACTAGGGTGGCAAGAGTAATCCTACCGGTTCCCTCTCTTGCTCATCCCATGGTGGGGGGATAAAAGGGGCTACTGGGAGGTTCAGGGCCCACTGCCCCTGAGCCCCCCACAATTTATTAAATTTATTTTATAATTACATTTTATGTTTCCTATTAACTCTTTGATTATTAATATTTATTGTATATATTTAAGGAGTACAACATGATGTATTAACATACATAGTGAAATTATTACTATAGTCAAGCAAATTGACATACTCATTATCTCACATTGTTATCCTTTTTGTTAGTGTTTCAAGAGCACCTAAATTTATTCTTTTAGCAAAAATCCTAAATGCAATATTACTTACTATAGTCCTCATGTTGTACATTAGATCTCTCAATTTATTCATCCTACATCTGCAACTTTGTATCCTTTGACGAACAGCTCCCAATTCCACACCCCAACCCTTCCCTGCCCTGTTATCCACTGTTTTATTCTCTATCTCTGTTTAGGTAGACAGTTTTGCATGTTAGAATTTGCTCTAGCAATTACAGTGATCACAGCCTCCATGAATAATTTACCACTTTATATAAAAATATGAAAACTGTGTATAGGATCAGTTACTCTCTACCTTTTGTGCTGCAGATATGTATTGCATCTACATGCATAATAACCCATGTAAGACAATCCTATAAATTTTATTTTAAATAGGATATTATATTTAGAAATTGAAGAAGTTCCAAAATAATATTTTACATTTAAAAATATAGAGACCATTTTCACACTAGGTATTTTCTCCTGATATCTGAATTTCCATATGGTGTCATTTTCATTTTCCTTTAGCATTGTTTTTTTGTTGTTGTTGTTGTTTGTTTTTCTTTTCTTTTCTTTTTTTTTTTTTTTTTTTTGTAATGTGGGACTTTTGAACCCAAATTCTTTAAAACTTTGATTTTGTTTATTTGCTTATTTTTACAATTTTCTGTGAATCACCTTTCTCTTATAAGATTATCCGCATCATCTGTTCATATTTGTTTACTCTCTAGAGCCTCCTTCACAGAGTCTTTTCTTTTTTTCTTATTGGTCAGGAACCTACAGTTTTGTGTTTATTTTATCTATATAGTTCAGTTGTAGAGGAGACTACTTAGATATTCATGATGGGTATGTCTCATCTTTATTTCTTAAGGTTATTTTGACTAACTATAGAGTTGAGGTTTGGTTTGTTTTATTTTGTTTTACACATTAAAATTATTATTTCATTATCTCATGAGTTTTTATCTGTCAGATAAAGTCATCATTTATTAAATACATTGTTCTTCTATACACTATATGTCTTTTTATGTTGAATATATTCAATATTTTCTCCAAGTTTTTGGTTATAAGAATTTTTACTATAATGTATCTATGTGTGATTTTCTTCATATTTGTTCAGCTCAGAGTTTTCTGATCTTTTTTAAATCCATGAATTTGGGAACTTTTAATATTCGGAGCTAATATAAGCATTAACACATTAAACTTTCCTCAAATATTAAAGTGGAAGGCGTTTAAAGGACAGATTACTGAGGCACTAGTAAAGAGTTTTATTTTTCCCCTCATTTGCTCTCTTCAATTTTGGGGGGGTCTCCAATAACATAAATAATAAACTTCTTTATATTGTTACATAAATCCCTGAAAATCTTTTACTATTTTATTAAATTATATTTTTCTGTTTTTCAGATTGGATAATTTCTTTTTTTTTCTTTTAACTGTTTCTCATTTTAGCTTTTTATTTTATTTTATTTTTTCATTTTATCATTACACAATATAAACTTTAATTTGTGGCACTTTACCAATTTCTCCCAAATCCCCCTCCCCTTCCCCCTTTCTCACCTCTGGTGTCCTCAGTTCCATTCTCTCTTTTTGAAAGTTCAAGGAATTATTTTGATTATTGTATCTTTCTTTTTTTCCTTTTATTGATTGATTTTTTTGAGCTCACACTTATGAGCGAGGACATGAAGTATTAAGTATTTCCCTTTCTGTACTTTGCTTATTTCACTTTACATAATTTCAGATTGAATAATTTCTATTGCATCATCCACTTCACTGATTTTTTGCTCAGTTATCTACATGCTGCAGTTAAGCTCATTTCAACCCCAGATACTCTATTTTTTAATTCTAACACTTTAATGTGATCTTTTTCATATTTTCTACAGTTCTGTTGAGATTTTATATTTTGTCAATTATTATGAAAATTTGTCATTTATGTTACTGAGCATGTTTATAACTTTTTCTAATCCTTCAGTGCCAATTCCAACATTTGCATCCTCTCAGAGTTAACTCCATTGACTGTCTTTTCACTTTGGAATACAGGATTCTTCCTGTTTCTTCATATGGTAAGTCATTGTTTTTTATTTTATACTTTGTCATTACTAATGTGGCCATTATCTTCTTCCAAGTTGATAGAGATTCAAAACTTTCATTCACTTTCCAGTAACTTCAGACATTTGCTTTGTCGTATTCATTTGAGAGTTTATAATTGCTGAGGAATACATTCTGATTGCAGCTGTTTTGAAAATAATAAGCTGTGGAAACCTCCTGATAGTTCAATTTTCCATTTTAAAATTTATTCTATCAATAACTATAAATAGTCATAATCCCATTCAATTTTTATTCACCATGTATCTACTTCTGAACCCCTATTCAGACACATCTTTATTTCTTTCTCTACTCCGTCAGGCTGGCTTTTATTGTTTTGCTTCTAGCCTTGAACAGATAATTCTTAAAAACAACTAATATTATTTAAAACCTTCAATGGTTTATTAGTATCTTTAGTTATAAAAATAAAATAAAATCCATATTTGTGTCTCAATAACCTGCCTTTTGACTGTCTACCTCTTTAATTTTATCTCAGACTAACTTTTCTGCAACTCAGTTGGAGTTAAATGAAACTATGTAATATTTTTACTTCTTGGAAAACATTATATCCTGTGAATAACTGACATTGTATATATCTGCCAGCTTTATGTTGATCTTAGGTAAACTCATGCAGAGTCAATAACTGAGATAGGTTTAGAATATATGAGATATTTCATTGATATTTCTTTATATATAAATTGATTCTAATTTTTTAGTGAATTAAATAATCTCCTAAATAAATTGTTTCTCAACTAAACCCATAAAGCATATATCACTTTGAAAAATTCTAATATTTTAGAAATATGCTTTCTAAACCAAATTTTACCATTAAAACCTTAATTCTTGACCCAATAAAGTAAAGAAAGTGATCTCTATGAACTCACATAAGATGAAATCAATTAAGAAAAAAAATGCACAAAGTTTGTACATTATCCTCTAACATGGCTGAAGGTCTAAACTTTGGGAAACAGATAGGAATGAGAAAGATATATATAGAGAGAAAGCATGTAATGTATTAAGCTAGCTTTAAAAAAATCATAATTCTTCTGGAACTATTTATTCTGCGTATATCCCAACCAATATTTCAGTGTTAGTTAAAACTTCTATTGCTTACTACACCATAATAGCTAAATGTCAAGGCTTAGACTTATATTTATCAACTCAAATTATGTTCTATGTTCTACAACTCCTATCTCTTACACACACACACACACACACACACACACACACACACACACACTATTTATCATGCATGTAATCTTACCACCTTTTGTCACTAAAAATACCTTTGTTTAAATATCAGGCCAGCCAGTGTCTTAAAATACTAAAAACCTAGACCAATGAATTGACAACAATGCCATAATGGAAAAAAAAAATTCCCAAATATTTTAATCATGTCTATCATTAAAATTTTTATTTAAAATGTTTCATTATATTGTCAGTTAAAATAAACACACTAACAAATAAAATTGGAAATAATTTTAGAAGATAGCTCTATTACATTGTAAAAAAAAGTCAAACATTCTCATGTAGATAAGGCAATTATATATAGAAAAATAATAAGTGGTAGAACAATTAACTAATGGTGTGTTATAATTCACATGATTTTAATGGTTATGACACATCATTGCACTCTCTATGTATAATTTATACTTATTATAAGTATATATACTCTATAGAATATATATATAATATATGCATATATATCATTTAAAAATGTTTTAGAGAATGTATCCCACAACAATATAACCATATAGTCAAAATAGTGTTGATATAAAACAAAAATTATAATTAAAAGATCATATAATTTGATTAATTATTGTAAAATTATACTCCATATTGTACTATGCTTACAAAATGTTCTTCTTGAAGAATATATACTGTCAAAGAGCTATGATCATAATAAATAGATAAATAATAAGAACTAGTTGTAAAATGCAATTACAGTGGTAGTTATGAATGTATAGTAAGTACTTAAAAGTTATTTTCTGATTTTTGGACAATGCACATGCTTTATTTATTATCACAGGAAAATATAGCAACATTTAAAATGAGAGATTGAGCAGGTGGAATTATTACATAGGTAATTGAACCTCAGCTAATAATCAAATAGGTAATTAGACTAGACTAGAAATAAAATAAAATATAGTAGAACATATATATCAAGGGATTAATTTCTGAGGTTACTTTACATCCTGTGTATTTATTTTTTTACTAAGAATATACTTTGGGGAAATTCAAGTATGTAAATTATTGCATCTATAATTCCATATTAATTCAGAAATATGTATTAACCATTATAACTAGAAATCCTATTATGAATTAGCCCCAATAAACAATAAAATGTACACAACTCACCCTATTTAATTTCAAGGAAGTCATCTCACAGATGCATGTGGAAAAGATGCAGAATTTTCATTCATATCAAGAATTCATTTAATTAACCAGTTGTTATTATGTCTTATACACTAATCTAATAATTGGATATACAATGGTAGAATAGAAATGAGATGTAGCGTGCTTGCTCTTAAAAAAGTTAATTTGTAGAGGGAGATTCAGACAAAAAACCTAAATAAATATACTTAATATATTTCAAGTTTATACAAGACTCCATAAAGTAATTACTCAATATAAAGAGATAAAAAATGATATATAGAGAGATAACAGGGAATAGGGACTAATGTTAGGTAAGATAGTGAAAAATAGCTCCTTTGAGGATTTGATAATAGTTGAAAATAAGATGCAAATACTTATTTTAAATTTCTAACTAAAACCAGCAAAAACCTATATCATAGAGGAGACAAGAGGACAAAGGAGATTTGCCTGGCAGGCTTGTATAACACATTAATAAATAATTCACTAGTACTAAGAGAATGAATACCCTGAGTAATGCCAAATGATAAGAAAGGTCACATTAAACAAATTTCCTTTTAAAAAATTGTGTTTTTAAGGTTGTTAGATCAGCATAGCCCCTGTATGCTTTGTATTATTGTTTTAGCATAATAGTTGGCAGGTTCTTTTATGATATCTTTAGAGGTGAGATTATAAACTCTGACTGAAAGGCAGTGTTTTCAATGACTTAAAAATTAATTGAAAATTTCAACCAAAAGGGTATTAGATCTACCCAGTCTCAATGTGGAGATGTACTGTGTTCTGAATCTGAGTGGACTAAGGTAGCCCTCTGCCTTGGTTTTAATTTTCATCACATTAATTTTTCACACATTTTCTTTATCCAGTCATCCGCGAAAGGAAATTTCGGTTGGTTCTAACTTCCTTATTGTAAATAGAGCCGCGATAAACATGGAAGTGCAGATATCCCTTTGACATGATGATTTCCATTCCTTTGTATATATACCCAGCAGTGGGATTGCTGGATCATATGGCAGTTCTATCTGCAGTTGTTTGAGGAATCTCCATGCTGTTTTCCATAATGGCTGCACCAGTTTACAGTCCCATCAACAGAAGGTTTCCTCTTTCTTCACATCCTTGTCAGCATTTGTTATTCTCTGTCTTTTTGATAATAACCAGTCTAACTGGGGTGAGATGATATCTTAATATGGTTTTGATTTGCACATTGACTAAATCTTAAATGCCTAGTTACTCAAGTTGGAAGTAGGGTCATAAAACTTACTCTAGATGTGTGCTGAACGGAAAGGCACTAAGTTTATACATCATTCAGTACTCAAAAGAATATAATTACTAGGAATAATATTGAATATGGAATTTATTATAAGGACTTGAACACAGTTGTTGCAGCTTTTAAAATGTATGGCATTGCATCTGTATCTATTTCTGTCCTGAAGTCAGCAGGTCAGTGAATTGAGAAAGGAAAATGAACATTAAGTGAGAAAGGGTAGTAACAAACTGGAACCTGTGAGAACAAGCTAGAATCCATACTGATTTCAGTTACTCTCCAAGACTCCAACTTTTAAGGTGCTGGTAGATTGAAGGAGAAGCTGGTCTCCTACTGACGTGTGGCTCAGAAGTCTGAATAGCTGATGGAGAAGTTCAGAAAGGTCTGGGGGTGCAGTGGGTCCAGCTGTTGCCCACATCAGCAAAAAGAACTGTCAAGCTGACTAATTGAAAAGGTGAATAAAATTTGCCATATAGATAAGTAAACAAAACAAAACAAAAACAACAACAAAAAAACTCTCTGTCCTTTGGACCTAACATTCCATTAAGTTCTACATCCAATTTGAAACTCAATTTCCAGTTGATGTAGTCTTCTTAATTTAATCTCTGTTCAAGATACCTATAAACAAAATAATCTCTTTGCCCATAATGCACTCCCTTCAATGACCAGGAAGACAATGGTAAGTATGGCTAATCAAAGACAAAATAACTGCAATGAACATTTTTATTTGGATGGGGGAAAGGGGTCATCATACCAAATATGAGGTTTTGCACAGTTTTTGTTTCCCAAAGTCTTTTTTCAGTGTTGTTGCTGTGATTATTTTGATGATTTTTTCCTTGGGGTCCAAAATCAGATTTTTCAAGCTGAAATGCCTTTGACCTTAAAATGTCTGTATTCCTTGCTCTGTACATGAAAAATTGAATAGTCTTTCCTGAGCTGATTTATCATTATAATGCATTGCCTAATGTACTCAGTGATAGCCAAAAAACATTTCAGACTAAGTCCTTTCAACAATTTCTCCTAGCAATACTGCCTCAGTAAAGACATTGCTTGCTTGGAAAATCATCACAGGAGACACTTTTACTAATGTTTGCTAAGAAATAAGGAGCATCTCTACCCTTCCAGCCAGAAATATTTGTTTTCTTGCCCTCTCCCTCCAGAATGCTAAACTGTCACTAATCTGCCAAGGACGCACTTCAATATTGGTATCAATTTATATATTAATTAAGGTTACACAACTTTTTTTCACATATACATTTTAAAATCATAAGTACTTAACTCCTCAGAAGTCATATTTGGATCACATCACAGTCCCGGGAAAGAATTATTGGTGAGGTGTCTTTCTCTAAGCAGTGGCTGATTGGCTAAAGTTCTTTTTCTTTATATTTTTTTATTTTACATATTGAATTCCCTATTTATGTGTGTCTGTATGTGCGTGTTTTGCTTTTTCATTGTTTTATTTTTTTAAATGATGGATAAAATCGTTGTATTTATTGTGCACAACATGATGTTTTGAAGTATTTGTATATTGTGGAATGGTTAAATCTGGCTAATAAACAAATGCATTACCTTACATAAATATCATTTTTTTGTGTGTTGAGAACACTTAACATTCACTCTCCTCACATTTAATCTTGCTGGTTGTAGTGAATTGAATTATGTTCCCCCAAAACTCATTGAAGCTTGAATTGTGTCCCCCAAGTTTTATGTATTAGAAATTTAGCCTTGACTGTGACTGTTAAGAGGATGGGAAATCCTATTATGGTAATTGAAAGGTGGAGCCTTGAAGAGGTGATTGGATTTTAGGACCATGCAGTAGTGAATGGATTAAAAATGGTGGTCAGGGGCATGGTTCTGAGGGCTTTAAAAGAAGAGGAGAGTCTGTTTTTCTTTCTGCTCTTTCTGCTCCACCATTTTCACAATGTGATAATCTGCCATCACTGTCGCCACCGCAAAGATCCTCACAAGATGCGTTCCCTGGACTTTGGATGTCCCAGTCCCAGAAACCGTAAGCAATAAATTTCATTTTCTTATAAATCACCCAGTTCCATGTATTTTGTTATAGGCAACAGAAATGTATTAATACACTGGTCCACCACCTTCAATAGGTGGCACTAAGACCTTTCCACTCAAAAGCAATTGGGAAAAAGATATAATCAGTTCTTTGGCTAGACATTTGCTCAATGTGATATTCAGGACTTGATTCATTTATTTTTGTTGTTCTGCTGTTTCCTACCAACCTATGGTCTTCTGGTAGATCCTCTCCATTTAACTGGTAGATATAGGAAAGTGTGGAAAGCATGTACCGCAAATTTATTGGGCCAGATTTGAAGTAGTAAAGAGCATTATGTCCGAATTCAATTGATCCAAACTCAGGCACATGGCAATACTAAACTGCAAAGGAACCAGATAAATATATTGAAATCAAATGCCCACAGTGAAAATAAGTAGGTTTTCATAAGCACTCTGAAATCTTCAACACAGGATTTAAAATACATTAAAATTATTATGGGAACATCTGAGTCTTAAAATAAGTAGAGGTATACAATAAAAATATGTTTATAATATGTTGTCATTTTTGCTAGACTTGGCATAAAATCCTTTTTTAATTTTTTTTGGCAGATGATTACTTCCATAAGCAAGTTGATAAGGTAAGAGGTGTTTTAATGTTTTGAATCCTAGATCCTTACTCTTAGAGCAGATTGATGATGAATTATTCTGCAATTTCATGTAAATTTCTTTCCTTCTTATATACCATGTGCTAATGCTTAGGCCAGGTGGAGGCATTGCTTTGTGGTTGCAGGTGCTTATCAATTTCAAAAAGAGATATTAGGCAAAAGGTAAACAACTCAGTGAGAAAAAGTTCACCATGATTCATTGGCTAGATTGTGTATCCTTCTCCAATTCTATGTGCAGGTAATATGTAGGCTATGATTAAGTATTTATAAATTGGATAATCAGATAATGAAACAGATCAGCTTGGCTCATGCATCAAACAAGAAAAAATGGACAGAATTCTCTAAACTGATCAGATGAATAGATGTGTACTCAGACAAGAGTATGACTCTGTGAATAACATTAAAAAAGTATTCATATGTTGACTATGTACACTTCCTTATCACCTGACTAAACATTCTTCCCAGGTAGACTCTGCACTGTTAAAAATATATTTATGAATATTTCATTAATGCCATCATGACCCTGAGTATAGGTAAACAATATACTGCAATTTGATATAGGTCTGGGTGACCACCTTTAATCCCTATAACAGTGGTGGTTATGACTGGGGCATACATAAACAAAACCTCCTCTCTAAATTTAGATATAATCTAGTTTCATTGTAATGTATTACCTCTATTTCCCATAAAGGATTAGACCAGGTTTAAGTAGCCAGAAACATCTAGAACGGTTTTTGCTCTTCTATCTTAAGCTTCTGCCAGAGTTCAACATAGAAACACTGTGTCTGATAAGCACCTGATTGAAATTAACTGTAGTTGTTTTCTTGTCACCTATCTAAAGACTGTCATGTCAATACTATAAATTTTAGTTTATTATGGCACCTGTATAATTTTTATATTATCTTACATATTAGTTAAGGTAACATTAATTATTAGGAATCTACAATAGTTTCCAGAAGCACACACATTTTTTGTTTTTATGTTTCCATGTATAATTAATATTTTAATATCGCATGTAGTTTGTGTACTGCATCAACATTGACTCCTTTAACATTCTTTTTTTATATAAACCAGAAATTATATAATTCTATAAAATAAACAAATGTATCATTTTATATGCAATATAAATACATGAAAAATATATACACATATATTCATATATTTGTAAGTATTAAGTAACATTCATAAAATGATAGTAAAATTTTCAACAGGCACATTTTTCACTTCAAATCATCTGTACCATTATGATTTTTTTATTGGTTATGAATATTCATGAGTTACAAAGCTGATTGTCACCCCTCATGCCCGAGATGTGAAGGCCAGATTCATACTGGCAGCATGCCCATTACCACAAATTGCTTCTGTACCCTGTGTCCCCCACCCAATTATCCCCAACCTCCCGCCTCCTTCCCCTTCCCCCCACTTCACTTTGTTTCCCAAGGTATGTTCTCTCCCTCTCCAAGTCCGATGCACCACTGTGGTCTTTCTTTCCTTCCTTCTTTCTCTCTTAGCTCCCACTTATGAGTGAGGACATGTGGTATTTATCCCTCTGTGCTTTGCTTATTTCACTCAACATAAGTTTCTCCAGGCTCATGCATGTTGTTGCAAGTGGGAGAATTTCATTCTTTTTTATGGCAGAGTAGTATTCCATGGTGTATAAATACTACAGTTTCCTTATTCAATCAGCCATTGATGGACATTATGAAAAAGCATAATGCTTCTAGTCTGTCACAGATGATCTCTCTGAGAAATACCATGAACTTGGAAGTTTTGCTAACCAATTATATAAGGACTTCAGCTCCCAGCACATACAGTTTAAAATTATTTAGAGATAAATATTTTGTAAAGTAACTGAAATATGATTATGACTAGACTGTAAATCTTTTTGGAGGGTTTAAACTAATGATATAGTTTGGAGGTATATATATATTGTATGATGGACTCTTAAATTAATAATGACCATCTTACCAATTATAATCATTATGGAAACTGGAATCCATAAGAGGAAATTGATCAAGATATAAAAGTACATACCATCTTATGATAAAAATAA
Source organism: Cynocephalus volans (assembly GCF_027409185.1). Taxonomy (NCBI): domain Eukaryota; kingdom Metazoa; phylum Chordata; class Mammalia; order Dermoptera; family Cynocephalidae; genus Cynocephalus; species Cynocephalus volans. The sequence goes on along the minus strand of NC_084466.1, from coordinate 42,985,333 downwards.
ATTCGGTTTTCAGTGGTCAGATATAGGACAATGAAGAAACAGACATAAAGGCTATGACTCACTTCTGAGTGAACGCAGTGAAAATCTGAGCTACCCACTTCTCTCTCTCCCACACATTTCTAATAGCATGCTAGTGATATGATATGGTAGAGATGCAAAATGAATTCCTCTAAAAAGCATTTTGTGATTATTAAAAAACGAAAACAAAATACATACATGCTATAAATAAAAAACAAACAAACAAACAAAACCCCATGATTCTCAGCCCAGACATCTTTTCAGAATAGTTTCTATCTTGATTGAAGCGCCTGAGGTACTCAGCTACATAAATGAGGTACTTGGGATAGGCAGGGCTGTCCTTTCTGAGACTTCTAATAGTGCATCCATTGTCATGTCTTTTCCAGCTTCTGGATGCTGCCTGTATTCCTTGGTTCATGTTCACTTCCTCCATCATCAAAGCGTGCAGTGTTGGGATGAGTCCTTTTTATATCATATCAGTTCAACCTCTTCTTCTACTCCCCTTTTTCACTTCTAGGAATCCTGTAATTCCATTAGGATCACCTAAATAATCCAGAATATTTTCCTTAATTTGAAGTCAGTTGATTACCAATCACAATTACATTTGCAATCTAAATTCTCTTATACATATAATATAACATATTTGCAGTTTCTGGGGATTATGATGTAGACATCTTTGAGAACCATTATCTCAGTGTCTTCCTGCCACTAGTAACTTTTGCTACACATTTTCCAATATGATTATACTTTGAAATTTTAAAGAAAATTTAGTTTTTACATTTATGTTTTCTTTCATGAATTTCAAAAAAGTATGTCTGACCAAACTGTGACCTGGACTAAAATTACAGGCAATTTTGAAGTCAGTGAAAGCAAAGTTTATCAAAGAAACAATTTGGTTTTTTAACTGGATATATAATTTGTTTAACACACACACACACACACTATCTGAACAGGAGAAACTTGGCTTAATTTCATGTTTTAGTTGAGTGTAGATTTAACAATACAAAACAAATGAATGGTGACCACGAAAATAATCTTTCAAAATTAGTTTTATTTTTTGACTGTTTTTAGTTTAGAAGGTTATTATTATCCTGCACTCTGGAAAACTCAATATAGTGTTGGGGTATATTATCTATTTGTGGGCATAACACTGGGCATTAACTGCTAACTTTCTAGAGGGGGTTACCAGGGTGATAAGGTGAACCAACTAAGTCCTAGGAAAACTATGCCAAAGAGGTGGTGTTATTAGCTTTGAGACAAAAAAAAAGTTGTAAAAATGAGTTGGATCGTTTCAAAATAATGATGTTACAACTAAAAATTTGGTCAAAATAAAAGTAAAGTATTATTTTATAAATTGCTGTATACAGATAGGATATAGATTTATAATTGAGAATTTATTTTTACTGTTAGGCTTAAATTTCTTTAGAGCCATGTAATCATTTTGAATAATATACAGTAGACTATAATAGTATTGTCAGGTAATTTGAATCAGCAAAAATATATCTTATAATAAAAAAGAACCTCTCTTATAAGAATGATTTTTTCCTACCTTATAGCACATGCATAACATGATATAATTCACAAAACCTGAAATCTAAATTAATTTAATAAGTATTTAGTGAAATTTTAATTTAAAAACTAAGGTAATTCCTGATATAGAAACACAATCTTTTTTAAATGAAAATAAATATGAAAGGCATGTGTGATTAAAAGAATAAACATATTTTCTTTATAAAACAATAATATAAATTTCCAAATAAGAGTCTAACTATGGTTGCTAGTAATCTGCATGACTGCCTTGCCTAGAGTATTTATATAGGTCTCTTGAATAGATGTTATCTAAAAATTTATTTAAGATAATTATTTGGCTGTGTTGCTCAGTATTATACACTTGATTGACAGATATTTCCTCTTTCAATTATGCAGCCTTAATATATTTCAGTTCTAACACCATCCAAAATGCTACCAGGGTACTTCAAAAAGTTTAAAAGATTCCTGTTATCTTTTAATTCTATTTTTCCATAACTATTTGAAGTACCCTTGTAATTTATTTTTGGATCTGAGTACAATGAATGCATAAGAAGTATTTACAGTTGTTTCCCATTAATGTAAAGAATACCATGTCAAGATAATTACAATGCTTTAAAGAAACAAAATACACTTAAATATTTAAAACAAAATGTGCAAAATGTTTTAAAAATAAATTTAAACTTTAAATAGTTAAAAAGTAAATTTACATTCATCCCTCAGATTCGTGGGGAAATTGGTTCATGGACCCCCATGGATAGCAAAATCCACAGATGCTCAAGTCCCTGATGCAAAATGGTGGAGTATTTGCATATAACCTGTGCACATCCTTTTGCATGCTATAAATCATCCTAGATTATGTATAATGTAAATGCCATGTAAATAGTTGTTGTATTGTGTTGTTTTTTATTTGTATTTTTTATTGTGCATTATTATTTTTGTAGGGTTTTCCTCCAATATTTTTGATTTGTTAATTAAATCAGTGGATACAGAGCCCCAAAATACGGTAGCCTGACCATCTAAAATCCTTTGCTATTTTTGAAATAAGATATAATTTTGAAATTCCAAATTATACCTCTAAAATAAACTAAATTTGGGAAAAAGACAGAGAAACAAGACACAAAAGATGAAAAGAAGAGAAAAAAAGAGTTATTATGCCCATAACTTAGAAGTTCTTATCAATCAATACTTCACTATTAGTTCAATAAAATTGATAATCCATTTTGGAAGGTGCTTTAAATTTTAATTCTATGTAGTCAGCACAAGTGTTAGAAAAATTCACAGTAAAGAAATGATTAATTGGCATCATTTCAGAAAGATTCCTATTCTATGGACTTCCTACTAAAGATTATTAACAACCAAAACTACACACACACATGCACACACACAAACTGCTGACTTGATAATAAATATAATCAATGACAAAAATCTGTTCTTTTTGTAAAAATAAAGGTAAAATGAAATGTAAAATGAAAAGTTATCAAGTTAAAGTAGCTTAGAAATCCTCCCTACCTGTGAAAAGGATCTAAGAATTCAGAATGTCTTGTAATTTTTTTCATTTTTGGATGATCTGGAACTGATCCTTGATTGGTCTCAATCCTCCCATCAGGGAGATTGCTGATTACAGGCCTTCAACTACACAGAGTCTTGCTGTAAGAATACTGCTGGATCTGCTGCTCGAGCTATTTATAAAAAGTGTGGTGAAGCCACTTAAAAGGACAGAGACTTAACTAAGTTTATAGAACATATCTTATGAAATGTTCTGTGACTGGTTGCCAATTTATATTTAATAAATGTCTGTGTGAGGAGCAGAATTTGTTCTGAGATTTACTTTCATATAATCTGGTATTGAGGTTGTAGGGCAGGTTGTAGACATCACTTTCCACGTCATTTTTTGACAGCAAATGCTACTGGTATCTACAAATGTAGCCTTATATTTTGCATAATTAAATTGATTTAAGTCAGCACACAAGAGAATAATAACTTATTGGTGGAATTATTGAAAGAATCAAACAATCTAACAATGGATGCAGAAGTCAGTGAACCCACCAAAAAATGACAGGCAAAATTATAGAATCATCATATTTTCTGAGAAAAAAAATCTACAGATTTTCAAAATAAGAAAATTCATCAAAATAAGCCAGATGTGTTAAATGGTTGCTCTTTCTCGTCCAAATCTTCTACATTGTTGAATGGAAGCTTCAAACTTTTGGTCACACTAGGAAAGAAGCATAACTTCTTGAATACTGTGCATTTACAAGAATTTTTAAAATTTCTCTTATTGCTCACTTATGTCTTCATGGAGTTACAGCTAATACTAAAATAATAATAACTACACATTTATATATTATATGCTTATATAAATATAATAATAATGATAATAATAATAATAAAATAATACTTATACATTATATATTTATTTAAAAATAAATATAATAATAATTATAAATATGTATAAAGCATGTTTTACTTAAAAATATTGCAATCTGCATTTTATTTTATTTTTGCTTCTTTTAAAATCAGATGCCTTTCATAAAATTTAATTTACTGAATTAAATAATTTAGTGGCAAGTTCTACTCTTAGCTCTCCCTAAGACATTTCCTTGCTGAGAAATAGTTTAGTTTGGTGTTACATCTAACATGATATTGAGAGACACAGAAAGTTCCCCTAAATTTTAAATGTTTCTCAAACTCATCCTTTTATGATTCTTAAGTCTCTCACATTCTCTATTCCTTAACATTACCTGTCCTTATTTACATAGAAATTGGTTTTACAAATTAAACATATCATCACATAAATTTATTTATTTTCATACTTTTAATAATGAATCCAATCATTCTCTGCCTAATTAGAGTAAAACAGTCAGCTTACAGTATTCAAAGAGACAAAAGAACACACACAAAAAATAAAATGAACAAAAAGTAATTTTAAATCAGTAACTTCAATTTGCTCATCTCTTTACAATTTTGAAATGGAGGAAAAATAAGAGCAAAGGTAACTACCTTCCCTTCCTTAATTTAATTGCTTCTGAGGAAAGGAAATTTCTCCTGTGTTTCTCAGCTTTGTCCTACCATAACTAAAAGGAAAACACAAAACTATTTTTCTTTAAAAGATATGGTCTATGTGTTTGGATTCAAAAGTTTGACAATCTGTTAAATGTAAAAAACTACTTCAAATTAAATATTTACCCACAAATGATCATCTTAAGTAAAAAATAAGTTATTAAGATCCATCTTCCTGTAAAAAAAACTTTCATATTTTAAAATTTATAGGAAATGTGTGATTTGTCTCCCATTCCCTGAATACGTTAAAATCTATGTTTTCTTCTAGATTGACAGAAACATGTAAACACATATAATTCTCATATGTATATATGTAATCACATATAGAATATGAAACCTCTGTTTGCCAGTTACTACAAAGTGATTTTTGAGATAAGTGGAGTTATAAGATACAAAGAAAGAGATATCAGTTCAACAGACCTATTCATTATATGTATAATATACAGTCAGCCCTCCATATCTTTGGGTTCTACATATGCAGATTCGGCCAGCCCCAGATTGAAAATTCTTGAAAAAATAAAAAATAAAAATAAAAAGTAATACAAATGAAAAACACACTGTAATAACTAGATATACAGCATTTTTGTCTGAGTAAGGAGCTAAGATTAAATAGAAACCAGATGCTTAAGGAATCTTGAGACTGAAGAACAAAGCAGGCAACTCTGTATGTGTCTTAGACCATTTTGTGTTGCTATAACAGAAATACCTGAGACTGGGTAATTTATAAAGAGCAGAGGTTTATTTGGCTTGGGAATCAAATTCCACATGAGTTTGTAGAGGACGACACACCAAACTTCGTCAATATGGTTTACAAGGATCTGTTTATTGATAGGTGACTTATGAAAGAGAAAGGATCAGCAGGTGTAGATCCAGGTGCTGTGCAGTTGCTTTCTCTGCAAATGGTGGGGTGGTGGGGAGGGGAGAGAATGGATTGCTTGAAACTTACAAGGGACTTGGAGACAATCTGGTGCTATGCCAAAGAGAGAAAGTCTGTGGAAGTGGAAGATTCCCAGGTGCTTAGTAGCCACCCTTTATTCAATCCTTTTAGTTGCTGGTGTCACTCCTCTCCCCACTCCGGCTTATGCAGACATAGCATTCCATTCCATTCCCTGCCTCAGTTGCTAAGTAACTTGTGCAGGGAAAGATTGTAACTATTGAAGTGGGAGCTCTGAAGACCAGGAGGATAGAGTGAAATCTGACCAGCACCCTCACAGCATTTACATTGTATTAACTATTTTAAGTCATCTAAAGATGATTTAAAGAACCTGTGTCATTATATTGAGGCACCCGTGCTTGCCCACCTGTGCCCTGCCCTGCTGTGGCCATTTCTGATCACAGACTTTCCACACTCAGGGAAAGAGAAACATTTCTCCCCACCCCCTACTTGCTGAACACCTCATGCTTGCCCTAATAGGAGACAATCATTATCTCCCCAAACCAGGAAATAGAATTATAAAAAAAAAAAAAAAAAAAAAAAAAAACAGCCCTGCTCTGTTCAGGGCTCAGCCTTTGTGACATGAGTCCACTGAACTGATGCTGGCATCAATAAACTCTGCTTCCTGTTGCAAGCTTGGATGTCTTGCCTCTCTGTGAGAGTTTGCTGTAACATGGCTATAATGCATTGAAATATTTCTCGGGGACTCATTCGTGATGGTGGAGATGGCAGCTTGACCGCTTCCCTTGTCTCTCAGTCTCAGCCCCCTGGGACACCCAACGACATGGACCGCACTCAGGCACCGACGGAGAGTTTTCTGTGAGTGGGAAAGACCACAGCGGGTGGACCTGGAGGTCGAATCCCGAGCACAATGGAACCCAAAGAGGTGCAGGAACCAGACAAGGGGAGCTCTGCTTATTGGACAAGGTAGGGCCTGGGCCCCAGTAGACTCTTACTCCCAGGAGAGTAGAAGGGGAGCCTGATCAACTCTCACAGGGGGGAATGTCTTAGCATTCCATTCTAGAGAGGAAACTACATTCTCTGGTCAGGATTTTTGGAATTTTTGGGTGGTAAATGAAAATATGTGAATGTGTGTGTCTGAGACATATCCTAGATATGAAGTGAAGATGGAGTCCCGATCCACGGTTTGGTGGTGATCCTCATACAGCTAAGAGTGACTCTCACAAGAGAGGTTCTGAGGGGGCTTATACCATCTCACCAAAGCCAAGAGGGGCCTGAAATATCACCACGAGGTGAGCGGCCAGAGACAGATGAAGCAATTGGAGAGGAGAGTGTCTGCTGCAGCACCTATCACAGGTGGAAAACGTGGGAAGGAAACCTAGCAAACAAACTCTCCTTGCCTGTATGCTGAGGAATTTTTAAAAGGGCTTTTCTGGTGACGATGGTTTCAAAATATCTCCTGATAAACTCAGGGAACTCTGTGAAGTGGATTGGCTGTCTTTCAATGTGGGATGGCCCTCAGAGGGATCCTTTGACCTTTCCCTTATCCACTGAGTCAGGCGAGTTGTTACTGACCAACAGGAAAATGACCCTCAGAGCCCCCCTGACCAGTACTCCTAGTCTTAGGAAGACTTGGTTTGTTCTCCACCCTCCTTGTTGAAGGCCTGCATGGAAAAACACTGCCAAATTCTCATGGCCTAAGAAAGGCCAGTACCAGGTCAGACTCACACCCAGAAGTGACTGCTACATGTGGCCCCCAAGCTAGCTATTCTGCCCTCAGTTCTGGAGGATCTGCCACCTCCCTATTTGACTGGCACAGCTGCTCTGCCACCCCCATGGTCTGCATTGCTGCCTCCCACTCCAGCGGTGCCTCCAACATCTCTTCCTGTCCCATCAGAGGGGACCACTTTGGCTTCCAATTCTCGAGACCCCACCGCCACCTACCCTGACTCCATATGGGCCAAGCCAGACACAGCCTTCAACTGGGTCACTACAGGGAATAGCTCTCCAGATGCCATTCTGAGAGACCCTAGGTCCCCTTTCCTATGATCAGGATGTACATCTTCATGGAGGATACCCCACCTTCATCTATCAGCCATCAAAAGTGACTGACCTTTTGAGTTGGAAACATCATATGTCCACATATACTAAAAAGCCCCAGGCTATGTTTGATCTGGTCCAGTCCATAGTTCAGACTCACTGGCCCACCTGGATGGACTGTAGGCAGTTTTTAATGACTGTCTTCAATACAGAAGAGAGATGCTATATCATCCAGGTAGCTCTAAAGTAGCTCCAATACCATGCCCCAGCCAGGACAGTAAATGCCCAAGCATATGTTCAGACTCATTTCCTGGATGAGGATCCACAATGGGACCCCAACACATATCAAGGCCTGTGGATACCAAGATTCTCTTTGGGGAGGCTTAAAGGCAGGAGGTAAAAAGCTGACCAACATGAATAAGGTCTCTGGAGGCCTCCAAAAGCCAGATGAAAGCCCCAGTCAGTTCTATGAAAGGCTCTGTGAGGCATTACACCTCTACATGCCCTTTGATCCTGAACAACCTGAAAACCAGAGGATGGTCAACACCGCTTTCATGGAACAAGCACAGGGGGATATTCACTGCAAACTGCAAAAGCTGGAATGGTTTGCTGGCATGAATATTACCAAACTCCAAAAAATTGAAACCAAGGTGTTTGTCAACTGGGGCCTGGAGGCCTGCTGCGAGGCAGACAAGAGAATAAAGAAGGTGAAACTCTAAGCTGCTGCACTGTTTGATAAGTTGGGACCTCTGAAAGGACCTCAGGGCTAAGGCTAAAAGCCGACCAGAGGGTAGCCACAGGTTGAACCTGGTTCCAGATCACCTCTAAGACACAATACAGGTGCCTACTATCAAGAAGATGGTCATTGGAAAAATGAATGTTCCCAATGCCTGGCTACCACTAAGGGCAATTCCAGTCCCCAAGAAAGGGACAAGCCTCCCAAGGACGTCACAACCCATTCAAGCCTGCTACTAAGGCACCCCAGCAAGATTTCATTGGCTTGGCCAAACTTGAACAATATGAGCCCTTGGTCCAAATGATGGTAGAGGACCAACCAATTACCTTCATGGTAGACACTGGAACTGAACTTTCAGTCAGGGGACCAATGAATTCCAACTGGTATAAGACCTCCAGGAATTCAACCAACCAACCATCACCCTGCACCCTGCCATTCCAAATCCATGCACAATTCTGAGCTTAATCCCTGCTGACACCACTTACTTCACCTGTCAAGACCTCAAAAATGTCTTTTTCTACATCAGACTGGCCCCTTAGAGTCAACCCATCTTTGCTTTCCAATGGTACAGCCCTGAGGGAACCCAAGGGCAGTTAACTTGCATACAGTTGCCTCAGGGATTCAAAAACTCCCCAACCATTTTTGGCATGGTCCTGGCTTCTGATTTACAGGCTTTCCCAAACAAAGTGGATGTACTCTTGTCTTATACATTGATGACTTGTTACTGGCACGAAAAAACCCACCAGGAATATGTGAAAGGAACTGAACTCCTCCTCAATCTACTTTGGGAAAAAGGAAACAAGGTATCTGAGAAAAAAGCCCAAATATGCTACAAAAAAGTCAAATATTTAGGGTTCTATATCCCCAAAGGACAACACCAACTGGGACCAGAGCACAAACAGGCTGTCTGTTCCATCCCTACCCCCAACCCCTGAAGACAGGTCCGTGAGTTCCTGGGGGCAATGGGCTTCTGCAGCATCTGGATCCCTAACTTTGTAATGCTGGCCAAACCCCTACATGAAGCAACCAAGGTGGGGGAAGAACACCTGATCTGGGAAATAGTTCAACAAAAAACCTTCATGGACATAAAAAGGACACTTATGAGTGCCCCAGAACTGGGACTACCTGACTTGGAAAAGACTATCTTTCTATATATCCACGAGAGACAAGGCATTGTGATGTGAGTTCTAACTCAGCTTCTGGGATCCTGGCACTGCCTGGTGGCATACTTTTCAAAATAGCTGGACACAGTGGCCTAAGACTAGCCACCCTGTCTTTGGGCAGTACCGGCCATGGCCCTTTTAGTTGCCAAAGCTGACAAGTTGGCCCTGGGACAAAAAAAAACAACAACATGTGGGTGCCCCATGCTGTCCTCATCCTGCTGGATTCTAAAGGGCATTACTGGTTCACCAATGCCTAGATAACTAGGTACCAAGGAAAGTTATGTGGAAATCCTCACATACATCTGGAAACTGTTGAAACTCTCAATCCTGCTACTTTGTTGTCACTTGGGATGGGAGCACCAGATCATGATTGCATAGAAGTGCTCAATGAAGTGTACTCCAGACAACTGGACCTCAAAGATCAGCCTCTCCCAGACTCTGATGTTGAATACTACATGGATTAGACCAGCTCTGTCAACAATGGTCAATGCCAGGCTGGATATGCTCTGGTTATTCTCAACTCCACTGTTGAAGCCAAGGCCTTGCCTACAGGGACTTCAGCCCAAAAAGCCAAAATAATCGCCTTGACCTGTGCCTTTCAGCTGGCAGCTGGAACAAAGTCAACATTTACACAGACTCCAAGTTTGCCTTTACTATCCTCCACGCCCATGGAGCTTTATATAAGGAATGGAGCTTAATCACCTCAATGGGAAAAGATATAAAATACCAAGAAGAAGTCCTAGAACTCCTAGAGGCAGTTTGGGCTCCAAAAAGGTGGCAGTCATACACTGTAGAGGCCACCAAAAGGGAAGCATTCCCAAGCCAAAGGAAACCACATGGTGGACAAGCAGCCAAGCTAGCCACCACAGGCCTGCCTCCCACATCAGAGGACCAATAATAATTAATAGCCCCCCTGCTCCCAACTTTTCTGCCCAACTGTACTCCAAATTACACTCCGCAGGAGGTAACCTAGCTCAAGACAGCAAATGGAACACTTCTCCTAGAAGGTAATGGAAACTCCCTGAAGGACTGGTTATTATCCCTAATACCCTGGCCCCAAAGATATTTAAACAGTTCCATGAAGATTCCCATTTTGGACAGACAGCATCCAAAGGCACTTTGGGCTGCTACTTCTATATTCCACAGCTTGATAGTCTGAACCTGACCATCTGTTCATGATATACTCTGTGTGCAGGCAACAACCCCAAATCACACTCAAGTAGTCCTCCAGGAATCCAGGCCATGGGTGCAACCTCTTTTGAAAACCTTGAAGTGGACTTCACCAAAATGCCCCAGTCTCAGGGCAATAAGTATATACTGGTCTTGAAGCCATTCCTACCCAAACCTAAAAGGCCCAAGAAGTGGCCCAAGTACTCCTGCAAGAAATCATCCCACAGTTTAGACTACCTCTAATCACTGGGTCTGACAATGGACCGTCATTTGTAGCTAAAATTCTACAACTGATAGCCCAGAATTTAAAAATTACCTGGAAGCTACACACTGCCTATCAACCCCAAAGTTCAGGAATGGTTGAATGCATGAACAGAAGTATAAAAACTCACCTCAGGAAATTACGCCAGGAAACTCACCTTCACTGGAACAAAATCCTCCCCGTGGTTTTGTTCCAGATCAGATCTACACCCTCCAAGCACACAGGTTTCTCCCTTTTCGAAATCCTGTATGTCAGGCCTCCCCTTCTTGTCAAGGCTATTCACGATGATCTGATGGAGGTTGGACATATAACTTTGCAACAACAGCTCCTGGCTCTAGGAAAAAACATGCAGACCATTCACCAGTGGTTAGGAGAACAACTCCCAGTTAGTCTTAACCCCCCTAAACACCCCTATAAATGAGGGGACTTCGTTTGGGTAAAGGAATGAAATGTTCAGCCACTAAAACCCCTATGAAGGGTAACTTTTACTGTCTTATTGTCTATCCCTACTGCAATCAAGGTAGGTGAAGTCACTCCATGGATACATTACAACAGACTAAAACCAGCCACAAAATCTAAGGAATGCATTCTTCACCCACTTAACCTGCAAGTTAACTCTCCAGAAAAGAGGACTAGAAACCACCATGGAGACCCCAGATAACAACCTTGTTCTAGTCACCCAAGGGCTGACTAGTCCATGCATGGTGGAAGCCTGAGGATAAAAAAACTAAACTCATGTTCCAGTATAAAAGTTGTCAGGCTGCAAACGAAAAAGCCTCTTCAGGAGCTGGCTTAACATGTTTGAAGGGTTCAAAACCCTTGTTATTATGGTTCTTTTCTTAATGGACACCTGTCTCATCTTCCCTTGCCTGCTGCCTTTGGTAATACACACGGTCACATCCATTCTGGAGGCCATAGTAGAACAAAAAACACAGCCAAAATGTTCTCACTATGACAGTACCAGCCCCTAGACCAAAAGCCAGCTAAAGGCGATGCTGTTTGACCAGGCCATCTAAGGCCTTGGTCATGCCTTAAAGAGGGAATGAGGCACTTATACTTACCCAGCTGTGTCCCACCTGGCTATGGCCACTGGGCACCTGTGCCTGCCCAGCTCTGCGCCACCCTGCTGTAGCTGTTGCTGACCAAGGACTTTCCACACCTGGAGAAAGAAAAACATTTCACCCCACCCCCTACTTGCTGAACACCTCACACTTGCCCTAAAAAAGAGACAATTGTTATCTCCCCAAATCAGGAAATAGAACTATATTTAAAAAACAGCCCTGCTATGTTCGGGGCTCTGCCTTTGTGAGAAGAGTCTGCTGAGCCACTGCCAGCATCAATAAACTCTGCTTCCTTTTGCAAGCCTCAATGTGCTGCCTCTCCTTGAGAGTTTGTTGTAACATGGCTATAACGCATTGTGACAATATGTAAATATTCCACCGTCTTATATAAGGAACTTGAGTAACCATAGATTCTAGTATGTTTACTTAAAGCAAGTAAACATTTTGTGTAAAAATGAGAACAATATTCATAAACAGATGCAGGATACAAAGAGAAAAATCTGCTGAACTTGAACTTAAATCAATAAAGTTATTCAAAGTGATAGGTTTTAATCAAATTTATTGATCTTTTCAAAGAACTGATTTTTTATTTCCTTTTTAGGCTTAAATTGCCCTTCATTCTCTAGTTTTCTAAGGTGGAAACTTAAATTTTTGATTTTAGATCATTTGTTTCTAATGAAACAACTTTTAATGTCATAAATTTTCCTCTAATCACTTATTTTACTGCATCCCACACATTTTAATAAATTGTATTTTCATTTTAATTTAATTCAAAATATTTTAATTTCTCTTGAGACTTCTCTGAGGCATGTGTTGTTCAGAAGTGTGTTGTTTAATTTCCAAATACTTAAGGATATTCCTGATAAATTTATACACTTTTTTGGCTTAACTTTTCTGTACTTTGAAAACATACTCTCTAGGACTTATATTCTTTTAAGTTTGTTCAGATATACTTTTTGGCCCAAAATGTGTTCTACCTTGATGAATTGTCTATTTAAGGTTAAGAAGTATGTGTATTTTGGCTGTTGTTGAATGGAGTATTCTATAAATGCTGTTCAGGTCAACATCACTTTTTTTTGACTATTCTATTTGTTTGTCTTTTGAGATATATATATGTGTGTACACACACACACACACACACACACACACACACAAATATTTTGATATTTAATGATTTAGTCTGTTTTACCTACAGTGCCTCTTATTGTGGTTTATTGTTTGCTGGATATTGCATATAAAACATTTTATTAAACATTTTAGACTCTCAGGGTGATGTTCACTTCTCCAGACATGGTTTAATTTTCTTTTCACAAGTTAGATGAGATAATTATCTCACAAGTCCAAACAAGGATTGAAACAATTTAAAGCACATTTCAGGTATCTTAAGGGCTGTCTCTTTTTGTCTTTATCTTGTGTGAAGATTTTTAGAACTTAAAAAAAAAAAAGGCTTGGATGATTTTTTTTTAAATCAAGGTTTTTCTAACTTTGTGGAATTTCGACTACAACTTTTTCTTTTCCTAGCTCCAAGAGATTGATAACATGTTTGTTTACTTTCTCTTCAGCCTATTAGAAGCTGCTTTTTTTTTCCCTTGGTTTTTGTTTAACTCTTTCCTGAAGAGGTTAAAATTTGTAAAATCTTCAAGAGCAAAAAGCTAATGCTCACTTTTCTTTGTTTCCCCTTTTCTCCAGAATTTTGTTAACTTAAGTCCTATTCGTCCTCCGGAAGTTCACTTTTTTGTTTCCCCAGCACCACCAGACTGATGAAAGCTCTAATCCACAGCTTTCAACTTGGTCTTTACACTGTAAGTCATTTTTTAGAAAATGGCACTAAATTAAAAAGTGGAGGAATCAGATCTATCTCATAGTAAAATATGTATTTTCTTTCTAGGAATTTGGTTCCTCATGCTTCCAAATAGATATTTTAAATCTAGTGTTTGGGTTGCTGTTTTGTCTTTATTGTAGTAAATTCTATATAACACAATATTTGCCACTTTAAATATTCATAAATATATAATACAGTGTAATTAAATATAATCACTATTATCTATACATAAAAATGTAATCCCCAACAAAAGATCTGTACCCACTAAGCATTACCTTTCCTATTCCCCTAACCACTACTAACCTCTACTATACTTTGTCTCTAGGAATTTCCATATACTATTTAAGTTATATGAGTGGAATTATACAATATTTGTCCTTCAGTGTCTGGCTTATTTCACTAAGCATAAAGTTTTCAAGATCCATCCATGTTGCTACATATATCAAAATGTTATTCCTTTATTAAATAGCATGTTATTGTATTTATATACCACATTTTGTGTATCCATTCATCTGCTGATGGACACTTAGATTGTTTTCACATTTTGGTTATTGTTAATAGTGCTGCTATGAACATTCATGTACAAATGTCTGTTCAAGTCTTTGCTTTCAGGTCTTCTGGATATACCCCTAAAAGTGGAATTCGTGGGTTATATATGTTTAAGTGCTTGAAAAATGACCAAATTGTTTTTCTCAAAGGCTGCAATATTTAACATTACAGTAAACAAAGCACAAAAGTTCCAATTTCTCCACATACTTGGCAGCACTTGCTATTGTCTGTTTTTCTGTTTTGATTTGTTTTGTTTTAGTTACAGCCATCATAATAGATATGAAGTGGTATTTTGTAGTATTATTTGCATTTCCTTAATGACTAATAATGTTGAGCATCTCTTCATATGATCATTATACATTTGCATATCTTATTTAGAAAAATGTTTGAGTTTTTTGCCCATTTTTAAATTGGATTGTTGACCTTTTTGTTGTTGAGTTTTAGAATTTATATATTTTTATATTTTATTTTGGATATACATTCCTTTTCAAATACATGATCTACTAATATTTGTTTCCCTTCATAGATCATCTTTTTGCATTCTTGATAGCATCCTTCAATGCACAAAGTTTCTGAATTTTTATGATGTTTAATCTTTGTGTGTGTGCGTGTGCGGTTGTTGTCTGTGCTTTTAGTGTCCTATCTAAAAAATCATTGTCAAATCCAATTCCTGAAAATTTTCCCTATATTTCTTCCAAAATTTTGTATGTTTTTTATTCTTAAGTTTAGTTTTTTAATCCATTTTGAGTTAATTTTTGTATCCAGTGTAAAGAAA
The DNA here is from genome assembly GCF_027409185.1 of Cynocephalus volans. NCBI lineage: Eukaryota > Metazoa > Chordata > Mammalia > Dermoptera > Cynocephalidae > Cynocephalus > Cynocephalus volans. The sequence goes on along the minus strand of NC_084466.1, from coordinate 42,970,252 downwards.
GGGTTCAATTTCTTGCCTTTGTATGTGGATATCCAATTTTAACAGTACCCTTTGTTAAAAATACTGTTCTTTCTCCATTTAAAAGATGTGGTATTCTTGTCAAAAATCAATTGACCATATATGTGAGGTTTATTTCTGGGTCCTCTGTTCTATTTCATTGGTGTATATGTCTACCTTTTTGTCAGTAACATGCTGTTTTGACTACTGTAGCTTTGTAGTAAGTTTTCAAATCAGAAGTTCTCCAAATCTAATATTCTTTTTAAAGACTATTTTGGCTACTCAGGGCCTCTTGCAATTTCATATGAATTTGAGGACCAACATTTTTATTTCTGTGAAAAGACTGTTAGAAGGTTTTCTAGGGATTGTGGTGAATCTGTAGATTGCTTCGGAGAATACTGACATTTTCAAAATATTGCTTTTCAGTCCATGGTTACAGATGTCTTTCTATTTATCAAGAACCTCTTTAATTTATTTCAGCAATGTTTTGTAGTTTTCTGCAAAGAAGTCTTTCACCTGTCTTATTAGATTTATTCCTATGTATTTTTTTTCAAGTGCTAGTATAAATGGAATTGCTTTCCTAATTCCTTTTTTTGATTGCTTGATGCTGGCATATTGAAAGACAACTGATTTCTGTGTGTTGATCTTGTACCCTGTCACTTTACTGAATTCATTTTATTTATTTATTGTTTTTTTTAGCTCTAGTAGATTTTTCTTACAGATTCTTTGGGATTTTCAATATGTAGGATCATAGCATTTGTGGGTATAGTTTTACTTCTTTCTTTATAATTTAGATGCCTTTTTTTCTTCTTTTTGTCTAATACATCTGGCTATAACCTCCAGTTCAGTATTGAATAGCAGTCCTAAAATTAGGCATTATTTTCTTGTTCTTGGTCTTGGGAAATTTTTCAGTCTTTCAGCATTGAATATGATATTAGCTGTAACCTTTTCATAATTAGTCTTTATCATGTTGAGAAATTTTCTATTTTTAGTTCTTTGTGAGTTTTTACAATGTAAAGGTGTTTGAGTTTTGTCAGCATAATTAATCATGCCTTTTCTGCATAATTAAAATGATCATAAATGATCATGTGTTTTTTCCCCTTTCTTCTATTTAATGTGATATATTTCATTGATTGATCTTCTTAGTTGAATTACCTTTGCATTCCTAGGATAAATCCCATATGGTCTTCATAAATAAAACTTTTAATATGCTGTTGGATTAATTTCCTAATATTGTTTTTAGAGTTTTTGCATCTGTATTTATAAGGAACATTGCTACTATAATTTTATTTTCTTGTGATATCTTCATTTTTAGATTAATGCTGACTTCAAAGAATGATTTAAAATGTTTTGCCCCCCTGTTCAATTTTTTTAAATGATTTCAAAAGTACTGATGTTAATTCTTTTTTAAATGTTTAGTAGTAGCATCCAATGAAGCCACATGGTGAAGGACTTTTCTATGTTGGGAGATCCAATCTATGTTGATCCAATCTTTTTACTCATTATAGATCTGTTGAGATTCTTTTTTTTTTTTCAGTCAGTTTAAGAAATTTGTGTGTTTTAAGAAATATGTCCATTTCCTATAGGTTTTCTGATTTTGTAATGTACAATTATTTATAGTGATCTCATAATTTTTTATCTCTATCAAGTCAGTAGTGATTTTCCACTTTTATTTCTGAATTCAGTTTTGTGTATCTTCCCTCTTTTTTTGTCAGTCTAGATAAAGATTTGACAATTTTCTTGATATTTTCAAAGAACCAACTGTTACTTTTATTCATTTTCTTTATTGTTTTCCTACTCTCTGTTTTGTTTATCTCCTCTCCAGTCTATATTTATTTTATTCCTACTGATTTGTTTTGACTGGGTCTTCTTGTAGTTCCTTAAGATAAAAGGTAAGGTTACCAACTTGAGATCTCTCTTATTTTTTATTGTAATCACCTACACTACAAATTTCACTCTAAGCACTGCTTTCACTGCAATATATATGATTTTTAACTCTATTTTCTAATTTTCCTTGTGATTTCTTCTTTGGGCCATTGGTTGTTTAATGATGTATTTAATTTCTACTCATTTGTAAACTTCCTAGTTTATCTTCTTTTGTTGATTTCTAACTTCATTCTGTTGGAGTTAGAGAAGATACTTTGTACAATATCTGCCTTTTTAAATCTATTGAGAATGGTTTTGTGGCCCAATATATGGTCTCTTGTGGAAAATGTTTCATATGCACTGGAGAAAGTGTATTCGTGTGTTGCTAGGCATAGTCTTCTGTCTGTTAGGTCTAGTTGGTTTATTCTGTTGCTCAAGTTCTCCATTTTCTAACTTACCTTATGCCTGGTAGATGTTTCCATTATTTAGAATGGGTCTCAGATCATTCAGCAATTCCCACAGACTATTTTTCTCTTCCATTCTGTCAATTTTTGCTTTATATGCTGAGGGTATGTTTTTAAGTGTATAATATTGATCACTGTTATATATTTTTGCTGTATTAAAACATTTTATTGACATATAATGTCCTTTGTAATTTGGAAACTTATTTGGATTTAAAGTATATTTTATCTTATAGTAATACAGCCACCTAACTCTCCTTTGGTTACTATTTGAATAGAATATCTTTTCCCCCTTTTGCTTTCTTTATTATTACTATTTTTATTTATACATATTTATGGGATACAGAGTTGCCTATCAGTATTTGTATACAGAATGTGATGATCAAATCAATATTATTAGCCTGTTCCCTGACCTTTTACTTTCAACCAACATTTGCCTTTAGACCTGAGATGAGTCCCTTGTAAGTAGCACAAGGTTAGATTGTGTTTTGTTATCTATTCTGACAACCTATGCCTTTTGATTGGGGAATTTAATCAATTAATGTTTACAATAATTACTGATAAGGAAGGATTTAGTTTTGTCATTTTTGTTGTTTACTGTATCTTATAGCTTGTGCACTGCTCATTTCCTTAAATACTCCACTCTATCACGTAAAGTAGATTTCATAGTAATATGTTCCGATTCTTTTCTCATTTCCTTTTTGTCCATATTTTATAGATATCTTCTTTCTGATTACCAAGGGAATTAAAAATAGCATCATAAAATTTTAATAATCTATTTTTTTACTGAAAAATAACTGATTAAATATATCTGTGGGGTATGAAGTTGAATTTCAATACATTCATACAATGTGTGACCAAATCATGATAATTAGCATGTTTATCATTACAAAATATAATCATTTCTTGTGTCCATTAACCGATTTCTACATAACCACCCTATCTATTCTCTATTCTTCCCCTTTTCCTATCTGTAGTAATCACAGCTCTCTTCACACCCTCTGAAATTTCAATGCATTATTAGGATTCTCTCTCTCTCCCTCTCTCTCTCTCTCTCTCCCCCTCTCCCTCTCCCTCTCCCTCTCTCTCGCTCACTTGCTTTCTTTCTTTCTTTCACTACCAATTAGGAGTGAGGGTATGCAGTATTTTTCTTTTTGTTCCTGACTTGTTTCACTTCATATAATAGTTTCCAAGTTTATCCATGTAGCTGTGAATGGCAGAACTTCATTCTTTTTTTATATGGCATAGTAGTACTCCATTGTGTATATATACAACATTTACCTTATCCAACAATGGACATTTAGGTTTATTCCATATCTTTCCTGTTGTAAAGAGCTGCAATAAACGTAGGAGTGCAGGTATCCCTTTGACATGGTGATTTCCTTTCCTTTGTGTATATACCCAGTAGTGGGATTGCTGGGTCATAGGGATCCCTGGATCGTATGGATTGCTGGATTATATGGTAGTTCTGCTTTTAGTTGTTTGCAAAATTTCCATAGCTTTCCATAATGGCTGTAATAACGTACAGTCCCACCAAGAGTGTATAGGTGTTCACCTCTCTCTGCATAGTTGCTAGCATTTGTTATTATCCATCTTTTTGATAATAGCCAGTTAAACTGGGGTGAGATGATATCTCAATGTGGTTTTGAATTGCATTTCCCTGATAATTAATGATCTTAAACATTTTTTCACATGTTTGTTGGCCATTCGTATGTCTTCTCTTGAGAAATGTCTATTCAGCTCCTTGGCCAATTTCTTAAATTGATTATTTATTTATTTATTTTACTGTTAAGTTGTTTCAGTTCCTTGTATATTTTGGAAATTAATCCTAGTTTGCAGTTATTTTCTCCCATTCTGTGGATTGTCTTTTCACTCTGTTGATTATTTCTTTTGCTGTTAAGAAGCTTTGTAGTTTGATATAATCTCATTTGTTTATTTTTCCTTTTGTTGCCTGTACTTTTGAGCTGTTATTCATAAAGTCTTTGCCCACTCCAGTATCTTTAAGAGTTTCCCCTGTGTTTTCTTCTAAGAGTTTTACAGTTTCAGGTCTTCTTATAGTTATGTCTTTAATCCATTTTGAGTTGATTTTTGTATATGGTGTGATGTATGCACCTGGTTTAATTCTTCTATCCATGGATATCTAGTTTTCCCAAGACCACTTGCTAAAGATTCTGTCCTTTCTCCAACGTATGTTCTTGGTTCCTTTGTTGAAGATCAGTTGGCTGTAAGTATGCAGATGGATTTCTGAGTTCTCTGTTCTGTTCTCTTGGTCTGTGTGTCTGCTCCAATACCAGTACTATGCTGTTTTGGTTACTATAGCTTTGTAGTATAATTGGAATTCAGGTAATGTGATGCCTCTAGATTTTTGTTGTTTTTCAGGATTGCTTTGGATATTTGGGGTCTTTTGTCATTTCATGAGAAAGTTAGGATTGCTTTTTATATTTCCGTAAAGGATATTATTTGTATTTTGATGGAGATTGCATTGGATCTGTAGATTGTTTTGGGTAGTATGGACATTTTCACAATGTTAATTCCTCCAGTCCAAGGGTATGGAACATTATTCCATCTTTTTGAGTCATCCTTAATTTCTTACAGCAGTGTTTTGTAGTTATCATTGTAGAGATCTTTCACCTCCTTGGTTAAATTTATCCCTAGGTATTTTATTCTTTTTTTATTCTTATTTTAGCTATTGTAAATGGCCTTGCTTTTTTTGTTTGTTTGTTTTTCATCTTCGTTTTGTTGATATATAAAAACACTACTGATTTTTGTACATTGATTTTGTATCCTGCAACTTTACTGAATTCATTTATCAGCTCTAGGAGTTTTGGGTAGAGTTTAAAGTTTTTTTCTATATATAGGATAATGTCATCTGCAGAGACAATTTGACTGTCTTTTCCAATTTGGATGTCCTTTATTACTTTCTCTTCCCTGATTGCTCTGGCTAATACTTCCAATACTATGTTGAATAGGAGTGGTGAGAGTGAGCATCCTTGTATTGTTCTTGTTCTTAAAAGCTGAAAGCTTTTCCATATTCAGGATAGTATTGGTGGTGGTTCAACATACACAAATCAATAAATGTGATATACTACATCAACAAAATTCAGAACAAAAACCATGTAATTATATTAATACACTGAAAAAAACATTAGACAGAATTCAGCATCCCTTCATGATAGACTCTAAAAAAATTAGGTATAGAAGGAATGTATCTCAACACAATAAAAGTTTTATATATAACAATGTACTTTTAATGAAACAAACTGAACACTAATTGTCTCAACTTAACTTCAAATCTTTATAGCTCCATCTTCCCCACTTTATGATATTGATGTTACAAATTACATTTTTATATGTTGTGTGCCTATTAACATAAATTTATAATTATTTTTATATATTTCTCTTTTAAATCCTATGAAAAATACAAGGTGAATTTACAAATTTATGATGAAATTTAATATTTTCCCATGTATTTACCTTTACTGGAGAACTTTATTTCTTCAATTGGCTTTGAGTTACCATACAGCTTCTATCTCATCAATGCAAAGGTCTGCCTTTAGCACATCTTGCAAGAAAGATCTAGTAATAAAACATTACCATTACATTTTATATACTAGTAAATATTTATTCAGCTTTGTAAACTAATAAATACTAGTTTAGCTTTGCTCATGGTTATGTTTGTGCTTGAGAAGTCAGTGCTCCGGGAATTTAATGTTACTTTGTTTTATATGTTTATTTTCTCCTTTCTCATACTTTGTTGGCATTTATTTATTTATTATTTTTCTTTGCTTCTTTGCAACTTCATTATGAAATGTTTATATAATATTAGAGTTTCTCAGCAGCACCACTATTAATTTTTTAGGATTTATAATTCTTGATTGTGGGGGAAGCGTAAAAAAATCACTTTTTAAAGTCTAGATAGTAAACAAAACAATAAATTGTACCTTGATTTGCACAACTTGTCAATTTTCATAGTGCAAATATTCTCACATGAATCTATTTCAACCTACTTACTTCATATCACTCAGAGTTAAAAATAAAAAAGATGTGTAGTAGCACTGAATAAATAGTATTTTTGCTACATAGCTAGAATAGATATAAATAACCTTGAAACTAGGGGCAATAGTAAAATGTAACAGAAGAATTAGGAAATAATGAGTTTCAAGTACTTATATTTGTTTTTAGCTTAATTTAAATAATATAGAATAAATTTGATCATATCTATGTTTAATAACTGGCTTTAGCCAGCTTGTATAATATGGCTTCTTTATAGCACAATTTATATATTAATACTTATTATCACCACCTGATATTTATTACCAAACAGATGATGTATGACATAGAACTGAAGATATGTCTGGATTCACAAATCATTTTTGTTTTGCATGCTTGTCTGTTGTTGTTTTTTTGTTTCTTTTTTTTTCAAAAACTATAGGAGTATTTTCCTAAATGTACAAACTCATACAAGTATAGTCTCTCTTACTTCCACCATTCTTGGTCAGCATAAAAGGAACACTGGAAATTTCAGTAAGTCTTCTGAAATCATATCTTTAAAAGACAAAATATTGGTTAATTTAATAGGTTATTATAGATTTACTCTATTAGTTAAATATCTACATGTTGAGAAAACCTAATTTCTCAGAAAAAATATAGAAGATACCAGTATCCAGAATGAGGCTTGACAATATTCTTTACAGAATGAGTTAATAATACACTTAGTCCTGAGTGTTTGTCTGGATTTCCAATATGAAAAAGGAAACACCTAATTTAGATTGTCAATAAGAATTTTAGGTATGATATAAAGGAAGTAAATGACACCAACAACCATGAAGCATCTGGCAATTTGAAGAAAGAAAAAGATGTCTTTATATATGGTATGCCATTCTCAATCAAATTTCATAATTCACTACTTTTCACGGTTAAAAAACATCTTTAACCACTTTCCACATCACCTTTTTTTTTTTCGTTTGCTTTATTACCAGGTAGTTTTCGTATATAAAAACATAGGTTTATTTTTTCTCATAAGAATCATGATAATAGGAGAGATGGTACATTATATTTTATAATAATGTGTCATCTCAATGCTGCAGGGAGTCCTTGAACACATGCTGCCCATATGCCCAATGAACGTACCCTGTGCACATCCTTCTAATGACTAACTGACTGCATAAATTCTCTCTAGACATATCCCATCATCATACTGATCAGCTATGGTTCATTTATTGTTATATAATTGCAAAGGATATTTATCCTTTTTTGCCCTTTTATGCTGCACAAGCTATTGTCATGTTCTGGGTCACAGATAGGATGAAACTGTGACTATGCTCTTTTGTGAGTGCTCCATAATTTGGTAGTCTGCAAACAGCCCAGCAGATAAAATAATGTGTTTTCTAGTTTGTATATCTTAATGTTGAAAAATAAGTATAATATACTAACTTTGTAAAGAGTGATTTGTTTGTCAAAATGTCTTGAAAAGATTTGTTTCCTTCTCTTCTTCATATAATTATACATACAGTTTTGATGAATTAAAGAAATGAAAGTAATTTAGAATTTTCCAATGTATTATTCTTGTTTAAAAGCTGAACAAACTGAGCAATTAGAGAATATGAATCGATAATATAATATCACACAAATTATAAACACATTACAACTGAATACCGAGTCCTCAAACGAAAAATCTGGAGATGCTTTATCTCACCAAAAAAACAGGTTTACAATAGCCTGTCTAGTAAAATTTAAAGTGAGGAACATATTTCTGCCTGAACCAAATTTTAGAGATGAAGACTTTGTAAACTATGATTGCTAAAGTCTCTAGTTATCTGTTTTCCATATTTAATGGTACAGACATGTTTACTCCAAAGATAATTCAGGGTTTTTTTGAGGATACTGAAATTAGCTATATGAATATGATAAATATCAAGGAGGGATACAAGTTTTGAACCCCTATCTAAAATGCACCACAGCCAGTTCTCCTGTCATAATCAGTATCTTCTCAAAAGATGGGACAAGATGCCAATCAGATGCTTTAGATTCCAAACTAGTTTTTTATTATATTTATCAATAGGCAGTGACAAGGCCTAAGTGTAGATTCAACTCAGAAAAGGACAAATATAATATAATTTTCTTTTTCTCAAATCAGTGCTAACTTTACACTGTGTAAAATCTCTTCTAATTTTTTAAATTAATTGACAAATTTCATAACTTTCAATTTATTATTTTAAAATTAAAAGTCCATTTTTTATTACCTTTATGTCTTTTCCTCTCATTCTCCATAAAATGGAAAGAAATAATCTTCAGAAACTTGAAGAGAGGAGGATATATGACTTCTACTTTTACTCCTCCTCTTACTTATGTCAGGCCTCTGGAGTAGAGATAAGTGATATATATTCTGATTTAGAAATTCCTCTTGTTTCCTTTTTCCAGATCTTACTATTTTGCTGAGAAGTTTGGAAAAGAAAAGAGGTTTTTTAAAAAAGGCAAACACTGGCTTAATTAACTTTCCATGGGTGTAGATAATTTTGGTTGTTAATTCCTGATATTCTGGCTTACTTGGTATCTATTTGCTCTGGATATTGGATGTCTGTAAGAGTTGGCTCTCTTGTGGGGTACATGAATCTCCAATTCAGAAGCCATGTAGAGCTTACAAATAATACAGTTACCTAAAGTTGGACATCTGTCACTAAATGGACCTCTTCCTCTACCTTGGATTCTACCACAAGAAATTTTTCCTATAATCTTTTGCTGCTCACCCTGTGGATCCCTTTCCGAATTTCCAAAACGGCTCAAGATCAGATTCTTTGCAAAAGGAAAACCATAGCTTTATCATGTCAAGTGGCAAGATTGCAGGATATTTTACATCTGTAAAATTTTACAAATGTGGTAAAGATATGCAGTCATTGAACCTTAACATGACCTATAATGTCTTTCTTTTAAATTGCAGTGTAAAATATATATATTGGCAGGGTGTAAAATTTTTGATTTATAAACCTTTTTCTGCATACATTTTATAAAGCTATTTCAGTATCAATCAATTCCCCCTGTTGTAGTTAAAATATATATATATATCTTCTCTCTTTTATTTTGTATGCTTTTCTCTTTGATGTAAATGTGCTAAAAATACCCTCCCATTTGATTTGAAATTATATATATATATATATATTCATTTTTATTTTGTGTCTTAACCATTAGTCCTACTTGACACTCATTATGCCATTTCAGTATTTAGTTCCAAGTAATTATTCAACCAAGGAATGTTTACGAGTATTATTTATTTTTTAATTTCATCTGCTTCATCTGTTCAGGTACCTCCATTAGGTGCTCGTATCATGCACATAGTAGAAACCCAAAGTATGTCACCATTACACTCATATTTTTTCACTTATTTGTTATATAATTTTAGTGTGGGAAGATAGTACTTTTATTTGATTCAGGTTCTGGAAGACAAAGTATTTAGCATTGTCCACTCAATTTGTCAGCTTTCTAAAAGATATTTTACATATTCAGGTTTTAAATGCTTGATAATGAAATTTTTCTTCCTGATTATATAATACATTCACTATGCTAAAAACTGAAAATTAGGTTAAAAAAAGGTATTCCATAAAATTATTCTCATTGAACGCATCTACACATCTGGTACTGCCTTTATTTTCTTAATTTTATTTGTTTGTTTATTTATTTCTTCATAGTAATACATATGAAAATGTATTATTATTTCTTAACCTTACTGATTTCATTTCTGCAGTTTGAAATTTTTACAGAATTTCATAATTTGGAGATTGTTTCACACTTGCATGTAGACTATTACATACTAATGCATACAAATATTTCTCAATATTTCTTAAAATTTAATATATGTTTTATGGGTTAATATATATTTTTTAATTAGCCATTCATAGATGAACTGTTATATTGCTTCTAATATTTTGCTACAACAAACAATACTCCAAATTACAAACCTTTGACATGCTTTTTTTCAAAAGTGTACTGGTATCTTTACCATACCTAGTATCAGAAGCGGGATTGTTGGATCAAAGGATAAACTTCCAAATTATCCCCATAATTTTTTTTGGGGGGGACTTCACTAACAATTTGCCTTAGCACATATTTCACTACAGTGTGCTGTCAAAATCTTGAATACCACTTTGAAAAGTTAGAAATCACATGTCATATTGCTTTAAATTTTCATTTATCTTATCTTAGGTGGTATTGAACATAATTCCATCTACTTAAGGTCGTTTTTTTACTTGACCTTTCAGTTTATTGATTCTGCTCATTATTATTTTTCTTTGGTCTTATTTTTAACTCATTTTCTATGAGATATTTCTATATTAGACAGATTGTTTCTTTTTTATATAATTAATACATATTTTACTGGTTTCTATATTTCTTTTGACTTTTTAATATGTTTTAGCAGAAAATATTTTAATATAATCTAAACAATGGCATTCTCTTTATGTCTTTTATATATTTTTTTATTGAAACATAATTGTACATATCCGTGGGGTGCAGCATTGAATATCAGTTCCTGTGTGCAATATGGGAAGCTCAAATCAGAATAATTAGTATATTTAACATTACATGGTGTAGTCATTTTTTGTGGATCATTACCAATTTCTTGTTCACTCCTCCTTCCCCTCTCCCTTTCCTTCCTTGGTGGCTTCTGTTCTCTTCTCTCCTTGTGAAAGTTCAATGAATTATTGTGATTGTTGTATTTTTATTTTTATTTTTAATTTATGTGTTTAGTCTTTTAGTTTCCACTTATTTGTGAGGGCAATATTTCTCTTTCTGTGCCTGGCTTATTTCACTTATAAATAATTTTCTATAAGTTCATCCATGTTGTTGAGAATAGCAGTATTTCATTCTTTTATTTTTGAAAAAGTAGTATTCCATTGGTATATATATCACATTTTCCTTATCCAGTGATGGACATTTAGATTGATTCCATAGCCTGGCTTTTGTAAATAGAGTTGCAACAAACACCGGAGTGCAGGTATTCCTTCAGAATGATGATTTCCATTCCTCTGGGTATATAGCCAGCACTGAAATTGCTGGATCATATGGCAGTTTTGTCTGTAGTTATTTGAGGAACCTCCATACTCCATTTTTCATAAAGGCTGCATTAATTTCCAGTCCCAGCCAAAGTGTAGAGGTGTTCTCCTTTCTCCACATGCTCTCTAACATTTGTTATTCTCTGTCTTTTTGATAACAGCCAGTCTAAGTGGGGTAAGATAATATGTCAATGTGGTTTTGATTTGCATTTCTCTCATGCTTAGTGATGTTGAACATTTTTTCATGTGTCTGTTGACCATTTGTATATCTTCCTTTGACAAATGCCTGTTCAGCTCTTTTGCCCATTTTTTAATTGGGTTACTTATTTTTTACTTTTAACTGGCTGAGGCGGTGGCTGTGATGGACAACACGTCACAGTGGAGGTATCTGTGGCTGCAGCAGTCTATGTCTTCCATGTTGTGCGTTACAAAAGCATATTCTCCTTCCAAGACTAAAAAAATTGCCTGAAAGATTTTTTAAGTAATTTTATGATTTAATATTATATTTACAACTAAAGTAAATAGAATTGACAGGTTTATAATAATGTCTTCAAATTATAACCTCCTTATGCCTTCATGTTTTTTTCAAGATATTTTTAATACTCATATATTTTTCTGCATGTCTTTTTAAGTTATTCCAAGATATTTTAGATGCATTGATGCTTTTTTAAGTCTTCTCTTACATTGCATTTTAACTTGCTTATATTTAAACGAATGCTATTAATTTATATGTTAACTTAATTTCATACTATTTTTTAAATTATCTCATTGATTTCAGTGAATGTTATTTGGCTATTCTGGTTACTTAGGCATACAATTATATCATCTGCCATCTGAAAATTAAGATATTATTGATTCTCAGTTTTGTAGCTGTAATTTCTTTCCAGCAGAATATTAATTTTTGCCTTTTTCTGACTATAGTTTCTTCTGTCTCTTTTAGAGTAAATGATACTATTAGAACATTATGGAGTTGTATATTCTGTTAAGAAGCAAATATTAATTTTTATTTTATTGCATTTTTTGGTCAAATTGGGTGCAGAATTTTTGAAGTTCTGTTTTAGCATGAAGATAATAAATCAGAATTTCATTCTTGGAGTCTAGATGTGGGTAACTCTACCTATCATGTACTATTAAATTCTGATATTTAATGATTTTTGCATAAATATTAATTGAGGCTCTTCTTTCTTTTAGTTTATTCTCAGATACTGATATTAATATAACCTCATTTTGTAAAAGAATTTGAAATTTTTCTTCTGCTTTGAATATACAGAATATTTTAATGGTATGGAAGTTATCTGCTGTTAAAAAGGTAGATTTTATTATTCATTGACTCATGGATTCAGGGAAGAACAATTCTTTTACACTTATTTTTTTTCCCCCTATGAATGTCTTTTTGTCTGGATGACCTATTTCTGGGTCAGTGTGATAAATTACATTTTTCTACTAAATTATTTTTATTTTGTATATATTTTATGTGCATAAATAGAGCTGAGCAAAATAGTGCAAAAGGACATAGAGTTGTTCAGAGTTGTTTTGAAAATCGTGTGCATTAGTTATCTCTGTGTTTAATCATACTAAAATAAAATATTTTGTGCATTTCTGATTTCCTCTTTTTATTTTCCTTTTTAGGTTAAATAAAACATTTAAACTTTATCAGACATTTTAAAGAACTATCTTATGTATTGATTTATTTGAGTTAGTTAAGTATTTTTATGCTATTAAATTTCTTTTCAATTTATGTTTTTGTCTTTATTATTTCTCTTATTCATTCATTTTACTGCATTGCTACTATCATGTGCTTACTATTTCCATTTTTATGAATATAGAAAATTCGGATTATGACATAGTTTTACTTTGAGTTCAACTTTATCTTTATTAGATTAATGATTTCATTAATATTGTTTGAATGTTTTCTTTTTGGCGAAAAATATACTTTAAAAATTTTGATAATTTCTGGTATTTTTTATTTATTCATCTATTCGAGGACATCTTAGTTGCTTCCAGCTTTTGACATTTATTATGAAAGCTGATATAAACATTTGCGTGGCCGTCTGATTTTTACAAACTGACATTATCTTTTATTTCAATAAATATTTTCCCAATTTTTCTGGCTTTTATACATAAATTATTATCACAAATGTCCCAATTATAAAGGGTTATCCTCAGGAACTGCAGTTCTTATTAGGCTGAATTATATTTCTACATGCTCCGAATGAATCCATAGCTATCATTCTTTTTTGTCTTTTTCTCTTTCTTTTTTCCCCCTTTATATTCTGGGAGATTAATTCCAATTTGTGATTTTACATTGCAGCAATTTTACCATTTAATGTCTGTAAGTTAAATTTTTATTTCTTTTATTCAGTTTATAATTTTTAATGATTATTTGTATCCTTTTGCTTTTTCCTTTTGTATATTTTTACACTTTTATTGCATATGTTACATAATGTTTTTAAGTTTTATGGATCTTTCAGTTTTAGCAGTTTCATATGGATGTCCTAGGTATTGTTTCTATTTGTCTGTCTTTATTATAAATCTGTCCTATATCCCATGTTGAAATTGTGCTCAACACTCACTACATATGCATCAATAATAACCAAATGACATGTTCAATAAAGACAAATAACGTGCTTTAAAGTTTTAGTTTATTTTAGTCAATAGCCTAAATGATTTAAAGCCAGGTTTTGGGTAAAAAAATTCTAAATTGTGTTATAAAATTTAAATAAATCACTACATATAAGAATTTGAGACTACACCACTGTATTTTGAAGTCTTCGAATCCCTAAATAATAGTTTATTGATTGTATTTATCTTTTTGATCTTCTTATTGGTTTGTATCTTCTTAAAGAAAAGAATTTGTCATATTCATCTGTCTAAATCCACTGCCCACCCATCAATAATATCACGTTAATCCGAAAGGCAATCTATAAATGCACACGTGAAAATTTTTTCCAGGACACCAAAATGCAGTTACATATTTAGTTGGAGTTTATTTGTGAGAGTAGGTGAATTATTGTGCAGGGAGACAATCAATCAAGTTTATTAAATTATTCATATCCTAATAACATTCTACTCCATCCCATGTTCGATTAGTCGCCCATGACGAGCATCTCCATCTGTGTAGTTTCTCATTAATTCCCCCAGGTAATGACTGCAAAGAAGTGTGGCCAGGTGTCATATTTCTCTTTTTTGGTATTCTTGAAACTCTCTGAAATGTGAAAACTTCACCAGGTATACTGTTCTTTAAGTATCCGGAAATAACATCTTTTAAATGTAAATATTTTAAAATAAAAAATAAGTAAATGGATAGATTTATATAAATACCAAATTCTTGGTGGGATTATTATTGTGAAAAATACATTTCCAAATCCCAAACATATTTCAGTTTTTCTACAGGGGCATGTACAAATATAGTGTGTGCTTATTTCCCTATTTATCTCCTGTTTTCTTAGAGCTAGACTGTTTTGTCAAATTTTGAAAATGTCTAGAAGTATCTTATTTGTGCAATCGCAGGCTATTTATTTTTTTCTTCCTTGTCAGGGCTACTTTGATTCCTAACATTATCAGACTTTAATCTCTTTAATTTTACATCTGCTTAAATTCAAACAGACCTGAGCTTGCAGGTGCCTGCTAAATCTCTGCTCCCCCTGACCCACACATTTCTCCATATCTCAATGAGATCACAGCATTCCCATCATTTCCTTGATAGTCTGCTCGGTTGCCTCTATTTCTCTATTCACTTTTATTACTTAAAATCATTTCCCTTCCTTCTTGTGTCTCATACAAACATCCCATACTACTGAATCTTTCTGTAATACGACTCATATGTTAAACAGAAATAGTAGGGGAAAAGTATGTGTTACACGTATGTATGTGATACGTGTGGCTACCCTCTCCACTAAAATCACTTTACCTACTTCAAGACATTAAGCAAATGCTAAATATACATGCTAGTATGTTTTGTCATTGGTTGTTCTGGTGACTCTTATCTCAACCTCCATGGACTTATTTCACCCATCCATATTTAGGTGCTCTAATGTTGAGTGCATATGGACCTACAATTGTTATATTCTCTTGGTATACTGACTTATTTATCATTATATAACATCCTTATCTGTATTTTTTCCTACCATTTTGTCTTAAAGTCTATGTTATCTGATATAAGCACTCTTGTTCTTTTTGGTTTCCATTTGCATGGAATATCTTTTACCATCACTTCACTTTCTATGTGTGTATTTATAGATAAAGTGAGTTTTTTGTATGCAGCATATAGTTTGAGTCTTCCTTTTTAAAAACCATTCAGCCACTCTGACTTTTAATTGCAGAATTTTATTTACATTCAGTGTTATCTTTGAAAGCTATGAACTTACTATTGCTAATTATTTTACTTATTTTTGTGATAGTTTTGTAGATCATTTTTTCCTGTTTTATTCTCTTCCTTTGTGGTCAAGAAATTTTCTCTAGTAGTGTATTTTGATTCAGTGCTATTTATTTTTATAAATATATTGTAGGGTTTTGCTTTATTGTTACCATGAGGCTTACAAAAATTCTTGTAGTTATAGTAGGTTAATTTAAATTGATAATGACTTAACTTTGATCCAAAAGAAAAGAAATAATATTACACTCTACACTTTAATACCATTCTCCCATGCTTTTTGACTTTTTGGTATCTCAATTTGCATCATTTTATTTTTTCTATGTCTTAACTAATTGTTGTAGTTATCTTTAGTACATTTGCTATTCAGTCTTTATACTAAAGATATAAGTGGTGTACTTGCCACATTTACAGTGTTATGCTAGAGTATTCTAAATTTGTCTGTATACTTTTTCTTTTTTTAACAAGTGATTTTTATACCTTCAGGCATTATTTTCTTTTCTTTTTTCTTTTTCTTTTTCTTTTTATTTTTTGTCTTTTTTGTGACCGGCACTCAGCCAGTGAGTGCACCGGCCATTCCTATATAGGATCCGAACCGCGGCCGGAGTGTCGCTGCGCTCCCAGCAACGCACTCTCCCAAGTGCTCCACGGGCTCCGCCCCAGGCATTATTTTCTTGTTACACATTAGCATCCTCTTCTTTCATACTGAAGAACTCGCTTTAGCATTTCTTATAAGACGGGTCTGGTGTTAATAAATTCTCTCAGCTTTTGTTTGTCTAGGAAAGTCTTTATCTCCTATTCATGTTTTAAGGATAGCTTTGCTGCATACAGTATTCTTGGCTGGCAGGGTTTTTTTGTTTTTTTCCTTCCGCACTTTGAATATATTTTCCCAGTCTCATATGGACCACAGTGTTTCTGCCGAGAAATTCACTGAAAGCTGTGTTGGAGCTCCTTCTTATGTGATAGGTTTCTTTTCTATTGCTGCTTACAGTATTCTTTGTCTTTGATTTTTTTTTTTTAATTTTATTTTGTCGATATACATTGTAGCTGATTATTGCTCCCCATCACCAAAACCTCCCTCCCTTCTCCCTCCCCCCTCCCCCCCCAACAATGTCCTTTCTGTTTGCTTGTCCTATCAACTTCAAATAATTGTGGTTGTTATATCTTCTTCCCCCCCCCCCCGGTTTGTGTGTGTGTGTGTGTGTGTGAATTTTTGATAATTTGATTCTGATGTACCTCGGGGAAATTCCTTTGGCTTGAATTTGACTGGGGAACTCAGGGACTTTCTCCTTGGGTTGAATGTGAGCATACTATGCTTGGACGCTGCAATTTTTCTCCAGATTTGGGAAATTTTTTAAGCAATACTTTTAAAAATCTTTTTTTTTTTAACTTTTATTATTTATTTATTTTTTTATTTTAACATTTACATGTACATTTTTATGAGATATAGTGTATTGTTTCAATACATGCATATACTGCATAATGGTTGACTTAGGGTAGACAGCAGTTTTGTACCCATTAGTCAACCATTTCTCCTTCCTACGAACCGCCCTCTCATCTTTCTGGCCTCTGGTGACCACACTACTTCCACTAGAACTAATTTTTACTTATTTATTTTTTTTTAGATTAAACGTAAGAGTGTGCCTGACTTATCATGACGGTTTCCAGTTCCATCCGTGTTTCTGCAAATGAGAGGATATAATTTCTTTTTATAGTTAAATAATATTCCATTGCATGTGTATATATATGTTTGTGTGTTCATACGTATATAATCACCACAGTTTTTTTTTTTTTTTTAATTCATCTGTGGACGGAAATTTAGGTTGATTTCATCTCATGGCTGTCGGGAATAGTGTTGTAATGAACATGGGAGTGCAGGTATCTTTCTATATACTGATTTCATTTATTTTGGATATACACTCAGTGGTAGGATAGCTGGGTTGTAAGGTAGGTCTATTGTTAGTTCTCTGAGGAACGTCCACATTGTTTTCCACAAAGGCTGTACCCACCACCAATGTAAGAGGGTTCCTTTTTCTTAACATCTTCACCAGCATTTGTTACTTTCTGACTTGCTGACAAAAGCTATTCTAAGTGGAGTGAGATGAGATATTGTGGTTTTAATCTGCATTTCCCTGATAATTAGTGATTTTGAGCATTTTTCATATGCTTCTTGGCCATTTGTATGTCTTCTTTGAGAAATATCTGTTCAGGTTCTTTGCCCATTTTTTACTTGGTTGTTTTTTTGCTGTTGAGTTGTTTGAGTTTCCTGTATATTCTGGATATTAGCCACTTGTCTGATATGCATTTTGCAAGCACTTTCTCCTGTTCTGTAGGTTGTCACTTCACTTTGTTGACAGAGCCCTTCACTGTGAAGAAGCTTTTTCCTTTGAGGTAGTCCTATTTGTATATTTTTGCTTCAGTTGCCTGTGCCCTTGTAGTCTCACTCAAAAAAGCTCTCCCAACTCCCATTTCTGCAGTGTTTCCCCTTTGTTTTCTTCTAGTAGTTTTATAGTTTGAGACCTTAAATTTAGGTCTTTAATCTATTATGAGTTGATTTTTTTTGCAAATGATGAGAAATAGGGATCTATTTTCAATCTTTTCCATGTAGATATCCAGTTTTCCCAGCATCATTTATCAAAGAGGTTGTCTTTCTTCGCTGTGTATTATGGCACCTTAGCCCAAAATCGGTTGACTGTAAGTGTGTGGATTTATTTCTGGGCTCTCTATTCTGTTCTATTGGTCTATTTGTCTGGGATTTTCTTTTTTTTTATTTTTATTTATTTATTTATTTGTTTGTTTGTTTGTTTGTTTATTATTTATTATTTATTATTTATTTATTTATTTTTGCCAGGAGCATGCTGTTTTCGTTAACACAGCTTTATAGTAAAATATATTTTGAAGTGAGAAAGTATGATACCTTTAACTTTGTTCTTTTTGTTCAAGATTGCTTTAGCTACACATGGTCTTTTGTGGTTTTATACAAATTTTAAGATTTCTTTTTCTATTTCTGTGAAGAAAGTCATTGGTATTTTTATAGGGATTACATGGAATGTATAGACTGCTTTGGGTAATACGGACATTTTGATGATGTTAATTCTTCTGACCTATGAAGATAGGATATTTTTCTGTTTATTTGTGTTCTCTCCAATTTTTTTCCGCTAATATTTTGTAATTTTCATTAGAGAGTACTATCGCCTCTTTGGTTGAATTTACTCCTATATATTTCATGTCTTTTTAATTAGCTATTATGAATGGGATTAATTTCTTGATTTCTTCTTCAGGTAGTTCATTATTGGCATATAGAAAGGCTATTGATTTTTGTGTGTTGACTTTATATACTCCTTCTGTACTAAATTCATTCATTAGGTCTAGTTTTCTTTTCATGGAGTCTTTAGGGTTATTTACATATGTAATTATGTCATCTGCAAATAGTGATAGTTTATCGTCCTTGTTTACAATTTGGATGGCCATTATTGCTTTTTCTTTCCTTATTTTGCTGGCTAGAACTTCCAGTACTATATTGAATAAGAGTGGGGGAAGTGGGCATCCTTGTCTTCTTCCAAATCTTAGAGGAAAAACCTCCAGTTTTTGACCATTCAGTATGATATTAGATGTAGGTTTGTCATATATGGCCTTTATTGTGTTGATGTACATTTCTTCTTTAACTAGTTTGTTGAGTGTTTTTATTATGAATGGGTCTTGTAGTTTATCAAATGTATTAACTGCACCTATTGAAATAATCATATGGTTTTTTGTCCTTCATTCTGTTAATGGGATGTATCTCATTTACTGATTTGCATATGCTGAACCGTCTTTGCACCCCCGGGGATAAATCCCACTTGATCATGGTGAATGATCTTTTTAATGTGTTGTTGGATACCATTTGCTAGTTTTTTGTTGTTGTTGTTCTTTTTTTGTTTTGTGATGGGTAAGGGGATCGCAACCCGGCCATCCCTATATAGGATCCGAACCCGCGGCGGAGCGCTACTGCGCTCCCAGCGCAGCACTCTCCCGAGTGAGCCATGGGGTCAGCCCTAGGTTTTGTTGAAGATGTTTACATCTGTGTTCATTAGGGATATTGGTCTGTAGTTTTCTTTCTTTGTTGTATCTTTTTCCAGTTTTCATATGAGGTTAGTGTTGTGCTCATAGAATGAGTTTGGAAGAATTCCGTCCTCTTTCATTTTTTGGAAGAGTTTGAGAAGAATTGGAGGTTCTTTAAATGTTTGGTAGAATTCAGTAGTAAAGGCATCTGGTCCTGGGATTTTTTGTTGGGAGATTTTATGACTGCTTCAATCCCATTACTCATTTTTGGTCTGTTTAGGTTCTGTAGTACATCATGATTTAACCTTAGTAAGTTGTTTGCATCCAGGGATTTATCTGTTTCTTCTAGGTTTTCCAGTTTGTTTGCATGTAGTTATTCATAGCAGTCTCTTAAGACCTTTTTATTTCTGTGGTGTCAGTTGTAATGTCTCTTTAATTTCCAATTTTATTTATTTGAGTGTTCTCTTTTTCTTCATTACCCTAGCTAAAGATTTCTGATTTTGTTTATCTTTTCAGAAAAAAACAACTCTTTGCTTCATTGATCTTTTTTTTTTTTTTTTTTTTTTGTATTGCTATTTAAATCTCTAATTCATTTATTTCTGCTTTAATTTAGGGTTTGGTTTATTTTTCTAGTTCCTTGTATTGTAATGTCATTTGTTTATTTGAAGTCTTTCTCCTTTTTTGGTTTAAGCATTTATTGCTATAAACTTCCTCCTTTGAACTAATTTTGCTATTTCTCATAGGTTCTGGTATGTTGTTTTTTATTTTTATTTGTTTCCAGTAATTTTAAAATTTCTTCTTGATTTCTTCTTTGACCCATTTGTTGCTTAGGAGCATGTGGCTTAATTTCCATGTAATTGTACATTTCTAACGTCCCTTTTGTTGCTGATTTCTAGTTTTATTCCACTGTGGTCAGATAAGGTAGTTGATCTGACTTATTTTTTTTTAATTTGTTGAGACTTGCTCTGTGACCTAATATATGGTCCATTCTGGATAATGTACCCTGTGCTGCTGAGAATATGTATTCTGTATCTGTCGTATTAAATGTTCTATATATGTTTGTTAGGTACAATTGGCCTAGAGTAGAGATTAATTCTGATGTTCTTTGGTTAATTCCCTGTAGGTATGATCTGTCCTTTGCTGAAAGTGGAGTGTTAAAGTCTCCAGCTATTATTGTATTGGAATCTATTCCTACCATTTGGTTTAATAGTAATTAATTTATGTAACTGTGTGCTACATATTTGGCTGCAAATATATTTAGAATTGTTACATCCTCTTGTTGAATTGATCTCTTTATCATTATATAATGACCTTCCTTATCTTTTTTTTACTTTCCTTGGCTTGAAGTCTGTTTTATCTGATATAAGTATAGCTCCTTCTGCTCTTTCTTGTTTTCCATTTGCATAACTTTTACAATCCCTTTACTTTCAGGTAGTGTGTGTGCTTATAGGTTAAGTGAATTTCTTGTAGGCAGTATATTGTTGGTTCTTGTTTTATCTATTGGGCCAATCTATGTCTTTTAATTGGGGCATTAAATCCATTTACATTTAGAATTATGGTTGATATATAGGGATTTTTTGCTGCCATTTTGTTACGTTTTTTCTGGTTGTTTTTTGATAATTTTTACCTTTCTGTTCTTGTCCTCATTTGTGATGGAGTAGTTTTTCTCTAACAATGTATTTTAATTTATTTCTATTTATTTTTAGTGTGTCTCACAAGTTTTTGTGTTCTCATTATCATCAGGCTTACAGAAATCCTGCTATAGCTACAACAGATTATTTTAGACTAAAAACAACTTCACTTTGATATCTAAGAAAAAAAGAAAGAACCAAAGACAACTTTTTGCTTTGGCATCATTCCCTTTTCCTTTTTTACATGTTGTTGTTTCAAGTTACATCTTTTATTATTGCCCATCTTTTATATGGGTGTTGTATGTTATTGTCTTAAGATTGTCCTTCAGTTTTCATATTAAAGATGTAAGTTTTATTCAAAGATGTATGTCTTCTTCACCACCCTTACGACATTGGAGTATCCTGAGTATCTGTGAACTTAACTAATGTGTTATGTACCTTCAAATGTTTTCTTTCTTCTCCTTTGCATTGTTTTCTTTTCAGACTGAAGAACTCCCTCTAGCATTTTTTGTAGGCAGGTCTAGTGTTTATGAATTCCCTTAGCTTTTGTTTGTCTGGGAAAGACTTTATTTCTCCTTTTTATTTGAAGGTTGGTTTTACTGGACACAGAATTCTTGGCTGACAGTCATTTTCCTTCAGCACTCTGAATGTATTATCCCATTCTCTTCTGGTGTGTAGAATTTCTACTGAGAAATCTGCTGAGATGTATTGGGGCTTCACTGAATGTTATTTGTATCTTTTCTCTTGCTGTCTTCAGTATTCTTTCTTTGTCTTTGCTTTTTTTTGGGGGGGGGTAATTTGATTATGATGTACCTTGGGGTTTTCCTCCTTGGATTGAATTTGGCTGGTGACCTCGGAACTTCCTGTACCTGTATGCTGTCATATTTCTCCACACTTGGGAAATTTTCAGCCATTATTTTTTTGAATATGCTTTCTACATCTCTTTCTTCTTTTCTTTCCTTAGGGTATATCAGTTATGCAATGGTTATTTTGTTTTAGGGAGTCCCATATTTTCTGTATTTCTGTTTAATTTTGTCTAATTCTTTTTTATCTTTGTTCTGCTGGTTTGAAAATTTTATATGTTCTATCTTTGAGCTCACTGATTCTGTCCTCTGTTTGACTGAGTCTGCTGTAAGAGCTTTCTATTGAGTTTTTTTTAGTTCAGATAATGTATTCTTTATTTCTAGAATTTCTATTATTTTAAAATTGATTCAATTCCTGTGTGAAGTTTCTCATTCTGCTCTT
Source organism: Cynocephalus volans (assembly GCF_027409185.1). Taxonomy (NCBI): domain Eukaryota; kingdom Metazoa; phylum Chordata; class Mammalia; order Dermoptera; family Cynocephalidae; genus Cynocephalus; species Cynocephalus volans. Next base: position 42,947,595 of record NC_084466.1, on the reverse strand, counting down.
CAATTGTTTTTCAGATATTACTCAACTTTCTTGGATTTTCTTGTGACTCCCTGAACATCCTTAGGAGGATTATTCTGAGTTCTCTGTCAGACATTTCATAAATCCACTATTTTTCAGGGTTCATTTCTGGTACTCTGTTTTTTTCACTTCTTGGTGTCATATTTCTCTGCTCTTTCTTGATATTTGTGTCTTCATGTTGATGCCTGGGCATTTGAAGAGATGGCTACCTCTTCTAAATTTTATAGGTGTCCTTTGTTGGTGTTAGACCTTTACTGGTTAATGTCAGAGTTTTCTCTTTGGTGTGGGGGGTATTTTTTTCTTTGTTTTGTTTTCAGTTCCATGGTGGATTATAAGTTACCATTACCACTTAAACTGCACTAGAACTAATTTGTTGTCCTTTGATTAACTACAATATTGAGGAAAGTTCTTGTGGGGACCAATAATTGAACTATGTGGTTGAGCTAACTTCCTGTTTTGCTGCTGATTCTCTGGGGAAGGCTTTTTGTGAGGATCGGATTTCATTTGCTGGCTTTTTAATCACTTCCAGGTCTTATGAGGTCAGATACATCTGGGCTGTATGAAAATTCTGGCCCAAGACTTTTTTCCCCAAAACTGCACCTCCTGTAGTTCTATTGCCCTGACCTGCCTACAATGAGTGTGTCTGTGCCAATCGTGATGCAGATTAGCTGCCCACACTGTGCCCCAACGTTCCCATTGAACCATTCTTCTCCCCACTTTCCAAATGCTTCCCATGGGGCAGACCATGCGTGGGTCCCTGCAATGACACGCTGGCCTGTGGGTGGTTTATTTTTCAGTCAGTTATAACCCCTCTCTCCTATGTGGGGCCCATGGAAAGCCTGTCAGTGATCTCACTATTCTGGGAGCCTGTATGTTGTGTTCCAAGGCTCTCTTCTCCCATGCAAACTCTGAACAACTTCTTGCAAAAGTTGCAGTTCTTGCTGGCTCTTGCTCCACAGGCAGTAGCTCCTTCCCACCCCTCACTGAGCCAGCTTTAAAGGAGCTGGAACTTGAAACAGTCAAAGTGGTATCGTCTCCCTCACCACAGCTTTTCCCACATTGATGAACTTCACGGGTCTTTCTTCCTCTTCCCCTGAGTGTCAGTGGTCCTAGGTTGGCAGTCTTTGGTTTCTAATAGTTGTAAATTGATGGTGTACGGGACACAGTGATGCTGGAGCCTGTCTATTTTGCCATCATAATGACATCACTTTCTAGCCAATACTTTTTTTAAACGTGTCTCCTAGGCCTCTTTCTTTCTTGTCTCCTTCAGCGATTCCTAATATGTATAGGTTAGTTCACTTGATGGTGTCTCATAATTGCTGCAAGAAGGTTTTATTTTTTCTTATTCTTTTTGCTCCTCCTGCTTGGTAATCTTATCTTCTTTGTTTTGGTCTTGTTGTTGTTCTTATTGTTTTATTTTATTAGCATATTCATTGTTACAAATTATACTTATTCTTTATGCCACTTATCTGATATCTCCCTTCCCTCCCCCCTCCCCTCCCCCTTCCCCATCTCCCTTGCTCTGTCTCCCTCCCCCTACTGATAACCATAGGTTTGTTCTCTCCATCTGATAGATTAACTGTTCATCTGTTGGTTTGTTGCCTGGATGATCTGTCCAATACTGAGACAGGTGTGATCAAGCCCTCTTCTATTGTCAAAAATCAGATGCTTCTTCTATAACACTGGAGTGTGCTTTGTGGAGAGAGGACCTCGTTTTCTTTCTTTTTTTTTTTTTTTGGTCTCCACTGTTGCCTCTTCTTGAGTCGATGCGGTTGAGAGTGTGGCTTGCCATCTGCACAGTGGCTATGACTGCTGTTATAGATAGTAGCCACTTTTGTGGTAGCCATGGCAATTATAGTGACTATGGTGTGCTACGTGCATGGAAATGGTATTTTTGGTGTGCTCTTTACCTGGTTGTGGCTAAGTTTGAGTTCTCCTGGTCTGTATGTTCAGGATCCCAGTAGGGGCCTGGGGGGTGGGGGCAGCTTGCCTATTTGCAGCTGGGTTCAGCTTCTTCCAGCTTCATGCCTCATTCTACGACATTGTTGCAGAGCAGTTGCAGGGAGGGGTAAGTGGGAAGGAAATACGGAAGGAGGAAGATGAAGGAGATGGGTCATGATCAAGGCCTGTGCCACCCCTTTCATTCTGGTAGGAGAGACCAGGGGGCTTCCAGTGGCAGTGCAGACTTTTCAAGACTGGATGGAGATATCAGAGGGGCATGACTGAAGCCCTTGGCCCCTAACGCCCCAGCTCAGGAACCCACGGCACTTCCTGTGGCAGCTTGGTGGCCATCACTGGTCTGGTTGCAGATGTTAGAGGTGTGTGGTTGAGGACCTCAGCCCCCCACTGCCCTGGCTCGGAAGCCTGGGGTGCTATCAATGGCATATCAGTGGTCATCACTGGGCTGGTTGCAGATGTTGGTGGGATGTAGTTGAGGCCCTTGACTCCCCACTGTTCCAGCTCAGGAGCCCAGGGTGCTTCTTGCAGTGGCTTGGTGGTCATCGCTAGGCTGGTAGTAGATGTCATGGGGGTATTGGCTGAGATCCTTGTTTCTCCACCACCTTGCCTTGGAAGCACAGGTGGCTTCTGGTCCTTCTGGGTATTATAGGTATTCTTTGGTGGTGTTAGACCTTTACTAGTTAATATCAAACTTTGTCTCTGAACTGTGGGTATTTTGTTTTTTTCTTTCAGGTCTGTGTTGGATTATTCACTGTTCCCACTACTTAAACTCTGCACTGGAACTAAGTTGCTATCCTTTCCTTCTTCTAAATGGAGGAACTTCCTGTGGGGATCAGCACTTGAGTCCTGTGGTTGAGCTGAGCTAAGTTGCTTCTTTGATGTTGATTCCCTGGGGAAGGCATTTTGTGCAGCTCAGATTTTAATTGTTGACCTTGTAAGCGCTCCTGGGTCTTGTGAGGTCCAGTGCACCTGGGTTGTGTGGAAACTCTGGTCTGTGCCCAAGACTTTTCAGCAAACTCCATCCCCTGCAGTTCTATATTCCTGACCAGTCTACACTGAGTGAGCCTGTGCTGATTGGAGGGCAGATTAGCTATACATGCTGTGTACTAATGTCCACCTGATGGCCCATCTCCTCCACCCCCTGTACTCCAAACACTTCCCATGAGACAGGCCATGCACCTGGCCCTTGCGATGACTCACCTGCCCTGAGTGGCTCCTTTTTTCAGTTGTTTGTGGCTGCTTGCTCCTGTGGGGGTGTATAGGAACTCTGTTAGTGGTCTTGCTGGCCTGGGGGCCACCAAGGCCCTCTTCTCCCCAGCAACCTCCAAACAACTTCATACAAAGGGCACAGCTGCTGCTTTTGCCAGCCCTTGCTCCGTGTGCTCACCAGCCCCAGCCTTGAAGAGTCTGGCGCTCAAAATGGTGGGAGTGGTTCTTTCTTTCTCTCATTGTGGCTTCTCCCACCTTCATGAACTCTGTAGGTTTCTCCTTCTCCTCCCCTGACTTTAGTGGCACCAGGTTGGCTGTGATTGCTTTTTAATAGCTGTAAATTGGTGGATTTGTGGGAGAGACTGATGCTGGGGATCAACAATTTCACCTTCTTGACTGAAAGCCCATATCTTCTGTCTTTGAGCTCATTGATTCTTTGCTCTGTTTGACTAAGTCTGCTGCTAAAGCTTTATATTGAAATCATAGTTCAGATACTGTTTTCTTTATTTCTAGGATTTCTTCTTTTTTCTTTTTTTAAATTATTTTCATTGATTCATTGAGTTCTTCATTTTGTTCCTGAATTGCTGTCCAATACTTATTTAATTTTTTATCCTCTTTTTTTTTTTTTTTTTTTTACAAGTCCCCAACCTTCTTTAAGAGGATTATCTTGAATTTTAAGTCAGACGTTTCATAGATTTTCAAATCTTTTGGTCCCATTACTGGAGCTTCATTAGTTTCTTTTAATGGTGTTATATTTTTTTCTTTTTTTAAATCCTTATGCCTGTGCTTCAATGACTATGGGCTTTAGAAGATGGCTACCTCTTCCATCTGTTGCAGGTGTTTTTTGGTAGTGTCAGAAATTTACTATTTAATATCATAAGTTAATCTCTGGCCTCCAGTTGTTTCCTATTCTGGGGGGGGGAGGATTTGTAGTGAACACTGAAACTGTATCACTGCACTGGAACTAAATTGCTGCCCTCCCATTGTTTCCTAGTCTGGGGAAGACTTATTGTGAGCATTGAAACTTAAACACTGCATCAGAACTAGATTGCTGCCCTGCTGTTTTCTTCCAGTCTGTGGAAGAGTTTTTGTGAGTACCAGAGCTTAAACACAGGCCTTTTAGTTGCTTCCAGTTCGAGGGAAGACTGCACAAGAGCACCTGAGCTGTGTGATGTATCTGACCAGGGACTGGGGCCTTCCTGTAATTTGTGTTCCGTGCAGTGTCATGGCTCTGACTAATACACTTTGTGCAGTGCTCCTGCTGGTCAGGTGCTAATTCATCCATGGTTGTTCAACCCTTCCAGCACTTTAAATGTTTACCATGGGACAGCACTTGAGCAGGCTTTGTGTGAAGATTTCCAGACCAGTAGGTAGATCAAATGCCTACTTCCAGTTTCCATCTCTCAAGTCAGAAACCATACAGCAAGAAAAAAATTTTGTAAGTGGTGCTATGCCATTTGGGGGGAGGGGTTGGAGCTGTCTGAAATAGTTGCTTCTCCCATTAGTTGGAACTCTTCTTGCTTCTGCAGACCCAAGTGATTTCTCTGTTTTTCCTCTAAGTTTTTATTATAATTCAGGATAGCAATATTGTCTTCAAATAGTTGCTAGTTGGATCTTTATTGGGAGAAGTGGCACTGCAGATCCTCTATGTCACCATCTTGCTGATGTCAGAATCTATATCAGACTATCTTGATAGAGAAAATAAATGCATTGATCAACAGAAATCTCCTACATCTGGAAAACAATTGAAACATATTTATACACAAAATTTAAACTTTAATTTGCACTTTTGACAATGAGCTATTTCATGGCTGTATTTACATCAAATAATCAGTTCTTTAAATTATACATATATGGCAAATTTGTCATTTAATAAGCAAATTAAGTAAATTGAAAATAAAAATACTTTACCAGATTACATTTTTCTATGAGTTGGTCTTCCACATAATAACTATTTTCTGAAGAGGTGATGCTAATTAAGTCACTGGAAGATGATACTTGAACTACCTTCCTAGTTTTAGAATCACCAAATATTTCAAAGAAAGATCTTTGATAAAGTTTTTCAATGATTTCTCAGCAATTTTGTATGTATCTATATATCATTTGCTTCTGTCTGTGTATCTATCTAATCTATTAGTGTCATTGAATGCTATTTTGTACACCCCTCAAAATTCATATTTATGTGTAAAATATTTAACATCTGCTTTTGTTTATTAGGCCAATATTCTTTATTTCATGGAATTCTTATGAATTTTATATTTTTCTGAATTTGTTAAATAAATGATGCTTACATTTTGAAGTTATTATTGTTCTATAAGTTTGTACATATCTGTAAATATCAAACTGTGCTTTTAATACTTCGCCATCACCAAAAGCCAATCTCAATATGTACAAGACTGATCTTCTGAGTAAAACTAGAAAGAATTCTGTAGGCTGTCATTTCTTCCTGATCAAATCCATCATCATCGTTAACTTGACTATTACTGAGGCATTGTGACAAACTGTATTTCCTTAGAAATATATAAATCAAGTTAAGCTTGTCTTATCATCAGAAGTTAGAGTAAAAAAATATAAATTTTATGACCTCAATTTAGCAAACAAACTTAAATTTAAATATAAAAGTAAGCTTAACCAAAGCCTAATTGTGAAAGTAACAACTTGTATAAATAAATACATTTTCTCAAATTTTCAGTCATGTTTGTTTTAAGTTGGTAGACCCAAATATCCTGAATTACCAACCTAAAATACCATATATTTTAGTGGAGTCTTACCGAGAATGTCTTATACTCAGGTTTTCCCAATTTCACACACTGCATGACTTTGACAGTACCTGCAATGGTCAAGACCCTCTTCAATGACTCAAATCCATGGAATATCATGGCAAATTCAAACTGTCGTCAATATATCTCACCCCTAACTTGCAATGTCTGCAGTTATCTCATCATGTATTAATCAATATTCTCTAAAGTGGCATCTGTTGGAAATCCACACTCTTGGGTTGAACACCAACCCAGGTTAGAGTATTAACCTACTGATCACACACAGAAAAAAATAATAATTGATAAATAAGTAAATTAGCTGGGACTCAGATTTCAGTTTCAATATTATTTCTAAATCCAAAACTACTTATGATAATTTTTCTTCTTCTTTCCCTTATATTGTATTAAAACCTTTCAATAGCCTACCAAAGAACTTTGCTCTTTTCACATTATAAACTTCTCTACAGTTCGTTCACTCTTCCTTTTCTTTTAGGATTCCACTTCCCTTCGTAAGACTCCCATAGCCTCATAATGTGAGGTTAATCAAACTTCCTGTAAGTCTCTGAAGCACCACACATTTGTCATTGTTACAAAATTTAAAGCACCTTACTGTAATTTACTATTTGCTTTTATATATATATATATATATATATATATATATATATATATATATATATATATATATAAAATACAAGACTGGATTCTTTACAGCCTCTCTGTATCTCTAGTTTCTAGCACACTGTGGGACACACAAAACTTGTTGAACAATCATTTTTTTTTCAATAAATAAAATACTTTATATAGGAGATTTTATAAAAATAAGCAATTATGTGAGCAATTTAGTATAGAAAAAAGCATTAATATTCTCCAATTTTATATTAATAGGAAAATGTCATGTTTTTTCTTATCAGAGAACTGAATCCAAAGTATTGTAATTTTTACAGGCTAAAAACTTAATATGTTAAAGTATTTAAAAAATTTAACATAACCCCCTAATTAAATTTAAATCCATGATAATCTCTCTCTTAATGTTCTAGCCTATTTTTATAGAGATAATTACAATTTATAAGAAGAAATCGTAGGACTCAGAAGGTGTTATGCCCATACAGTTTATTACAGTGAATGTGTGCAAAGCAAAATTAGCAAAGGGAAAAACACTGATAGGGTAATATCTAGAGAAAACAAGGCACGACCTTCTAAGAGTCTTCTCCCATTTGTGTCACTCAGGGCACCTAACTCACCAGAAATGAATTGTGATAACAAGTACAAAGTGTTGGCTACCAAGTGAGCTAAATACAGTCTCAGCCCCCAGCATTTTAATTGAGCTTGGTCACACATGTCCCCTCTGCCTAGCACATGTAAAAATTTCAAACTACCTGAGGAAAAGTGTATTCAGTACAAAACACACCATTTGCACAAACAATTTAGGCATTTTATATCAGTGTAGAAAACTGTTTACCAGGCAAGGGACAAACTTGCAAACAATTTTTCTCTAAGGATAGGAAGTCTTGGGCTTCTGTGTTAATGTTTCTGCTCAACTGTATACACTATATTAGTACAGGCATAGTTTAAAAAAGAAGTATGTGTATAATGAATAAAAAATTAATAAAGTTTAGAAATTTTCCATTTTACATACTTGCTTAATTTTACAAATATTTTTGCATTTGAGATTATTGTTATGCTGAAATATCAAAGGACTAGCCAGTCACAGAAATGCATTATGAAAGTCTTAGCATGTCAATCAAACCAAGTTTTTAAAATAATTTTCAGTTATGAGGAATTAAAGAAGCTTCCCTTTTATTTTGGAACAGAAATTAACATGTATTTTATCTGACTTCTCAAATTTCGGAATAAGGAAACACTTATTTTGCACATTCATTGACATATCATCCAAGAAAGGACATAATTATATTTGCTTTTGAAATAATTATTCTGGGGAATTTTCTGATTATTATCTTTCTATCATGTTTTTTCATTTTAAATTATGCAAAAATTCATTGCATGTGTCTTCAGAGGAGTGTAAAATATTTTATATAGTTTCAAACTGGGAAACAGTGATGCTATGTGACCATTTTGAGCTCCTCATTCCAGTGAATCAGTAGGAAAAGGAGGTGTTGTATTACATTTTGAGTGATTTAAACTGACTGTCAGGGTGACATTGAATTGCTATTACATAATGGGTGTAAATAGGAGTATTTCTGGAAGACAGGGTATCTCCTGGACACTTCATCATACTTCCATTCCAGGTGATTAAGTTAAAGAAAAGTTACAGCAATTCAATGCAGACAACACTGCTGATAGCCTGAACTCTTCAGGAATAAATATTTATATTACTCCAATAGGCAAGGAACCCTAGTCAGCTGAGTTGCTTACTTAACACAAAGAAAATGTAAAATGGATAATGGACAAGGTAGGTTTAATTACCAGTTATGACTAAATGACCACTTGAAGAAACCAGAACTATAATAATTATGAATATTCCTTATTTTCATTTTATTCAATTATATGTATTAATGAATTTTATCTTATCTTCTTCCATTCTCCTATCATGTAATGTAAGTAATGTTATTAGTGGTTAATCTTGAATTTCAGTAGGTAAGTTAATGTGTATCAAAAGGCGTATGACTTATTTAAAAGAAAAGACAAAACCCAGAAATGGATATAGAGACTTTGGAGGAGATTGTTGAGGCATCTTTCAAAAAATGTATGTTTTTTAAAAAAATTATATGAAGAAAAGTTGCATTAACTTGAGCAGAGGTATGGTCTTGCTAATGTCTTCACTCAGAAGGTAAATATGGTTAAAAATGGTATATGTGGAGACCCAGGTAAAACAGTTGGTCTGCAGTAGGTTTGTAGTGTATCAACATAGCTAAGCTGGAAGCATATTTTTTGTAATATTCCCTTTTCTGTTTATTTCCAAATTTGTTTTGTTACAGGGGACATTTTTTGTAAGATTGGGGGGATGCAAGTGAAATAGCAGCCATATTCTTTTTACACTTCCAGTTTGGGTCAGGGCATGAAGATACTGTTTTAGCTGACACAGATTGTCACTTATTTTGTGGATATGGTTTGCAAATCTGCTGCAAGTCCAGCACCTGCTGAATCTCCCCTTTCAGCTTGTAGGTTGTCAGATCCATGGTGAGGTTTCTAACCTTCCTGCAGATCCTCCCAGAAACAAAGTTGAAGACCTCAAAGTGGGAGACAACAAGTCTGCTTCCTACCTGCCTTTATGGGTCCCACACATGCTCACAGGCTCAATTTCTCTTTCTTTCTCTAATTGCTTCTACTTTTATTTTTAAACTGCTTGAACTCATAGTGATTTTGATTCTAATTGGACCCTAACTAATAAAACTAATATACAAAAAATTATGTGTGCATAAAACACACTATTTGATATCACAAAGGCTTCAGTTCAATAAAAATCTAATCATTAATTAGCTGTCTATTTGGCAAAGATCCCTGAAATTCTTAATACCTGAATTTCCTTTGCTACAAAAATGAGACTAATAATATCTAACTCAAAGAATTGTTTTGACAAATAAATGAGATAAATTATACAAAATGCTTTTGTTGTTACATAAACTAGAGAACACTCAGACAATATCAAATACAATCTATTATGCTAAAAACAATAAAAAAATTTGTTTTGAATTAAAGTGTAAATGAAAAATCTCCGTGATATATTTCCTAAATCATATACATATATACATATATTCATATATATGATTTAATTATTTCTGCTTTCAAGACCATGTAAATGAAGTAAAATACTATCTTACTTTAAGTGAAAATTAATTTTTGAGTATCTTTTCAAAAAGTGTATTTGGTATGAGAAGAACATGAGAAAAATAAGACATCTTTCAAAACAATCAAATGTTTATTCTTATGAATACAGAAGTTATATCTTTTAAATCTTATTATTTCATCAAAATATAAATATATTTTTATTTGGAGGATAAGTAGCATCAAGAAGTACCCAAAATTTCAAATAAAAACACCAAGCTTTTTTAAGAGAACCTAAAATTGAAAACAGAGAAGGTACCTAAAAATATCGCCTAAACTCAGGAATAATGAGAAAAATTCACTAAATTGTGAAATATTAAAAAAAAATCCATTAACTTATTGCATTTTCAATTCACAGAGTAGTTTTACTGTTGTATTTTTTTCCCAATCTTAGCAATTTTGTTAGATAAATTGCTATTCTCAAGAAGAAGTGTTGGAAATTTAGACTGAAAACAAATTTTTATATTTTTAGAGACTCTATCTAATTTGTTAGTGTCTAAGCCATGACTTGTTTGCCTAAATTCACTACAATGTAACTGTACCTCAATACTTCTGTGGATAGCACACGATGGAGTATTATGGAAATTATAAAATGCTGAACTACAGTTTATTTCAACTGTGCATGTAAAATGAATAGGAGAAATGCTTTATATTTCCCACACCACAGAGAGAATCGTCTTTAAATTGGAATATATTCACAGCAATTTCTACACAAAGATGGGGAAAATGAATAAACACAGTATGAATGACACCAAAAAGCCATGCTATCCAGCCATATGTCCTCTGGTTTGCAAGTAGGTTGATGAATGCTTTACAGATTAGGTGAGTTTGTATTAATGTCATATAAAGACATTGTACTAATATGTTTCTGCATTCTCCCTATCATTGCAAAACACGAATTGTAACAAACCTCATCGAGGTGTGTGGAAAATCACTCACTGTCTGGCACCTATCAGTATTTCTCCTAGAAATCAGTCTCATTCTTCTCAATGCTCTTAAGTGTACTGCAATTCCAGGTGTTTTACTTGTTCTTGTTCACCATCCCATGTAATCAAACACCACCAACAAATAAAAATAAAAATAATAAACTTAAGAAAAAAATGTCAATCAAATAGTATGCTAAGAATGTTATATAAAGCCTAGAATTTTAGATTTTGTCCAGTGATAAAATGCACAGTGATAAAGGTCATAGGAAATAAAAAGAAAAAAAAAAGTGTTATGATAGTGTACTAAAAACAACTTGGCAGTGAAAGAGAGTCATAAGCAGTAAGTGCAAAGTGGGTGGACTGGAAGGTGGGAGTGAATTAAAGAAGGTTTCAAGTGGCATAATAATTTAGTGAAGATACATGATTTGAGAACTGCTTTGTGGAGGATTTCTTTTTTTAATAAACATTTTACAAGTAGTTTTCACGTGCTTTCTTTTAATTTAAAAGTGAATGAATTGGTTTTGTTTTAAAGATCGACATCTTAGCAACTGTTATCAAATTTTACTATACATCTCTTTTTCTATAAAAATGAAGAAATTCATCCAATTATCCAATAGTGCACAGTAAAATAGTTCTTAAGAAGAACTTGTTCACCATAACTTTCTGAGATAATTAGACATTTTGATGTCCACAGGAGTCATATACCTTTTTATCATCTTTATATGTGGTTTGGTAAAAGATCATTGTACTTTCATCTCTAGTATAATTTGACATTAGGAAATGTTGTATTTTATTGTCTTACCTGATACTTCAAGAAAATATAAAATTTTGACAAACAATAAAAACACTGAAATGTAACTCAAAATAAACAGGTTATGTTTGAACATAACATCTCAGTTGAAGAATGCTTTAACTCTGATATGCATTATTTTTCTATTAAAGAGTGTTAATGAGCACATCAAATTAACTCAGTATAAGCAAAAGATGAAAAGTGCATACAATATTTATTATTAAAAAACTATGTATCTATTTTTGTTGTTTAACCATTTTCCTTTTGTTTGGGGAGTAAATAGGAATAACCCCCTTGAGAGGGCAACTTAAGGAAAATGATACTAAATTGTGTGTGTGTGTGTGTGTGTGTGTGTGTGTGTGTGTGTGTGTGTGTGTGTGTGTGTGTGTGTGTGTGTGTGTGTGTGTGTCTGCACATGCCTATGTGTATTAAGAGTGCTTCACTAAATAGCTGAGAGTATAGAAGCGCTTTTTATCCATTTTTACTTTTAAGCCTCATGGCCACCCCCTCAAATCTTATTCACTTGTGTTACACACCAAAAAGCTAAAAATCAGAGAAGCTATTTTGTCTTTTAAGATCACAGGGCCAATAAGGAGGTGGAGAAATGAAAATCTGAAACTGATTTTTATGACACCAAAGCTACTTGTAGTTTTCCTATTAAACTATGCTCAATGCCCTATATAATTTATGAGTATTTGGGGAAAAATAATTGAAATAGTCATATTTGAGAATATTTTTGAAAGCAACATATATTTTCCAGCACTATGTTTTCACCATTTCTAATTTTATTTAAATTTTTTTCTGTGTTACAAAGATGCTATGTTCAATAGAATTAAGTGTTAAGATATTGAATATTTATCTAAAACACACTTAAATGTAATAAAAATTTTGAAGTGGGAGTTAATATGAGTACTTGATCCTTGGTTGGTGGCTTGCAAGAATTTATTCAAAATTACTTAAATGAAAAAAAATTCCACCAACATTTATTTATTTTCTTTTTTTAAAGTTTTTGTTATTTTTATTTATGTGTATTTATGGGGTACAGAGTTGGCTAAGTGTTTGTGTACAGTATGTGATGATCAAATTAATATTATTAGCATGTTCATCATTACAAATCATAATCACTTTTTGTGTCCTTGTAATTTCCTTATATATCTAATAGAAATCACATGTAAAACTAAACTATTCTGATGACATTTTTAATGATGTAATTTGATTATTACTTTATCTTTTGGTTAATCATACTAACATTGTTCTACATTTTACACCTCCTTTGACTTGCTTTATATGTGGGTTTTTTTCTAGAAAATATTTTATTTTACATATAAGAATTTTACCATAGGATATTACCTAGCTGTCATATAAATTTTTTAAATAGATCTCTTCTGCTCCTGCCACTATATTCCACTTAGTAATCAGAAAGACATGTGTGTTTAGGCATCTTTTACAAAAATTGCTTGTTGAGGTATAATTGATATACAAAGAATTGTGTAAAATGTGATGAGTTTGAATAAATGCAGACACCCATGATACATCACCACATAAAGGTAATAGACATATAAAACGCCTCTCCAAAATTTCCTGTGCTGCTTTGATTTTGTTTGTTTATTTTTGCTGGTAAGAACACTTAACATGAGATCTACTTCCTTAACAAATACCATATGTTAACTATAAGTACTATGTTATATAGCAGATCTCTAGAACACATTCATCTAGCATAACTAAAACTTTATACCCATGGAATAACAACTCCCCAGTTTCCCTACACCTAACAACCACTATTATGTTCTGTGCTTCTATGAGTGTGATTATTATAGATTTCTGATATAAGTGGAATCACAGAGTATTTGTCCTTCTGTGACTGGCTTTACTTCAGTTAGCATAACGTATTCCAGGTATATTTATGTTACGGCAAATGGCAGAATTTCTTTTTTTAAGGCTAAATAATATTACATTGTGTGTGTGTGTGTGTGTGTGTGTGTGTGTGTGTGTGTGTGTGTGTGTGTGTGTACATACATACCATTTTCTCTTTATCCATTAATTTGTCTATGAATGTGGGTGTTTTCCATATCTCAATGCTGCAAAATGAACATAGTTTGTTTAGACTTTTATGTCAGATTTGCTAGAGCATTCTCTATTTTGTTTTATTTTATTTTTTTAAAAAGATTTATTTCACAATTCCTTTTACTTCCCCTTTTTTGCAGCATGGTCTTTTACACACTTAAGTACCTATTTATATTAGATTTGGTTTGTTCAATTTCTCACTTCTAAAGCTTAATGGTTTAGTTTTTGTTGTTGTGTTATTGTTTAAGAGAAACTCAAATATGTATTTAAAACTCAAATAATAATAACTATTTTTTTAATTTATAGTACTTATATTTTGATCTTCACAACAACCTTGCCATTTTGCTAGTAACCTCATGACAAATCTCATTTAAACTTGCAAACAATATAGTTTATAGAGAATTAAATATCTTTCTTAAGATCACAGAATAAGTAAATTTTATTTCTGGTTTTCAATTACAGGACTATCTGGGGGGGGAGTATTTACTAACATTTTATAATTGCTTATTTTTATCCATATAAAAACCCTAGATATTTTTATGGTTTTGTTGTTATTGATGTTTTGTTATTAATAATGGTATTTTGTATTGCAGTTTCACAAAATTATACTAATTATAATCCTTATTATAATACCTTAGGGTAGGTAAAGATTTCTTAGGTAGGAAATACACACACCACACACAACATAAGAGAAATGAAAGATAAATAGAACTTCATCAACATTAAAACTGCTTTTTGAAGGAAACCTCAAGTAAATGTAAATACAATCCACGGACTTGGAGAAAATATTTTCTTTCTTTTTTTTTTTTTTTAATTTTATTTTGTCGATATACATTGTAGCTGATTATTGCTCCCCATCACCAAAACCTCCCTCCCTTCTCCCTCCCCCCCTCCCCCCCAACAATGTCCTTTCTGTTTGCTTGTTGTATCAACTTCAAATAATTGTGGTTGTTATACCTCCCCCCCCCCCCGGTTTGTGTGTGTGTGTGTGTGTGTATGTGTGTGTGTGAATTTATATATTAATTTTTAGCTCCCTCCAATAAGTGAGAACATGTGGAATTTCTCTTTCTGTGCCTGACTTGTTTCACTTAATATAATTCTCTCAAGGTCCATCCATGTTGTTGCAAATGGCAGTATTTCATTCGTTTTTATAGCTGAGTAGTATTCCATTGTGTAGATGTACCACATTTTCCGTATCCACTCATCTGATGATGGGCATTTGGGCTGGTTCCAACTCTTGGCTATTGTAAAGAGTGCTGCGATGAACATTGGGGAACAGGTATACCTTCGACTTGATGATTTCCATTCCTCTGGGTATATTCCCAACAGTGGGATGGCTGGGTTGTATGGTAGATCTATTTGCAATTGTTTAAGGAACCTCCATACCATTTTCCATAGAGGCTGCACCATTTTGCAGTCCCACCAACAATGTATGAGAGTTCCTTTTTCTCCACAGCCTCGCCAGCATTTATCGTTCATAGTCTTTTGGATTTTAGCCATCCTAACTGGGGTTAGATGGTATCTCAATGTGGTTTTGATTTGCATTTCCCGGATGCTGAGTGATGTTGAGCATTTTTTCATATGTCTGTTGGCCATTTGGATATCTTCCTTAGAGAAATGCCTACTTAGCTCTTTTGCCCATTTTTTAATTGGGTTGCTTGTTTTCTTCTTGTAAAGTTGTTTGAGTTCCTTATATATTCTGGATATTAATCCTTTGTCAGATGTATATTTTGCAAATATTTTCTCCCACTCTGTTGGTTGTCTTTTAACTCTTTTAATTGTTTCTTTTGCTGTGCAGAAGCTTTTTAGTTTGATATAATCCCATTTGTTTATTTTTCCTTTGGTTGCCCGTGCTTTTGGGGTCGTATTCATGAAGTCTGTGCCCAGTCCTATTTCCTGAAGTGTTTCTCCTATGTTTTCTTTAAGAAGTTTTATTGTCTCAGGGTGTATATTTAAATCCTTAATCCATTTTGAGTTGATTTTAGTATACGGTGAGAGGTATGGATCTAGTTTCATTCTCCTGCATATCGATATCCAGTTATCCCAGCACCACTTGCTGAAGAGGCAGTCCCTTCCCCAGTGAATAGGCTTGGTGCCTTTGTCAAAGATCAGATGGAAGTAAGTGTGTGGGTTGATTTCTGGATTCTCTATTCTATTCCATTGGTCAGTGTGTCTGTTTTTATGCCAGTACCATACTGTTTTGGTTATTATAGCTTTGTAGTATAGCTTAAAGTCAGGTAGTGTTATGCCTCCAGCTTTATTTTTTTTGCTGAGCATTGCTTTGGCTATTCGTGGTCTTTTATTGTTCCATATAAATGTCTGAATAGATTTTTCCATTTCTGAGAAAAATGTCTTTGGAATTTTGATGGGGATTGCATTGAATTTGTATATCACTTTGGGTAGTATGGACATTTTCACTATGTTGATTCTTCCAATCCAAGAGCATGGAATATCTTTCCATCTTCTTGTATCCTCTCTAATTTCTCTCAGCAGTGGTTTGTAGTTCTCATTATAGAGATTTTTCACCTCCTTGGTTAACTCAATTCCTAAGTATTTTATTTTTTTGGTGGCTATTGTAAATGGGCAAGCTTTCTTGATTTCTCCTTCTGCATGTTCACTATTGGAGAAAAGAAATGCTACTGATTTTTGTGTGTTGATTTTGTATCCTGCTACTGTGCTGAAATCATTTATCAATTCCAACAGTTTTTTTGTAGAGGTTTTAGGCTGTTCGATATATAGGATCATGTCATCTGCAAACAGGGACAGTTTGACTTCATCTTTTCCAATCTGGATGCCCTTTATTTCCTTCTCTTCTCTGATTGCTCTGGCTAGTACTTCCAACATTATGTTGAATAGGAGTGGTGAGAGTGGGCATCCTTGTCTAGTGCCTGTTCTTAAAGGAAAAGCTTTCAGCTTTTCCCCATTCAGGATGATATTGGCAGTGGGTTTGTCATATATGGCTTTAATTATGTTGAGATACTTTCCCTCTATACCTAACTTATAGAGGGTCTTTGTCATGAATGAGTGCTGAACTTTATCAAATGCTTTTTCAGCATCTATAGAGATGATCATATGGTCCTTGTGTTTGAGTTTATTAATATGGTGTATCACATTTATTGATTTGCGTATGTTGAACCAAACTTGCATCCCTGGGATGAATCCCACTTGATCGTGATGAATAATTTTTCGTATGTGTTGCTGTATTCTGTTTGCTAGTATTTTAGTGAGGATTTTTGCATCTATATTCATCAAGGATATTGGCCTGTAGTTTTCTTTTTTGGTTATATCTTTACCTGGTTTTGGTATCAGGATGATGTTTGCTTCATAGAATGAGTTTGGGAGATTTGCGTCCGTTTCAATCTTTTGGAATAGTTTGTAAAGAATCGGTGTCAATTCCTCTTTGAATGTTTGGTAAAATTCTGCTGTGAATCCATCTGGTCCTGGGCTTTTCTTTGTTGGGAGCCTTCTGATAACAGCTTCAATCTCCTTTATTGTTATTGGTCTGTTCAAATTTTCTACGTCTTCACGGTTCAGTTTTGGGAGCTTGTGTGTGTCCAGAAATTTATCCATTTCCTCCAGATTTTCAAATTTGTTGGCGTATAGTTGTTTATAGTAGTCTCAAATGATTCCTTGTATTTCAGATGAATCAGTTGTAATATCGCCTTTTTCATTTCTAATTTTTGTTATTTGAGTCTTCTCTCTTCTTTTTTTTGTTAGCCATGCTAATGGTTTGTCAATTTTATTTATCTTTTCAAAAAACCAACTTTTTGATTCGTTGATCTTTTGAATTGTTTTTTGGTTTTCAATTTCATTCAGTTCTGCTCTGATCTTAATGATTTCTTTCCGTCTGCTAACTTTAGGATTGGATTGTTCTTGTTTTTCTAGTTCTTTAAGGTGAAGTGTTAGGTTGTTCACTTGTCATCTTTCCATTCTTCTAAAGTGAGCATTTAATGCAATAAATTTTCCCCTCAATACTGCTTTTGCAGTATCCCACAGGTTTTGGTATGGTGTATCATTGTTTTCATTAGTTTCAATAAACTTTTTGATTTCCTGCTTGATTTCTTCTTGGACCCATATGTCATTAAGTAGAATGCTGTTTAATTTCCATGTGTTTGTATAGTTTCCAGAGTTTTGTTTGTTATTAATTTCTAGTTTTAATCCATTGTGGTCTGAGAAGTTACATGGGATAATTCCAATTTTTTTGAATTTATTGAGACTTGATTTGTGACCTAATATGTGATCTATCCTGGAGAATGATCCATGTGCTGATGAGAAGAATGAATATTCTGAGGTTGTTGGGTGGAATGTTCTGTAGATATCTGCCAATTCCAATTGGTCTAGAGTCTTGTTTAGATCTTGTGTTTCTCTACTGATTCTTTGCCTAGATGATCCGTCTAATATTGACAGTGGAGTGTTCAGGTCCCCTGCTATTATGGTATTAGTGTCTATTTCCTTCTTTAGGTCTAATAGAGTTTGTTTTATAAATCTGGCTGCTCCAACATTGGGTGCGTACATATTTATGATTGTTATGTCTTCTTGATGGATCAGTCCTTTTATCATTAAGTAGTGTCCCTCATTGTCTCTTTTTATGGTTTTTAGTTTAAAGTCTATTTTGTCAGATATAAGAATAGCCACTCCAGCTCGTTTTTCTTTTCTGTTTGCATGGTAAATCTTTTTCCATCCTTTCACTCTTAGTCTGTGTGAATCTTTATGGGTGAGGTGGGTCTCTTGTAGGCAGCATATAGTTGAGTCCTGCTTTTTGATCCAGTCAGCCAGTCTGTGTCTTTTAATTGGGGAATTTAAGCCTTTAACATTAAGAGTTGTTATTGAAAGGTGTTGATTTATTCCTAGCATTTTATTGGTTGTTTGGTTGTCTTAGGTGTCTTTTGTTCCTTGCTTTCTGATTTACTGTTTGGTTTCTTTGTTTGTTGGTTCCTTAGGTTGTAGATAGTGTTTTTGTTAGCTTGTTTTCTCTTCATGAATGCCATTTTTATTGCACTAGCGGGTTTAGATTTTTCTTAGGTTTTTATGGCAGTGGTAGTTATTTTTCAGGAACCAAACCCAGTACTCCCTTGAGGATTTCTTGTAAGGGTGGTCTTGTGGTAGTGAACTCCCGCAGTTTTTGTTTGTCTGAGAAATATACTATTTGCCCCTCATTTCGGAAGGATAGCCTTGCAGGGTAGAGTATTCTTGGCGGGCAATCTTTGTCTTTTAGTATTTTGAAAATAACATCCCATTCCTTTCTAGCTTTTAGGGTTTGTGATGAAAAGTCTGATGTTAACCTGATTGGGGCTCCCTTATAGGTGATTTGACGCTTCTCTCTTGCAGCTTTTAAGATTCTCTCTTTGTCTCTGAGTTTTGCCAATTTGACTATGACATGTCTTGGAGAAGGCCTTTTTGGGTTGAATACGTTTGGAGATCGTTGAGCTTCCTGGATCTGAAGATCTGTGATTTTTCCTATACCTGGGAAGTTTTCTGCCACTATTTTGTTGAATATGTTTTCAATGGAATCTCCATTTTCCTCCCCTTCTGGAATACCCATGACTCGGATATTTGAGCGCTTGAGGTTGTCTGATATCTCTCTCAGATTTTCTTCCATGTCCTTGATTCTTTTTTCTTTCTTTTTGTCTGCTTGTGTTATTTCAAACAGCCCATCTTCAAGTTCAGAGGTTCTCTCTTCAACTTCGACAAGCCTGCTGGTTAAACTCTCTGTTGTGTTTTTTATTTCGCTGAATAACTTCTTCAGTTCAGCAAGTTCTGCTACATTTTTTTTCAGGATGTTGATTTCCTTGTATATTTCCTCTTTCAGATCCTGTATACTTTTCCTCATTTCATCATGATGTCTAGCTGAGTTTTCTTGTATCTCATTCAGTTTCCTTAGAATTATCACTCGAAATTCCTTGTCAGTTATTTCAAGGGCTTCTTGTTCTATAGGATCTAGAGTATGAGATTTATTAACTTTTGGTGGTGTACTTCCTTGATTTTTTGTATTTCTGGTGTCTTTTTTTTGGTGTTTATTCATTGTGGCAGGGGGTTTCACAGTCCACCGGTTTGAGACTAATGACTAACTAGGATGTTGCTGTGGTTGCCAATTTGGTATGGCTCCCGCTGTGACTGCTCAGTTGGCCTCTAGTGTCTTGTGTGTGTGGTTGCCTCGGGTCTTGGGCTTCTCCGGGGATCCACCTTTCTGGTCAGCTTGTACTCTGCTGGGCTGGTGGATCACGTACCACAGGGTGTGTGATCTCTGTTGAGCTTTCACTTTCTGTACAGGACTTCTCCCCGTTCCGTGTGCTCTGGCCCAGGCTGTTAGATCGTGCAGTGGCGACCCCACCGGGTGTGTGGTTTCTGTCGAGTCTCCGCCTCCCTGGCCGCACGTCTCCCCCCTCTGTGCACACTGTGCTGGGCTGGGGTGTGTCTTCTGCACCCCTCGTCTATCAGCTGGGCCTTCAAGACCCTGCTCAGCACCGCCTTGCCCAGGAAGTCTACCAGGTTTCTGCTAGGCACAGACGACCAGTCTCTCTGGGTGCCTTTGTAGCACTGTGTAGATCTTTCTCGGGTCTTGTTCACCTTTGTATCCCCCCGGTATAAACCGAGTCTAGTGCCCGCCTGCAGCCTGCTCTCCGGCAGGTTCAAGCGGACCTGGGAACTCTCCTACCACACTATTCCCAACCAGAAATTCGTTAGGCTTTTTTCCAAACTGGTGGTCACAGAGATGGTATCTGCCTCCCAGTAACAGGAAGTTTACCGGGGCCGGAGTCCAGGGTGTGGTGGGGTGACAGTTGGCCCGCCCGTACTTCCTAGCCCTCCCAACACTGGTCGGGACGCCCCACACCCCCAGCCCCGCCAGAGAACCGCGGAGGGAGTGGGAGAGGAGGCCGGCCCGCAGGGTCCAGAAAGCCCCGCGCCAGGCCAAGCAAATGGGCTCAGTGATGGCCGAGCAGGGTGGAGCTGCCCGCACCTGGGGAAATGGAGGCAGCACCGGGGCAGTGAGTGGCCTGGTGGTGCAGGCGGAAGCCGCGTGGGCATCCACCCCCCGAACAGAGCTGTGCCAGGGATCACTCTCAGTGCTGTGCCAGGTCGGGCACTCGCTCTGTCTCTGGTTTGTTGCCTTCCATGTTCTCGGCGCTGCCGCCTCGGGCTGTTCAGTCGCGGCGCCGCTCGGGCGCTCCCAGGAATCTTCTTTAATGCCGGCCTGAAACCTCGGATCCTGAATAGGGCAGCTGGCCGCCTTCAGTGCGGCCCCAGCCTCCGGGATCCTGGCTGAATCCACAGCAGCCCTGGCGCCGTGTTCCCTGTTTCAAGACTCGCTTTTGCAGCTAAGAATCAGTTCTTTTCCTGCTCCACACTTCAAAGCTGTTACCTGTAAATGAGGCAGCCTCTCCTGCCGGGGGCAAAGTGGCGTTGAGCCCCCACGACCGGCCAGCAGCAGCAGTCCTCCCTTAAGAGATGGCCAGAGGAAGGTCCACAAGTTTCCCGGCTGCCTGAGGTCCAGTGGCCACCTTTTCCACCTCAGCTACTCCGCGCCAGCCGCCGCAGCCGCCGCCATCTTGAAAAAGTGGAGAAAATATTTTCAATACATAAAGATGATAAAATGCATGGGTCCAGTGTATATAAAGAATATTTACAACTCAAGAATAAAAAGGTAAATAGTTCAATTTTAAAATAAGTAAAAGACTTGTACAACACTTCTGTAAAAAAGATTTACTAAGCAAAATAATCCTATATAAAGATGTGCAACATTATCAATCATAAAGAAAATTCAAATTAAATTCAAAATAAGATACTATTATACCCATACCAGAATGCCTAAACAAGAGCAATTGACAACACCACAACTGACCAATCACACAACCTCCTTAATCGTCTCATTCACTGGTATTTCAGATGAGTCTAAAGAGTGTACAGTGGTGTAAATGAGAGCCTTCATGCTGGCTATTGGCTGGTCTTCTCTCTTTAGGTGGACCCTGTTTGTATAACCATCTACCATGGGCATTTAAAAGAGTGTTTTGCTTGAAATTTATTAGTATTTGAGATGAAGTGGTCATGGCCAATGCTTTGGTATGGATTACCTCCCTCAAGGATTATCAAAGTAGCCTCCTAAATGGTCTTTCTTCTTTCGCTCTTGTCATATCACAGTAGAGCCTAATCCCCCAGCTGAATTGTCTTCAGAGTTAAAAATCCACTCACATAATCACTTCCCTTGATTTTTACAGCAATTTTTAAATTTTAATTAAAACTGTAAGTGAATGATTACTCATTATTACTTTCTACAAATTTCTAACAGTGCAAGAACCCACTTACCTATCTGACTTTCCCTCCTTCTTCTATTTTTATTTATAAGGCAGATAAGTTTGACTTTCTTTTTATTTTTCAAAAATGACAATAATTTCAATGTAATTTCCTCAGAGTGGTATTATATGACTATTGTTAATTGGCTGCCACGTGTAACTGGAATGACTCTGAAACATACCCTGTTTTATTTTCTTCATAAAGCTGATTCTCAAAAATTACTTGTTTCTTATGTATACCTATCACACCAGATTTTAAGTTTTCTGATAACAGGAAACTTGTCTAATCCACTTTAAACTAGACTTCAAGTTATACTGCTGCATCACGGCATGTCTAATGTTTATCACTTACTAATATATGGATGTCAGTGGTTTCTTTTACTATATTGGAAAATATATTTTCCAATTTTGTAGTCAGTGCAATTGTTCATCTTCAAATCCTTGACTGTAACAAAACTCTGTGTGTGTATACATGTAAAGAGAGAGAGTTCCTGACTTATGATGGTTTGACTTAAAATATTTTGACTTCACAGGGGTGTGAAAGTGATACACATTTCGTAGAAACTATACCGAGTACTCATGTAACCATTCTGATTTTTCTATTGAGTACAGTATTCAATAAATTACATGAAATATTCAATGCTTTATTATAAAATAGGCTTTGTGTTAGATTATTTTGCCCAACTGTAGGCTAATGTAAGTGTCTAAGTATGTTTAAGGAAGGCTCGGCTAAGCTATGATGTTCAGTAAGTTAGGTATATTAACACATTTTACACTTAAAATACTATAAACTTACAGTGGATTTATGTATTCGTAACCCTCTCATAAGTCAAAGAGCACCTGTATATACTCGTGTGTGTGTGTGTGTGTGTGTAAAATCAGGACTTAAATGACATTTATTCACTAGTATTTAATATTTTCTCACATTCTTGTATTGTTTAAATTTTATAGAGGTTAAAATTACATGTCTTTTTTACTTTCTTTTGAGTATTTTATTAGTTCTTACTTATCAAATGTAGATGAATTATTTTGCAATCAGATTTTATAATGCAATGAAGAAAAATTTTTGAAATATAATATTGACAGTTCTGAATCACCATGAAGCTAGACCTCACTTTTCAGGAAAATAACACAGATTAATATTTCACCTAGGAAGGGTTCATCAGTGTAATACAAAAATCAGTTGAAATATACTTATTCTAAATAAAAAGATGTGGAGGCTAAACCACAAGTAGAAATAAGGACATCATAATAAGAACAAGTTCACACAGTACTTTAAAATCTGAACTGTAGGAGTATAGGTTAGGGACTCACCTTTAAAAACATTTCTAGCACCCCAATCCCCATCTGGTCTGAAAAGGTTTTTAAAGTTAGGCTGGCAGAATCCAAAGCAAACAAACAAGGGGATATAGATAGATAAGAACTTGAAGGAAATATAAAATGAGAAAAAAAAGGCTAACACTTGGGACTAGGGATAAGGAGACTAAGGAAAGAAAGCTAAAAGCTTTTTATCAACACAACCAACCATGGAAAATCAATGGACCTAAGGGAACTGTACACATGTTTTCTTTTGTGTCTCTCCTTTCTGTCTAATATTGGTTCTATAGGGGACTTGGTTCAAATGGGGAATCTGGAATTTGAAATGTCTTATTTTTAGCAAAGTATTAGCTATTCTACCTCAACAAAATACAATGCACACCTTTTCACACAGACACGTGTATACATTGTATCATTAAATAGATAAATATAGAAGAAACAGTGACATAATTACTTTTTAATTATCCAGGAGAGTGAGAAGATGAGAAACTTTCCCATAAGGCAACATTTTGCTATTGCAAATAGCTCTAGAAGTTATCATCTTAATCACTGAACGTATTATTATAGCAATTTAAGTGAGTCCATCAAGTAATTTTGCAACACAACATTCTCAAGGTCTTTACTCTATTAACATGATAATAATCTAATTGGGTAAATTTTAAAAAGTAAGCTTATATTTGT
Source organism: Cynocephalus volans (assembly GCF_027409185.1). Classification (NCBI taxonomy): domain Eukaryota; kingdom Metazoa; phylum Chordata; class Mammalia; order Dermoptera; family Cynocephalidae; genus Cynocephalus; species Cynocephalus volans. The sequence goes on along the minus strand of NC_084466.1, from coordinate 42,923,801 downwards.
GGTAAACTACTAGATAACAATAAAACTGTACCTAAATAAAAGACAAATGGTTTCTAATGGTTATAAGTCCTTAGAATACATCTTCAAAAAATACATGTGTGTGGTACACAGCACCTTTAAAAATAGTATCTGTGTGTCCATTCTTTGGAACATATTCCAACAGAATGTGGTTCATACATTACAGGAAATTTCAAGCCCTAATACTTTTACTCATAGCCCCAAGTTTAAGGAGCCTGCAAGTTGTAATAATTAGAGCTCTTGCAAATATTTTGGATTTCCTCTTTGTAGGCACACAAGATTGCACTTTCTCAGACATCTTAATGTTAGATGCGGCCATATTACTTGATTGGCCATTAGAGTTTAAGTAGAAGTAACCCATGGCAGTTTTGATTAAACACTGCTGAGGATCAGTATCCACCTTCTCTCTTGCTGCAGAGTTTCCAGAAGGACTTATAAAGTTAGATACTCTCTGTCTGAATCCCTGCCAACCTGAGGTGAATGTTTAGTAAGAGCAAAATAAAATGCGTTGTGAAGCATCAGTGAGGTGGGGCTGTGGGGAGGGGCATGTTATCACCTCAACAGTAACTAGTTTATCCTGACTCCTACTGATCTAAACCAAATTCTTGTAATGAATTTACTGTTTTATGCCACTATGAAAAATGCTGTTATCCAATAACTAGCAAGGAAAGAAGCATTAAGAACAGGCAGGAGTCTCTTTTGACAAAAGGTTAAAAAAAAAAGTGTTTAAGAACCTGAAGTATGGAAGATAAAGAGTAAGATGAAATATAATTTTCCATAGGTAAGAGGACAAGGGGTGTTGATTTTTTTTCAGTGTGATCAATGAGAACAAATATTTCTTGTCTTCTAGCACAGGTAAGAAAAAGAACTGAATGCTAGTATTAGAAATATAAAATTTAGAAGTATGGATTTGATACACACACAGGTGTATTTACACATACTATGATATATTGTATGATATATTGTATGCAGCTATATTATCATAATTATATAAATTTAACATCTATACAGAAAAGTGGGTATTTATGAAAATAATTTCATCGCTTTGGGTATAATTTGTCACATATTAAAACTGTATTTTACAGTTTTCTGAGTTTTTTTTCTCCCTTAATATTGAGTGAATGGAATTCTACAGCATATATTTTCTGTGCCTGTTTGTAGAGCTAGAGCTGGTGTCTGGAGCTCACAGACCCCTTGAGCCTGTCCACAAACCCTTCACATGCAGGTCTATGAGCTAGGTAACTGGCAAAAAGGTCCTTAGAGCCTTGGCTGAAGAAGGAATAGTCTTTATTCTGCACACACAATGCTAGGAGCCAAGCAGTCCACAGAGTAACTCAGAAACTCAACTGCTACCTACAAGGTCCAAAGTAAAACTGAAACCGAGCAGCTGCCAGCAGAATAAACATGCTCTATTGATAGACACAAGCTCTCTGCCTGCCAGCTCTGCTTCACAAACTGAAGAGTACACAATACCTATAAAACTAAAAAGATACATTGGTGCTCCTGTGCACTAACTCTACCCACACAACCTGTTTACAAGAAATGTGCTGCTCAACCCCCAGCTAGTGCTGAGCCAAGGGAGCCTGACTAAATTATTCTATTTTCCCCACACTGTTTTTTTATCACAGCTCCTTTCTTACTCCCTTACACAACTGTACCAACTTTGTCATAAATCATGTGACAATTATTCGTGCATCTAATTCTTGCTTTTCTATTGTGTCCCATTCCAACCACACCTTCAATTATTTTAAATAATTGATATCTAATAGTTCTCCAGTTCTGTTATTCTTAAAGTGATCTTGAGCACTTTCTGCTATTTACTTTTGCATAATGGTCAATTTATAAATCCATTTCTATATAAAAAAATAAAAAGTGATGAAATTTTATAATTTTATATAGAATCCTAGATCAATTTTGGAGTGAGTTGACATATTTCTTATCTTATGTCTTCTAACAAAAAATATGAATCTCTCTCTTTTACATAGATCTTCTTACACTTCTCTCAATCATGTTTCATTGTTTTTCGTAAAGATGTGCACATTTAAATAAATGTATTCCTTAAATTTATATCATTACATTTATTCATGTTTTAATTTTATTTTCTAAAAATTTGTTACTTATACATAGAAGTACATATGTTGTTTTAATAAACACCTTATATTAAGTCACCTTGCCAAATTCATTTATTAATTTCAGTAGTTTGTTAGTAAAATGTTTCAAATTCTTTACATGCACATGTGAAAGTGACAGTTTTACTTTCTCTTACCATTCTTTAAACATTAGATTTTGCATTGACTTGCATTCTTATCATGTTTAATAGTAATGGTGTTAGTGAGTATTTTTGCATATTAATTGCAATATTAATTTGCAATATTAATTGCAAATAATAAATAAAATATTAATTTGCAATATTAATTGCAAATAATGAATAAAAATTATTGAGGCAGTATTAAGTCTTAAAGATTAACAACAACAACAAAAAGTTGCTGCTGAAATTGAAAAGGAATCTTGGTCTTCACAATCAAAGGTCTTTGTTCTGGGTAATAAATTCCCAATTTAACCCTAGGTATCAGTCTTTCTATTACTTGCAAGCAGAAACAATTCAATTTAATCTCAAAATTCTTCATTTACGTCTTTTTAAAAATTTAGTCAAGGAGGTTTTCTTGTGATAATTCAGTAATTACTGTTTAATCTAGTGAACTGAACAGTCTAAATACATCAGTTGAGGTATCAAATTATGCTATTATATGCTGCACATTCCTTGTATTAGATCAATTGCCACATTTTTGATCTTCTTTGTTCAAATTTAATATACAAAATAAAACTTCCACAAAAATCTGATCTGCTCCTCATTCTCGCATTGTGCCTTTTTATGAAACAACTATACACTCTAGAATTAAAAATCTAATGATCTCTTCTCTCTCCATTCATCTTATATAGAGAATGTTGTAGCTTCTCACAATGTATAAAAAGACCAAATGTGAAGAAGTCAGGACAGATCATTAATTGATTATAATTATAAAGAGCTTTTGTCTATAACACAATTTCATAAAAATCTGGGAGTAAATTACTCCAGTCTATAAAACAGAAATAAAAAGTACATAAAGATAGTCAATGAGAAAGGAAAATTATTTATTTACGTTTATTAATTTCATATGTACAGAATATACTATATATCCTATCAATAGTACCTGAGAGATAATTAGTAACAATCATTGCTCTTTGGCTCAAAAATTGTTATGATCTTTAGAGCCTAGAAAATTTTTTTGGAAGCATAAGTTAAGTGGACGACACATATATACAACAAATATACTTACACACATATATACACACACATATATACAACTGTATATAATTATCTATAAATTAATTAATGAATATATATTTAATTGATTTACAGATACAAGTTAATTAATGCATTTATAATGTAGAGAAAGGGCCCGTATTACCAATAAAATTTAAAAAGAAAACAAAAATTCCTCAACAAACATGTACTGAAATTTTAGAATGGATTACTAAGGGGATATTATGTAACTGAGTTTCCTGCACACATATTTATTTACTAATGGAACAGATAGCCATCTCATGCTGATTAATTAAAATGATGTAAGTCCTTAAGGAAACTGTAAGTACATTACTCTATCACAGTTTCTTTGGTTCATATGATCAAAATGCCTATTGTTCAAATAAGCTGAGAATTTACTAATCATTGTTTTGCCTTTATACTGACATAAAATATTCACATGTTGTTTATTAGTAAAGAGATGACACAAATTTGAATATCCACCCACAAAGATAGCTTTGAACTGAATTCAGGCAAACTAAATTTGCCTATCTATGATAATAATTATACTACCAAAATTTCCAAAAGCCCAAGACCACTTTTGGATAACACACTAAAATAATCCATTTTGACAGTTTCCAAATTAGCCTACAAATAAACTTTTGTAAAAAAACAAGCCATCATAATGGATCAGACAACATCCCACATTGGGCCTTTCGTATGCCACTTTTTCTTCGAACGTGACTAAATTCTTCCTGTTGCAAAGAAGATGTCCTGAATTTCATCAAGAAACAGATTATCGAAACACAATACTGTGGCTCAGTTTTAATGCAAGGCAGTTTACTTCTGGAAAAAGCTGCACATTGACCCTGTGTTTAATGAGAAGGGATCAAGGTGGAGGGCACTTGTCTGCTCACTGTTTGCCTAAGCCTTCTCGGTTGTAAAAACTGAGCTAAAATAACATTAACAGTAATAACAACAATAATGATAATAGGAACGTCATCAAGATGGCAGTATAGACTATCCCCAGCATCACTCTCTCCCACAACCTTATCAATTTATAATTATTAAAAAGCAAAGACTGCTAACCTGGGACTGCTGGAGCTCAGGGGAGTAGGAGGGGATACCCATGAAGTTCATGAAGGTGGAAGAGGCTAGCTATAGCGAGAGAAAGGAGGAACCACTCCAAACATTTTGAGCACTGGTGCTTCAGGGCTGGACCCGGTAAGCACATGGAGCTGGAGCTGGCAAAAGCTACAGCTGTGCCCTTTGCCTGAAGTCTCCTGGAATCTGCAGAGGAGAAGAGGGCCTCCGTGCTCACCATACCAGCCCCCAGACCAGTGAGACCAATCACAGCATTCCCATAGACCCACAAGGCCAACCTAAAATATGAGCCACCCAGAAGCTGTTGAGTCCTTTTGAGGGACTGGTGCATGGCCCACCCCACAGGAAGCTTTTGGAATGCAGGGGTAGGCTGGCCCACCAGGAGAACATTGGGGCACAGTGTGGGCATCTGATCTGCCTTCCAATCAGCACAGTGGAAACTGGTCAGAACAATAGAACTGCAGAGGGTGCAATTTGCTGGAAAGGCTCAGTCCCAGGCCAGAATTTCAACATAACCCAGGTGTATCTGACTTCACAAGACTCAGAAGTAATTAAAAGTAATAATAACAAAAGTAACAATTTTTCTGCATGCAAACACTTCCCCAGAAAATCCGAGCAAAGAAGCAATTTAGCTCAACCACAGGGCTCAAGTGCTGGGTCCCACAGGAAGTTCTCTGTCTTGGAATTAACCAAAAGACAACGAATTAATTCCACTGCAGAGTTTAAATGGCGGTGGTAGATAATTATCCAACACAGAACTAAAAAAGAAAAAACAAAAACAAAAGCAAACACAAAGCTCTGATATTAACCAGTAAATGTCTAACAACACCAAAGAACACCTATAAAACCCAGAAGAGGTAATAGTCTCCTCAAATGCCCTTTCATGAATGCAAAACCACAAAGATCAAAAAAGAACAGAGGAAGATGACACTATCCAAGGAAACAAATCAAGCACTAACAATGGACCCCGAGTGTATTATTCCATTTTTGCATTGCTATGACAGAATACCTGAGACTGGATAATTTATAAAGAACAAAGTCTTATTTGGCTTGTGTTCTGGAATAGCTGCATCTGGCCTTGGCCTCAGGCTGCTTCTACTCATGGTGGAAAGTGGCAGGTAGTTGGCAGGTACAAGCAAGTCACATGGTGAGAGGAAGCAAGAGAGAGACAGAGGGGAAAGGACAGGGTCCTTTAAATAACTAGCTCTTGTGGGAACTAGTATGGTGAGAACTCATTCACCACGTGCCCCCCAGGGCATTAATCTATTCATGAGGGATCTGCCCCCATAACCCAAACCCCTCCCAGCATTGCCAAGTTGGGGATCAGATTTTGACATAAGCTTTGGGGGGACAACACATCCAAACTCACAGAGAAACAGTGGATTTATGAAATGTCTGACAGAGAATTCAGAATAACACTCTTAGTGATGTTCAGGGAAGACTCACAAAACAAAACAAAACAAAAAACAGAAAATTAAATGATATCTGGGAAACAATATAGGAGCAGAATGTGAAACTTGACAAAAGAATTGAATCAATAAGCAAAAAACAATAAACAGAAATTCTAGAAATAAAGAATACGTTATCTGAACTGGAAAACTTATCTGAACTGGAAAACTCAATAGAAAGCCCCAACAGCAGACATAATAAAACTGAGAAAAGAATCACTGAGTTTGATGATAAAACATATAATATTATTCAAATGAGAGGCACAAAAAGAAAAAAAGCATAAGAAAAAAAGAAACAAAAATACGGAATGTGTGGGACTCCCTCAGGTAAAATTTCCTCTCTTCTAGGAATTTGATAATATGCAGTAAATTATTGTTAATTAGAGGTGCCTATCTTGACTGTACATCAAAAGAGCTTATTATTCTTAACTAGCTGTTTTGTGTCTGTTGTCCCATTTCTTGGTAATCCTTCCTCCACCTCCCTGTTTCCTGGCTCTAGAAACCACAGTTTTTTTCTCTCCTTCTGAAAGTTCGGAACATTATTATGATTATCTTCCTTCCTTCCTTCCTTCCTTCCTTCCTTCCTTCCTTCCTTCCTTCCTTCCTTCCTCCCTCCCTCCCTCCCTCCCTCCCTCCCTCCCTCCCTCCTTCCTTCCTTCCTTTTTTTAGCTTCCAATTATGAGTGAAAACATATAGTCTTTCTCTCTCTGTTCCTGGCTTATTTCACTTCACATAGTTTTCTACAAGCTCATCCATGCTGCTGTAAATGACAGAATTTCATTCTTTCTTATGGCTGAGTAGTATTCTTTTGTTTATACATACCACATTTTCCTTATCCAGTCATCTGATGATGGACATTTAGGTTGGTTCCATATCTTGGTTATTGCAAATAGAGCTATGATGAACGTAGGAGGACAGGTATCCCCTCGACGTGATGATTTCCATTTCTTTAGGTATATAACCAAAGGTGGGATTGCTGGATCATGTGGTATTTCTATCTGTAGTTTGAGAAACCTCTCTACTGTTTTCTATAATGGCTGTATTTACAGTCCCACTAACAGAGTATAAGGGTTTACCTCTCTCTGCATCCTCAACGGTATTTATTATTTTCTTTCTTTTTCATAATAGCCGTTCTAACTGGAGTGAGATAATACCTCAATGTAGTTTTTACTTACATTTTCCTCATGATTAGTGATGCTAAGAATTTTTGTGCACCTGTTGCCCATTCATTTTGAGAAATGCCTATTTAGCTCCTTTGTCTATTTTAAATCTGATTATTATTGTTATTATTATTTTCCTATTAAGTTGTTTAAATTCCTTGCATATTCTTTACATTAATCCCTTGTTAGAAGCATAGCTGACAAATATTTTCTACCATTCTGTAAGTTGACTTTTCACTCTGTTGATTGTTTCCTTTGCTTTTCAGAAGCTTTTTAGTTTTATATAATCACATTTATTTTTTTTTCTTTTGTTGCCTATGCTTTTGAGTTATTATTCATAAAGCCTTTGTTCAATCCTACATCCTGAGGTACTTCCCCTGTGTTTTCTTGTAGGAGTTTTATGATTTCAGGTCTTCTATTTCAGAAATTAATCAATTCTGAGTGGAATTTGTTGGTATATGGCAAGAGGTAAGGGTCTAGTCATATTCTACTATGCATGGATATCCAGTTTTCTCAGCACCATATATAGAAAAGTTGTCATTTCCCCAGTGTATGCTCTTGGCACCTTTATTGAAGATCAGTTGGTTGTAAATATACAGATCAATAGCTGGGTTGTCTATTCTGTTCCATTATTTCATGTATCTGTTTTTATGCCAGTATTGTACTGTTTGCGTTACTATAGCTTTGTACTATAATTTGAAGAGATTGTATATATGTCACCATCTTTATTTTATTTTTTTTGCACAGGATTGATTTGGCTGTTTGGGATCTTTTGTTATTTCATATGAATGGTAGGGTTTTTTTTTTTCTTTTTTTTTTTTTCTTTTAATTTCTGTGAAGAATGTCATTGGTATTTTGATAGGGATTGCATTGAATCTGTAGATTACTTTGAATAGTATGGACATTTTCAGTTAATTCTGCCAATTCATGAATGCAGTATCTTTCCATCTTTTGGTGTCTTCTTTAATATTTTTCTTCAGTTTTTTGTAGATCTCACTGTAGAGATCTTTCACTTCCTTGGTTAAATTAATTCCTAGGTACTTTTACTTTTTTATTTACTATTGCAAACAGGCTTGCTTTCTTGATTTTTTTTTTTACTGCTAGATTATTATTCATGCATAACAATACTGATTTTTGTATATTGATTTTGTATCCTGTAATTTTACTTAATTTTTTATCAGCTCTAGGAGTTTTTTGGTGGAATCTTTAGGTTTTTCTATGTATAGCATCATGTCATCTACAAACAGAGACAATTTAACCTCATCTTTTCTGAGTTGGATGCCCTTTATTTCTTTGTCTTGCCTGCTTGCTCTGGCTAATATTTTCAATACTATGTTAAATAGGAGTGGTGAGAGTGAACATCCTTGTCTTTTTTGCTGTTCTTAAAGGAAAGGCTTTCAGCTCTTCCCCATTCAGGATGATGTTTTATGTGGGTTTGTGTTATATGGCTTGTATTGTGTTGAGATTCTTTTCTTCTATACCGAATTTGTTGAGGGTCTTTATTGTGAATCAATGCTGAATTTTATTTAATGCTTTTTCTGCATCTATTCAGATGATCATATGTTTTTTGTTCTATGTTTTGCTCACATATTTTATCACATTAACTAATTTGAATATGTTGGATCATCCTTGCATCTGTTTGATAAATCCCACTAGATCTTGCTGTGTAATCTTTTCGATGTGCTGTAGAGTTCTGTTTGCTAATGTTTTGTTTAGAATTTTTGCATCTATGTTCATAAAGTATATTGGCCTGTAGGTTTCATTTTCTGTTTTGTCTTTGTCTGATTTTTGTATCATAATGATACTGGCCTCATAGAATGAGTTGGGAGATGTCCTCTCTATTATTTTTTTTTAAATACTTTAAAAGGCATAGGGATTAATTTTTCTTTGAAGATTTGGTAGAAATCAGCAGTAAAGCTATCCTATCCTGGGTCTTTCTTTGTTGGTAGACTGCTGATTATTGCTTCAATCTTGTTGAATATTACTAGTCTGTTCAATTTTTCTATTTCATATTGGTTCAGTCTTGGTAGTTTGTATGTGTTCCAAAATTTATCCATAAATTTTGAAATTCATTGGCATATAGTTGTTCATAATGGTTTATAATGATTCTTTGTATTTCTATGGTATTGGTTGTAATGTCTCCTCTTTCATTTCCGATTTTTGTTATTTTGGTCTTCTTTCTTCTTTTTTAATTAGTCTAGCTAATGGTTTGTCTCTTTTCTTTGTTAATCTTCTCATGAAAGGTTTCATTGATCTTTTATAATCCTTTTTGGAATCTATTTCATTTAGCTCTTCTCTAATCTTTGCTATTTCTTTCTGTCTACTGATTTGGGGATTGGATTCCTCTTTTTTTTTTCAATTTTTCCTAGCTCATTGAAAAGTAACGTGGATTGTTTATTTGAAGTATTTCTATTCTTTTGATGTGGGCATTTATTGCCATAAGCTTCCTTCCTAGTACTACTTTTATAGTATCCCATAGGTTTTGGTGTACTGTGTTTTTATTTTCATTAACTTTAAGAAATTGTTTTATATCCTGCTTAATTTCTTCTTTGACCTAGAGGTCATTCAGGAACATGTTGTTTAATTTCCTCATATTTGCATAGTTTCAAATTCTTGTGTGCTATTGATTTCGTGTTTTATTCCAATGTGGTCTGAATTGATATGTAAAATAACCCAATTTTTTAAGATTTGCTGAGACTTGATTTGTTAACTAACTAATGGTCTATCCTGGAGAATGATCCATGTGCTAATAAGAAAAATGCATATTCTGTAGTTGTTGGATGAAATGTTCTTTAGAGGTCTCTCAAGTCCAATTTGGCTAAGGTGATGTTTAGATCCTATGTTTCTCTGCTATGTGTTTCCTAAATGATCTAATATTGAGGTAGGCGGGTTGAGGTCCCGAACTGTTATTGTATTGACATCTATTTCTGACTTTAGGTGTAATAAGGTTGGCTTTATATATTTATGTGCTTCAATGTTGGGTGCACAAATATTTACAATTATTATATTCTCTTTCTGGATAGATCCCTTTATCATTACATAATAACCTTATTTGTCTCTTTTTATAGTTTTTGGTATAAAGTCTATTTTATCTGATATAATGATAACTACTTCTGCTTATTTTTGGTCTCCATTTGTGTGGTATATCATTTCTTGTCCCTTCAATATTAGTCTGTGTGAATCTAAATAGACCAAGTGAATTTCCTGTAGGTAGCACATAGTTGGATCTAACTTTTTAAATCCATTTAGCCAGTCTATGTCTTTTGAGTTGTAAATTTAATCAATTTACAAGTAACGTTATAATTGAGAGGTATTGGCTTACTCCTATCATTTTTTTTTCTTTTCCATGTTTTGCATTGTTTTATTTATTTATTTATTTATTTATTTATTTATTTATTTGTCTCTATGGCTCTTTTGTACCTTTCTTTTCCTTTTTTTTTTGTTTGTCTTTTGTATTTAGTGATCATTTTCTAGTGACAAGATATTGTTTCTTACTCTTTTTCACTTACATATCTGATCTATCGGTGGGTTTTATCCTTTCTTATGTATTCATGGTGGTGATGGTGGTGATTATCATTATTGGATTCCAGATGTAGGACTCCCTTCAGGATTCCTTGTAGGGCTGTTTGTGTATTGGTGAGCCTCTACAGTTTGTGTTTTTCTGGGAAATACACAATTTCCCCTTCATTTGTTAAGGATAGCTTTGCTGGGTATAGTATTCTTGGCTGGTAGGGGTTTTTTGGGGGGGTACTTTTAATATATCATCCCATTCTCTACTGATCTGTAGAGTTTCTGATGATAAATCTACTGTTAATCTGATCGGGAATTCCTCATCAGTAATTTGACACTTTTTCTTTTACTGTTTTTAGAATTCTTTCTACATCTTTCTTCATTTTTAAAAATTGTTTCCTTTCTTCTTTTTTTGACCACTTGGTTATTTCAAAAAGTCTGTCTTCAAGATCAGAAAGTCATTCTTCTGCTTTCCCTAGCCTGTTGTTTACCTCTCTGTTGGAGTTTTTTAGTTTGCTGAATGAATACTTCAGTTTCAGTAGTTCTGCTACGTTGTTTTTAAAGGTTTCTATCACTTTGTAAATTTCCTCCTTCATATCCTGGATTGTTTTTCTCAATTTGTTGTGTCCTCTTTCTGAGTCTTCTTATATCTCATTGATTTTCTTTAAGATTATTGTTTGGAATTCCTTTATCATCATTTCAAAGTTTTTCTGCTGTTTGGAATCTTGTACTAGAGAATTATTGTATTCCTTGGTGGTGTCATATTTTCTTGTTAAAAAAAAAAAAAGTGGTTTTCATAGAAGTGGAGTAGGATAATGGTTACCAGAGGCTAGGAGGGTAGGGGGTGGTAGGAGAAGGGTTGGACTAACTATGCTGTTTACCACAAGTGATTTACTGTGCATGCTTTGAAACAATACTTTGTACGCCACAAAATAAATGCAATTAAATTTTTAAATAGTTAGCTAAATTGATTAAATAATTTAAAAAGTCATACAATATTGGATACTTTAGAAGAATAATTTTAAATATCTTTCAATATTGTTCTTATATTTACTCAATGAGAAATTAAAAAGAAAATGCATTAGAGATGATGTACACTATGGTAGAAATAAGAAAAAAATAGGAATATGGCATTATTTCTTATTAAGAACTACAAGAAAACTCCTTTTATTTAATAAGACTTTTAGATAAAATATGACTATGAAATTTTAATTGAAATAATGTACATAATATACATCTGTACTAAGAAAATTTATATTTTGCAAACAAGTGAGACAAACGAATTTTTTTCATTTTCTTATTAAATATCAGCCACTCAGTTTTCTTATCTAAATACTTTGTTGTTACATATTTTTACCAGGAAAAAAACAAAAAAACCCCAAAATACCTGAGGACAAAACACAAAACAAAACAAAACCATGCATACAAACATGCCCACACACAAAACCCATCTCAGTTATATACCTCCATCATGCATTGTATCATTAAAACAATTTAATTCTGATATTCTGGTCCAGGTAGACCAGTTATTCAAAAATTTATACATATACTTTCAGTAAGCTCTACATTTTTTTTTTTTTTTTTTTTTTTTTGTATCTTGGTAAAAGACACTTTTTTTCACAAGGATAATATAATGAAAAAAAAATCTCTGTGTCCACTTTCTTTGTTATAATTTTTTGTTAAATTTTTAATGTATATCTATAACTGTAAACCTGTACTATTTGATATGTTGATACACATCTGAACAACATGTATTTTAATTGCATGGGTCCACTTATACATAGATTTTTTTTCGATATACACGATACTTAATTTTTTGGAGATTTGCAACTATTTGAAAAAACTCACAAATGAACTATGTAGCCTAGAAATATCAAATATTTTAAAGAAATGTTAGATATGTTGTGAATGCATAAATATATGTAGTTAGTCTATTTTATCATGTTCTACCCTAAAATACTCACAAATTTATTATAAAAATTTAAATTTCTCAAAACATACACACACAGATACACTTACTGATGGTGCCATTTCTGGTCAAGAGAAATGTAAATAAATATAAAGATGCAATATTAAGTCATAAATGAATAAAATTAACTGTTGTACATACTGTCCTACTGTAATAATTTTGTAGCCACCTTCTGCTGCTATTGTGTTGAGCTCGTGTTGAGTATCATATGATGCTAACCATCTCCGGGTGAGCTTTTAGTTCTTCAGTAAGTTTTGTAACACAGTAAAAAAGTAATCTCTTGTAGTTTTTATGTATGTTTCTTCACATTTAGTACAATACAATAAAATATGAATAATACCATAGGACCATGTGAAGTATCACTGATGATGTGAAGTGCTTCCAAGAAAAGAGAAAAGTCATGAAATTAAAAGAAAAAGTTGAATTCCTTCATATAGACTGAGGTCTGCAGCTGCGGTTGCCCACAATTTCAAGATAAATGAATACAGCATAAGGACCATCATAAAAGAAGAAGAGGAAACTTATGACGTTGTTGCTGCAGCTATGCCAGCTACAGACCTAATTAATATCTTTTCCATATTATCTTCTTTTTTTTCTTTATTTTATTTTATTTTGTCAATATGCAATGTGGTTGATTATTGTGGCCAATTACCGAAACCTCCCTCCTTCCTTCCTCTCCCCCCTCCTTCCTTCCTCTCCCCCCTGGCTCCCTCCTCTCCCCCCTTCCTCCGAACAATGTCCTTTCTGTTTGCTTGTCATATCAATTTCAAGGAACTGTAATTGTTGTGTCTTCTCTCCCTATCTGCCTCCCGGTTTTTTTGTGTATTCATTTATTTATTTATTTTTACCTCCCACAAATAAGTGAGAACATGTGATATTTCTCTTTCCACGCCTGACTTGTTTCACTTAATATAATTCTCTCTAGGTCCATCCATGTCATTGCAAATGGCAGTATTTCATTATTTCATTCTTTTTTATAGCTGAGTAGTATTCCATTGTGTAGATATACCACATTTTCCGTATCCACTCATCTAGTGATGGACATTTGGGCTGGTTCCAACTCTTGGCTATTGTAAAGAGTGCTGCGATGAACATTGCGGAACAGGTATATCTTAGACTTGATGATTTCCATTCCTCTGGGTATATTCCCAGCAGTGGGATAGCTGGGTCATATGGTGGATCTATCTGCAATTGTTTGAAGAACCTCCATACCATTTTCCATAGAGGCTGCACCATTTTGCAGTCCCACCAAGAATGTATGAGAGTTCCTTTTTCTTGGCAACCTTGCCAGCATTTATCATTCACAGTCTTTTGGATATTAGCCATCTTAACTGGGGTGAGATGGTACTCAGTGTGGTTTTGATTTGCATTTCCCAAATGCTGAGTGATCTTGAGCATTCAATATGCAGGAGAATGAATCCAGACCCATACCTTTCACCATATACTAAAGTCAACTCAAAATGGATTAAGGAATTAAATATATACCCTGAAACAATAAAACTTCTTAAAGAAAACATAGGAGAAACACTTCAGGAAGTAGGACTGGATGCAGACTTCATGAATATGACACCAAAAGCATATGGGCAACCAAAGGAAAAATAAACAAATGGGATTATTTCAAACTAAAAAGCTTCTGCACAGCAAAAGAAACAATTAACAGAGTTAGAAGACAACCAACAGAGTGGCAGAAAATATTTGCAAAATATACATCTGACAAAGGATTAATATCCAGAATATACAAGGAACTCAAACAACTTTACAAGAAAAAAACAAGCAACCCATTTAAAAAATGGGCAAAAGAGTTAAACAGGCATTTCTCAAAGGAAGATATTATACGAATGGCCAACAGACATATGAAAAAATATCTTTTCATTTTTGATGTACAGTGTGTTAGTAAGAAAGTGTTTTGTATAACACTTTCTTGATGTTGATGGAGGTACTGAGAAACAAATCATGTTGTAAACAGGTGAGATAAATTTATGATATCTATAAATACAGTACAGTATTGTAAATGTATTTTCTCTTTCTTATGATTTTCTTAACATTTAATTTTCTCTACTTACTTTATTGTAAGAATACAATATATAATACATACAACATACAAAATACATGTAAAACAACTGTTTATATTATTGGTAAGGTCAACAGTAGCATATTATGAGATAAATTTGGGGGGAAACAAAAATTACATGTGGATTTTTGAATGAGTGGGGGACTGATGCCCCTAACTTCAGTATTGTTCAAGGGTCTACTGTACAAATATGCCATCGAACTCTAAAAAGGGAGTCTAATAATGACTTAATTTTCATCATATAAAAACATCTAATCACATAGTTTGACATACATTCCATTCTCTTCTGGTGGAATAAAGTCTCTGATGGCCAATCATTGTTTCTACCAAAAATGACTAGAAAAGCGAAACAAAACATTAATATGAACTATTTGAGGGAAAAATAACTGTGTCAAAAAGAATTTGAAATTGCTAGGCACAGAGAGATAAAAATCTTGGAGTGGTGGCATAGCTCCTGTAGCTAATTCTACTCTAATAGAATGCTACTTCTAATTAGAATAAGAGGTTGAAAGTCCAGATCATAGATCCAGATCACTGCAAAATAAAGAGGATTATAGTTGAAAACCCTGGAAACCCAAGGGTGAATTAAAGGTAAACCTAGATTTATAAGGATTGCAACATAGCCTTACTCAAGACAGTCCATAATTAATAAAAATAGCTACTACTCTGTTTGCCTAGAAGAAAAGGTTAATCCTTTCCAAAGGAAGACAACATCATCTGAAGATTCTAAAGTTTATTTTTTTTTCCCAAAATATCTAGCACTGTCAAACTTTACTAGACTCACATTATACACACACATAAATACAAACACATAATTGAACACTCAAAGAAAACGAAATAAAATAAAATATATCTACAGATGAATCAAGTATTGAGGTTACCTAATAAGGACTTAAAATAAATCTAGTTAATATGTCTAGGAATATACAGAGACTTATGAAAAATAGAAAAATTCATGGAGAATTTATCAAATAATTGAAATTCATAAAATGAATTAAATTGTGTAGATGCTCTAGAACAGGTGAAATTAAGAATTCTAAAATGAATTTAACAGTAGATTGTCCACAGGAAAAGAAAATGAGTTGTGAATCAACCCAGAAGACAGGTCAATTAAAAGTATCCAAATTGAAGCACAAACATTGCAAAAGAGATGGATAGAGAGAATGCGAGGAGAGAGTGAGAGAGAGATCATCTTTGGAAAATGCAATCTGCTACTTTCTAGTTGCATTTTTATTAAAAGAGGCTTTGATTCCTCACTTCAACTCTTAATCTAACTGACACTTAGGGGTAATAAGTGGTATGACAGGTCTGTGCAAATTATTTTTCCTCTGGTGTATTTTGTTTTTTTTAATACATTGCCTGCAATGAAATGTTCACATTGGTATGAGGGCGTTTTTAGTCTAATAAAACACAGTGAGGCACAATCGTTTTTTCCAATTGCCCAATTCTCTTCTTTTCTCTGATGTAATTTTGGTCAGAGCATAAGCAGCACCTGCAGTGGTAAAATTCTTCTGGGGGGTTTTATTAGTTCCTAAGGGAGGGCTGGCTTATGAATAAGACATGATCTTCCAAAATAATCACCAAAGATATGGTCCTGTATTACCATTGTTTAGCCCTAATTGTGCTGTTTTGACTACAATTATCTGCAAGTATCTCAAAATACGCTTTTTGTTCTGAATCACACCAAATTCCGATTTCTTTTTTAATAGCTTTATAGAGAGAGGCTAACAGGGTACCCGTGTAAAGTACATATGTCAATCAAAATCCTAACGGCTTCATATAGCATTTGCAGAAATTTATTATCAGAAAAAAATGCAGAAAATACAGTATATACTTCATATTTTTGTCTCTGTGTGGACTGTTTCTTTTGGCCCATGCCCAAAATATTCCTAATAGTTTAACATAGTGGTCTGGGTCCTGTATTTTAAGATGGTTTAATAAATATTCTTGCCTGCTGTCACATCTGTCAGCAGATGCTATTAATGGACCTGCTCAATTCAAGCCATAAAAGTGAACATATACTTTCCAGGGACCATCTACTTTTCGTAGAAGAGGAGTTCTTGTAAGTGGAAATGTTTTGGATCTAACATGCCTACTTTTATCATTGTTTTATTGAACACAAAATTCTTGGTTTCAACAATTACAAAAGTTTTCTATGATTTATAATAATAAAACAAAGTTCAGAATGTATCCTTTATGTTTTAGTTTGAGTCATTGGAATGTGTCCTCTTTCTTTATGTTGTGCATTAATATGTATTCCCTCAAGAAGTTTTGTTTTCCACCACCAGCTATTTAACTTTAATCATAGCAAATAGTCTTGGAAACTCAGCTGGAAATTTGGTGAGATGACACTGACCTTTAAATTATTCATCTGTTACCACTACCACATTCAAAGATTGAGTTGATTCAATATCCTAGTCTAATATCTACTTTTTGTTATTGTTTTTAACCTTTTTTTTTACATTATTGGATTTATTTATTTTCAAGACAGGATAAAAAGGACATGTCTGATAGGTTCTTTCATCTGCTGTTTTATCTGATCCAGGGGTTGGTTTTCCTCCACCCAGATGGCAGCAATGTAGCACTAACTTTTCATAGTAATAATATTAACCTTTTCCATTTTAATTATCTTATTATTTATTACATATTACAGTACCACTCAGTTTAGCTCTTTCCTATTCCCATTATTATCATTATTTTACTGTCAACTATTCTCACTTTTTTGAGTGATTCAAACATTGTTAACAGTATTAAAGAAAATATTTGCATGGTAGCAAGTTGGCTCTGGTGCCAAAACGGTCTCTTCCTCTCTCAAAAGGAGGAACACGGGGTCCATGCCCAGGGTGAGGCCTATCCATATCATAGCTTCTACCATTGTTTAGATCAAACGCACATCATTGGTCTTACCTCATTACTCATCATCGTGTATTCTAACTCGTTGCTGGTACCTACAAACGTTGTTGCTGTTGTAACAGATTACCACAGATTGAAGGGCTTAAAACAATGGAGCTTCTTTATCTTTTAGTTCTGGAAGTCAGAAGTTCTAAATGGGTTTAGATTTACTCATAGAGCTGTGTTCCTTCTGGAGACTCCAGGGGAGGAGATATTAGCTCTGCTTTTCCAGTTTCCGAAAGCAGCCTACATTTCTTGGCTCATGGCTGCTTCACGCCAACTGACCTCTGCTCCTATTGTCATATTTCTTTCTTTGTCTCTGACCTTCCTGCTTCCCTGTTATATGGACCATTGTGATAATGTTTTGTCCACCCAGATAATTCAGAAAAATCTCCCAATCTCAAAACTCTTAATTTAATGATATCTGCAAAGTTTGTTTTGCCATTTAAACTAACAATTGCATAGATTTAGAGAATTAGGACATGGCAACTTTGGGATGGGCATTACTCTTCTTGCAACAGCTCTAAATATGCCTCAAATTTTTCTTTGTTTGATTTTGTTTACTTTGCTTTTCTATATCAGTGGATATGTTATCACTAAAGGGATTGGCAACACCAGAAAACGGTATTTTGTAGTCATTTTCTACTTTTTTTCTTTTTGTGTGTGTGCAACCTATTTTGTCAATTCCTTGAGATTAAGACATTTTATTCACATTTAGTTGATAACATTTGCCACTGGTAATCTCCTGCTCTCAGTTTGTAAAGCTACTTTTACCTGCCTGAAATCCTGCCAACTGAGGCAATTGTCGAGCTCTTTTGTCTGCCTGTAATCCTGCACTGCCTGTGCCCATTGTAGTGCTAGGGCTAATGTCAGCATCTTGCCGACATCGCCAATTGTTGTGCTACTTGACTACATCATTTGTCGAGCTAGGGCTGGGTCTGGAGCTCACAGACCCCTCAAGCCCATTCACAGACTGGGTCACAAACCGTTCACACGCCAGGCTGGGTCCCCAGACCCCTCACCCACCAGGCTGGGTCACTAGGCCCCTCACAACAGGTCTATGAGCTAGGTAATGGCAAACAGGTCCTTGGAAGCCATAGGTTGGAGAGCATGGCTGCACGGAGCGGCGTCTGCCCAAGGCAGTCACCAGCCAAGGTGGTGGAACCATGCACCAACTCCACCCCTCCACACACAATTTGTTTACTGAACCACCCTCAACCAGCCCTGAGGCAGGGGAGCCTGATTAAATTATTCTATTTTCCCAACATACTTTTTTAACCAATGGTGAGTGGACCACTATGCCAGCATCAAAATCTTGTTTTCTATATTTCCTTTTTCTTACAGATAAGTTTCTTTAGCATATAGATTTTTGGGACTAAAAGTCCATCCCACTTCTGACACTACTGTACCATGCCCATTCTCCTTTCAAACAGCAATGGTCATGAGTTTGGATTGACATTTAACTTCATCAGAATAAAATAGGCCTCCTCCCATATTAAGTATACTTACTAAGCTAAGAGAGGACATTGCCTTTTTCTGAATATGAGAGAACAGGATATCTAAAGTCTTAAGACTCCAAGTCACCATTTCCAAAGGCCCAAGTCAAGATGTGTGTAATCAATATCCTCAAGTCAAGATGTGTGTAATCATGAGAGATGACCATAACTGTTTGAGGATGAGGTCAGCTTGGAGAATCCATGGTTTCCCTTTAAGGATGACCCTTAGCTGGTTACATTATTCCCTTGAGGCCACATAAGTAGCTAATTAAAAAATCATCAAAGGATGCATAACTAACATATATTTTCCAGTTCAGCTGAATCTCATCAAATTCAGTTATTTATTACTTGATAAACAGTGTTAACAGTGAGAAGTACAGGGACTTTGTTCAGTACATGGCCCTGGCCTGGATTCTCATTTTTATCATTGATCCCATACAATCAGATTTCTAATAGTTTCTTGAATTGATACCAGGTGGATTAATCAAGGATCGAATTCTCAGGTATCTCTAATGCTAGGGGAAGAACTACCAACTAGCTATTAACTCTTTCTTTCCAGTATTCTCCTGGAATCAGGAGATCAGTTTTTGGAAATTTGAATCAATTATTTTTTCAAATATTGCTTTTCTGTATTATTGCTCTTCTCATATTACTGGATTAAAGTTACTTATGCTTAAGACTTTTCACAGAATTTCCCAATTCGTTCTCTCTCTCCCTCTCCTGTTGCATGTTCTGCTTATGCTGCTATGGACACTCTCTTCATTAAGAAGTGAGGTATATATTCCCTATTATTGAATCTGAGTTGGCTTGTAACTGCTTAGACCCTTAGAATATGGCAAAAGAAATGCCATGTGTCTTTTGAACTTGTCATAAAAAGTATATAGCTTTTGCCTGGCTCACTGTAAGGATACTCACCCTTGGAAACCAATCACCATTCTGTTAGGAAGTAGACATGGAGGGCCCACAAGGAGACGTCTGGATGGTAAGTACATAAGGTCCTTTCTTCCTGCAGTCAGCCAGGCTTGGAGTCTTCCTTCTGAGGCCTCAGATATCATGGAGCAGAGATAAACCATCTCTACTGTGTCATGTTTCAACTTAAACTATGTAATCCAGGAACATAGTAGATGGATATTTTATGTTGAGGTAATTTGCTCACAGTTTTGAGGAAAGCTTTGAGGTAATTTGCCACACAGCCATAGAAACTAGAACAAAGGATGTTAGGGAATAAAGAACTGACTGCTTCAACTGGGTGAATATGTGCTGTATTTGAATGTGAATAGTACATGCAAAATATCTTTGAAAAGGTTTCATATATGTTGGTGGGGATGGGGTGTGTGGTAGGTGAATTGCGGGATAACAGAATTCTCTCCATTTTCTACAAAACAAATATTTTCCTTTATCTTGTGAATATGATTTTACCACTTCTGAGACTGCACTTGTCATCCTGGCAGAGGGAGATGTTCTGCTCAAATATTTTAGCACTAGTATTGCATTAAACTCACTGGAAATCTTGGGGAGAGTATATACCTTCATTCAAAAAAATGTTTATTTATATATTAATTCCAGCGAACTCTGATGTGTTTAAAGGACATGACTGGGAATATTGGAGGCTCAAGATAGGATAATTTCGAGGAGTCTTATGGCCTTTCTATGTAAAACAACATCATCACAGCCAATTGTGGTGTTGATTTCTGCTTCATCTTAGCACTGTGCCAGGAGTTGAAAAGGATCTTATATTTCCTCTTGCACATTTAGTTGAAATAGTTAGATTAATGATAAACACCATGTTGATCCAGTGGAGGGCAAATGAGTGATTTTCTCTAATGATACTTGAAAACCTGTGTCGAAGTATATGTGTTTTTTGGTGGCTGGATTATAGTTATGCCTCCAGATAGCATTGTACTTAGAGTTTCCTAAGCAGGGGTCTCTGAGAACTCTAAATTAAGAAATATCGAATATGAGAAAAGAACATTTTTTTCCCAAGAAGGCATAAAAATTGCATTAATATTAGCAGATGGGAAAGGGGCACTGTTGCTTTATTTTCCCAAGGAGGTATAAAACTACTATATAATATTAACTAATAGGTGCTCTGTTAATTATTACATTAACACTTTTTCAACAGCTGTATAGTGTAACAAGAATATTTGTGGTTCTTGTTTGTAGTTAAACAAGATTAAAGTCTATACAAAAAAATCCCCCACAAAAATATTTTGAATAATTGGCTTTGAATTCAAACTTACGTATTACACATGGAGACTAATAGTAAGAGGAAGAAATAAATTCAGCTTTGATAAAGGTACACACAGAGTTAAATGTTTTTGTCAGCATCTGTAGAAATTCAAGTAATAGTAAGTAAAGTTGTATGAAAAATAGTCTGGTTGGTAAAGGACTATCAGTAAACATCAGGGCTATGGTCATGTTTAATGTGTTTTATGGAGAAAATTTCAAATAGTCTTTACACATCAAATATTGTAGAAGTTTCTGCTTAAAGAATTATTTTCACAATCTTCTGTACAAACTACAGCAAGCATTTGAAAAATCAAGGTGGAAGTAAACCAGAAGAAAAGGGTTGGAAGTTGATTTTAAGATTTTTATTATAGCTCTAAATATACCATAAGTTTTTGTACATTTTTGAATACTCCACATAATTTTTACTCATGGAATTACTCAGATTTGACCTCAACCTATTTTATCTAAGACAAATGAGAATTTGAACAAAGACTATGTGCAGGCCCAGCACTTGTAATTTCTTGTTGAAATTGATTATTGAATAATGAGTAACTGGGCTTGAGGAGAGGCAGGTTACCTGGAGAATGGAAGTTAATCACATTTTTCTGAGTGATAACTTACCTGAGTGGGAAATGTGATTAAGCAAAAGCAAGCACATGGTCGATGGCTTTCTGGAACTGAGGTTGACTACAAACATGCAACTTTTCTTGTGAACACCCACATCCAATATAGAATGACTGGGACATCAGATATTGTGCATGGGAGTCAGAAGATCATTGCTAAGCTGTTACTGAACATTCTTTGCCATTTTCTGTCTGTATCTTTTGTTCAAGCTCAAAAAGTGTGGTGTTAGCTGAAGCTATTGTTTTTATGAACTATATAGTCAAGCTCAATCCAAGACCACTGCTGCTAATAGGAAAGAATGAGTGGTGTGGTGATCAATCCATTGAATCAAGATTGTTTATCAGTCATAAACTACATAATTATAAAAATGTCAAGGCATACCATAGAAAGAAAACCAGAAATAAAAAAACAATCTTAAAACTACCTAGGAAAAAAATATACATTACTTGGCAAAGGACTGTGATACGTCCGACAGTTGAGTTTTCAATACAGATAACACAAGCCAGAAGATTCGGGATGAAACCTTTAGAGTGCTGAAGAAAAATAATTTCCAACCTAAACTTTTTCATGGAGTAAATATATCATTCAAAATTAAGAATTTATAAACATTTCTTTTGAGTGTGTGACAAAAACTTAAGTGTTCATTAAAGTCAGACTTTTATTAAGAGAAATAGATAAAAGAAGTTTGTAAAACAGAGAGAACATGATCATAGACAGAAATATTGAATTACATGAAAAATCAAGAGCAATGGAATGTTTATAAATGTAAGTAAATGCAAATGAAAATTGACTGCATATGGACTATTGCAATAAAAATGGTAAAGTCACATGGAATTTAAAGGGTATGTAGTATTCATATAGTACCAACAATGTAAAAAGTGGAAGATGAATATAGTTAAAATTTCTTAACCTCTCCAGAAAGTGGTAAAAGCTATAATTTAAGTTACATTTGTAATAAATCAAGTATAAATGTAGGAACCTTGACGATAATCACTAACAGAATAGTAAAATATTACATAAATAATTCATTAGTAGAGGAAGTTAGAATAATCAGTTAATGAGAAATAAAACAAAAAAAGGTAGAGAAAAAGGACATAAAGTAAATATAATACTAAAAATAAGAAGATTGTAGGTAGAAACACAAATAAGTCAATAATCAAAATGAATGACAGACTAATTATTCCAACTAAAACACTAAGATTAACAGGTTAGATTTGAAAAACAACAAAAAATAATACTGCCTACCATGCCCGTCTTTTAAGCATACCATGCACGTCTTTAAAGCATAAGCTCACAAGAAGTTAAGAAAGTGAAGCTTCATCACATAAATACTAACTAAAAAATGGTGATATGGCTATAGTAATATCTGAAAAAGTTGGTTGTAAGACAAGAAGTCTAAGAGAAAAAGGTAAATATATTATAATGATAAAAGCATCAGTCTTCCAAAATCAGTATTCACTCAATAAAATAGCCACAAATATATAAAACAAAATATTAATAAAAATAAAATGAGCAATAAGCTATCAATAATCTGTAATGTTAAGTGGGAGAGCTTAGCCCACTTCTTCAATAGCTCATAGTACAAGAACAAACAAACAAAAAAAGAAATAAAAAAGAAGTTTAAAGATCTGAACAACAGAGTTAGTAAGTTGATCTACTTAACATATCTGATTGAACTATGGTTAAAGAATATCCATATTCATTTCAGTGAACACAGACCATTTACCAAAAGTGATTATATATGACATAATAAAGCAAGTATCAACAAATTTCACAATGTTAAAATTATTTGCAGTATGATATCTGACCAAAGTGACCATAGACAAGTCTGTACACAAGTCTCAACAAGTTTCAGAGCTTCGAAATCATTCAGAATATTATTTTTCAACATATAATTCTGGATAGAAAAGTAAGAGTTGATATTTTAGTCATTTAGTTAAACCAATATGAGGAAACATTTTGTAATGATGGAAATGTTCTTAAACTAGATCGCACACTGCATGCTAAATTCTTTAAAATATATATTTGCCATCCTCAAGCTGTATGTTATATATATATGAGCTTATCATATTAACTCTTTTTAATACTTATGAAAAAATAAAATACATTTATAAGAACATTTTAAGTTCAGGCAGACCCTCAATTCCCTAAACTTGGTTTTACCCAGAGCTCATTAACTGTTGAAACTCAAATTTTCCTAGAACATGGTTTTTTAAAATATGTAAGTAACTAGAGTAGGGAGAGAATAGTTTATTAGCAAATAAAATATAAAACGAGATTTAGAACTATTGATACTATTAAACATGTACAATTTTTCCAGGGATGATAGTATATCTAATAGTTTCACATGTCTTAGTAAAATGGATGATATCAATCACTTAAATTGGAAAAATAGTCATCATTTGAGTAGATATTATTTTTACTTGATTAAATTAAAAATAATTATTGTCTTTTTAACTTTATCATAGTTTTTTTCTGTGAAACTTAATAGTAGAGTGAGTGAGAAAATCAATAATTGCAATTTAAATACGTTTTTATTCATAATGATGTGACAGGAGGATGATTCTGAAGGAGATCTCTACCTGGGGAAAAAATGTACAGTTTTAACAAGAGGGGTCAAGAAAATTCTAAAAACATAATGGAAAATAGCTATCAAAAAATAATTTGTAGGAAATGAAGGAGTTAGTCTTGTAGTTTGGCAGTCTTTCATTGTTTGGATAGGTAACATGAGGTTAGCAAAAGAGGTGGATAGGATTAAGGTTAAGGGTTAAGGTTATGAGAGCAAGTGTGACAACTTTTTAATCAATAGGGATTCTCACAAGAGAAAAAAATACACAGTGAACCCACACTACACATCATCCATTCTTGCAATTATCAGCAATTTGACAAGCACTACTTTTTCATCTGTATGCCTCCACACATTCACTCTTATTTAGTTAACCATTCATTAATATATGTACTCCTTCATTCATTCATTTAGCCCTTCTATTCAGTTACTTATTTAGTTTATCTACTTTGTTTTGTTGGAGTATTATATAGAAAATATTCAATCATAATATTCAAATGGCTAAGACTAAATCTCTGAAAAGTAGGAGCCATTGTTTTAACATAAACACCATGTCATCATCACACATAAAGTTACTAAAATACTTCCTTAATGTCTCTATACCGAGTTCATAATCAGACCCCTTTTAGTATGAAAAAAACAAAAAAAAAAGTATGTCTTTTTTAATAAGGATACAAGAAAAAGCCTAAACATTAAAGTCAGATAATAGACCTCTTAAACTATTTTCATTGTCTAATAATCCCTAGATTAAGAAGCCATTAATTTTTAAAATAAATCATATTATCACTATTATAAAACTCCCTACTTTATTAATAAAAGGCTAATTTAAAAAGTAAAAAGTCTTACTGAAATTTATAAACATACATTGTGCAACATATATTTAATGGTGTGCCACAGACCTTTAAAATACTGAAAGTGTATCAAAGGAGTTTGTTGAATTTCACTACAGAATGTTTTGTAAAACAGCAATTATGCTCTACTGGTCTCTGGGCCATGTCCTAATGAGCCTCAAGGGGCAATAAGAACCTGTCATTTAAAATTAAGCTCCTGAAAATCAACTAAGTATTTGAAATTATTGTCATTATCCAACTGAATAAGAGATAATTGTCAACACTGCAAAAGTAAAATAGTAAAAAATAAAAGTATGAATTTATAAGAGAAAGATACTGCTACATTTCACAAAGAACGGATTGTCTTTTATTGTACTAATTTTGTTTAATATGCAGTAATAAAGTCAGATTAACAAAAGCAGGAAAATTAGAAGTTTTCATATATAATATTGGAGACAATATAGAGAAGATCTGTACAATTTTATTATGGCAATATAAAATGTCAGGTTCATGTTAAACATTCAATTAGGAATTTTCCAAGTCTTCTGAAAATATACAACCCTTTTACTATGAAAAAATGTTGACTATTATAATAGATAGCATAGCTCCTAACTATTTCATGGATTTTATTTATTTATTTAGTAATAAAAGCAGGTGATTTTATTTCACTTTATTTATTTATTTATTTATTTATTTATATTGGTTATGAATATTCATGAGATACAAGGCTGATTGTCACCCCTTGTGCCCAAGATGTGAAGACCAGATCCATACTGGCGGCATGCCAATTACTACAAATTGAGATTGTACCCCGTGTCCCCCACCAATTATCTCCAGCCTCCCTTCCCCTCCCTCTTTCCCCCCCACTCCACTTTGTAGCCCAAGGAATGTTCTCTCCCTCTGCAAGACCGATGCTCTACCTTGGTCTTTCTTTCCTTCCTTCTTTCTCTCTTATCTCCCACTTATGAGTGAGGACGTGCAGTATTTATCCCTCTGTGCTTTATTTATTTCAGTTAATGTAAGTTTCTACAAGCTCATCAATAGGGTGACCGTATAATACTTTGTCCAAACCAGGATATAGTTAAACTACTATTTTATGAAATCTATATAAGATGATCATATAATGTGTTACTAGTGAAACTGAAATGGAGAATTTTCCTAGATTTTGAAAATATTTAGAAATTAATACATTAATTAATTTTCATAATTTTTAAATTTTTTTGTAAAATTTACATCACATAAAATTAATATTTTAATATGAACAATTTGTTAGTATATAATACATTGAAAATGCTCTGTAACTACCACCTCTATCTAGTTCCAAAACATTTTTATCACTCCAGAAATAAACCCTGTCCTCATTAAGCTATTGCTCCTCATTTACCTGCACATCATTTACTTAAAATAAATTACATGACAAGGAAAAATACAGATTTTGCAAACTATGTAAAAAGTGATACACATTGTGATGCACAGGAAGCTAAGAAAACTGCAATAATTTTGCACCAATTTTATAATAATGCACTATTTGATGATACATAATTTATATAAACAGCCATATTATTTGTTTTAAAATTATTAGTATGCCTAAAATTATCTATGAATTATAAATACACTATAATCTACTAAGGTTTTCCATTAGTATTCTCTCATTTAATGTTCACGATAAACATTTTTGGTAGTTGTGATATTTATCTTTGCTTTCGATATGAGAAAATTTACTCTGGGACATATCAAAGAATGTGCAGCTCAACAGTGAGGTAGCAAGGACTAGACTCCAGATACCCTGCTTTCAAATTTAGTAGTTTTTGCACTGCAGTGAGTTTATGTGTTTGTGTTCATATGTTGCATGCACCTGTATGTGTTTTTAGCAGCTGAAGCTCAATATGCATATGAAACAAGTATATAATTACAATAAATGCACCAGCATATGAATCTCTCCAAGTTATCACCTCACCACATTGTTAAATGCTTGAGAAATGATGTAAACCGGAATCCCTACTTTGTGTCAGTGTTATATCATTTCCGTTATAATTCATGTAGAAATCCTTAAAAACCTGAAGAAGAGTCAACCCTTAGCATCTATAAGTTGTTAGAATTAAATTATTAGAAATATTATCCAGCACAAAAACAAAACATACACACAAAAACAATTCCTTAGAGAAATGATAGGGTGAACCAAGTTCAAAGCAAGGGGGAAAGTGTATGTGGATGGGCACTTCAGTGAAATGACCTGAAGAACTGATAACAGCCTTAGGAATCAGTAAAGAGTCATCTGTGTCATGGCTGTGCTTTCTCATGAATTTTATCTGTGACTTCTCTATCATTCAAATTTCCCACTAACTCTACTGAAATTGCATCTCTAAGGATCATGAATGATTTCACCGGTGCTAAATCCAATAATCAATTTCTAACCCTCATGTCCTTACCTTGATTGAACTATTAGCAATATTAGAAACATGGCATCTTTCACAGGTGCATGATATTTTTTGTCTTGACTTCCTGCCTGCCCCACTTCACTGCTTCCCTCTAATTCACTGGCCATTCCACTCTTGCTTGATCCTCATTTGTCTGACAACCCTAACAAGGGAGATATTTCTGTTCAAGGTCTTGGCTTCCACTCTTCTCTATCTACACTGACTCTGACATAGTTTAAATATTTAGCAACACAATTTATATTTTCATCCCAGAATTCTTTTCTGAATTTCAGATGTAATATACAGCACAAACTCAAAATCTCCACTTGGGCTTCTAAAAGCCACCGTACATTTAATATGGCTATACTAAATTACTGATTCCTAAATCTATAACGTTTTTCCCATAGAGAGAAATTTGTCCAAAATTTTGCAATTCAATTTTTCTCATTGTTCCAGAAAAATAATCTTGTTTTTTTTTTCTTAATCCACTTTTCTCTTCAGATCACACCTTCATTCTCATTACTGCACTTGACTCTACCTTCGAAATAAATACAAGATCCAGCTGTTTCAAAATATTTTTACTACTTCCATTCTTGTCCAAGCCAATATAATCTCTCATCTGGGTTGTTGCAGTATTCTCCTAAGCGGTTTTGCTTTAGTTCTTGCACACCTACAGTCTTAAAACAAACAAAAAATCAGCCAGGCAGGTTTTTTTCAGAAATGATATATGTTATATAATGTAACTTATTTGCTAATGCCTTGCAATGACTTTCTATTTATTATCTTGAAAAGATGAGTTTTTTTCCATGGTGTTTGTTGTCATCTAAAGTGTTCTAAATTTTACAAACTTGTTTATTGTCTGCCTCTCTACAAGAAGGTGAGCATCATGAGAGCAAGGCTTAGTCATTAATATTCAGTGTTGTATCTTCAGAATCTGCAACTTTTTTGACATATAGTATGCATCAATATATCTTAACTAAATAATAAATGAATTGGGTCTGTGTAGGAGGAATGGAGAGAATAAAGAAAGAACTTCATGATAGCCCTCTGCTTTCTTAATAATCTTGTCTAGAGTTGATCCATTATCCAATGAGAATTCTTATTAATATCGTCTTTTGAATTTACTGCATAAAAATGCAACAAAAAGTAGTGATTTTTATTCTTAAAAATGTCTCTTATAATAAGCCATAAAGGTGTTTTAAATAATGACAATGTCAGTGGAAAATGATTACCTTACTAATGCAAAAATGTAAAACTATTTTGGATGATTCAGCTTATTTTTAGTCTCACAATTTCATAGATGCACATGATGCGGCACTGTTATTATTCTTGATGTAAAATAAGGAATACTAATGCTTCCACTATATCAAATTCAAGGCAATAATCACATATAAAATTTTGCAAGTTAGCACAAATGAATGATCATGTCACTGTCTTTCCTTCAGCGACCTCCTGATACAAAGACTTAAAAATGCGTAAAGCCTGACAATGCAGTTTCTTAGAAAACTATCGACATTTACAATATTTTCATGAAGTTACTTTAATAATTTGCTTATATAATCGGATTGCTATGAGGTTGTTTTAAATGCATGACTTTTTGTCAGTGAAACAATCCCGAGGAGCATGTTATCTGGGTGACCATTTTTGTGGTAGGAAAACATTTCATTCCTTTAAACGTATTCTCTAGGAATTCTTCTGGGTGCTATACACAGTAATATACAAAACATTTAAGCTATCTTTTGCCAGTCTGAAGTTTTCAGAGTACTAGAGAAGATAAATTAATGAAAACTACATATAAAAATTTTAGGTGCCAAATGCATAGATTGTCATAAAGGAGAAAAATGGAGTGACCAAGTTATGATGGATTATTCAAAAAGTCTTGTCTGTGGAATGTGAATGTAAGTTAAGACCTAAAGGGTGAGTCTAATTAGTAAGACAAGTTTTAGGTAAGTGTAATGAGGCACAGAATGTAGCACATTTGAAAATTCATTGCAAGTAATTGTGATGTTTTACAGAACATAAAAGCAGATCAGCATGGATAAATTGAGCATTATACATGAACAAATGCATATAAAAGTACAGTTTGACAGAGTAGGAAGCTCTATGTCAAGTAAACAGTATCAGTAGGGAGACCATAAATCTTATCATCTAAACCCAGGATAATACTGAGAATGCAGTAAATCACCCTGAATAAATATACTAGAATCACAAAGTTAAACCAAGACTGACCAGATCAAGTCAAAACCATACTTGTGGACCATTGTTTAAATTTTTAATTTTATTAAAGCAGTAAATTTCCCTTTATACTTTATATGTAAGGTCTTGGGGTTCACTATAGATATCTGAAGTATTACAAATAAAAATGACACATCTTACCAGAAACAAAAGGATAGGGAGTAAAATGAATTAAGTGGTAGCAGGAAGAATGTAAAAAATAAATAAATAAAATAAATAAATAATAATCGCACTCATTTAATGCACATAAGACATGCCAGTGGCACAAAAATGACTGTGGTGAGAAGCCATAAAACTCAAATGAGAAATATAATTATGCTTATTTATATTCCAGTATTCACTGAATTTCCTTTCTCACTTCTACCCCCTAATGTTTTTGATTTTTATTTTCCTTTTAGATTTTAAACAAGTAAACCAATTCATTAGATTGAGGATGAGGAAAACTGAACAGATTTCAAAACCTATTAATCTATGAATGCAAACATTACCAAAAGAATAAAATGGCAGTATTATTCAATGTCTCAGAAATTTTAAATCTGTATATACTGAAATAAAAAATACAGTCTTACAAAAATTCTAACATCTGTAGAAATTCCCACAAAATGTTGTATATTCTCATGGAATATAAACATTATAATGTGGCAGAAATACAGAAAATAAATATGAAATCAGTAAATAAATCCCAACAAAAGTTGTCAAAGTTTATATTTAATAATCGGCATTTATTTTAAGTAGATAGTGTCTGATCTTCAAATATTAATAATGATACAGGTCTATCAGACACAGTTTGCTTCAGAAAACAGAAACCACCCTATGTAGTTAAAGAAGGAAATTCATAAAGAGAATTAAATGCTTCCAAAACTGTTGGAAGGGCTGAGAGTTCTCGCTAATCCTCCAGACTGATTACAAAAACAGTGTAGAAACAGACATAGCAAGGAAGCAACTAGCTCTGACGATACAAATGCCTGAAGTTGTGATCTATGGATCAGAAATATGGAATAAAGATGAAACTTCCACTGCTGCTGTCAACAATACTTCCCCTCAACATCCCATGGGCTGAAGAATGAACAATAAATTTATGTACCAGAAAGATCTGGGCCTGGGCTCTCCTTATGGAAAGACGTTTACGTACTTATTAAATTGATTTACTTTGTATAGGTCTATTCAGGTAAATTCCACTTGGTCATAGGCATATCAAGCTTTTTATACGTTGCTGGATTTGATTTACTAATATTTATTAGCACTTTTATGGTCTATGTTCAAGAAGGATATTTGTTATGTCAGTAGAATATTTTTTGTAATTGGCTAATTCTGCCTTCCTGTAGTAAGCTGTTGAGAATCTCCTTTTCTTATGTTTTCTGAAAGTATGTATGTATGTTACAGTGGTGTTATTTATTATTTAAAAGTTGAATAAAATTCCTCCAGCGAAATCATCTGTGTCTTAAGATTTACTTGTGAGAACATTTTTTATTACAAATTAATTTTTTGTTATAAAGAATGGTATTTATATTTTTCATTTCTTCCTTCTGCTTTGGTAAGGCAAGTTATTTTACAATCATTTTCATTTAATCTACGTTATCACATTTTTCACATAAAGTTCATATTAGGAACTGTAGTGTTGTTGATTTCTTTTTCTTTCTGTATTTATTCATCAGTATTGCTTGGTATCATTTTAACAATTTTAATAATCTTTTTGAAGAGTCAACTTTTTTTTTAACTTTCTAGTATGTTTGCCTTTTTAAAAAATATGATAGTTTTTTGCTCTTTTTCCCTGTCTTTTACTTTCTGTGGGTTTCATATGCATTAATTTAGAAGCTTCAACTGTTGCAGCATGTTGCAGTGAACTTTCAAGGAGAGGCAGGCCGCCAAGGCTTGTGGCAGGAAGCAGAGTTTATTGATACCGGCACAGGCTCAGCAGACTTGTGTCACAAAGGCTGAGCCCCGAACACAGCAGGGCTGTTCTTTTAATACGGTTCTATTTCCTCGTTTGGGGAGATAGCGATTGTCTCCTTATTAGGGCAAGTGTGAGGTGTTCAGCAAATAGGGGTGGGGAGAAATGCTTTTCCTTCCCTGGGTGTGGAAAGTCTCTGATCAGCAACAGCCACAGCAGAGCGGAGCACAGCTGGGTAAGTATGGGTGCCTCAAAACAAATGACTGTATACTGTCCTTATTTTTAATAGAAGCATTGAAATCTATAAATTTCTGTCTAAACACTGCATTATCTTCATCTAATGCATTTTGATATGTTATGGCTTTATTAATACTCAATTTAAAATATTTTACAACTTTAGATTTTAATTTCTTCTTTACCTTATGGGTTATTTAGAAGTGTGATGCTTAATTTAAAAGTATTTGGTAATTTTCTAGGGATATGCTTGTTGGTGGTTTCTAATCTAATGCAGTTGTAGTGAGAGAACACATTTAGTGCATCATTAACCATTTGAAATTTGTTATGCGTATATTATGGCCCAGCATTTGTATTTTAACTTGGTAAATGTTTTGTGTGCACTCAATGTAATGTCTATTATTGAGTTTTGGGTTTGTATTATATTTAATGTAATAGATTTTCATATCTATTAATAGATATTAAATATTAAATTTTGTTGATATTATGGGCCAATATCTAACATTTTTAATAATTTTCTGTTTATAGTTCTACTGATTCCTAAGAAAGGAGTGCTACAGCATTGGCAGGGTTTCTATGGGCTTTCACTATGCTGTTCTTCCGATGTTTCAGTATGTTTAAAATTTTTCATAATAAACTATTATGGAATAAAAGAAGACTTACCGTCTTGAAAGTGTTTAATTCTGTTAATTTACAAGTTCATTCAGTACAACACTTTTATTTAAATGGCAAAAGTATTTTAAAAATAATCCAAGAGACAAAAACCACCAGTATGTAGAAAATAAAGACAGAGCTAGAAAAAAACAAATAAAAGTAGTATTATGGTAGTGTCTGGGAGATCTAAAACTCATTTGTTGAAAATCTCCAATGCATGATTGGGAATGACTTATGACACAATTTCATAGAGCTTCCATAACAACATTATACAATTAAAATTATGTTATAATAGGAGTGGTCTCTATGCTGCCAATATGGTAACCATTAGCTACATGTTGCTATTCTAATGTGGCTAGTGTGACTCTAGAAACAAATTGATGTAATTTGATTTAATTAATTGACAGAAATTTAAATAGCCATATGTGTCTAATGGTTATTGCTGTGGATTGAATATCTTCCCAAAACTCACTGAATCTTGACCACCATTGTAACAGTGGTAAGAGGGTGTAAAATCCGATTATGGTATTTGAAAGTGGGGCCTTTAAGGGGTACTTAGATTGTGAGGACTGTGCCTTGGGAATCGATTGATCCTTTCATGGAGTAATGGACATTGTTCTGATGGCTTTATAAGAGGGCAACTGAGAAGGATTGGTCACTATTGTTCATGCCAGTTCTCTTTCAGTATGATATTCTGAGTTGCTATAGAGAGTCACCACCTAGAAGAAGGCCCTCACCAGTTGTGTTCCCTGGACTTTGGACTTCCCAGACTCTGAAACTGTAAAAAATAAATTTCATTCCTTCATAAATTTCCCAGTTTCAGGTATTCTGTTACAAACAATGGAAACAGAGTGATACAGCTATTATATGTGTCTAACAGTAGAATTTATATTTTTATAAAGATACTCTGAAACTACTGCACAAAATAATAGTGGAAATTTGAGTATTTTATTGGCTAGCTATTTCATTGTATTGAAGTAATGAACAGGTGATCACAGAAGTACTATCCAAACTATTACTGCTTTTTTAAAAAAAGTTTAACTTCTCAATACACATTGTAGTTGATTTTTGTGTCCTTTTACTCATTCCTCTTTCCCCACTCCCTCTCTGTTCACTTGTCTTAACAAGTTCAAGGAATTGTTGTGATTGTTGTGAAGGAAATGGTTAATGTACATCTGTGGTCAGCACCCAAGGACGTGTTCACTTGGTGAACTCGCATACGAGTTAACAACCAAGAAATATCAAGGATTGCAAACAATCCTTGAGAACGTTTGAAGCTGTGAGAACACTTTTCTTGGGATGTTCCCAGGACGTGCATTATCGATAACCAAGTGCTTGAGAAGAGAGGGAATGGCCTTCTGCTCTTGAGAAAAATATAACAGAATTTATACATTAATGCTTATCTCGCATGCACAAGCTTGCTAAATATAATAAAAGCTGTAACAGCGGTTGGGTCGGTGCTACTCGCCTGAGAGAGCAGTAGCCCCCCGCTCTTCACCTGCATCTCCTCTGCTGCGTCTTCTTTCACGTCTCTGATCATTTTAATCTACATTGTTGTGTCTTCTTCCACAGACCTACATTTTATTTGTTTGTATATTTATTCATTTATTTATTTTTAGCTGCCACAAATAAGTGAGAACATGTGGTATTTCTCTTTCTGTGCCTGACTTGTTTCACTTAATACAATTTTCTCTAAGTCCATCCATGTTGTTGCAAATAGTAGTATAAAGACATATATGATAAGCCTACTGCTAATATAACAGGAACTAGACAAGGATGCAGACTTTTACCGACCCTATTCAACATAGTGTTGGAAGTACTAGCCAGAGCAATCATAGAAGAGGAGGAAATAAATGACACCAAGACTGGAAAATATGAAGTCAAATTGTCTGTCCCTGTTTGCAGATGACATGATCCTATATATTGAACAGCCGAAGCCTCTACCATAAAACTCTTAGAGTTGATAAATGATTTCAGTAAAGATGCAGGATACAAAATCAACACACAAAAATCAGTAGCATTTCTATACTCCAAGAGTGAACATGCAGAAAAAGAAATCAAGAAAGCTAGCCCATTTACAATAGCCACCAAAAATAAATAAATAAATAAATAAAATACATAGGAATAAAGTTAACCAAGGATGTAAAAAATCTCTACAAAGAGAATTACAAACCACTGTTGAGAGAAATTAAAGAGGACACAAGAAGATGGAACGATATCTCATGCCCTTTGATCAGAATTAACATTGTGAAATTGTCCATATAACCCAAAGTTATCTACAGATTCAATGCAATCCCCATCAAAATTTCAATGACATTTTTCTCAGAAATAGAAAAAAGTATCCAGACATTTATTTGGAATAACAAAAGACCACACATAGCCAAAGCAATCCTGAGCAAAAAAAAATAAAGCTGGAGGCATAACACTACCAGACTTTAATCTATTCTACCAAGCTATAAAAACCAAAACAGCATGGTACTGCCATAAAAACAGACACATGGATCAATGGAATAGAATAGAGAACCCAAAAATCAACTCATACACCTACAGCCATCTGATCTTTGACAAATGCACCAAGTCTACACACTGGGGAAGAGACTGCCTCTTCAGCAAATGGTGCTGGGATAACTGTATATTCATATGTAGGAGAATGAAAATAGATCCGTACCTCTCACCATATACTAAAATCAACTAAGAATGGATTAAAGAATTAAATATACATCCCCCCAAAATAAAACTCCTTAAAGAAAACATAGGGGAAACACTCCAGGAAGCAGGAGCGGGTACAGACTTCATAAATATGACGCAAAAAGCATAGGCAACCAAAGGAAAAATAAACAAACTCAAAAGCTTCTGCACAGCAAAAGAAACAATCAACAGAGTGAAAAGACAGCCAACAGAGTGGCAGAAAATATTTACAAAATATGCATCTGACAAAGGATTAATATCCAGAATATACAAAGAACTCAAACAACTTTATAGCAAAAAGCAAAATACACCAATTAAAAAATGGGCAAAGGAGCTGAATAGGAATTTCTCAAAGGAAGATATAGGAATGGTCAACAGACACATGATAAAATGCTCAACATCACTCATCATTCAGGAAATGCAAATCAAAACCACTTTGAGAAACCTTATCACTCCACTTAGGATGGCTAATATCCAAAAGACTGAGAATGATAAATGCTGGTGAGGTTGCAGAGAAAAAGGAACCCTCATACACCGCCTTGAACATTATTAACTTAGATATTTATTTTTAATTAACATGTTCAGAGTTTGGAAGAAAATGGGCATATTGTTTTAACAGATTTGTATCTAAAAAGTAATAAATATTTTATTATATATGTAAACAATGGAAATAGAGTACTGAAATTAAAAAATCATATTTATGCTAGCCTATTTCTTCTAACCTTCACAGTGAGATAGATTCTTATACTTAAAACAATTTTATAAATAAAATTGTTTTAAGTATAGTATTGTAATATTTTAGATAGCAAATTGATAATTCTTTCTGAAATATTTTTATGTTTAACTTTGGCTTATAAGTCTGATCACACTAATACTTTAAAATTCTACTCTTTCTTTGAAAAAGTATTATGTATTAATATAGTCAGGGACTTTTCCCAGCAGTGGGATAGCTGGGTCATATGGTAGATCTATCTGCAATTGTTTGAGGAACCTCCATACCATTTTCCATAGGGGCTGCACCATTTTGCAGTCCCACCAACAATGTATGAGAGTTCCTTTTTCTCCACAACCTTGCCATCATTTTTCGTTCAGAGTCTTTTGGATATTAGCCATCCTAACTGGGGTGAGATGGTATTTCAGTGTAGTTCTGATTTGCATCTCCTGAATGCTGAGTGATGTTGAGCATTTTTTCATATGTCTGTTCCGTACTACCCAAAGTGATATACAAATTCAATGCAATTCCCATCAAAATTCCAATGACATTTTTCTCAGAAATGTAAAGAACTATCCAGACATTTATATGGAATAACAAAAGACCACGCATAGCCAAACCAATGCTGAGCAAAAAAATAAAGCTGGAGGCATAACACTAGCTGACTTTAAACTATACCACATTACTTTTTTTAATTACAGAATTTGGCCACTACAGAAAGTTCTAAATATAAAAGCAAGTTTGTTATACCCTTTTCTAAACCTTTCCTTTTTCTCATTCTGTTGTTTTTCTTCTGGTGAAAATTGAAGGATAACACAAAAACATTCTGACACCTGTTTGCCAGAAGACTGTCAAGGTGAAAATGATTTTGTCATTTTCTCTTAGAAGATAGCTTATGAGAATCCTACATTTGTGGTTCTATAGAAAAAAATAAATTTCAGATATAAACTATTACATACTAAAGGTAAAGATGTTGCCTTCCCAAAATGAAACACTACTATTACCAAATTTAGATTAAAAATGTAAACAATGTTAAATATTCCAGTATTTTGATAATAGTGCATTGTTTTGGTGTTAAAAAATATATGACTATAGTTTTGCATGTTTAATTATATATTTTATACACACATTAATTAATATGTATACATATGCATTTACTTTACTCGGAAAATAAAATCAATATTCCCTATTTATATCATATGTAATGGTAAAATGAAAAGCATACTAGCTGGGTTAGAGGAAAATAAAAGAGGAACTCTATAGAGTCATGAGTAAAATCCACGTAATTCTAACAGTGTATGTGCACTTTATTCAAGTGAAATCAGCTAAGTGAGAGAAACTCTTTTTATTGTGGAAATGTACTGTGGTGACAGAAGATTACTGTTATGTATTTTCAACTTAAGGAGGTAAATATACTGTGGTCATTATGACTTTCACCTCAGAAGCATTTTAGTCTAATGTTTTAGAAATCAAAGAAATATTGCACATTTTGAGCCTTTCAACTACTGTACTGAGAAAAGCAGGTCACTAACAACAGAAATTTTAATTTGACAAGGGATTACAAAAACATTGGGTGCTCTTTAACTGTTGTCACAGCCATCTATTACATAAAGAACAAGTTGATTTTAATATTTGTCAAATTAAAAAAGCATTGTATCATGCTAACCTTGGGCATTCATTTACATAATTGACTCTGCTTGCTGTGTATTATGTGACACCCTCATTTGATTACTGTTCATTTTTCTGAAATTCTAAAGCAGCATCTAACACAGCCTGCATATTAATATTTCATGTTCATCAAGCCTTATTTTATGCAGTCAAGATTCAGCAAATGCTGCCATTTCATTAGTAAGCTTGTTGTAAGTCACTTACTGTAGAGCTTTTAAAAAACAAGTTTGATCCACATGTTTATCCTGTTCTGTAATAGAACAATAAAACTGGTCTCGGAAGGTTTAAATAGGTAAAGGATCCCCCTGCTTGGATTGCCCTTCAGGAAATCTCTGTAAGTTGGGTAAGAAAAATGTAATTTTTATTGGCCCCTGTATTAGTCAACTTTTTATATCAACAATAATAATATAAAATCTTAGTGACTTCTAATGACAAACATTTAATTATCCTTCTTAGATCTGCAGGTTGGCTGTGGCTCTGCTGGGCTTAGCTGGGCTAAGGACCAAGTTACAGGTCTGTGTATTGAATACTTGTTAACTATTTTATACCAAAAGCAGGGCTTAGTCACTATTGACAAAGTTTCCAGCTCAGCCTCATCCCTCCTCCTCAATGTGGTCGATCCAGATATCTGCCCTATATAGCCACCTCCTGGTATTTGCCTCCCTATGGGACATATAGACACACTGTCTGGACTCATCCCCCTGACCCCCACACCTTGCATGGACTGCAGATCACTCCTCCATCAAAGCAAGACCTTGTAGGACTCATGTATGCTTGCTCTAAACTCATTAGAACTCTCTGTGGTAATCCTGCTTGGGTTATGCCTTGGACCCCAATAAAGGCCTGAGCTTACAGGTCCACCTCTGTCTGTCTCCCCAATTGCTGGTGGAGCATGGTGTCCCTGCTATTCCCATCAGCCCTAGTTGGTACCCCCCTTCTCTTATGAACGTGTAAACAATAAACTACTTCTGTTATTTCATGCATTTTTTGATACTACTTCCTCTGTGTCTCACCTGACACACCCAAACCTAACTTCAAGGTCAAGGCTCCCCTAGAGAGCAGCTATCATGGCAGGAATAAACTGGGCACAGGTCAAAGAAGAGCCACAAGGGTGTCTTCCAGTAAAAGCAAGTTTACTGTGAGAGAGACACCTGGTCACAGACTACACACTTAGACAATAGGCTGTCTGCCGGGATAAAGAAATGTTCTGTGAAAGGCACACTGTAAAAATCCAAGACTAAATTCTCTGGAGCCCTGTCAGGGAATGGGTAGAGTTTATAGTCATTCTCAAGAGAGAGACCTCAAGACAAAATCGAGAAAAACCAAAAAATCTGATTCAGGTATGCTCCACCTGTTTCTCATTCTAGACCCTGCACTGATATGATAGAGCTGTGAGTAAGTACTTGGGCATTTTTTATGGTTAATTTTATGTGTCAACTTGACAAGACCATGGGATGCCCAGATTAAACATCATTTCTGGGCCTATCTGAGAGGGTGTTTCCAGATGAGATTAACATTTGAATCTGTGGACTCACTAAAGTGGATCACCCTCCCCAATGTGGGTGGGCATCATCCCATCTGTTGATAGCCTGAATATCTTTTTGCCCTTTTTGCTTACTGTCTGCCTGCTTAACAAGAGACATTGGTCTCCTACCCTTGGGCTGGGATTACACCATTGGCTCCTCTAGTTCTCAGACCTCACATTTGGACTGGATTATATCACTGGCTTTCCTGGGTCTCCAGCTTGCAGATGACAGATTGTGGGACTTCTCAGACCCCATAATTGTTTGATTTAATTCTTCATAATAAATTTCTTCATACAGGTATGCACTTGTTCTTATGGTGGAGGGCAAGAGTGTAAGAGAATATTCTAAAACATCT
The DNA here is from genome assembly GCF_027409185.1 of Cynocephalus volans. Classification (NCBI taxonomy): domain Eukaryota; kingdom Metazoa; phylum Chordata; class Mammalia; order Dermoptera; family Cynocephalidae; genus Cynocephalus; species Cynocephalus volans. The sequence goes on along the minus strand of NC_084466.1, from coordinate 42,884,221 downwards.
CAAGCACATTTATTCCTGTACTTAGAAATTAATGAAGTTATAAGCACTAACATTTATAGACAAAAATACTCTTGGTCAAGGATTGACATTAATGGCTCAACTAATGGGTACAAAACAATACTATCTACCCTAAGTGAATCATTATACAATATATGCATGTATTTAAACAATATACCATATCCCACGAATATGTATCAATAAATGTTAAAACATTTTGAATAAAACAACGGCTCAACCAAATGCAGACTTTTTTTCCTGCAGCCTAAGTCACCACCCTTTACCACCATGGACATTTATGTGTCCTGCATGAAATATTTTTAAAGAAACACCTAGATAATTTAGTCCTAGAAGAATTCATTGTAGTAGCCCCCCCTTTTTTTTTTATCTCAAATAATGTTCCTACAAAGCTAAATTGGGAATATAGACCCAAGAAAAGAAAATAACCCTATAGCAAGTCCATGTAAAACAGATGTGGAATAAAATGAGCATCTCCTACAATATTGAGATGTCATGATTGTCTATAAATCCATGTCTTGTTAATTAACAGGTCCCAAGATCAGCACCAAAGGTTGCAATGCTTTTTAAATGGGAGCAATTTACATATACCAGGGAAAACTCTTTCCTCTGGGAGAATGGGTGAGGAAATATTATAGAAAAGATGCTAAAGACAGGAGAATTCCTAATTCTACAAAGCTGCTAAAAAAATAAAAGCTTCAATGTTCTATATTTATTGAATTCTCACTGTCTAATCTAAACCCCATTTTTTAAAACTTTGTTACAGGGACAAACTATATTCTGCAGTCATTTGAAGAATGGAAGCATACATACTCCTGGAATCATGCGTATATTCTTGACAAAATCATTTTAATATGTGCTTACACATATTATTTCCACAAAATATGCCTTTTCCATTTTCACAATATTTCTCTCCAGTAATGCTCAGATGAAAGGATGATGTAGAAAAGTGCTAAATATATCTAACAAAATATATCTAAGTAAATTTAACATAGAAGAACTGTAAATCTCTGTCTCACTCATCTAAATCATAGGGTTGTTTTTCATGAATTGTTACATTATGATTATAGACACTTGGTAATTTTCTAGATTGTGTTTTCCTGTTTTAGATGATATAATGTGTTTTTTTACAATATACAAGTGTTTTAATTAAGGTAAGTTTCTTGCCGTGTGTAACAGAAGCTGAATCTGGCAGATAAAGCAGAAGATTATTAGGAATGCTATGTTTGAGCCTAAGCTTCAACAACTCTAAAAATACACATATCTGGTTTGGGAAGAAAACAACTGCTACTTCCAAAGAACTCTCGATGACGCTCCCTGTCACTCAAAATTCTCAGTCAACTCCAATCTGTAGGTCATCACTACCGCCACTAGAATAATCCTAATTATCTTTTTTGCTGCTGTTGTTGCTCTTAATTAAAACAAAAAGAAAATGATGAGTATGATCCTGGTACTAGAGAGGTAGAGTTAGTGGTCACCACCTATTCTAGCTTCTCTGGGTAGTGGCAGCCAAGCAGCACTCAGAAAGATGTAAGTATCACAACACAGTGGTCAAATAAATGGGAAAAAAAAGTTACAGTATAATAGGTCTAGTCAGTCACTATTGATTCAGTAATTTTTAAAGGAATTTTTTACCAGTATGAATTTTAAAAAACTAAAAGAAGCTTCATGCAGTTTGTTTTAGTCCAAATATTTTGTTCATAGTGAATCTACATGTTACCATTAACATAATTTCTTGCTTGCAAACTATTTAAATAGATCAGTAGGAATGACATCTATAGAAAATTGTTGTACTGGATGCAATTAAATGTGTTGCATATTAACTGCCAAAGAGCAGAGTGCCACATATGTGAAGAAAATATTTTTATGATCTTGGAAAATATATGGCATACACATGGCTAACAATGATAATTTAAATTACAATTAAAAGTGCTGAATCTTTGCAATAAAAGCAAAAGAATCTACATGAAAACAACAAATAAAATACCATATTACTTGAAACCCAACTGATGCTATTGAAAACGTAATGTGATGGTAGAATTTGAGACGTAATGACAAAATCAACTGTATTATTATCCAAAATTGTATGTGCAGAGCTAGAAGGGAAAAAACATGACTCTATTTTTCTTTATAAAAATGTAAAGTCATTTTATTTGATTTATTTTGTCAAGTAGCAATGAGCGAATTTCAATGGGCATACCTCCTGGATTTATGAATTCTGATCAATAGATTTTGTAATTTTATACTTCATTAAGAATGAATAACTAATTGTTAGGAAGCTATATTAACAAAGTTCACCAATAATACTGTAGACTTTTACTGTATATAATCCTCTGGGTATGTTCTTTCACAATTGCATTGACATCAGTGAAATTATGAGACAATGCATTTGAACTTTCATTTACAAAAAGAAGAGTTCTTTAATTTTACATTTTTTAAAACTTCAAATTGGTTGTTACATTTCTGGATTTTAGGATAGTACTCGTATTGCAGTAATGCATCAGTGATATTGAACAAAAACCTCAACTTACAAAATTTATTCAAAATAGTTTAGTTTCATTTATGCTAGGAAAGAAAAAAAATTCAGAAGGAAGAGAAATAGGATTAATATTGTAAAACTCTCATTGTAAAAATATTTTTACAAATGTATTATATATATATGAATAAAAAGTATGCAATATTTAAGTATCAAAATCAAGGAATTTTTAAGCTATGCAAACATTTTAAAATAAAATATAGTTGACCATCCAGTCAAGGGCTATTAGTTGCTATCAAACATCAATTCTCCTCTCTTCCTTGGTAAAAACCCTAATTTTTTGCAAGGCAACAATAACCCCAAAATAATATGTACATATTCTATTTCTCTTATTTTCATAAATGAAATATAAATAAATACAAACTCTATATTCTAGAATATATGTATATTGGCAAATTAGCTTTTAATGTCCTTGACTACTAATTTTACCATCTTTGTCATTTGTAGGATTGATTCTGTTGTCTAATTTTCCCTCTTGTAATAGGTAATATTTTTCTGGTCCTGTTCACGCCTTAAGGTTTTTTTGTTTGTTTGTTTGTTTGTTTCAGATTGGATTTCAGACATGGTAACATTTTTTATTCCTAGGTTATACACTTTGGGCTTTATTCTAAGATTGAGATAAATTACTAGAAAGAATTTGTTTGTCTGTTTTTCAGGACTTGCCCTTAAGCTTTGTTAGATCCAAAACAGGTTTACATACGGTGTTAATTCTCCTTTTCCATTGAGTGAATACCAGTCTGAGGACTCTACACGATGCCCATATGTTAAGGATCTTTCCATTCTGGCTGATAGAAAAACAAACTATTCCCAGCTCTGTGTGATTCTCCATATTGACCTGAGTATTACTTTTTTAATATTTTCCCAGTCTCTACTATTTTCTCTTAGGCATTTAGCTGAAGACTTAAGGAGGATGCTATTCATACCTTCTTTCTTGCTCTTCGTACTTGGCATGATAGGATGGGAATCACATAATTAACAAGAAATAACTTCTTGTATTTATTTGAATTTAATATAGCAAAAGAGAAGTTGAAGTGAGACATTCACATATAACTCTTTTTTTGAAAGAATAGAATTCTAAATGTAGAGGAGAAAATTTTTTTTATTCTCTTTAGAGAAGACATATGCTCCTTGTTGCTGAGAATAAAATTATTTGTCAAAAGTAAATGAATGTTAATGATTCATTTATATACTGTTTGAATTTTTTAGTTCAGGATTGTTAATAATTTCTAGACTCTGTATAGGCTAAATATGAACAATTGGCTTAAGGCTTAGAAATAAGTTTCTGACAAAACATTTTTCCCCTTTTTCCTGAAATAATTGTGTTTTTTTACTTGTTTTACTGGATATCCCTTTTCTACTATCTCTATACTTCTATATGCTGCTGTTTTTCAGACAGCAGGACTGTGTAGTGTCTTGCTATCCAGCTTTTTGCTGCATTTCTTTCAATGCAAAAATCTTCATTCAGTTCAAGTTTCCCCAATCACTACCCCCATTCCTCAAGCTTTGCAAGATAGGAATCAAGAAATTATTTTCTTTTTGCTTTCTTATATCCTACTTCTATCTTTAAATTCACCTTGAATTGACATAATTTGAGTGTCCAGTGTGTTTGCTGTTGGGAACCCATACAAAACAGTGAAGGTTTAAAGCAATGGCTACATATTTTACAAAGCTGCCAGAAACAAGCAATTAAGCCTACAACAAATTCAATAAAAGACTGCTAATATTTTTTCCTAAAGTAACATCTGCTTATCAGTATGCCTGCAATATCTTCAGGCTACACATAGGGCCCTTTGTGACTCCTGGTCTAAAATAATTGTTTCTTCTATGTTTCAAATTGTAGTTGGGAAAACAGTACCATTTCCTCATTTGTGCTCCTGGAAGACTTTGTGTTATAAATCTTACATTATTTTAGAGAAACGAGCTGATAGATTTCTGTATCTCCACAAAAATTGTTAGTTCCTGGAGAGTACAACACTCATTAATCTCTGAATTCAAGGCTCTGTACTTGGATCATAGTAACCACTAAACAAAATGCTTATTGACTTTTACTGATAATTATTTTGCATACTTAATTCCATATGTATAAGTAGTTGTCCTATGAAGGGCTGAATATACATCTGAGAAAAAATAGTACTGGATAATTCTTGGGGGCAGAAATCTCAGATATTTCCCATCTTTCATGATTACATTATTAGCATTTTACATAGACTATGCTGTATGAAACTGTAGTTTATTTACTTCAGTAAACCACATTACTTTAATCTACATCCACTTTGTCCTGAGAAAAGTGGGTTTATAAGAAACTTGGGGTATGGATGTAGACTTTATTTTAATATTATTTGACATTTTGTAATCACTTCAAATTAATAGTTAAGGATAAATTGCCACCTTAGTTTCATTCTTCAGAATAAACTTAAGCTATGTTGTAAAAACTTGATCCATGTTACAAAAAGACATCCAGATATTGTGGAGGCTACAATGATTTTCAAAGGTATTTAACCTTAAAATATTTAATAATATTGAGATAGGAGGTGCTCAGTTTCTATGGGTTTGGATTTCAGATAACAACTTTGGTTTTCAGGCCACTCCCCAAGGTCTCAAGCTCTTCCCCAGGCCCTCCCCTAGAGGAGAGTTACTGTTGCTTATTGCACCTATTTTTAGTACCAACATGGGGAAATTGAGACCACAACAGCAGGACTTATGCAAATCCAGTGGCTGAGCACACTTAGTAAAAGGAATTTATACAGACTTATATGACCCTAGTAACCAAGGATTCTCAGTGGAGGGGAATTTATCCTTTTAATGACCTTCCACTGTAGGTACTAAGGAACACAGACTATTCTTGAATATATCTGGTGCATGTGATAAGATTTGACCAATGAACATGCTCTGAAAAAAGACCAACTGAGCATGTGCAAGACTAAATTATATAACTGGGAACCACTCCCATAGTTGAATATTCATTAGATAGAATGAATATGTATTATTAGATAGTGAAAGTATAAACGCTGAATCCCAGCAGAAGGTGGTGGTGTTGCACACTTTTCCTAGGACCAATCTGCACTTCAATGGGGAGCTGTGTGCTTGACTTTAGTGTTAAATTTACTTCTAATGGGCAGCTCTTCACTCTCTTGAGCCAGCCTAATCTTGGTACTAAATCTGGAGCTAGGCTGCACATTTCTCTTTGAAGTCTGTGTTCTTTACTTTGCTACACTAAACCTGTTCTTACTTCCTCCTGTGACTCTGCTCTTGATTTATTTCCTGTGGCAGAGTCAAGAACCTGGTAAGAGACTGGGGTGGGTTGAGGCCAGCTATCTGGCTTCCCAGACCCTCTCCTCTGATATCATCATCACTTGTGAAAAATGCTAACAATCATTTAGAAATGGAAACCTAAAGAAAATTTTTAATATATCTCAAATTTATTATAATATCTTTTATCCCCTACAAATTGATGTTTGAAGAATTTTCAGAAGTCTGATGGTTTTCATCTATTGGCATAAATCAATGTTAATGACTAAATATAAAGTAAGCATATAACACTTTAAATCATGGTAATTTTTCTGGCAAATTATTTGGTTTCACATTCCTATAAATGTTCTTGCACAAAGATACCAATAATCATTAAACAACTAGGAGGTCATAAAATAAAAAAAGAAACTAAGTGTATTAAAGATAGATGGAAAAAAAATGTAACCAAAAAAGTACCTTATCAGAAACTAACATATGTATAACACCAGTAGAGTCTTTATATTTTACTTGATTCAAAAATCTCATCAGTCATGAACACAAAACCCAAGTCTTGCAGTAGACAATCTTTGCTTCTGTGTAAGAGTTAGATAATGACGTTAAAGAATGCTTTGTTAACTACCCTCTCACAGCATGAGTCATAGCACCTGTAAATTCTGGCTTTTTAAAATCTTCAACACAGCCAATATAGCACAGATGGTCTTATCTCTAAGCTATGAGAATTTCAAATAAAATACATTAAAGCATTAACAAAGTTATTTTTTACGTCTAGCATTTTCTTAAGCAGTTTAATATTAAAACATTGAAATGCCAAGAGATTACAAAGCAAGATACTGTAATTCATTACACTCTCTCTTTATGTCATTTTTTATAATGTGGGATTGCTTAAAATTTAAAGGAATTTTCTGTTCCTATGGTCAGAAATTGCTAAATGCATACAATATTTACTTAGACAATTTAATATTTTAGCATTTAGTTGAATCATTAATATGTTTAACACATTGCCACAGAAGATGTGTTTTATTTCTTAAATAAAATGAGTTATTGTCATTAAAGTATAAAATATAATATATTAACTCATGGCATAAAACTATCAAGAAAATAGTTCTAGAATGGCAATATGCAGCTGGAGATTGATTTCTCCTTTCATGATTCAGTCTTTTTTGATTTATTATGAATATGTTCACAATTTATTTTAATTATTTTCACAACTTGAAGCACACACTATGTTTTGGAAACTGTACTAAAACTCTGTGATACAAAACAATATAAACCATACCCCTTGCAATACAATATACCTATGCATAGAATATATATAAAGAAGCACATATTTAGTGCAAATTAATGATTTTGCTTTTAAATACTGTAGGGACAGAGTCTTGGGAGAAATCAGTGAGGGCTACTGGGGATTGGTAGATGTTCAACAGGAGATGGTTCTAAAGCAGGATTTTGAAGGTATGAGTGTATTGAAGGAAATTTGAACAGTTAGTGAGAACAAGTAATGCATTTCTAATTCTAATGATATACAGAGTAAAATGATCCAGCTGACTCAATTTAGGTAGATCTTCCATGTAGAAAAGAAAGTAAATCAGATTAGAGAAATAAGGCTCCAATTTTAAATATTCTTGAATACTAATATTAAATACTGTAGTTTTCATTTTTTTGGAATTGAAGGATATTGGTACTTATTTTTTTAATGCAGAAACATTCTTATGGTGTTTCAAAAGGTAAGTATTTATATCTATATTTGTCTACATAGGAAATGCATAATTGATAGGGAAGAAGACTCTTAGTGTGTTTAGCAAATTTTTTTTTTTTTAAATTAAGGATATATTTTTTTTTACTGTGGAGGGGAATGACAAATTCATATTCAATAGGATGAGATTAGAATTGCATGCAGTGAAGCAGTTGTGGAAGAGATTGCCAATTTCATCCTATTCCTCTTTGGTAACAGAAGTCTGATTTTATGTGAGGCAGCAATGTAACCAGATAAAAGAATTCCCTTCTCAACCGTTTTTACAGCTAAGTATGGTTATGTGACTAGGTAGGGCTAATAAGATGTGATAGAGTTTGGATGTGTTGTCCCCCCAAAACTCATGTGGAATCTTGATCCCCAATGTGGCAGTGTTGGAAGCTGTTTGAGTCATGGGGGCAGATCCCTTATGAATGGATTAGTGCTCTCCCTGGGGGAGGGAGGAGTAATGAGTGAGTTCTTGCTTGATTAGTTCCCACAAGAGCTGGTTGTTTAAAAGACCCTGGCACTTTCCCTCTCTCTCTCTTGCTTTCTCTCACCATGTGATCTACTTGTACCTGCCAGCTGCCTGCCATTTTCCACCATAAGTAGAAGCAGCCTGAGACCCACACCAGATGCAGCTGTCCCAGAATCATAAGCCAAATAAACCTCTGTTCTATATAAATTACCCAGTCTCAGGTATTTCTGTTATAGCAACACAAAATGGACTAATACAGAAAATTGGTACAAAGGAGTGGGGTGTTGCTGTACAGATACCTGAAAATGTGGGAAGAGCTTTGGAACTGGGTATTAGGTAAAGGTTGGAGGAGTTTGGAGGACTTAGAAGAAGACAAAAAGATGAGGGAAAGTTTGGAACGTTTTAGAGATTGGTTAAATGGTTGTGACCAGAATGCTGATAGAAATGTGGACAGTGAAGGCCATGTGGATGATAAAGTTTCAGATAGAAATGAGGAACTTATCAGGAATTGGACAAAAGATCACCCTTGCTACACCACAGCAAGGAACGTGGCTGCATTGTGTCCATGCCCTTGGACTTTTTGGAAGGTGGGACTTAAGAGTTGTGAATCAGAATGTTTGGGAGAAGAAATTTCCAAGCAGCAACGCATTAAGGAAACTGCATGGTTACTTTTAACAGCCTACTCTGAGTTATGGCAGAAAAGGCATGATGTAAAGCCAGAATGTAAAAGAAAAGCAGAGCATAAATATCTGGAAAATTTGCAGCCAGACCATGTGCCAGAGAAGCTGAGAACAGGAGCAGAATGCAAGGGTGAAGCAGATAAACTGGTTGCTAAAGACATTAGCTTGGAGGTTAGGCAGCCAGATGCTAATAGTCAAGACAACGAGGGAAAACTCCTAAAGGGATTTGAGAAGTCTGGAAGGGTGCCCTTCCCATCACAGGCTCTGGGGCCCAGAAGGGCTAAGTTGTCCCGGAGGACAGAACTGGGGTACAGGTGCCATTGGGAACTTGCTTCCTGTATCTCAGATGCTCTGGCTGGAGCAGCCCTGCCTCAGGCAACCCAAGTGTGGTTCATGCAGCAGCTCTGGAGAATAGAAGCCTGAAACCTCAGTGGCATCCACGTTGTGTTAAGTCTACAGGCTGGCAGAACATGAGAGCAGTGGAGTCATGGCAGCCTCCACCCAGATTTCAGAGGATGCATGGAAAAGCCTTGGGGTCCAGGCAGAGACCTGATGCAGGGGCAGAGACACTGGAGAGGCCATCTACTAGAGCATTGTTGAGCAGGAAAGTGGGGTTGGAGCCCCCATAGGGAGCCCCCACCAGGGAAATGTCTAGTAGAGCCAAGGCAGTGGGGCTGCCATCAGGACCCCAGAACTACAGGCCCACTTGTAATGTGCAACACAGGCCTGGAAAAGCCACAGTCACCAGTGTGGCCCACTATGCTGTGCCTGGCAGAGCTGTGGGAATGAGGCTGTCTGACGCTTTGGGGGCCCACATGCCCAACTGTGCCCAGGATACAGGAATTGGAGTGAAAGAAGATTATTTTGGAGCTTTAAGAGTTAATGTCTGCTCTGCTGGGTTTCAGACTTGTTTGGGGCATCTTTCTCCTTTTTGGGGGGCCTCTTTCTCCCTTTTGGAATGGGAATGTGTACCCAATGTCTGTTCCACCATTGTATCTTATCAGTAGAGAAATTTGGTTTTGATTTTTACAGGTTCACAGATGGAAGAACTTTTGCTTTTGGTCTCAGATGACAATTTGGACTTTGGACTTTTTAGTTGGTGCTAGAGCAGGCTAAGACTTTTGGGACTGTAGGGATGGAATGATTGTATTTTGTATGTGAGAGTGACATGAGTTTTGGGGGTCCAGGGGTGGGATGATAGAGTTTGGATGTGTTGTCTCCCCCAAACTCATGTGGAAATCTGATCCCCAATGTGGCCATGCTGGAAGCTGTTTGAGTCATGGGGGTGGATCCCTCATGAATGGATTAATGCTCTCCCTAGGTTTGGGGATTAATGAGCAAGATCTCACTCTATTAGTCCCTGTGAGAGCTGGATGTTTAAAAGACCCTGGCAACTCCTCTCCTCTCTCTCTTGCTTCCTCTCTCCATGTGATCTGCATGTACCCAATGGCTGCCTGCCATTTTCCACCATGAGTAGAAGCAGCCTGAGGCTCATGCCAGATGCCGCTGTCCCAGAATTGTAAGCCAAATAAACCTCTGTTCTTTATAAATTACCCAATCTCAGGTATTTCTGTTATAACAACACAAAATGGACTAATACAAGATGTAAGCAGACTTTGTTGGGTAGGATTTCTGAGAGCTGTTTTTTAGAGGAAGAGATAAAAGTTGCAGTCTCCTATACACATTACATTTTCTCTTTCTTTAGATCTGTAATGTATGTATGATTCTGGAGACTCCAGTGATAATTTTTGGCCCCTGAAGCAATTCTGATGATTGATGCCAAATGTCAAGATATTGACCAGAAAAGTAGATTTTGGTATGATTTTTAAGTAAATGCCAGTACTTGACTGCCTAATTTGAAATAAAAAAATTAGCCTTCTATATTTATACAAAAATTATTTTGAATTTTTGGTTATATGAAGCTCAAAATGATATTGATACAGAATCTAAGGTGAAATGTCAAGTCAACTGCTAATATTGCAATTCAAGATCATTAGAACATTAGGATGTAGTCAAATACCTAAATAAAATGTTTAAAAATTATCCATTACAAAAAATTTGTTCTAATAAGCTCTTTGCTTCAACTAATGATGTTGATCACATATTTGCATAGTTCCATTACACAGTAATTCTCCATTAATTATTTGTTGTGGCAAAGTCTGTCAGTGAATTTTCTTAAAAATGAACCAATCATTAATTCCTGGAATAAACTTAATTTATTCATAATATAATAATGAGATTGGAAGACACCAATACTTGTTTTAAATTTTTGTTTTTGTACTAAATGATATTAGAACAATTAGCACAAGAACCTAAGAATCATGAGAGCAGTTGGCATAAGCAACCTAAATGTCATACTTATATATAACCTAAATATCAGACCTATCTAAAGTCAGGACTGAGATAAATCTGATTTTCCATTTTTATGCAGTTCTTGTGAAGAATTGAGAGAAATTTAATTTTTGTCTGTTATCTGAATTTGTTTAAGTGAATTATCTGCTCCTTTAATGTTTAGTAAATAATGGTTGTATCTACCAAATTATAAAACAATCCAGTATTATAGACTTGATTATAAAACAACTTAGTGTTTTAGTTTATTATAATCTTTTATGGTAATGATTTCGTTTAACCATTCAGGTTCTCTCTCTCTTTCACTAATAATTCATAATTTCCCTAGACGGAATACATCTCACTAAATTTCAAATGTTTTGTCATAAAAATGTTTTGTCTCATTCATCACCTTTTATATCTTGTATGCATCTTGTATTCATTTCTACAGATTTAATTACAAATTACATTTGTAATTTCTCATATTTATATTGATCAATTATGACATAGATTTGATAATTTTATAATTATTTTGAAACAAACAGTTTTGGAACTCATCCTCTATTTTTTAAATTCACTATTTTTTGAGCATATTATGTTGTATGTTTATCTTGTTAATATTTATGTATTTTTTTCTTTGGAAATATGGGAGCTGAAGACAATAGTTTTTCCTATAAGTACTACTTTAGCTTCACCTTAAAATATTGAATATGTTTTATACATAATATTTTATAAATAATATTTCAAAGAATAATCCAAATTAAATTATGATTTGTTTTATTAGCATGAGTTTTGTGGTGTGTTTTTACATTTCTAAATTTCATTCAAAGATTTAGGCAGAGTTTATAGTAATCAGGGAATTTGGACTTTAGGATATCTATTGTTTTAAATTTATTAAAAATTGTTTTGTGCCCAAGTATAAAATCAATTTTATGTATTTGTGTTTGAAAAGAATGTGAATTCTCAGATAGAGTTGCAGTGTTCTACATATGTCCCTTTAGCTGAAATTGGTTATATTGCTTTGTTTACATTTTCCATAATCTTAATAAAATTTGATCTGCTTCATTTGTTCAATAAGAGATGCATGTTAAAAATTCTCCAAGGTGATAAACTTGCATATTTATTTTTGTACCTTTATTAATATTGCTTTACGTATTTTGGATACATATTATTATTAGCATGCATATTTCAAAGTATTCAAATTTTTAAATTTTAATCTTTTAAAATTAGAGTTATCTAACATAATACAGCTTTCTGCTTTTAAGTCTATTTATCTGGTACAAATATAACATCACATTTTTTGTTTTAATAATTCTTGATTATTTTTAACCTTTGAATTCAATCATTTATTGTACATATAGTTCATGTGTTTAACACATACAAATTTTGATATTCTTGTTGTGTTCTTTATGCCAATATTGTCTTTCTATTTACCATAGAGTCTACTTCATATACAATTTTTATGATTATTTTTATATTTGTGTATTCACAACCATCACCATATTTTCTGTTTTCAATTTATTTAAATTTTGGAATTTATATTCTAATTTAAACTGTTTTCCTTAACATTATTGAGGCTTTTTTTACACTTATTATTTATTAACTAAGACACTGATCTAATCCATAAACAAACATAAGGGCAATTGCATATAATGACTTTATTTTCTTATCCATTTTTATATTTATATCAATAAAACACAAATTTTGAGTTTTAGCTATGTAGAGAGACCTGAGCTAGTTGCTTAAGTGGATATATATGAACATGAGAAGAATATCCAAACTAGAAACAGCTCTGAAGGTCACTAAAAATTGTTTACTCATTCATATATTTATTCATTCATGCTTTCTTTGAGTAATTTCCTAGTTTTCTTTTTCTCATTTATGAATTTATTTAAGAATTTAGAGGCTTCAGTCGAGAGGGCAACTTGATCACCTCAGTCATGTCAATGAAACATTCCCAGATACGTAAGCAACTATTCTGTGATCTGAAATATGAATAGTAATTAACTGGTTAATTGAGTGTATGTCTGGGAAAAACAGGAGGTGAAGTATGGGGTCTGGTTCTACTGGGTTCCAGATTATGGCAATGGCAAAAGCAAAGTCTCTGTGGGAAGAAGCAGCATTGCACATTGCATTAACTAAGAGGCCAGGGTGGCCTGAGATAACAGACTGGAGAATACTTTGTTGAATAAGAGGCAAATAATTTTCAATGTACAATAAAAACTATGCCAGTTCCCAAATATGTCTGAAGCTTATTTTTATAGACCTTAGTCAGAGTTTGTACAATAAGGGATAGTTGAAAACTCATTGGAAAACATGCAGTCTTGTTGTCCTGAAAAATCAGATGACAGGGTTTGAGTAAGCCTCACTTTATGAAAAATGAGGAAAGTCAAAGAAAGTCAGCCTTAATTTCTGTGAATTATATCTGCATATTCTACTGCCAAACTCTGAACCACATATATACATTCCAGATTTTACTTAGGCAAGCTAAAGGTAAAAGAATTAAATGAAACTTAATCTGCCACGTGTTGCTTAAGAAATAATTTACAGTATGAACTTAGCCAAATCAACTGCTTTAAAAAATATAATGTTTTTCAGGGGAATTTTCCAGTGTCAGTCATTTACATAATGTAGTATATCATTCATGTCAAAAAAACAGATATTATGACCCGTTCTCAAGAAAAAGATCACCAGAAATTGAATCTGAAATAGAAAAAGAGAGCTTTAAAGCACTTATTACATCTATATTTAAGAATGTAGAGAAAATATTCTGGTAATAAAAAGATAAAAAATCTTAGCGGAAAATATACATACTCTTAAAATGAACTAAATTTAATTTTCTAGATGTGAAAAATGCAGTATTTAAAATAAAATATTCACTAGATAGACTTACGAGCAAAATGGAAATGGCAAATTAAAAAAAAATCCAGCTTAAAGGTGGCGCAACAGAAATTATCTAATTTGGGGGGAAAAAAATGAAAGAAGGAACTCAGATACCTGTGGCACAGTGCCAAAATTTCAAACACGTTTAATTGTAGTGCCCATGAAAAGAACAGAGTGCTTCAGGGAAAAAAAAGGGGGGTGGGGGTGGGGGAGGGTGAGTATATTAGCTCCTTCTGGAAAGGCATAAACTTACATAAATTTAGAAATTCAAGATCTTAGAGAAGGACGAGCTGGAACAATAAAAACAAACACATTAACAAAAAACCCACTTGCATGCATTATAGCCAAATAGTTAAAAACCAGAGATAAAGGGAACAATGTGATAGAAGCCAGAGAAAAATTACACATTGCATATATGGGATCTTGACTGAATATTCAGAAAATATGCAGTCCACAAGGCAGTGGAACAATAGTTTGAAATTGCTGAAAAAAATGTTAACCTGGCATTCTATACCTGGCAAAATGATGCTACGAGAACGAAAGCTAAATAAAGACTTTACAGATGAAAGAACATTAAATTGTATATACTTTTTTCACAAATGGACATGCACTACAAGAAATGCTAAAGTAAATTATTTGTGCTTCCATGAAAGGAAACAAAAGAGAAAAGGTTTTCAAGGAAAAATGAAAGACATTGGATAAACTAATATTGATGAAATGTAAGACTGTTATTCCTTGCTGGTTATTTAAAAGGTACATATGGCTTTAATGCCAAAATGTAACATTGTATTCTGAGGTTCATAACGTATTGGAATGTAATATGTATGCTAACGAAAGTATCAAGGACTTATACAGTTGCAAGATCTCCTCTTTTTAGTGGTAAAATATTAAGTTTAAATAAGCTCTCTGATGCTCATTGTATATACTGCAATCCCTAAAGAAATGAGTTAACAAATCTTGTTTTGGAAATTCCTCACAAATTGTAGAAGTATTTCTTATGGGGTTCAAAAGTCAAATTAAATATGATTATAACTATTAAAATTATGGTAAAACCTAAGAAGGGAATACTCTAAATGTGATTCTTTTTTGCAGATAATATTAGTGGCTTTTTTCTGACATTTTCGTTCACGTTAAAATGTGTGTAGATCACCAATTAAAGTCAAATATCATATACAGAAAAGAATTTAAAAAATTGAAAGATAAGAGAAAAGAACATTGTAAATAAAAGAGCAACCATACTGTTTATGGCATTTGGTGAATTCCATAATTTTCAATTTTGTTGAAATACCCCGGAAGTTAACTCATATAAGTTTAAATAATTCTACCACATGCTATATAATGTGTTCATTAGCAAACTCTCCTGATTGCTTTAATATTGTGGGTGGCTGTTGTTTACTATGGTTCATTTCATATGTTAATAAATAATGAAATTGACACTATATTTTTCTATCGATTGGATGATAGGCTTTATCTGCTACTAAATTAGATTTTAAATATTTATTTTCTCTTTATACTCTTCATAATACACAAGAAAAAATGTTTTATACTGAAAAAGGCTTGTGATTAAGTATTTCATTTTTTAATACACCTAGTCTAGTTATTCTCAACAGAGTTTGTCAAGCATCTGCCTAAGGGTGGATGGTATACTAACGGGGTCTTATTCCAGATGGTTTACAAAGCATTTTAATATGGAATCTTCATTTTCTGTGCCAGCACAACCAAATTGTGTTTCTAATATTGGACTACTGACTATGAGAGATCTTCAGTTTAATGTCTAGATTACAGATTAAAATATCAATGTAATTTTCTACAATAAATTGCCCTCCCCATTTTTCCCCCTATGAGCATCTGTTGCCTCGAAGGAATTACATTAAGTTTTAGCTTGTATTTCAAGTTCAGGTTCGCTGTATACAATTTGCACTGCTTTGAACAGCTGGCTATCACTTTTGCTTTCCCATTTCCCGCACAGTTGAAATGATTTACCACCTGTAGATGTATCCTGTTTCTTCTGTGTTCATTTGTTTGGTTAATTAACTTTTACTCTCTCTCTCTCTCTCTCTCTTTTTAATACAAGTCTTAATAGTTAACTCAACCATAAATAGTTAATGGGTGTGTATTATTATATGCCGAAAACTGTGTTGAAAAGTTTTTAAATCAAATATGTGAGTTTTTCCAAAAAGCAAACTAGTTTCCCCAACTAACAAATATCATATTGAGTCTCAAATTATTTCATCAACTATTTGGTTTTTACAATAGAATATCTAGACCATCATTTTTGGACAGAAAACCATCCTCTTTGTTTTTATAATTTCTTTCTTCCACACAGAAGTAACTGCTTTAGTACCACTTATAAAATTAGGAAGCCTGATTTTATTTCCAACATATCCCCAGGTTGTCATACTTTCCCAATTGTTTTATGTTCATCCCGCAGCTAAAAATACATTTTGCCCCATTCTTCATGCCGCTTTGTTTCTGAATATCTCAGTTGACATAGTTTTTCTTGCTTCTAAAATGTATTGGATATTCTAAAATGGTAGATTCAAGATCGTGACAATTAAAATTTACTTTATATTTTATTTTTAGTTCCAGTAGATTTCACCTAAGTGATACAAATATAAAAATTGTACTTTTGACTAAAGTAACTCACAGCAGTTAGTTCTGCTTTAGTTAACACTACATGGAACAGCCATCCAACATGACAAGTCATATGGGTCATAATTTGTGTCATGACAAATTCTCTTGGCCCACTCTATCTTGAGCTGGTCCATCAATAACCATTTTCAAGAAAGCTCTTATTAGTCTTGTTCAGGTCAGGACTGCCTCCTGACACAAATCTCACTATCATCCTATTCTTTCCTTCCCGGAGACTTCTCTGATGCATGGAAGATGACATCTTTGAGAAACCTCATGGCATTCACACACGCACACCCAGAAAAAAGAAGGAAAATCAGCACTAAAGGGCCAACCTTGACTCTTTAGGGATGACAGTTTGTGGATAAACACTTCCCACTTTTATTAGTGTGCAAAGGATTTGGGAGGAGGGTCACAGTATTTTTTATCTGCGGATTGCAGAATTGGCCCCATATCTGGATGTTGGCCTTTAAGTCAGTGGGATGCCATGGTGCTGCTACCCGTGCTGCTGGTCAAAGCTTCTCTGGTATTCTCTGTGATCATGGCTAACTTTACTTCCAGTTTACGTAGTGTCTTTCAGGCTTGTGATGGTAGCAAGTAGATATTACAAAATGAAAAAAAAATTATGCATGATTTGTATATCACAGGTACTTTTAACCTCACTTTTTAATGTCTTTCAGGGGAGTTTAATGCCCAGGAATTTAGGATGTGGCTTTCAGGAATGTAACTGTTTTGACACAAAACTAATTTTCCACTTTCTCCTCATCCTTGATTAGATGAGACGTCTGTGGGAAATAGTTTCATTCCAAAAACACTGCTGCTCTATTTCCCTTTTGAAGGTTTGCTTTCAAGTCAGTGGCAAAACTCCAAGACATACTTGAAAAAGGACTCATGAATGTAATTTACTTAGAGACAGAAAAATATCTAGATACTTAATGGAAGGCTTAAGAACTGCCTTGAAACTTAGGTCTCCTCCTTAAAAATATAGGCCATTTTCTTTAATCTTTTTTTGCACAAAACCATAAAATGAAGTCTCTAGAAGTCAGTAAGCATGCTGACCAATCAGCCTTAGCAGTGGTCACCATGGTAATACTTCTTGTATTGATTTTCCCTCTTTCCTCAGTCAACTCCACTGACTTCTCATTCCTGATCTCATGGAAATCATTTTCCAAATCATTATTGGCCCAGGTTTTTGACTCAGGTTCTGCTTTTGAAGAGACCTAGGTTAAGACATATTTAATATTTTTAATACGTGTTTCATTTATATTTTACTTTTTTCATTTGATGCTGGATGAATCCAATTCTTTCTCTAAAGAAAATTATATTATTATGGCTTACATAATCTGAGGTAAAATAAAGAAAAAATCTATACATTCTAGACAGAGAACATGTGACAAGTATATATTTGGATATCCAGTTTTTAACAGCTCAAAAACTATAATGTGAAAGGTTTTATGGGCATAAAATGGGCATAATCTAAAAATTGTAAACCTAGTGTTGGTGCAACCTGAAGAGAATATTATCTAGCAAATATATATGTTGACATTCTGCTTAAGAAACACTGGAAATGTCCCTTTTTTCTACTCTGTATATATGTGTTTTGACTCTCAAATTTAATATATTCTCTTTCCCATTAATGGAAAATGTGTAATAGTGTGGAGGCCAATAGAATTTTATGATCATATGTTCCTGTTGATGAGGGTCAGTTGTGAGTGAGGTGTGGAGCTGCTAATCTATTCCACACAATTGAAAGCAGAACCATCTCAGAGTTCTAGAAGAAAATGTTAACAGATGAAGAAAACTTTGAAATGCACAGATCTCTTATGAAGAAAACACACTCTCATATACAATGCTTAGCCCATATTTTCTCTTCCAGTTCTTTGCCATACCTTTAACTTTGTAAACATTGCTGCCATTAAATCATACTGAATGAATAAGTACTGGAACATAAATTGTGCAATCTTGCCCTCTGATGTGGAGTGCACTGACATTTATAAAGGAAGTGTATTTCACAGGGCCTAGTTTTCCAAAGCCCTGTAGTCTCAGATTTAGCCTAGCCTTTTGGAATTACATATAGAAATGTTAACCTTGCAAAAGACAGGAAACTTTCCTCAGGCTAAAGTCTCTGTAACATAGCAAATTTGCTGGCTCAAGGACAGACAAGTTACTTGATTGATATGTAAACTACTGGGGAGGTTGCTGTGGGGAAGGACAGTGTTTGCTAGAGTCAAGCTTTTCTTGGTGGATCAACTCAACCACCTATTGCAAACTGCATTATTGAATGTCACTTTGCTTGTTTCACTGAAATTACCAGTCTCTATTGTTAAACCCCACCTGTGTTCTTTTCCTGTAACTTCCTCCTCTGGAGAATAAATGCAGGAAGAAAACCCCAGTTCATGGTTAATTTCCAAAGGAAGCAATGCCTCTCTCTTAAGGGTTCTGGGAAATTAACCCCTTTGGGATCTCTCACTGCTCAGAAGTGATCCTTTTTGTGGCTGCATCACCCAGGGGAAGAGAGGTGAAAAATCTGTGTGAGGCAAAGCAACACTCTGAAATGGATTTGCAGTAACATTTTTGGAATCTATAGAAACAAAAGATCATTTCAGCTAAAATTTCAATATACAAGTGCAGGAACTAGAAGATACTAAAGTTGGCAGGAAGAAAAAATAACTTTAGTTTCTGTTATAGGAATTCCAGGAGATAATGTGTTGAAAATCTTACTTTAGGAATTAAGTATTACTATGATCTCTGAAATTATTTACTTCACGTCCTTCTTTTTTAAGTAAACAATGTTAAGAAAAATCCGAAATATCTATAGAGATTACCCAGTCTAGCCACCTAATTTTCACAGAAAACGTACGCAAAAGTTCAATGATTTACTTAATTTTATATACTTACTAACAGAAGAGTATAGAATATATATTTTTGCCATATTTACAGGAAACCATTATAGGATGGCATAAACTTGTTGTATGGTACATAGCAAAACTAAAATTGATTTTATGGCTAATTTTTATATAGCAATGATAATAATAATTACAGAAAGCCTACTAACAAATGTAATAATACATTGTATAACAGTGAACAACTACTAAACAACTCAAAATGTATGCACTGGTAGGCCCAAATGTCTTAGATTCAAGATATTGCACACATTCCTTATCATGGTCTCTATATCCATAGTAAACTTGAGTGAATTTTTACTAAGACTAAATTTCCAGAAACCTCTCATCATGCCAAATCCTCTGACATCCAAAATTAGAATAATACCTTAGGAATTTTACATATTATTATGTAAAACCCATTCATGCTACATAAGTTCATCCTAGAAAATACTTATTCTCCTCATATGTGCCATACTACTTGCATTATTGGTATGTTATATTGATTACATTAAGTGATTGATGTGGACTGGACAGGGAGAGAGAAGAAATAAGGGTTATATGTGAAGTTATGTCTTGAGAAACTAAGGGAATAATAGTCTGGTTGTAACTAAGAGTATACTGCAAAAGGAAAGATCATTTTGGTGTATATTTTTACAAGGTCCTGATCAAATATTAGATAAGTGACTTATGATGTCTTCTCTAACAGACAGTCATCCATCTATTCATTCATTCACCCATCCACTTGTCAAGGTTCACTGAACATTGACCATCTCCATGCTGTTTTGCTGATGGATTTAATTTTGTATAAATGATATTAAAGTTTTATGATACAAGGATTGTTTATCAATCATTACATGATTAGTAATTTAATATCACTTCCAAATGTGCATTTTAATATTTCAAGCATCCTTTTACATTTTCATTTATATAAAAATCTACTCCAAATATAAGGAATACAGAAAGTTCAAGCCATATGAAAATGTCTCTTCAAGTGAATAGAGTTAATCAACTTCATATTATCATACATGATAAAACCGTGAATTTTTGAACAATATTTTATACTAAATACTATGTTATATGAAGCAAACATCTCATTTTCTTCAAAATGATGATTTATTTTGTACAGTTTATAAAAAATTGCTTCTTTTATTTATCATAAACATTTTTATATACTAGAAGAAAGGTTTTTGAATGTTGTCATCATAAAGAAATGATAAATGCATGAAGTTATAAATATGATAAATACCCTGATTTGGTCATTGTACAACACATATGTATTGAAATGTCAAATTGTACTCCATGAATATATACAGTTACAATGTGTCGATTAACAACAATAAATAAATTTTAAACACATGGTGATTCAAATAGCAGTCTACAAAAAAGCATTTGAAGTGTTTGATACTAGTAGTTTAATGGTAGTACTTGTATCGTATTAGGACATAGGATCACTTTAATGAATTTTTTTTTTTCCTTTTTGGGTGACCAGTACCTTCTGGGATACTTTTTAATGAATCGTACCTCGTCAAAGACATAAGGCATAACAAATTCTCTTCATTTGTCTGCTAAAGCTGGCAAACTTGGCTGCAATAATTAAAGAAACTCACTCAAGAGTTCAGAAGCGAGCAATAATGGTTTTGAATGCTGTCTTCACTAGCTGCTGGATGCAATGTACTTTCTATAATTTCTATAAGCCTCTGTTTTTTTTTTTTTTAAATCTGTAAACATAATACTAACACCTAACTGATAAGGTTGATGCTATAAAGAAATAAATTAATAATCTATATAAGATATTTAGGATTCTGCTTGGCAAGTAGCATTCATTAAATTACAGACTGTACTATTGAACCTATTGTTACAATTCTTCGGATTAATGTCCCAGGTAAGATCGAGGTCAATTTTTCCTTATTTTCTTTTTTGACATGGCTATCCTAGGACTTTTCTTAGTCAAATTTCACTTGAAAAACTAGAAGTCTATGCAGAACATGAAAGATCAAGGATTTCAAGTTTGAGTATAGAAGTTCTTCAGCTAGTGTCATGATAAAGAAATATCTCCTATCTTAATATGATAAATAACTTAAAACTCATTTTGCAACATATCAAAAAAGCCATGTCTGGTGTTTTTGCACTAAGACAACAATAAGCCTGTGACGATGAGAATAAAGAGGAAATAAAATCAGATAAAATCTACTTTACCTGGAGGGATGAATATTCGTATATGTGTCAAAAGAAGGAAAACAATGAATATATTAAACATTTGTCTTTAAATTCAAAGACTATATCCATATGTACATCAATATACAATATAACACACATACACACATCAGTGTATAGTACAAACACATACATAAATTGGTGGAGAAAGTCTTAGTGACATTAAATGATCAAATTAGTGATAATGTTTGATATTTAACACATATATTTTTTATGGCTGCTTTTATGCATTCTCCTGGTTTGCTACATTATTGAGCTTGGGAAAGATTTAGTTTTCCTCCCTATTGTGTGTGTGTGTGTGTGTGTGTGTGTGTGTGTGCTGAAGGACTTGGATATAAGAATGTGAATTTGAGAAATAAGTTAGTTAATTGTATCAATAGCAGATAGCTATGTAATAGTTTATTTTTGGTTATGACCACATATTATCAAATAAATATTGCCTTATATAAATACTATTTAATGTAATACTTATCTCTAAAAGTTTACATTAATTTTATAAAAATCTGAGTGTAAATAATTGAAATATTAATTAATGTAAAATAAACCCATTCTTAATATGTAAAGAGAGCGTCAATTTCAGTTTAAGGGCAATGAGTTTGAGAGAGTTTTAAAAATAACTGAAAATAAATTTATCTTTTATTGTACATAAACGGAAACTCTTATTTATAATTTTAAATTCCTTAATTGATAAAATGGTTATGGTCTTATTTTTCCTAATTAGAGGGAATATTGCATACTTTTTTAAAGACTTCATCCAAATATAGTATGCAGTATATATCCACTGCCACTACTTCAAAATTTATTAATAGTTTTAAAATATAACTTCAATAAAACTATAGATCCCATGCTCTTTTTTATGCTTTTTAATATTTTCCTTACTAGGAAAGAATTAAGTGAACAGATTTCAAGTAAACTGAAGTGAGCTTAATTATATTTATATTTTATAATCCTTGTCTTAAAATATGCAGAGGTTGACATAAGAGAATTCTGGTGAAATAATAGTTTAAAAAGTTGTTTGTAACATTGCATTTCCACAATCAATAAGCTTTGTGTGTCACACAATTACATTTTCATTTTGTACTCTTCGGGAGTTATTAACACAGTGAGTGGTACACTGTCTGCCTGGTATCTACCCCAAGGGTATGAAACATGTTTACAATATAATATTTCTGTTGCCTCTGTCCAAAACTCTTGCTAACCTCAAAACATTACTCTCTGGGG
This sequence comes from Cynocephalus volans, assembly GCF_027409185.1. NCBI lineage: Eukaryota > Metazoa > Chordata > Mammalia > Dermoptera > Cynocephalidae > Cynocephalus > Cynocephalus volans. The sequence goes on along the minus strand of NC_084466.1, from coordinate 42,861,372 downwards.
ACTTTTCAGATGAGCAAAAGAAGCTAATGTTATATATATATAACAATTATATATATATATATATATATAATCGATATAACTCATATTGAAACTTTTACATTAGTTTATTGTATTTTCTTTTAAGATTTTCTCATTTTCTTCAAAGAAATTTTTTTATGTTTTTCTAGTAGCCATTGTTCCAAATTCAAATTCGGGTGTGGAAATTTTAATAGCTGTAATGTAGATACTGTAAGCTTCAACAGCATCTGTGATAACTCTTTAGTAATAACCTGTAAACCACCACTATACTTTCAGTACAAATTAATTCATTACACATAAGGTAGACATGACTGAGATGAAGAAAATTAGTTTTGTTGATGATTTATTATTTAATTTTAAGAATAAATTCTAATGAGAGTAAATGAATGGTGCCTAGTTAAATTATTAAATGTATCAAAAAAAAGTTTGGCATATATATTTAATAATGTTTAGAAAGTAAATATCGAGCTGCAATAAAAGCAGAAAGAGATTTTAATTTATGAAGCAAGCAGATTAAAGCTTTGCATTTAGACAATTTTAACTTACTTATAGTGTTTTCACTGAATTTTATCTGCAATGAAATAATATGAAGATCAATGAAAACAATAAAATTTATACTCACATTATATCATATTAATATATATATATAATATATTTATATTATTTATATTTAAATGACATTCTGGCTTTGAGTGTTCTACAGTGCCTATAACATATATATCCATATATATATATATATTATATTGCATTGTAGAACACTCAAAACTGTAATGTCATTTAAATGTAATAAAATAGCAATAAAAAAAAATCTTTCTTTTTGTTTTTTTTTAAGTGACCAGTAAGGGGATCTTAACCCTTGGCTGGGTGTTGTCAGCACCACGCTCAACCAGTGAGCTCACCGGCCATCCCTATATAGCATCCGAACCCGAGGCCTTGGTGTTCTCAGCATCACACTCTCCTGAGTGAGCCACGGGCTGGCCCAGCAATAAAAAAATCTTTGAATAATACACTCAATAATTTTATAACCAATTGTTATTTGAAAAGCATATTTATGAAAGTTCCTCAAAAGTTAGGTTTCGTCTATCACTAAAGATACTTGGTTGCTTTTTTTGAAAAATATGTCTGGACTTTGCTTTCTGCCTCAGTGTCTGGGTTATGCTCCTTAAAACATAAACTGATAATAAAAATGTTTTTGATCAAATGCATCTAAGTCATGAGATAGATCATAGAAAATGATTTTCTTCTACAACTATTACAGGAAAAATTTCCAAACTATTTCGTGTTCAAATTAAAAAATATCATTGGTCTTTTCTTACCCTATAATTATATTATCATCATTTTTGAGAAATTTATTTTGAGTTGTGAATTACAGTCAAAAACAATACATTCAGGGAACATAAGCTGATTTAACTTTATTTTATAATTGAAATGACAGAGTATGGCGGGCTGAATGGTGGCCCCCAAAGGTATGTCCTCAATGTGAATATTACCTTATATTGCAATAGCTGTGATTAAGTATGTGAGTGTAGGGGTTTATCCTGGATTATCCAGGTGGGCCTCCAAACCAGTGAGAAGTTTCCTGAAAGTAGTGAGACAGAGGGAGATTAGATAGCAATGTGACTCAGATGGCCAAGAACCTACTGATATAGCCACAAAACAAGGAATGCCGGCAGGCACCGGAAGCTGAGAGAGTCAGGAGCGAGCGCAGCCCTGTCTGCACCTCAGTTGCAGACTTGTGGCCTCCAGATTGTGACAAAAAAATTTCTCTTGTCTTAGGTTCCCAGTTGGTGGTAGTTCGTTACAGCAACACTAAGAAACTAATGCTGAGAGTAAACTAGAATTTTAGTTAGTTATAATTATAAAATTAAATAATCATGTGGGTTTTAAAAATCTATAAAAGGGTTTAAAACAATCAGGATAGAAAATAAGTGGTAGTGTACTGAGAGTACATATTATAGTCCACCCTCCCAACAAAATGAGAAAAGTTTTTAGTTAGAAATGAAATCATTTTGTGACTAAGTTTTACAAAATTTTATAAATTTTAAACTATGAATATTGGGTTGACTATAGAACTTAACCTTCTATTATTTTTACTCCACTGCTGAAATATGAAAATTAAGGCTTTAATCATAAAGCATTTAAGAAATGATAAACATAAATTGAACTTATATCAAGAATGAGATATTTTACTCAATAATACCTTATAAATGTTATGCTGTACATGAGAGGTCTGAAATGGTGATGATATGTACATTTCATACTTATTTGTGTCCATAACTCCAAATGTTTGCCACTTTTTCAAGAACCTGAGGCTAGGGTTACTGTTTATAACTCCATTCATTAAAGCTTCCTTTCTCCTTCTTTTGACGAACTTAAATATGCTTGAAATCAGGTCATAATATTCGCAACAATATACACACTGGGTATCGAAGCTGAGCAAGGTCTGCATACTAAAAATGAACAAGGATCCATTCACTTTTATATAAGGCTGTAGATCAGTCCGAACATGGCTCAGTGACACAGGTCAATCTTCCTTGATATTCATTTGTCTTTTAGCCCCTCTCACTTCAGTTGCCAGGCTTGTCTTGATGAAAGTAAGTTCCATTCATTTTTAACTGGTTGATATTACTTGTCTTACGGATGGTCATCTAGAACTTTGTCTAATTACACGTGATGTTCTGGAGACCCTCTTGTATTCATTAGCATTTTTAATCTTTCAAAGCATAAGAAAAAAGTACTAGCATTTTCCATGGTCTGGCTCCCTCTTCATTTTTATTTGACAACATGAAGTAGGGTAAAGGAATTACAGGATTAAAAAGCATGCATATAATATATCACATCTAGTGATTGCTCTGTGAGTACAGGAAATTTCAGAGCACAAAATGTTGCTTGTCTTGTGACAAATTACTTCCAAAGACTTATATGGACTCTAGTATTGCACCTTAATACAAGGAGCAATAAACCAGAGAACAAGAGTTTCTCTTGCTTTTATAACCCCTTTAAGAGAGTTTTGTAGATTTACTTTGACAGTATATTCATGTTATTAACTTTTCAATTGTGCCAATACCGTAGAAAGCACAGTCCAGTATATTTTCTAAGCCATTACCTAGATTTTCTTTTCCATTTAGTTCTCCACAGCATTTATTTATTTGTTAGTTGGTTTATTCCTTTCTCAAACATTTTTTGACTCATTTTAAACCCCACACTAGAAATACTTAAAGAATCAAAACAGTGGAAGACACTACCTCTAGCTACATGGAAAACAAACAAACAAAAAGATAAGGACCCAAATATACCCGTAAAGAGAATATTAGCCTTAAAGACATTACAGAGAATGTAAAGAAGGATAAAGTAGTATTATTTCACAGTATGAATACACTGTTGAAATTCGAAAAAGATCAGTTTAATCAAGATGGGTAAAATTTTTCTCTTAAATGCATTCTGATCTTGGTATTCTTTCTGTCCAAAGATTATTGCAAACTATCTCAAACACTTTTTATTTCAAAGTACCTAAAAAACTTTCCTTAATCCTCCAGTCTCATTTATCTCACTCCCTCTATCCTATTAATTCAAATAGAAAATGTAATGCACCAAATAAGAATTTGATCAACTCCCTGATACAGTTCTAAATTTCTTTTAATGTGCTCTATTCTAAACTCTGCTGTTGGAATCGCCTTGAGGACTTGTTAAAACACAAATTCTTGTTACTAGGTCTGGGATGGGACTCCTCTCAAATATGCACATCTATCAAGTTTCTCTAATCATTTTTTGTTATAGAAAGATGCTACAGTAACTTTTAAACTATGTAATAATTTTTGTAACCTTTATATGTAATAGAAAATAAGGAAAAATATCTCATTCATTGATATTGCTCTTCAATAATAAGTTGTTTTTATTAATAAAACAATACATAATATTGTAAAAATTATCATTTTAATCTGCAAAATTGAAATGATCATTTCTAGATAAAATAATAAAATATTTTTTTAAATGTGAGTGTCTTTAATTTTCTCAAGAAATAAGTTTTTCTTTATTCTCCTGCTGCTGTCCTAGCTTGTTTATAATTTCTTGCCTGGAACAGTAGGTTAGTCTAGTTAGAAGATATTTTACATACCTCTTTTCTCTTGTATTTATTCTGAAACTGCCCACAGAATTCTCTCAAATTATCTGGAAAACAAAGGAAATCCCATAATCAATGTTATTTTTAAAATAAACCTTTGTGATTTCTTCAATGTTACCAAAATAAAATCCCAAATTATTTATGAAAGCTTCCTTAGACTTGCAATGAGAACAAATCACACCCAATCTAAATTTCTGTTTCACTTTGCTAAGAAATCTTATTCAACAATTTCATTTATTCTGTTAAAACTAGTGTTTACCTATCATTTTGACCATAGTGTGAGCTTCCTTAAAGCCAAATAAAGTGTCATGTTGATATTTTTATTCTAGGCATATAATACAGTACCATGTATAGTAACCATCAATAAATTATTGCTGAGTTAATGAGCCAATAAATGAGTAGAAAAAATGATAAAATTTAGAAAAGATCATGGAGAAGAAATTTAGTGGCAGCATAGAAACATGTCCAAGCTTGCATCATGTTTTGGTATGGGGAGAAAAGGGTTTAAAGTTATTGTATTGCTCTAAATATAAAAACTCAAAATCTAAAATTGATAATTAAACAAGATAAATTTATTCAATAAAATGGCTATTACAAAGTCAATATTTTATCACACATATTAACTATACATGTTTGCTTTGTTTTTTCTATTACAACTCTTTCTGCTCAGATAAAGGGACTATTCTAAAAACAGCTACCTTTAGTTCCCTTGGCAATACATTGACCATATCAAACATTTTATTTTTATTCTGTGTACTTTCCTTTATTGATGAATATTTTCTGTATGTGACATTTGTGATGTTAGTAACAATAATAGATGTTGAGTTCTGTTCAAGTTAAGGATAGAGTCCTCAGAATACTTTTTGAGGAAAGGAAAATTATATCTTTCTAATAAATTATTTTCTTCTTAGTATGGGAGATGCAAGGGTCTCTCCTTAAGTTAAGTACCTGCTGACACAGTGTATTTGTAAAGATTGGACCTGTTATGCTTGCAGTGAACACCCATTTTACAGGTATTTTTTAAAGCATTTTTTTTAAAAAACTAATATTTCTAAGTAGTATAATTTGCAGAATGTCTGATTTCATATTCTCTTCAATGTAGAGAATATTGGACTCATCTCTATCTCTAATATTTTTTAAAGGAGTGAAAGATATAGTTGAAGTTATTTTATAAAAGAAATATTTTTAAGTACATTTGAATTGCAAGGTCTGTCATGTAAGAAAATAGTTAAAATAATTGTATTTTTTTCTCATTTGCATTCGCATGTGTTTTGGAATGACATGTCCTATAAAAAGTAAGTAAGGCCTATTATGTTATATAAATAAAATCATCCCATCGTACAGTATTTTTAACAGTTTTTAACTATGAAATCAAGAAGGCTATGAAAAGTACAAAAACAAAAGAAACACTATATTCTAATTTTCTATGTCCCTGCTAAGCAGAGGCCCATGGAGATAGTATGCACACTAGATACTGATATACATAAAATCTTTGCAAGCTGAGTAATCTTATGACATTAAAAGATGTAATATTTACCTAAATCTGAGTGAAATTTCATGTGTTTATTCACTGCATATCAAATATGGATTTATATACCATTTAAGTCTGTGCCTCTTCAAGTTGATTTTCTAGTAATTTCCACATGATCATCAAACTTTAGTTCTTAGCTAAATCTTTTTTTTTCTAAGTTTATTCATTTATTCATGGTTTTTTTTTTTTTTTTTTTTTTTACATTCTGTGAGTATCTTGGTCATTGCTGGGCCGGTTGTGCATGTCAGGGGGGCATGCCTGAGTCCCTCTGAAATCTAAATCTTGTTTCTCTTTACTCAAGAAACTAACCATCTCTGGGGAAAATAGAACAGTTTAGTCAGGCTCTCTCACCTCAGGTCCAGTTGGAGGTGGTGCAGCACATTCTTTGTAAACAAGTTGTGTGTGGATGGAGTTAGTGTGCAAGCATGCCAATGTATCTTTTTAGATTGTTGCTATTATTGTGTGTTCTTGAGTGTGTGAAGCAGCAGCTGGCTGGCAGAGAGCTCTTGTCTAAAAATAGAGCACGTTTACTTTGCTGGCAGCTACTCAGTTTTTTCTCTGGACTTTCCTTAGCAGTTGAGTTTCTGAGTTTCTCTTTGGACTGCCGAGCTCTTAGATGTGTGTGTGCTGAATAAAGACTATTCTTCCTTCAACCAAGGCTCCAAGGACCTTTTTCCGGTTACCTGGCTCATAGACCTAAGTGTGAAGGGTTTGTAACTCAGTCTGGACAATGGGCTTGAGGGGTCTGTGAGCTGAGACCCAGCCCTAGCTCCACACCTTCTATGGTTCGAAAGACCATTCCTAGAATTCTCAGTGTTCTGGAAATCCAAGATTATATTACATGGGAAGTAAAAGATTAAAAATATTAAAAGCACAAGATAAATAATGGAATTTCTGCTGTATTTTAATTATGCAAAATACTGATAGAAATACAACAGCTAGAAAGGTAAATAAACATATAAATATACAGATACATATATAACTAGATATACATAAAGATAACATGAATGCTCATTATCTAAAGAAATAACTCATGTAAAATTATTTTATGTAATTTTTAAAAAGTAACATTCTTATATTTCTTGATAGTTTGTTCTGCTAAATATTTTTACTATATTTTGTTAATACACTCATTAAATTGAAATATATCTTTGGAAATTATATCTTCAGGAAAGACTCTTCTTGTCAACTTGTAAAGTTAATATTTAATGTGACTTGTCATAATCTTCTCCCTCTAATAGTTTCCTTATAAACAAAATCTCATATTGCCAGTACTAATGGCTTAATAAAAAGTTAACTTAAAAATTAAATATAGTTATTTTTTCTTATTTTTAAATAGTGTTATTTTATATAAAGCTCATATAAAATGAAATGATTTCCACTGCTGCTTTACATTCACTTTAACTTTCTTAAAAAACAAGTGTGAAGGTTAAGACCATAAATTGTGATCATTCAACTTATAACTATGCCTTTCTCTGAGGAAAAAAATAATCTGTGTGTATTTTATTGATTAATTGATTGATTGATTTGGGATGCTGTAACAAAATACCGTAAATTGGTACCTTATGAACAGCAGAAATGTATTTTTCACAGTTTAGATTCTGAAAAGTTCAAGATCTATGCCCTTGTAGATTCTATGTCTGTTGCATGTTCATAGATAGTGTATTTTCAGTCCTCACATAGCAAGAGGTTCATGGGAGTTCTCTGGCTTTCTTTTAAGAGGTCACTGATCCCTTTCATGAGGGCTTTGCCCTCATAACCTAATCACCCATCAAAGGCCCTACCTCCTGATTCCATTCATTCATTAATTGTTAATTAGGTTTCAGGTTTCAACATATTAATTTGAGGGAGAAACAGATATTCAGTATATATATATGTGTGTGTGTGTGTGTGTGTGTGTGTGTGTACATATATATGCTGTATGTGTACATATATCTTTGAATGTAATTTGCTAATATTTTATTGAGAATTGTACATCTATGATCATAAGGAAAATTTGTCTATATTTTGTTAACATCTTTGTCAGTTTTTATTATTATGTCATGCCAACATTATAAAATGTGATAGAAGTCGTTTCTCCTATTCATCTCTTCTTTTTATTTCTGAAAGATATTTTGTAATATCAGTACAATTTTTTCTTAAATGTTCATAGAATTTGGAAATTAAACTTTTTCTAAGCATGGAGTTTTGTTGGCGGAAAATTTCTGTTAATATATGCAGTTCCTATAATATTTTAGGAGTCTATTTTTTAGTACTCCGTGGTGAAAACTTAGGTTATTGATTCTAGTGCTTCCTTATTTTGAATGAAAGCAGTTAAAACAAAACAAAACAAAATTAACTATGAACACTAAGCTGCATGTCAGAAATTGTTATATACGTATTGTACTTTCATTATCTTTAATCAAAATATTTCTTTATTTTCTTTGTGATTTGTTCTTTGAATTAGGGACTATTTATAAGTGTGCTCTTTAATCTCAAAACGTTTTAATTTTTTTCCTGAAATAATGTGCAGTTATTGATTTATAATTTAATTTTATTGTAGTCACAGGAAATGTAGAAATCTCCACCATTCTTTATGTTATAGCAATTGAATATATAACATTTACAAACATTGTAATACCTATAAGACAGTGCTACAGATTTTGTTTTAAAGATTGTTATGTAATTTAAAGAAATTAAGAGGAAAATAAGCTGCTCGTATTTACATATATATAGAAATTCTTAATGTTTTTTAAATTGTCTTTCGAGATTTTTTTTTTTCTGGTATGATTTATTTTTCTTCATCTGAAGAACTTCTCCTTTAACCCTTATTGCAGTTAAATTCCCCTGCAAGACATTTCCAGTTTTTCTTTATCTGAAATTGTACTGATTTTACCCTTCGTTCTTGCATGATAGCTGCCCAGTAGAAAATTCGGACTTACAGTTTTTTCCCTTTAAGCATTTTAAATATTTTTTTTCTAACTTTTTATGGCTTTGTCTTTATGAAAAGTCTGCATGCATTGTTATGACTGCTTCCATTTATGCTTTATGTCTTCTTTTCTTTAGCTGTTTTAAATATTTTTTAATTACTCGTTTTCAGCAGTTTGAGTATGATGTGCTTAAGTGTGTTTTCCCTCATATTCATTCTGTTTACACTTGCCTGGACTATTTAAGTTTGTAACATTTTGCCTTTCTTCAAATTTGAGAATTTTTTGTTTATCACTTCTTCAAATATATTTTTCTGCCTCATTGTTTTTCTTCTCTTTTCCTGGGATTCCAGTTAAATTTATTTTAGATCTTCCATTTGATGTCATGTTTGTCCCTTCAATTCTGTCATTATTGCTTCATATATTTTGCAGTTGTAAGAAACAAATATATTTATAAGTTAGTTATATCTTTCTGATGGTTTGACTCTTATCATTACATAACATCCTTCTTTTTATCTAGTAGCGATATGTGCCTTAATTTCTATTTGGTCTGATAGTATAGTCACTTAGCTCTCTATTGTTCAATGCTTTCAGGTTGCACGTTTTCTATCTTTTAAACTATTTATCTCATTAAGCCTAAAGTTTGTCTCCTGTACATAAAAATTAACCGTATATATTTTTATCTATTCTGCCAATATCTACCTTTTGATTGGAGCAATTAATCCATTTGCGTCTAATGTCATTACTTATAAAGGAGGATTTATATCTACCATTTTGATTATATATATATATATATATATATCCTTTATCTTTTGTAATTGTCTATCCCTCTATTACTGCCTTCTTTTCTGTTATATAGGGCATCTTTTTAATTTCCCTTCTTATTTCTTTATATGTGTGTGTGTATTAGTCATTTTCTTAATTGTTGGCTCTCCTCAAATTTTGAATAATATATACTTGATATCTGATTCTGTTATTATTTCTCAAAAATACATTGCTTATTTTATTTAGTAGACAGTGTGTCCAACTTGTGTCCAAATGTACTGCATGATTTTTTTGTTGTTGTTATTATAGAAACGGTTAGTGCCATAAAGTGAAATGAATGTGGGTCCAATTTGGGGGTACAAAGTTTTTCCAAGGTGACTGTCTATGTCCATCCAAATGTGAAACTACTGCTTGTTTTATACTGAAAAAAAGTAACATCAACAAAATCTTGTTAGCTATGGAAATAAATATGAAAACATTATATTAACAAGTTCTAAAATTAGTAGAGTGAGAGAATCCTTTTCCAAAGATTTTATCATATATAGCCAGAGAGTAAAACCTGTCTCAGGCTGAAAAAAATGAAAGTCAGCTCAAATTGAAAAGGAAAAAGCAACTCTGCTGTTAATCAGTCTGGGAGAAAAGGCACACACTCAGCAAGCTGAAAAGTTACCCTCACCTCATAATCAACTTTCATCTTGTAATAGCCCCCAATCCCTGGTTAACTCCTGCTTCTTTTAATCTCACCCCCAAAATAGCAACCATAACAAAACTGAGGCCCGCTTCCCTTAGACCTTTCTCAGAATCTTTCAAAGCACACCTAAACCTTAAAAAGTAGCATCCTTCCTCTGTCTTGTCAAGTGACATTTTACAGTTCCTCTGTAGGTTACACATTTACTATAAATATGATTTTGCAATAAATGTAATTTTTCCTGATTACATGTTTACCTGAGGTAGTTTTCAGATGATTATGATTAGATACAGACTTCTTTTTGATCATCACTCCCTCATAATAAAAAATTAACAAATACTCAGCTATCCTATGAAAACAACTTTCTAAATATAAAATTAACCCATATTGATGACTAAAATAAGTATCACCTTGACTAAACTAACAAAACCTAGCAACTTTTATCTCCATCACTTTAAAAAGAACTAAAATCTGTGAAACTTAATTATAAATATTGCAGTATTACAACAAAAACAAAATGTAGTATAGTAACAGTGTTTAGGAGCTGAGTCTAGAGCTACATTGTCTAAGGTTCAAAGTCCCGTTACACCATTTATCAATTAACCTCATGCTGTTTATATGGTCTCATTATATTTTTCCACTTAATCATTGGTAAGAAGGGGATATAATTTGTATTATATATTTATATTATAATAAATTTATATTATAATTTGTATATTTGTAAACAATATAATTTGTAGGTTCATTGTAAGGGTTAAATTAGATATTACATATAAGGTTCTTAAAATGATGACTGTCTTCTATATTAAATGCAATAATAATAAGTATAGGGTCATATAGTACTGAACATTCATCTCGAGTATCTCAAATTTCCATCCATTCTACTATGTGTACAGACTTCTGCTTCTACCATCAATAGACTGTATTACTGAGTTTAATTCTCGATAGACTGTAAGTACATACTATGTGTGTTCACCATGTTAACTAGTGCACAGCCCAATTCCAAACACATAACAAACACAAATAGGCATTTTTTTTGTTTATTTATTGGCATTTATTTTAATTCCATCCTAATTTATTAAATTCTTTTTCAGTTTATTCACATATTATTAACAAATAAGAATTGTGTATATTTAGGGTGTACAACTAGATGTTTTGCTATAAGTGTACATTGTCAAAAGATCACCAAAATCAAAGTAATTAACATATACATCACCTCACATAGTTACCACTGTTTTTGTGTGTGTGTGATTGAAAACAAGATATATTTGAATATATACATTTCATTTTGGGATATTGTTTTCCTCTTTCTTGTTCATTTTCTAGTACAAACTAAACATCCTTTCAGGTCTCCTTTGCAGTTTGATTCCTCCCCAAACTTTCCCTCTCTACTTAAGATTTAAAGATTGACCACTAATGAAAACTGCCATTTGACTTTTTTGTTGTGATTTGTAAAAAAAATGAAAATATGCATTTATAATATATTGCAAGTACTTAGAGATGTCCATTTCTCCTCAGCAAAGAAAATTATATTTTTGATTCCAATATATTTAGTCCTTTCTGGTTTTAAAATTAATATCTATCTGGTAACTACTGGGTACAATTTTAGACTGTTTATGTGTCTTACTACTTAGAACTCCTTCTTTAAGTTCCATTTAGTTTTAAAGAGCCCTACTGTTCCTATCTCCTATCATCAGGTAAGAGAAAATTAAAGTAGGATATATCAATCTACTTATAGAATTGACCATAGAACAGTAATAAGAATTTTTTTATCATTACAATTATTTTCTTTATCGTTTGGCCCCACTGTCAATGCCATATTTTCTCTCTTCCTTAAGGCCCAACAATACTTCTTAGTCAATTCCAATAATATGTGCCTCCTGAGATTCTTGGTTGCTTTGAAAATATTATGTATATTATGCAGGTAACTCCAGGTTAAACACATAATTTCCTGGTATTGATTATCTGAAGTATGCCTGCCTCTTGCCAGAGGGAAATCTACCTCGTTAACCTCTGAAGGATGATTTTTCCTTAAGGATGTCCCATAGAACTTTTGCACCTTTAACTGTAGCTATGGAATAACTCATGAATTCTTGCCACACATTGGGCTTTCAACAGGTGTGCATTTTTGTCCAATCTCATCTGGCTCTGGCACTGGTTGCACCCTTGAGATACTTGGCTGTGTCCTCTCCTGCCTCCCTGCACTTATTAGGGAGACAAAGGGAACAGCAATAGTATTCTAACACTCCCAAATAAACTACTTTCCATCTTACATATAGCTCTCTAGAAAAAAACTAGAGAACAAGAGCATGTGAGAATCAAGGACAAAAGCGTGAAGGACTGGGAGAGAGGTGAGCTCAGGAAGAAGTCCCACATGGAGGAAAGCGTGAGGAGCCCAAGACAGAGTGAACATACGGAGTATTCAAAGAGCGTGTGTCAAAAATAAAACATGGTGAGAACTGAAAAGTCTATTAGATTTCATGACTAAGAGATGATAATAAGGATAAATAAGATGTTCAGTAGATTGCTCTATATATTTACAGCATCAGTTTACATTTACCTTTAACAGAATTAACTGATTAATGTATACTTTCAAAAATAGATTATAAACTTCATAGAAGTATACACTATATTGCCCTCATTCTCTACTGTATTCCAAGTATTTGAAACAATAGGTGTAGAAAACTCAAGAATGTGCTTTGTTCTGTTCATTTTAATTTCTTGTTTATGTTTAAAAGCTTCTTTTCCCATGGGGACTTCAACATACACCACCCACTCCAGCAACTCATCAAACTACTAGAAAGAAATTGAGCAAGGATAAACATATCTGAAAAACAGTCAACCAACAGGAACAGATTGATGTGTGTGTGTGTGTGTATGTACACACACATACACACACACACACACATATATAACATCCTACTCAACATCAGTGGAATACACAGTTTTTTTCCCCAAATGCCTATAGAATACAGCATTCACCGTGATACCGTAAAAGAAATCTCAGCAAATAAAAACAAATTAAAATTACAGTATCAATAACATAAAGACAAGAGCAAAATATATTAAAAGGGGAAAATTAAATAACATGCTTTTAAACAATCCATGGTTCAAAGAAGTAACCTCAAAATAAATATTTTTAAAATATAAAAATCCTATATATTGAACAGCCTAAAACCTCTACAAAAAAACTGTTGGAATTGATAAATGATTTCAGCACAGTAGCAGGATACAAAATCAACACACAAAAATCAGTAGCATTTCTTTTCTCCAATAGTGAACATGCAGAAGGAGAAATCAAGAAAGCCTGCCCATTTACAATAGCCACCAAAAAAATAAAATACTTAGGAATTGAGTTAACCAAGGATGTGAAAAATCTCTATAAACAGAACTACAAACCACTGCTGAGAGAAATTAGAGAGGATAGAAGAAGATGGAAAGATATTCCTTGCTCTTGGATTGGAAGAATCAACATAGTGAAAATGTCCATACTACCCAAAGTGATATACAAATTCAACGCAATCCCCATCAAAATTCCAAAGACATTTTTCTCAGAAATGGAAAAAACTATTCAGACATTTATATGGAACAATAAAAGACCACGAATAGCCAAAGCAATGTTCAGCAAAAAAAATAAAGCTGGAGGCATAACACTACCTGACTTTAAGCTATACTACAAAGCTATAATAACCAAAACAGTATGGTACTGGCATAAAAACAGACACACTGACCAATGGAATAGAATAGAGAATCCAGAAATCAACCCACACACTTACTGCCATCTGATCTTTGACAAAGGCACCAAGCCTATTCACTGGGGAAGGGACTGCCTCTTCAGCAAGTGGTGCTGGGATAACTGGATATCGATATGCAGGAGAATAAAACTAGATCCATACCTCTCACCGTATACTAAAATCAACTCAAAATGGATTAAGGATTTAAATATACACCCAGAGACAATAAAACTTCTTAAAGAAAACATAGGAGAAACACTTCAGGAAATAGGACTGGGCACAGACTTCATGAATACGACCCCAAAAGCACGGGCAACCAAAGGAAAAATAAACAAATGGGATTATATCAAACTAAAAAGCTTCTGCACAGCAAAAGAAACAATTAAAAGAGTTAAAAGACAACCAACAGAGTGGGAGAAAATATTTGCAAAATATACATCTGACAAAGGATTAATATCCAGAATATATAAGGAACTCAAACAACTTTACAAGAAGAAAACAAGCAACCCAATTAAAAAATGGGCAAAAGAGCTAAGTAGGCATTTCTCTAAGGAAGATATCCAAATGGCCAACAGACATATGAAAAAATGCTCAACATCACTCAGCATCCGGGAAATGCAAATCAAAACCACATTGAGATACCATCTAACCCCAGTTAGGATGGCTAAAATCCAAAAGACTATGAACGATAAATGCTGGCGAGGCTGCGGAGAAAAAGGAACTCTCATACATTGTTGGTGGGACTGCAAAATGGTGCAGCCTCTATGGAAAATGGTATGGAGGTTCCTTAAACAATTGCAAATAGATCTACCATACGACCCAGCCATCCCACTGTTGGGAATATACCCAGAGGAATGGAAATCATCAAGTCGAAGGTATACCTGTTCCCCAATGTTCATCGCAGCACTCTTTACAATAGCCAAGAGTTGGAACCAGCCCAAATGCCCATCATCAGATGAGTGGATACGGAAAATGTGGTACATCTACACAATGGAATACTACTCAGCTATAAAAACGAATGAAATACTGCCATTTGCAACAACATGGATGGACCTTGAGAGAATTATATTAAGTGAAACAAGTCAGGCACAGAAAGAGAAATACCACATGTTCTCACTTATTGGAGGGAGCTAAAAATTAATATATAAATTCACACACACACACACACACACACACAAACCGGGGGGGGGGGGAGAAGATATAACAACCACAACTATTTGAAGTTGATACAACAAGCAAACAGAAAGGACATTGTTGGGGGGGAGGGGGGGAGGGAGAAGGGAGGGAGGTTTTGGTGATGGGGAGCAATAATCAGCTACAATGTATATCGACAAAATAAAATTTAAAAAAAAAAAATATATATATATATAAAATCAAACAATGACATACCAAAATATTTGAGATATGATTAAAGCTGCATTTAGAAAAATTAATAGTACTAAATTCTTACATTAGAAATAAGAAAATGTCTCAAATCAATTCTCTCAAGTAGCAAAAGAAGAGCAAAATAAACACAAAGCTAGCAGAAAGAAGGAAATAAAAAATCAATGCTATTGAAATCAGAAAAATGACAGAGGATATCAATAAAATAAAATGTTTTTTTAAAAAATTAATAAAATAAAATTTTAGCAACACTGACAAAAATAAAGAGAGGATACACAAATCGCCAATACCACACGTGAAATGGAGAATCACTCTACAGATCCTGCAGTCAATAAAAGATAATAATAAAATAGTAAAAACAACTTATTGTCATAAATTCAATATCTTAGAAGTAGTAGACATATTTTGAATGCAACAAACTACCAAAACTGAACTAAGATAATTAGACAACCTAAATAAACTTATAACCAACATATTTATGGAATCTGTAATATAGTTCTCAAAAGAGAAATCTACAAGCCCAGTTGATTTTACAGAAATATTTTTTCCAAACATTTAATGAAGAACTGACACAATTTTACAATTTCTTCCAGAAAATAGAAGTAGACAGATCATTTCTCTACTCAATTTATGAGGCCAGTATTACTTGATACCCAAACCAAAGCCAACAGACAAAACAAAACAAAACAAAAATGACTGCAAACCAATATCTCTCATAAACATAAGTGCACAAAAATCCTAAACCATATCAATTACACTGCTTTCTGTGATTGAACCTATTTCCAGCAGCTCTAATCTCCTTAAGTTGGGAGGGAAGAAGTTGTGTTGTTGGACTGATCCATAGAAAGGAATTTATAGGTTGAATAAGAAACAATCAAACTGCTTCTTTATACTTACCCCACAATGTGATTAATGCAAGCATATCACGAAGAGGAAAAGGCCTGGTTTGGTCGATCACTGGAAGAAAATAAATGCCCTGCTTGCTTGGGGTATAATTCTGAGATCTCTGTCAAAAAAAAAAAAATGATGATTCTGTAATGGTATAGATATTCATCTCTGTGCGACACATAGTAACATAGTATTAGATGTTAGCATCACCTCTATTAATCAAAAAAAAAAAAGAAAGAAAAAATGGAAGCCTGCATTTATAAGCATAAATTTTGAATAAAGAGAGTAGTACATCTTATAAATTAAGGTTTGTGATAGTTTAATTGATATCAATTTGAAATGAATTAGTCTCCAAATATTAATAATATGCTGACATTTAATATAATTATTTAAAGAAAATACATGAAAATGAACCATTTTAAATGCTGGCTAGCATTTCATTCTGTAAGTAATATCATACAGGCTGCCCAATTTGGTAGTATGCAGTTTCTCCTTCCATTTTTAGATGAGTGAAATTCTATCATAATTAGTACTGAAGCTGAAATAAGTTTCTGTTTTATTTAATGATGATAATTTGTGCAATGATGATAAATATTTTAACAGTAAACCACATGTGAGATTTAAGTATGATAATTTTTTTGGAAATAGATTCAGTGGATAGGTTGCAACTCTACTTATCAAATTCTAATTAAATTTCAACTATAGTTTAGCTATAGATACAAGAGTTTAACTAATATTAATTTTGAGGATACATTGACTATATAGAATTTACATTAAATAATATTGTTTAGTTTATTATTATTTATTTTAATTTTGTGCTGCACTTGATTTATATCAACAGAAATTATACTATATATGTATACATAAAACTAAGATATAACTCTACACATAATGTATATGTTACATAATATTTCATATTATATTAAGATATGTAGTGTATATAACGTATAATTATCTAATATAGAAATATGTTGGATATTAATTGCTTGCAGCATCTCTCTCAAATTGCGGCTGTTTATTCTACCTCCTGCCACATCCTCCCCAGAGTGAAGTACTCCTTGCTTCCCATTGCTGTTCTTCTAACCTCTTTTGTAAAATGTAGTTTATTTTGAACCCATAACCTTTAGCTTTATGAATCTTTTTATCCCCTTATCACTGTCACCTGTTTATTTAATCAGGGTCCCTTATTTCTTATAGTTTAGATCCCTAGTACACAGTCTGTTACTACTTTCAAACCTCCTAGAAAACGCTAAAACTGGGAATTTCTTTCAAAAGCCAGCTTCTCAATTTGTTCAACTGATCTTTTGTCCTACATCCACAAAGGATTACATCTTTATTTTTTTTCTCTCATTCCTGAAGTATGTTGTTTTCTCTTGCTTCGGCAGAGATAAATTTTAGGTAACAAATTCCTGTCTATTTCTAAAAGTTTTCATTACATATAAATATTAAATGATTAATTATCTCGTTTTTACTTACCTGTTGAAATATTCTTTTATATTTTTGTTTTCCTAGAATAAGCCAGGCTTGACTATTACTCCAGATACAACATTATACCTAGTACCCTAGTCCCCTCTTTGGGACTCATTAAGAAGACACTTGGTATAGAAAGTCATCTCATACAAATGTACACTGACATACTGCAGATTCAAAGTAATACGTAGCTTAAAAAGTCATCTTACTGGCCATTGAAATAAATTTCAGTTAACACATACATCTCCTATTTGTACACATCACACCTATTTGTATAGAAGATTCCAATATCTATTAAAAATATTTTTACAGGGGCAATTTTATTAATTTGAATATATAAAGCCAACAAAACATTGTAAAATTTTTATCTATCTATATATATCCTTTGATTACCTGATTAAGGTAATAGATTAATAATTGCTAATACATAAGTTTTGCCTCAGTGAAAACTATATTCTTTTAATTGGGCTAAAGTAACAATTTATTTAATACAACACCTTACATGGAAAGTAATCAAATATTTATATTAAAACTGAATTTTCAAAGATTATAGATTAGTGCAACCATGTCTTCTTTCTTTTCAAATATAACAATTTGTTACCTTCATTCCTGCCTTTGTTACTCCGAGGATTATATTTTTGATTGTTTTTCTCTTCATTAATATCTCCTTCTCTACTGATTGTCAATTTGAGACCCATTTCATGGTCTCAAATAATAAGCTTAAGTTTATGATTTACAAATTTAAATATTTACTCTGGATTGTCTGTTGAGCACTGTAACTGTGTAATCTACTTTTTATTTGAATTCCCTTGTTAGAAATTTAAAGGAATCACAATATGAAGTATACCTATAGGAAATATTAATTACTTCTCAAAAAAATTCTAATTTTTCTCTATGTGTGTCATATTCTAAAATAGGTTATAATTGTTATAATATTTTGTTTTGTAAAAATATGGGAACCATCTTTGATTCCAATCTTCTCTTAAAACGTGCCCAATTTACTATCAGGAGGTATTGAATTGGGTACTTTCATGAAAAGATTTGTATTGCCTTTTAATTCTATCTTTTCCACAAACTTTTTTTTTATCCTGTGTATATTTCAACTAACTACTTCTTTCCACCATTTCTTTCTGCTCTCATCCGAGTTAATGTCTCTTTCCTGGGTTTATTGCCCGTAAGTATGACTTTATTTTACTTTCTTACTGTTAATATCCTGCACAGCAACCAGAGGAACTTTTAAAAACAAAAATAAAATACGACTGCCTAAAACTCTCTCATGGCCTTCTATAATCTGACCTCCCGCAACCTCCAACCTCATCATGTGCAACTGTCCCTCCACACCTCACTACATCTTAGCCTCATGAGCATTGATAAGATTTAAACAGAGTTCTTTCCTCAAGAGTTTCTTCAAGTGTTTTTAACTTTCTATATTACAAATGAAATTATACTCCTCCTTGTCTTGAGGCGGGTCTTTCACATATTTTAGAATTTGGCTTAACTCCTTCTTCTTAGACAGAATTTGTCTGACAACTTTTCCCAAAGAAGGCGTACACATCAGTATTTCCGCGCATTTTTAACAACTTTAATTATCATCTTTATTTGTTTATTCTATTCTTTCCTCATTTCAATTTAAGCTGAAAAGTACCCAGAGTTATATATTATTTTGTTCAAGTGTGTATTTCAAATGTGTAGAATAGCTCCTCACCAATATTAGATTATCAATAAATAATTGTAGGATAAATAAATGTTTTATATTCGATATGCCAATAATTTCTACAAGGTGTATTTATAAATTTGTGTAATTTTATAAGCATTTAAATTAAGCATCATTATAATAAGTATGACCAGCATTATTATTCATGCTTTCACTCTATAAATTCGAATTTTCCAATGTTTCTCAATTGAATGCTATCCTTTGAGAATTTTCAATGCTTCCACCCTTATTTAATCTATTCCTTTATTTTTTTCCTAATGAGGGAAGTAATAATATTTAGGAAAAAAATCAGGAATAGATTAAATAAGGGTGGAAGCACTGAAAATTCTCAAAGGACAGCTTCAATTGAGAAACATTGGAAAATTCGAATTTATAGAGTGAAAGCATAGATAGTCATTCTGATCATACTTGTTATAATCTTTCTACATAAACTATTTCTCCACCAACATCAACATATGCAATCCATTCCTAGAGAAAGAGCTCCCCAAATCTCTAATGACACCATTCCATTGCTCAAATGCCTTCAACAACTTTTTATTAGGTAAATCTGGTGTGAACTAGTAGTCTGGCATGCAGAGTCTTCTACATTGTAGAGTCAGTCTTTCCTTCCAGATTTAAATTCCCTTAATTCTATGTGCATGATTATGCACCAAAAATTCTTAATTATACTTTATTCTCTAAACTGTCCAGTGAATTCTTTGGGTTTCCTACCCGTGTTCTTTTCCACATTGCACTGGCTTTACCAGGCTTCTTCAGGCTTTTTCTTCTAAAGGCTGAACATTATTGAAGGATCCTTTGAATGTCACCATCTCCATGAAGTTTTTTCTGATCTTCCTTAATAAGATCAAATTTTTGTCTTTAGCACATAACATTATATTTCTTTCTTACTTTAAAAGATCTTTCATTGTTTACTGTGTGCTAGCAGAATTTATGTGGATATTGAGTATTTCACTAATTTTTGTTTCAGTCACATTACCATGTACAAGTAATTGGAGGAGAATGGTATTGGATAAATGTTAATTGAGTTAAATTAAAGGATTTATTTAGTTTTCCTGAATTAGAAATAAAAAATCAATGAGTGGTAATACCGCAGCAACAAATCTTAAAGTCACAAATTCTCAGCATATTTTAGAAAGCTTTGAGAAAACTTGCTCAGTAATTTATGCTAAAATTTATTTTTTACTGAATAGAATGTGAATAACAAAATTTAACTGACATAGACATATTGACTGTACAAGTCTGAAGTCTTTTATAAATTGGACATCAGCTAAAGAGTGTATTTAATATAATTTTTTTTCTTTTCTATTTTCTTTTTCAAATACATTAATACCACTGGTATATACATATGATTAATTTGAAAAATATTGACTAAACCAATACCCTTGATCCTTATGAAGTAATTCTTTACTAAAGGCATGAAACAACAGCTTTACAGAGTGTACGTCAAAACAATTTAACATTTATTATCATCCAAAAGGAAATTCAAGTAATAAAGCAAAACTTTGTGAGGAACACTCCAAGGTTCTTTGACTAAAAATGGGCTAATGTACATATAACAGGTATAAAATTTGTAAACTCAAAAAAAAATTTCCAAAAGATTTAAAGCAGATAATTTTGTTTGACTATTAGAAGGAACTGACTATAGAACACAGAAGGATATGCCGAAATAAGTAATCCTTTTTTAGATGTTCTGAAAGTTCCACAAATTCTTTTATATCTAAGTTTTTGCTAATGTAGAGTTAGAGAATATAAAAAGTAAAATGAGGTACAGGAATTTTGAAACTGTAAAGGTAAAAGCTGGAACTCCTCTAAATGGTAATTGTAACATTTATCAGAAAATTTTATCCAGAATAACAGTGACTAACAACACCAGTGTACATTACCATTTAGAAGAGTTTCAATTCGGACATAAGAGGCCAGGCCAGAATATCCACACCATGCTCCTGCATTGCCTGGAGGAGACCATTCCTGAGAAGAGTTCGAACTTAGTTGAAATGCTGAGTTGGTTGTGAAAGCTTTAAAAGCCAGAGGTCACCAGTGATCTACATTCCTTGAAGTTGCACAGGAAGTATTTTCTGGCATTACATCAAGTTTTCTAAAAATTTTGGTCATAAAAAATGGGGACAGTGGTTGCTATGACTTGCATGTGGTTTGTCCCTGCCAAAAACAAATATTGAAATTTAATTCCCAATATGGTGGTTTGGAAAGGGGGGGCCTAGTGGGAGGTTTTTGATTCATGGGAACAATTCCTCGTGAATAAATTAATGTCCTCTGTGGGGAATGAGTGAGTTCTAATTCACTTGGGAACAAAGAGTTCCCGTGACAGTGGGTGTTAAAAAGAGTCTGTCTTCCTGGGTTTCTCTCCCTCGCTTTCTCTCTTGCCACATGCCCATTTTATACATACCTTCTCTATTTCCATTTTTGGGCAGGAGTGGATGCAACTTGAGGCCCTCACCAGATGCAGCTGCCCAAATGGTGTACTTTCAGTTACCAGAATCATAAGTCAAATGGACCTCTTTTCTTTACACAGTCTTAAGTATTCTGTTATAGCAACACAAAATAGACTAAGACAATTGCTTCAAAATAATAAAGGCTTAAAATGGAGGGAGTTTGGCCAAAAATGTGCAGTTTTTTCTTTAAATAAGTCAATTCTGGTAAAGGGGCCATGAAAAATGATTTCATTGTATAATGTTGAATATACTAATTTTCCTGATTTGAGTATCACATATTGCACACAGGTAATGATATTCAACTTGGTATCCCACAGATACATACAATCGACTAAGTTACAATAAAAAAAAATGAAAAGACTGAAAAAATTGGAATTAAAAGTGAGAAATGGCAACATTTTGGCCACTGGAATAAAAGTCAAACTAATTTTTCTTATAATGAAAAAACAAAAAACGCCCCCATAGCTGAGGGAATTCATTTTCAAGAAACATGCCTTGAAAGAAATGCTAAAAGAAGGATTTCAGATATGTGGAAGAAGGAGCACCAGAAAAGTATAAATTAAGCTAAAATATTGAAAAATATTTTTATTACTCTTAATTGACACAAAAGTTTAATATAGTAATATTTTATGTGTAAGTGAAATGCATGACAGCAATGATATAAGAATGGAAAGAAAGAATTATTATTAGGTTATTTCATGTTATAAAGGGATTTCTTGTTATACCTGCAGTACATGTTAAGCAATATAGTGTTATGCAAAAGTGTATCTAATTAGTTCAAAATATAGTAAACTGTAGGAAAATAACTAAAAATATATTTAAAAAGAAGTATATACACTAAAAAGCACATGAAATGGCAACATATAAAATATTTTATTAAAATCTAGTAAGGCTTAAGAGGGTGAAAAAAACAGAAAAAACAAATGGGATGCATATAAAAGTTCTAAACTTGTTGGATATTAATTCAACCAGATCAATAGTGACTAGGATATGTCATACTATGACTATGTACTATGGTATAAGTACATCAATTAAAAGAGAGCTTTCAGAGTGGATGAAATAGCTGCACACCCGTATTCATTACAGCATTATTTACAATAGCCAAGATATGGAGGCAACCTAAATGTTCATCAATGGATAAATGGATAAATAAAATGTGGTATATATACATAATGGGATACTATACAGCCTCAAATTTTGTCATTTATGATAACATACATGAGCCTGGAGAACATTATTCTAAGTGGAAGAAGCCAGACACAGAAGAAAAAATCTTGCATAATTTTACCTACATGTAGAATCTAAAAATGTCAAACTCACAGAAGCAGAGAGTAGAATGGTGGTTATCAGAGGATGGGGTTGAGAGGGATGGGGAAAGGAGACTTGCTGGTCAAAGTGTACATTTTCATTTAGACAGCAGTAGTAAGTTTTAGTGATCTATTGTATAGCATGGTGACCATAGTTAATAATAATGTTTTGTATATTCAAATTTCCTCAGTGTTCTCACCACAGAAAAAACAAAAACAAAAACAAAAAACAATGATAAGTAGGTGAGGTGAGGGATATGTTAATTAGCTTGATTTAATCTTTCTATAAAAATGTATACATATGTCGGGTCCACCGCCGTCTGACCCGAACAGCCCTAGCCTCGTTCCTTTTGGTGGGCGAGCGAATGGCCCAGATTCCTCTTTCCCTCCGGTCCACTTTGGAAGGAGACAGGGGAAGAGAGCCGTGAAGAGAGGTGAGCACAGCCACCGGCCCCAACCAGCCTGTTAAAGGACACTCAGACGTGGAGGGGGTTCTGTCCAGCAGTTCCATTTATTATCACACAAGCACTTGCTTTTATAGGCAGATAAGGAGGGGAGGTTTTAACATAATCCAATCAGCTTAAAGGTCAAGGGCATGCATCCTGTCTCAATGCCTAGCTATTGCAACCACTGCAGTGTTCACGAGCACATATTTGGCCAATAAGGGCTAAGGCAAGGTTCCTGTAGACACCCCCACCCTACTTCCTCCCGGCGCTGTCTTAGGCTGCCTCATTAATACTCCCTTGTGGGCCTATAATGGCGTTGCTTGCAATGTCACTTAAGGTGGCATTAGTTTTTAAAGCCCGACATATTTATATCAAAACATCATATTGTATACCATAAATATACAATAAAAAAGAAAAAAAAAATAACAACACAATTAAATATTGAATAAAGAAACACATTTTATATATAAAGATTCAGACAGGGCAAAAGTACCTGGATAGAAAAAGATATATCATTGCAAATACTAATCCCCCCCGCCCCCCCCAAAAAAGTTGGAATACCTACATTAAATTTGAGACAAAACAGACTTTAAACAAAGAAGATTATCAGGAACAAAGAGCAGAATAATATAATGTGGAAGTGGTGAATTCTCAAAAAGACATAGAAATCCTTACTGTGCAGGCACCTAACAAAGAAGTGTCAAAATATGTGTGACAAAAACTGATAAAACTGCAAAAAGACAAATCCATATTTGAAGAGTTAAATATTGTTCTTGCATTAGCTGATAGATCAGGCAATCTGAAAATCAGTAACAATACACTTGACTTCAATGACACTATCAACTAAGTTAATCTAATTGACATTTATAAAATACTTCATCCAATAAGAGCATTCTTCTCAAGCACACAGGGAGTATTCACCAAGAAACACTACATCCTAAGCCCTAAAGTACACTTTTAATAACTTAAAAAAATAGAAATCATGCAAAATATAATATCAGACCACAGTGGAATTCCACAGGAAATCAATAAGAGAAAAATAGTAGGACAATTCCCCAGTACCAGGAAATTAACATGCTTTTATATAAACCTTGGGGAAAGGAAGAGTCTCAGAAAAGTTTTAAAAATTTTAGAAAAAAAATTAAAAACTTTAAAAATTGTGGATGCAGGAAATGTAGTACTTAGAAAACACGTATAGAGTTGAATGCACATATTAGAAAAGAGGAAAGATATGAAGTAACATAAGCTTGCATCTTAGGAAAAAATATAGTGAAATTTAAGCATACAGCAAGCCAAAAAAAAAAAAAAAAAGAAATAAAAATTAAAGCAGAAATCAATATAATTGAAAATGGTAAAATGATAGAGAAAATTACCAATGCCAAAAGTTGGTCCATTGAAATGTTCTATAAGGTTGATAAATCACTAGCCAGGCTAACCAGAGAAAACAGCGAGAGGGTGGGGCACAAATGATCAATAGAAATAAAAATGAGATCATCACTACTGATACTATTGATTTCATGGACATTAAAAAATAATAAAGGAATACTATGAAATACTCTAGTTATATGTGTTTGATAACCTAGATTAAATGGACCAAATCTTTAAAAGATTCAAACTACTATAACACACAGGAAAACCAGATTACCTAAATTTATCAATTAAAGAAATTAAATGAATAATTAAAAATCTTCCAAAAAGTAATTACCAGTCCTAGATGGTTTTACTGTTAAGTTCCACCAAATATTTAAGGAAAATCATTAGCTATTCTCCACAATCCCTTCCAGAAAATAAAATCAGAGGAAACATTTCTTAAAATATTCTATGGGCCAAATTATGCCAATATTACAAAGGGATAAAATATTACAAGAAAGAAAAACCCCATTTGAATATTCCCATGAATCCAGATACAAAAATGTTCGACAAAATATAGAAAGTGCAATTTAGCTGTAGAAAAAACAGTATAAAACACTACCAAATGGAATTTGACATTCCAAAAATCAATTAATATAATATACCATGTCAAACTGTTAAATAAAAATAAAATAATCATATCCATTGAAATAGAAAATGTGTTGCATAATCCAATACCTATTTATGCTATAAACTTTCAGCAAATTAGACATTGAAAACTTTTTTCTCAATTTGATCAAGAAAATTCATTAAAAAAAAAAAAATCCTGACATTGCATCTATTGTGAGAGAGTAGACACTTTCACCCTTATACTATGGAATAGGCCAAAGGTGTCTTCCTTCCCCATTCCTATTCTACATAACACTACAGCAATAAGATAAGTAAAAATAAATTATTAAAATGTATTTAGATTTTAAAAAAGAGTTAAAGCTGTATTTGTTCTAAGATGGTATGATTATTTATATAGAAAACTCCAAAGAATGTGCAAAACACTACCAAAACTAATACAGCAGAATACAGCATCAATATACAAATGTCAATTTCTTTAATATATATCATCAATAAAGAACTGGAATTTTAAAAAATGTATTTTATTTTCAATAGGAACAACAAAAAGTCTGAAGTACTTAGGTATAAATAATAAAATGCAGACAGGGTCTATATGCAGAAAACTACAAGAACCGATGAAAGATATCAAAACAATTCTAAGTAAATGAGAAGATATTTCTAATTTTATCTATAAATTTAATGCAATCAAAACAAATTTTCAGCATACACACACACACACACACACACACACACACACACACACACTGGTTATAACATTACATAGAAAGACAAAAGACTCAATATCCTGTGCAATGCTAGAGAAAAACAAAGTTGGAAGACTCATACAACTAAATATCAAGATTTGCTATAAAGCTACAGTAATCACAAAAATGTGGTATTGTCGAATACCAATGGAATATCAATTGAATACCCAAATATCAACAAAATATCCTAGGAATAAACACACATAAACATAGTCAACTGATTTTAACAGATAAGTACAATTAAATGAAGAAAGAATAGGTCTTTTCCAAAAAATTTCTGGAAAAATTATACAACCATATAAAATTAACTAATTAATTAACTTTAAAAAAGTAGACATAGACTTTATACGTTTTACAAAAAAATTAAAAACTGTTTGTAATTTTAAATGTAAAATGCAAAACCACAATGGTTCTGCAGGAAACCATAGGAGAAACTTCTACATAACCCTGGGCTTTGTGATGAAGTTTTCAGTACAACACCATAATGGACACAAAGAATGAGTACATTCTGTAATGATGAATATGTCAACTATTTGATCACCACATGCTGTGCACAAATATGGATAGACAACTCTGCACTCCACAATTATGTTTCAATAAAAATACATATAATATCAATAATTTGGACTTTGTTTTAAATTAAAAACCTGCTTTGAGAAAGATACTGCTATAAGAATGAAAAGACAAGCTCATACTGGGAAAAAATATGTGACAAAGATATATCTAATAAATAACTTGTACCCCAAACACACAAAGACCTTTTAAAATTCAACAATAAGAGCAAAAAAACAGTTTTTGATTATAACCAAAGTATATATCCATAAACCTATGCTAGTATAAATAAATGCTTGAATAAATAAATAAATGCGGGAAGCAGGGACAAATATCCATGTAGAATTCTAAATAATTGATGTAGATATTTCTCTATCAAAGAGGTGAAACATTAATTACCACTCCTTAAATGTGGGCTGCACAAAAGTGATTGTGAAAAAAGCAAAAAAAATTACAATGGAGAAACAGAAAAAATGCAGTGTAAGCCACGTGATTGATGTCAACATCAACAGTTAATGAATATACTCCTGATATGCTGTAATGAAAATGGCACTTTACTTCTATTATCTTTCTCACAAAACATCATAATCTCTGTCTAATTCTGAGAAAAAGATCAGATGATTCCTGATAGAAGGTCAAAACACTAGACTATTAATCCTCAAACTGTCAAGGTCATCAAAAACACGGACAGTCTGAGAAACACTCACAACCAAGAGTAGCCAAAAGTGACTTGACTCAATATAATGTGGTATCCTGGATAGGATCCTGGAAGAGAAAAAGGACAAGAATGGATTTCAGTTAAAAATATATCAATGTTGGTTCCTTAATTGCGACAAATGTACTGTATACATGTAAGATGTTAATAATAGGAGAAATTGGGTTTACAGTATATGGGAACTCTCTATGTACAACCTTTTTATGAATATAAAACTATTTTAAAAAATTATTTACAGAAACGTAAGATAATTTCAATCAAATATTTAATCTTTACTACTATCTAGTTTGAAAAATGTTGAAAGGACAAACATCCTTTAATGCCCAAATCTGCCTACTTAAAGCCTAAAATGTCCCTAACAAGCGAGGCTTTTAAATTCTCTTCCTGTATGCCCCATACAGACTTTCACATACTAAGAAAGGCAAATATGACAACCAGGAAGAATGCTTCAGCTTCTGCAAATAATAGAGTACTAAAATAGCTGACATTTGTTGAGAATTTTTTATGTGCCAAACACTAGTCTGGCATGTAATATTGTGCATACATTAGTGTTTTAGCAAAACAGAATAAAGGTAGCAGAAGGAAGAAGGGCCAGAAAAAGAAAGAAAAATTATACAAAAATTAGCAATATGCCATGGAATCAAATAAAATAAGTAATTAAAGGAATGAATGGTACTTTTTCAGTTTCCTACGATGCATGATGTTTATTGACAGTAAGATGGAATAATTGATTTAGATCATAAAGTCATTATTTCACTACTTCCTCTACTTTAGAAACAATAGATTCTGCAATAAATCTTCTACCTCCTTGTTTGCTTACTAAAAGCGATCAAATTATATTTGATATTTATATATCAGAAGTGTCTTACAAAGCATATCCCTCTTTTTCCATCATACCTTCACTTTATAAATTCAAGTCCTCACCCTCTCTAACTTCCTCGAGCTTACCATATGACTTTTTGACCTCTGTAATCTAACTCACACTGCTAAACATTGATCCAAGGATAAAGTTTTTAAAGTGACTGCCAGTGAATACCAAGTTAAAGTGATAAAATAAAAGCTACCGATTCTTATGTGAATCACTGTATTAGTCCATTTCTGTTGCTTATAACAAAATGCACGGAACAGTAAAATACACGTTTCTGCTCAGCATTGCTGTAGTGAAGGCACTATGTGGTGAATACACCCCTGAGACAAATACCTTCCTGGGCCCCTAGACTTCCATACATCCTTCGAAATTGGGGTAGAGACCCCCGAGCAATCACAGTTCTGGTATTCTGTGAGCCTGCAGACCTCACACCACTACGAAGTCTTCTTGCTTGTATTTTCAAAAGCTGCTGGTCCAAGCCACACCTGGGGCCAATTTAGCCACAGCTACAGCAGCCAAAGAAGTCGGGGTACTGGTTCTGGAAGCAGCTTCCCGAGCTGGTACTGGTCAGCAAGCCCATGGAGGGTGCCTCAGGCCTGTTTCCCAAGACCATTCTGTCTCCCTGCCTGAAATGGAAGGGTTGGCCCAAGAGTCTTCTGCAATGTCTTCAGGACCTTTTCCCTCTTCTCTTGATAATTCCTTTCTTTTATACTAATTTCTTAGTACCATTGAATTTTTCTCCTGAATATGATCTCTGCTTCTGTACCACATGGCCAGGCTGAGAATTTTGTGTGTGTGTGTGTGTGTGTGTGTGTGTGTGTGTGTGTGTGTGTGTGTGTGTGTGTGTGTGTGTGTGTGTGTGTGTGTGTGTGTGTGTGTGTGTGTGTGTGTGTGTCCGGAAAGGGGATCGCAACCCTTGGCTCGGTGTTGCCCACACCGTGCTCAGCCAGTGAACACACCGGCCATCCCTATATAGGATCTGAACCTGTGGCCTCGGCGCTCCCAGCGCTACACTCTCCCGAATGAGCCACGGGGCCAGCCCTCCTTCTTATTCCTATCAGAGATCTTCATAGAATGGTTTGTACAGTCCATGTTTCCATAAGCATCCTGGTCACCACCATTTAACCAGTCTCTAAAACATTCCAAACTTTCTCTGGTTTTCTTGTCTTCTAAACTCCCACCAGCATGAATGCTTTTTCTAGCCTGTTTCTCCAAATTCTTCTAGCCTCTTCTCAAGACTCAGTTCCAAAGCTACTTTCACATTTTCAAGTATTTGTTATAAGTGACACTCCACTTCTCTGGTACCAATTATTAGTCCATTTCTGTTGCTTATAATAAAATACCTGGAACTGGGTAATTGTATAAAGAAAATGAAACTTATTATTTCTTACAGTTTATTAAATTTATTGCTTACAGTTTTGAAGGAAGGGAAGTCCAAAGTCCAGGGAGCACAGCTGGTGAAGGCCTTGGTGGTGGTGACAGTGACCCATGGGTCTTACATGGCAGAAAATGGTAGAGCAGTGCAGAGAGAACATCTCATGTGTTCTTCCTTTAAAGCACTCAGAACCACACCCCTGACCACCATTATCGAGCTCCACCTTTCAATTTTTCAATTACCATAGTAGGATTTTCCACCCTTCCAACAGCTACAATGGGGGTTAAGTTTTGGGGGGACATTCAACCCAAGGCAGCCACTCAGAATTATGTGTATACCATGAACATGAGGAACAATGTATCAGTTAGCTTTTATTTTAAAATATCTTATTTTGAAACAATTTTGATTTGCACATGCAAAGATGGCACAGAGAGTTCTTGTACATTTTTTCAATTAGCTTCCATATTATTAACATCTTAAATAACCATGGTACATTTATCAAAACTAGGAATTACATTGGTAATACAGTTTAGACTAATTTGTCACAATCTGTGTTCCATCCTAAGATCCTTCAAAATCCTAATTGATTTTTTTTTTTTGGTTTTGTGTATAGTTCACAGGTATTGTAATAATGGTTTTTAAAAATACAGAGAGACCTGTATCTACCATCCTTGCACAATGTGGACAGCTCCTAAAAATTCTTTTGGGTGGCCCTTTTATATCAGTCATTTCTTCTTTCCCCAATGGTTGGCCATGATTGATCTATTTCCCATACAAATTATTTTGCATTTTAAAGATCATAATTTCAGGGCCGGCCTGTGGCTCACTGGGGAAAGTGCAATGCTGACAACACCAAGGCCACGGGTTCGGATCCTATATAGGGATGGCTGGTTCCCTCACTGGCTGAGCGTGGTGCTGACAACACCAAACCGAGGGTTAAGATCCCTTTACTGGTCATCTTTAAAAAAAAAAAAAAACAAGATCATAATTTCAAGAATGCTCATTTTGGGTCTAGCTTCTTTCAGTTAAGATGTTTTATTTATGATTCATACCTGTAGTTGTGTGAATCAATAGTTTGTTACTTTTTATTGCTAAATACTATCTCATTGTTGAGATATAAATCAATGTGTATCCACTTATTGTTGAAGGATGTATTGATTGTTTTTGATTTTTGGTGATTGTTAATAAGACTATATAAATATCCACGTGAAGTCCTTGTTTGAATATAGTCTTTGTTCGAACATAAATTTTCAGTTCACTTGAGGAAACGGTTAGGAACAAAACTGCTGAGTTACACGGTAGTGTTAGGCTTTCAAACAGAATCCTAAACTGTTTTACAAATTCTTTGTACCATTCGATTTACCACCAACAGTACTCAATCTGATATTCAATTTCTCAATAGTATTTGACACATTCAACTATTTTTTTCTTTCTTAATTTTTAGATGTTTTAATTTGTCTAACAGCTTTTCTATGTAGTTTTAATTTACACGTCTGTAATGAATAATGACATCAAGCATCTTCATATGCTTATTTAACATCAGAATGCTTTCCTTGATGAAATGTCTGCCTATGTTTTTAGATGTTTTGCCCATCAGAAAAATGTTTATTTTTTGTGTTGTACATATATTTTGGATGCAAGTTCTATATCAGATATGTGATTTATGAATATTTTATCTTATCTGTGACTTGCTTTTTTCTTCCCATTTTCCTAAGAATGTTTTGCACAAAAAACAAAACAAAACAAAAAGCTGTAGATTTTGAAAACGTTTTCTCCTTTTACGGACTGTGTTTTGGTGACATATCTAACTTATCACCAAATAAGTTATTTCTCATGTTTTCTTATCACCAAACCAAAGTTATTTGTCATGTTTTCTTCTGAAAAGTTTATAGATTTACATTTTTCATTTAGATATTTTTATTTTGAGTAAATATTATATAAGGTGAGAAGTATATGTCCGTATCCTCTTTTTTCCCCTTCATCTGTACATCCAATAGTCCAAAAGAACTTTTTTCAAAGACATTAACCCTTGTCTATTTAACGGGTTTTACGTCTCTGTCCAAAAAAAAAAAATAGAAAGAATGGACAATCTGTTTCTGGGACATATAGTCTATTTAATTGATCAATATGTCTATTATTTTGTGAGTACTGTGCTGTCTTGATTACTGTAGCATTATAGTTAGTCTTGAAATTAGGTAACAAGAGTCCTCCAAGTTTATCTTTTTATTTAAAAAATGGTTTGTTTCTACTGATCTCTTTGCCATTCTATATAAATTGAGAATAAGTTTCATCTACAAATGTGACTGCTGAAATTTTGAATGGAATGTAATAGAATTAGTAAATCATATTAGGTAGAACAGTCACCTTATCAACAATGAGTTGTCCAATCTATGTACATGATATATCTTTTCATTTGTTTATTATTCTTCCGTTCATTTTCTTTCTGCAGTGTTTGTGGTTTTCAGCATTCAGATTCTGTGTGTATATATCACATCTATGAATTTATTTTCTTTAATGCTTTTGTATATAAGTTTTTACATTGCAAATTCCTATTAATCTTTGCTAACATACAGAAAAACAACTATATTTTGTATATACTAAACACCCTTATTAGAGCTAGGAATTTTGGGGAGTTGATTTTTGGAGATTTTCTACATAGGTAATCATTTTTGGCTTCAAATAAAGACAGTTTTATTTCTTCCTTTCAATCTCTCTGATTTAATAAAGAAAATACTTTTCTTGCCTTATTGCGCCAGATAGAGCTTCCAACACAATGTTAAATAGGAGTGATGAGAAAGTAAATCCTTTACTTGCTCTTTAGGAGGAAAGTATTCAGTTTCTTGCCATTATATCCAATGTTAGCTGTAGGTCCTTCTTGTAGATTCTCTTCATTATATTAAGGTAGTTCCATTTCATTACTAGTTTGATGAGTATGTTTTATTACAATTATACACTGATTTTTATCAAACTATTTTTCGGCATTTACTTAGATGATAGTATGGTCTTCTTATTTAATATGAAGAATTATATTGATAGATAAATGGTGAAAGATTTGTGTCCTTAGGATGAATTCTACTTATCTGTAACATATTATCTTTTTGTTTATAACATTTTGTTAAAGATTTTTTTTTCATTGATTTTTAAGTAGATTAGGCTGTTGTTGTACTTTCTTGTAACGTCTTTGTCCTGTTTTGTTTTTAGAGGAATTCTGGTCTTACAAGTTGTGTTGGGAAATATTCGCTCCTGTTCTATTTTCTGCAATCGATCGCAATTGATACTATTTTGGCCTGCAATGGTTGGGACAATTCATCAGTGAAATCATCTGGACCCGGTGTTGTTTGTTGGTTGGTTTTGTTTTGTTCTTTATGATTTTTAACTATAAATTTAATTTATTTAATGGATATAGTACTTTATTATCTGAGTAACTATTTTTTCTTGAGTGAATTTTGGTAATTTTTGTCACTTAAGGAATTGGAACATTTTAGCTGAGTTGTAAAGTTTGTGCATAAATTTGCCAGTAATCTCCTATTATCTTTTTTATGTTTGTGAAATGAGTGGTGATAGTCCTTCTTTTACTTCTGATATAGGTAACAGATGTGTTCACATTCCACACCCTTTCCCAGGACATCAAAAAGAAAAAAAAAAAACATCAAATTTTCTCCCTTATGTTTTTGGCCAAATATTTTCTAGTGGTATAACAGAAGTTAAGTTGGACTAAAATATTATATTGTGAGTCCCAGGAGTTACCTTAATGGACCAAAAGAATTTGCATGGGTTCAATTAGAAATACAGATGAAATGGGTTTGAGGAGTGGACCCAGGAATACATATAGACTGCAAGAAAAGTGGTTAGAAAAGGTCAATTTTTGTGTGTGTGACTATTTTGTGTATTACAGTATGGAATTTTTAGTGGCCTTTGATAAATATAGAAAAATAAAAGTACTTCTTTTATTTATTTATTTATTTATCCTGAATCCCACTTTATTTATTTATTTATTTTATTGGTTATGAATATTCATGGGGTATAAAGCCGATTGTCACCACTCATGCCCAAGACCTGATGGCCAAATCAATACTGGCAGCATGTCCATTACCACAAATTGTGATTATACCCTGTGGTCCCCATCCAATTATCCAACCCTCCCCCTCATCCCCCTCTCCCCCACTCCACTTGTATCCCTAGGTATATTCTCTCCCTCTGCAAGTCCAATGCACCACTGTGGTCTTTTTTTCCTTCCTACTTTCTCTCTTAGCTCCCACATATGAGTGAGTACATGAAATATTGTTACCTCTGTGCTTTACTTATTTCTCTCAATGTTAAGTTTCTCCAAACTCATCCATGTTGTTGCAAATGGCAGAATTTCATTCTTTTTTATGGCAGAGTAGTATTCCATGGTGTATGTATACCAGATTTCCCTTATCCACTGATGGACATTTAGGTTGGTTCCATGTCTTGGCTATTGTGAACAGAGCTGCGATGAACATGGGAGTGCAGGTATCCCTTCGCCATGATGATTTCCATTCCTTTGGGTATATACCCTTTGTGTATATATACTGGAGTGTATGGAAGATCTATCTGTAGTTGTTTGAGAAGCCTCCATACTGTTTTCCATAGTGGTTGTACTAATTTACAGTCCCACCAACAGTATAGGAGCATTCCCTTTTCTCCACTTCCTCGCCAAGCATTTGTTATTCTCTGTCTTTTTGATTATAGCCAGTCTAACTGGGGTGAGGTGATAATAAATATTTTCTTCCTACCTGAACTTCATGTATTTGATGTTGGTCAGTATTTAGAGTACACTGGTCCAAGTTTTATCAATAGCAACACTCACACTACATCTTATAATAATTAGATGTTACTTATTAGTCTCATACACTCTATTGTAAGATTCTAAAAACGTTGACCCTATGCCTTACTTATACTTGGATTTCTAGCACCAGTAATAATGTTTATGCATATAAAATAAAATTAATTCATTTACTTATGTATTTTTTGGGCAAAATATTTTTTATTATATTTTTATATTGGTAAACATCCAAATATACCACGATTTTCCAGGGCTTAATATAACAATAGTCTTGTAATGAGGCAGTCTTATAATTAAGAGTATGTTTGATTCTTTTCCAAAGAACTCTATGCAGCAAAGCATGTATGCTTACAGTACTGATTAAATCTGGGCACTGCTGAGTGCACTCTTCCTATGTTGACATTCCACACTTTAAACATATTAGTAGAGATAGTGACTTGATCTCTCTGTGTCAAAATGTTACATTTTTGGTTTAGGTTTTTTTAAATTTGTAAAATAAGTACAGCACTTGCAAATCTTTATATTTGTGAGAAATCAATCAATCAATCTTAGTAAGTCCTAGAAGATGAGTTTATATAATGTAAGCAATTTATTTTCCTTCTTCCTTCCCACCCCTCCTTCTCTTCTTCCTTGTTCTCCTCCTCTTTCTTCTTAGCATCTCTAAATTTCACTTGTTAGGTTATTATTTTCAAGAGAGCATTGACACATTTTATTAGCCTAATATAGTTTTAGGACAGATCTGCACTCAATGAACTTTAAGACAGGAAATCACTAAACAATTTTTTACTATATTATATAGAGAAAACAACTTTAAATTGTCTCAGATAAAAATAAAAACCAAAAATAAAATCAAGAAAAGAAAGAAAATCAGATTGTATTGAAGTCAAGTACATGGGCTTTGCCTCTAATACATCAGGTACAGGAATTCGAAATCATTAGGCTTCTTTCTGAATTATGCATATCTGAGACAAGAATTGTTTCAGCTCTAAAGTTTATAGAGCACGTGTCATTATGGCCTCTCTTTTTCTCTTGATGCTAATGATCTAAGCTGGGAAATAACTCATTAGGTCACAATAAAAATGCTATATACTCATAAGACATTTATTTATTTAAAAGGTTTTTATTTGTGGTACCATTTTGGCATAAAGAACATGCTATTTGTTAATTACATCTAAATTTTGTCATACATTTACACAAAACATAAAAATAAAATATTCTTATATGTTTTATATAACAATCCTTCTGAAACAAATATTAAAAAGTTTGAGTATATTTCCTAACGTTTTAGAAATGTTATCAGGATATTTCAGGTACAGATGACAATGTGATTATTTCGAACCATTTTCTTCAAGAATAACAGAATTTTAATTGAAATAAACTAACTTTACTTTTGTTGCTTCAAATAAGGTAGAAGGCTGCTGATTTTCATGTCAAAGGACTTGAAGCTTTTATAGCTGTGGGGATTGTCTTTAATAAAAAAAGTCTTAAATATATTTTTTAAAATTAAGTATAACGGCAAATATATAATTAGAAGGAAAAACAATTTACAATGTTTAATGTTAACAAGTAGCACAGCATCCAGGAAAAAACAAAAACAAACAAACAAACAAAAAACCTGCAATGTTTAGTATAAACTTCCCAGCCATATCAATAATCCTTTCTTTTCTATGTAAGATTCACTGGGTTTTAACTCTGTTCACAAAATATTCTCTAATGATAATAATCACCCATGTTGATACAAATAATACTGATTACTTATTACATGATTATTATGTATGTATGACTCTGAAAAGCATGTTATTTTAGCACCTGTTTCTCTGAGGCAGACACTTGCAGGAACTTTCTAAAACATCCCCCATCTTTCTCTCACTTCATTCCAAACATATCGCTCTGTGAGTGTCAACATAAACCTTTAGAAATTAAAGTAAAATCACATAACTTATCCACGTAAGCATATGTTAACCTCCACTCAGGACTTAAATTCAGAATTACTTTTATATATTTTATAAGGTCTTACATGACTTGACCACTATTTATCCTCACAGCTGCATCTTCAACTACATTTTCCTTTGTACAATGAACACTTGTCACATGTCATTTTTAATTCTTTCTCATCTTAGAGAATGCCACCAGGTGAGTTTCCAAGGTTTGGAATTGTTCTCTCTCCAGGTTTTCACCTAGCATTTTTTAAGAAGTACTTCATCCTTCACTATAAATGTCATCTTCTCAGAAATGATTTCAATGAACCGCCCATATAAATAATTCACAGCTCTTCACAAAACATCATATAATGTCTGGAAACCTAAGTTCCTCAAGAATTATGCAAATGAGTGCCTCTGAGTAAAGTAGTTGAAATAAGAGATAGAGTGCTAACTTATACCAAGTCCAGGAGAAGGTGCTGTTCGAAAGATAGTGAGTAGTCCCACATGCCATTACTTTGCAGAGACCTGGGGAAGTGGTTTCAAGTCTAGGTAGATGGTTTTATGTTTTGGTTGGAAATGTTCTAGAATAGACAACTCAGTGTTAGATGGCATATTAGAAACAGCGTGTCATGGCATCAAGGTACTGCTGAGCATAATTAAGAGGGACCTCAAAGGTGGCCATGATGGGACATATATATATGTATATATATATACATACGTGGGGCAACTGAACTGCTTTTTTATTGCCACAGTTGACTTATACTGTGGTGAAATCCTACAGAAAGGGGGCAGGACACAATTACATTAGATTCAATTTTCTGCCTTCAGTGTAAGATTGGGACCTCAAAATCAGACTTAATATGATTTCAAGACAATAAAGTAATATGGCTTTTTGTTCTCACATTTGAATTTTTGTATAGGATTTACATGAAAAACATAACTGTTTTTTTAATTGGTTTACCCTTCCCTTTATGAGTTAACTCTGATATGGTAAAGTTTTATATCTGCTTGAATCAATATTATAGACCCGAAATCTAGTAGACCTATTGGTACAAAGTAGAAACACAATATATAATTTTATTAATTATCTAATAAAATACAGCCCATTTTTATGGGGACCAAAAGAGAAACTCAGTAAGACAAAATAACTTAGCCATGATTAAACAAGTATTTAATGCCTGAGCCTGGGTTGACCGACAAAGCTTTAGATCTTAGCCACTGTGCTAAAGTTTCCAAAGTGTAAGGAGGAAACCAACTAAAACTTGTTAGCTTAGGTGTTTTTAGCATTTATACAAATAATAAACATATATGAATATATAGAAAATGATTTAATATGAGTGTTCTAGGCCGAGTTTGGAGCATAGTATATCACAAAACACATTTGGGAACATTAACCAGAGATCAGTTTTTGTTACATTTGTTTGTTTTTCTTAAGAAAATATTCGGAAGCATAGGTATCATAAATCAAACAGCAGTTTGTAGAGACGAATTTTGGTTGTGGTTTTAGCCACCATTGTTCGGACAGTTTGGATTTATCGGGTTGGGTGAAGAGGAATAATAGTTGGGGTCAAAAGTCATGCAAGAGTCACAGTCTAAATCATTACTTATTTTAGGATTTTTTAACTCTATTTCTCATGTTTATATTTATGTTATACTATTTTTTACATTAAGATGTATCAGGAATATTTTATTTTTCACATAATTATTGGAGAATTGCACTGCAAATATAACACAGCATATCTCTATGAAATAATTTTTAACATGTATAAACACAAACCTTCTAGTTATTACTATAAAATTATTTCCTAATAAGTCCCTTATTAATTTTACAATTGACAAATAAATACAAATTTACATTTTTTAAATTTTAAACATAATCATCTCCAAGGAGGAGCTAGAGAATTATTTTCTATTTAGAATTCTTTAGCACCTATTTCAATACAGGATATATTATAATAAAAATAATTTCCCCATGAAAAAAGAAATTTTTCTTCTTTATGTTGAATAAGTCAATATTGATTAAAATAAAATAGCAGGGGGAAAACCTCAGTGGCTATAAGTCATCATAATAATGATTGATAGTCCCAATTGGCAACATGATGATTAAAAAGATTAAAAAATGATGAATATGTAATATATAAGAGAATTGAAAATGCAGTCAATTGTCTTAGAACCTGAGGTTTTATGTAGTTTATTGAGGCAGGAACTAGCTCTTACATCAACAGCCTATGTCAAAAAGGTAGGAGATCTTTTTGAAGTGATAATTGGGAGGAAAGGTGAAGTAGCACTTTCTTGCAGAACTTAACAAGGGAAATAAAAAATTCTGAAGTAAGCTCAGTTTGAGAAGCAGTTTTAAATGTCTCCTACAGACTGTTCAAATTTCTGCAGTTAGTAGATAATTGGTGATAGAGAAGTCTTGTAGGTAAAAGAAGAATCAACAACCTTTGAGCCTCATATGGACCCATAAGCACCATTTGAGCCTCACCTAATTATCAGCAAGTGTCCCTATTAAGGGGAATTACCACTCCAATTAAGTGGTAGACCATCTTATCAGATTCAATTCAATTCCATGGAAACAGTGCCAATTAAGTGCACAGCCTGTTGAAAAAGCACATTCTGGTTAATACAGGGTACTGTATTTAGTGAGAAAATCTAAAAGTAGAAAAAGCAATCAAAGTTATGGCAATTTGTGATAACATAAACTAAAAAAAATAACTCATTCTGAGAAATAAACTTTCATATTACTTGTTTAAATAAATTCCTTCAAGAAAATCAATATTGGTTTCAATTTACTTTATCTGTTCAGGTGAGATATGCAAAGCATAACACATAAGTAATTACCCTAAATTCTAAATAATTCGGTATAATACTAAAATGACAATCGACAATAAAAAAAACGTAATACATCATATATTGTCTTCCCATCTTATCATTTCCTTCACATGCAGACACATTTATACACAAATACAGAATATACTTTGTCTGGAATATTAAAAATACTGTTTATAATCTCATTCATTCTTTAGAACCCAAATGCTACTTTTATTATTCATATATAATCACTTTCAAAATATTTTCCCAGTTTAAGTAAACATGAACAAATCACAAAAAAAAATTTTCAGACTTGGAGATTTCAGTGAGGAAATTTGAATCTTCTTCACAATCCAAATGCAATGTTGCCATTCTTATTTAAAATAGAAGTATTTACTTAAATCTATTAAAACAGTCATTTTTAAAGACGTGGTTTAAATATTATATCATTATTGAATTATTTCTTTAGCCAATTTCCAAAATCCAAGTTTTAAAGGGCACAAACTCTGACTGTGGTTTCCTTAATTACCATGCTATCTATCAGATCAGTCTCTTTATAGAAATACTTTTTTTTAATATTGAGAAACTCTAA
The DNA here is from genome assembly GCF_027409185.1 of Cynocephalus volans. Taxonomy (NCBI): domain Eukaryota; kingdom Metazoa; phylum Chordata; class Mammalia; order Dermoptera; family Cynocephalidae; genus Cynocephalus; species Cynocephalus volans. The sequence goes on along the minus strand of NC_084466.1, from coordinate 42,821,587 downwards.
AAGTTTTGAATTTGTACATAAGCCAAAACACAGTGCAAATTTCAATAATTTTTAACAGAGAAAAATAATACATACTACGTCCTCTTACCACTGTGGAGTTAAGATAGAAATCAATAGGTCAATGAAAATTAAAATGTAAAGCCATCTATTCAAACACTTAAAACATAATTTATGTGTACTGTTAATTAAAAAGAAAATTGCAGTAAAAAGTAAAAAGTATCGTTGAACTAATTGAAAAGAAAAGATATCAAAACTTGCATGATTCGGCTGAAACACTGATGAGAGGAAATTTATAACTTCAAATTCATGCATTAGAATCTGATCAAAAATGAGTACTCTTTCATTCCAAGTGCTAGAAACCAAATCAAATCAATAAAAAAATAGAAAAGGTGATAATAATGAAGCAGAAAGTAATAAAAAATAAAAATAATGTACAGTATAGAGAAAATGAATGAATCCAGAAAGTTGGTTCTTGAAAACATTCTGCAATTGATAAATCCCAACATTAATAGAATAAAGGAGAAATATACAGATATTTGTATTTAATATTTCTTTTGTACTTCTTTAGTGCTCTCAGTTTTCCTTATCTCTTTTTTCAGCTGCCATTTTACCAAACATCTCTTCATTATCTCCAACAAATATTGTGTAGGCAACCCTGACAGTACCATGCCAACTTCCTGCTGCCTCCTGGTATTTTCATATTTATGCTATTATGGCATAGGAATGCCTAATTTAGTGGATAAAAATGCAGATCACTGAGCTTAATTTGACTTTCAGATAAACTACTAATAATATTTTAGTATAAATATGTTCTAATTATTGCACAGAACATATGAATACTAAAAAGTAGTTTGTCATTTATCTGAAATTCAAATTTACCTGGTAATATTGTATTTTATTTGTGAATGCTACCATGGCACTCCTATCAGTGCCCATGAGTGTGCAACCAGGAAATTCGGGGATTGATGGAGTTTGGATGTGTTGTCCCCTCCAAAACTATGTGGAAATTTGATCCCCAATGTGGCAGTGTTGGAAACTGACTGAGTCATGGGGGCAGATCACTCATGAATGGATTAATGCTCTCCCTGGGGGAGGAGGGATTAATGAGTGAGTTTTCCCTCTATTAGTTCCCGTGAGAGCTCATTGCTTACAAAGATCCTGGCACCTTCTCTCTGGCTCCTGCTACTTCTCTCTTGCTTCCTCTTGCCTTGTGATCGGCTTGTACCCGCCGGCTGCCTGATGATTTCTGCCATGAGTAGAAGCAGCCTGAGGCCCACACCAGATGCAGCTGTCTCGGAATCATAAGCCAAATAAACCTCTTTCCTTTATAAATTACCCAGCCTCAGGTATTTCTGTTATAGCAACACAAAACGGACTAAAACAGGGAACTAATAACTTCTGTGGGTGCTATTGCACAACTTCTTTCCAGCTGTTTCTATTCTAGTGCACAGCCTTTGAGAGGGAATGATACGACTCCTTGGGGAATGGTCTCCTATGATTAGGCAATCTGATTTACTAGCTGTCTTTTTAAATTGAATCCTCGTATCGACTTTCTTTCCTTTCCCTCTTCATTACTTCTGGTGCTCATTCCTACTTCCCAGGATTGAAAATGAAATATTGTGAATGTGCTCTATCTCAGGCTTTGCTTTATATGAACCCAAGCTATGAAGTTATTTCAGTAGATGAAGAGAGAAAATGTTTGATGAAATTGGACATTTCCTAACAAAATATATATTATTAAACATTGTAAAAGAAATCCTTACCAGTGAACTAAGAAGTTATAGTAAAACAAAATTCTATACAGATTTGTAGGAAAGAAATAAAAGGATTATTACTTGCAGATGATATCATTTAGAAACAAAATTTTTAAATCTACAGGTAAATTTTCAGAATTAATTAAGAAAATTGGTGACATTAATAGATGCAGGATTAAAATAAAAGTGAATTATTTTATTAAACCACAAGTAATAAATAGTAAGAGATAAAATTAATCTAGTGATTTCAAATAAAAAGAGGAATTGATCTCATAATAAATGAGCAAACCCGTTATTGTGAAATATTTAAGACATTTCTAAGAGAAATTAAAGAATTTAACATAAATGGGTGGATTTACCATATTGATGAATGGAAATCTCAATGTTGTGGGATTCTCCACAAGTTGATCTTCAGATTTCAGTCACAAGTAAAAAATCTTAGAAAAATCATAGAAACTATAGTTTTATGTAGTATTCATAGGTAAATTTGAACAAAATAGTTCAATCTTAAAGCATAAAAAAGTAAGAAAATTCATTTGACCAGTTATCTAAGCTTATTAAAACTATATAAATAGTTCACTATGATATTAGCACAGGGATAGAAAATGGCAGTAAATGCAGTCTAGGAACACATTCACATATATATGGGTAGTTTATGGCAAATAAGATATCATTGACAAGTTTGTGGAAATGGCAGTATTTTCAAGAAATGGTACAGGGTAAACTGAATTACCACATGGGAAAAAGAGAAAATATGAATCACTACCTCACACTATGAGCACATAAAGGATCAATAGAATTTTTTCTGTAAACTAAATGTAAAATTCTAAACAAAAAGCGGTAAAATTCATATAACATAACTTGGTATTTAAAAAATTTATTAAAAAGTTCACTGAACAACCTTACTATAATAAGTGTTGATAAATTATACTATACTAAGATTAAATTTGTTCTGTTAAAATAAATCACTAATAAAGGTTAATCAACAAATGGAACAGATATATTTGCAACATGGCTGGTAGTGCACTGTGAAAAGATCTTTCGCAAATCAAGAGACTTAAGCAGGCATTTCCCAAAGGAGGATATTCAAATGACTAATAAATATATTATAATGTAGGTACCTTATTAATAATCACATAAATGCAAAATAAAACCACCATGAAATATAATGGCCACACACAGACATTGCTTGTCTCAAATTTAAAGATAGCCATAATTAAATTTTGAAGATGTAGTTTAATGAGAACTTTCATACACTTCTGGTGGAAGTCTAAATTGTTACAACTTGGAAAACATTATGTCATTACCTACCAAGTAATTCAATTTGTTTACATCATGTGACATAGCAATTCCAAACCCATAAGTGCGTGTATGTATTATGTATTTGTGTACACACACACACACACACACACACACACACACACACACACACACACACACACACACACACACGGGTACTTTGTAAAGTTTGTCGGAAAATGTAATTAAAAGGTACTACAAATCTTTTCACGAACTTTCTGAAGACACCTTGTGTATGTCTACATACAACATGAGTATATATATATATTTATTTATGTATGTCTTTACTTATGCATTTCTGCAAAAATCAGTATTAAATGTAGTTATCAAGATATGAAAAAAGCCCAAATTTTCATTGACAGTACGATTGGTAAATAAATGCTTCTTTATCCTTTTAAGATAATCCAATAAGACAACTAAACCTTCTTTAATCTATTGCAAAAAAAATGGTTGAGTCTCACGTATAAAATGTTGAACAAATTAATGCAGTCACATGCAAAATTTAAATGATCTAATTCAATATATACTAGTTTAAAATGAGCCACAAAACCATTGTACTATATACTCGTGTTTCTCATTGTGATGAACTACACCCAATTTACACTTTTGCGTATTTTGATTAATAATTAAAGAATAAGAATTCATGGGAATCAATAAAATTATATTTCATTATAAGATTTTATATAGACTTTTATTTTCTTTATTTAGGTAACATCTTTTTCTGAAATTTGAGCATACATACATTTACTGATATTATATCAGTTTTCAGACTAAGGTACAGGGAACAGAAAATCTTTAATATTCATAGTTATAGTATTATCGCTAATACTACCCTGGGACATCAGACTTTACACCAGTGTTTTAAATTTACAGAGTAATGCAGATTACTGTAGAGGGGAGACATATTTTACATTTGCTGTCTTAATTTAAAGTCAGAGTCTTCACATTTGATGAAATGGAAAAGGAGATGATACTGAAAGGGGATTTCTGAAATCCCTTTTTGGGGGATGTTATTTAACACCTTCTAAAATGAGCCATTTCTGAGAGTAAAACGGGACACTATTAATTACTTTGTCAGAACATCAGGCATCAAACTATACTTTCTCAGGCAGACTACGAAATATATCCTTCATACCTTGCATGCCAGAACATAATTGTTAATTGCTTATTTCCTCTGTCCTGATCTGGAAGACAGCATAACCCAAGATACTTTTAAATTATTACATATATTCCATTCATGCTAGTGTAAACCTAGTTCACAGAACATTAGGCTCAGTACATATAACATTATATATATTATATGCTATATAATATATGACATAATATATATCAAACCACAAGAAGTTTTCAAAAAGTTTATGAAAAGATTTGTATCACCTTTTAATTCCTTTTTTTCCATGAACTCTTTGAAGTACCCTTGTATGTATACAAAAAAAACAGAGAAAAAGAGAATAACCAGAATGTTAAAGGTAAATTGTCTTTTTTCTCTTTTATCTTTATAATTAGAAAATAATTTATCATTGATTCTTTTTCTAATTGAAACATAATTGATGATATATATTTGTGGGGTACAGAGTTTACTATTGTATTTGTGTAGAGTATGTGATGATCAAATATCACTGATTCTTGATTTTTGAAGTTAACATTTTTGTACATTATGAAAGTGATCAGAGAAGTAAGATTATAAAATATAGAAGACCACATGTTTGGTAGAAACTAAAAAAATAGTCCTGGGCATAGTCCTGAATTAGAAATAATAGAATGGACTGAAAATATGTTGAACTGGAAACAGCAAATTCAGGAAGGGACTTCAGAAGTAGGCCAGAAAGTGAAGGTATGCCAACATTATGCTTGCTGTCTTTGCTGCAAGTGACATTCTCGCCGGGTTGATACTTGCAGGTACATAATAAAGGTACAGAATAAAATAAAATAGCTTTTTTTTTTGACAAAACTGACATACTGTGTTTTCTGTAGCACTAGCCAAAATCTTTTGACTGCTACAGCTAGCTCTGACTGAGTGACACTAATCAACTTCGGTTTTGTCAAAGAGCAAGTGGAAATCAAAACATTGAGTGTCTGAATTTATCCCACACAGATTTGTGGGTTGTTTTATTTTTAAGACTAAATATTGCATAGTATTGATTTTATTTAAGAAAAACAGTTACTTTCATTCAGTCTCAGAGATAAATTTATACTCATCAGTGAAGGCAAAAGCTAAAGTAATATTACTTATTCTAAGAACGAAAAATCACTGCCCATTTCTAAATAATAACAATAGTGTGTATAGTGTTTCCTTTCCATTTTCCAATCCATTCCCTGACAATGAATGAAGACGAAGAAGACAGCTTTAGAAATATGCAACAGAGATTTTCTGTTGAAGAAACAACAGAAAGTCTCTATGAAAGGACTGTCATTTGTGGCTCTGGGACAGAAAATATGTAACAAAGAAAGCAACCCAATATATAATCACACAGAGTTTAACCCTAAGGCAACTATTTGTCCAGTCCTTATTTAAGTTTATTCACTTATATATCTTGGCAAACTAATGTCAAAAGCATCTGACATTTACTAACATACTGTGTGAGATTTCTGCTGACATCAAGTGTCATATACTTCTTTTTAAAAAAATTTTAGACCTTCTATTTAAGTTTAGAAATGTCTGTAGTTTTGTGTTCCCGGTTAGAAGAATGTATGTGAGCACACAGGTATCAGACGATGAGACTAGTCGTAGAATAAGCATATATTTTGTTATAGCTACTGTGTGAAAAGCTAAGAAAAAATATTTCTGCAGTCCTTTAAATAAATACTATGATTTAACAATAATTTATTCACACCTTTGTAAACTTATGTATATTTATTAGATATCTGGAAACCTGACCAAGTCTCTGAGAGGTATTTGATGAAGATATTAGATCTGTTTTTAAGAAATTTTATCTTTTTAAGTTTGGGATTTATAGAAAAATTGAAAAGGTAGAACACAAAGTTCCTATATACCTTGTGCCTAGTTTCCCCTGCTATTATCATTTTATAGTAGAATTTTTCATTTGTTATAAATAATGGATTGATATTTATACATCATTACTAAGTAAAGTCCATAGTTAATTCTAATTTTCTTAATTCATAAATAATTCCCTTTTTTGCCCCCAAAACATCACATTCAAGTTAAAACAGTTTACTTCATTGTCATGTTTCCCTAGACTGTGACAGTTTCTTAGACTTGATTTTTGATGACATCGAGGGTTTTGAGTACTGGTATTTTGAGGAGTAGAAAGCTATTTTGTGAGATCCCTCTCTATGGCATTTGTCTATGTTATTTTCTCCAGATTTAACTGGGGTTATGGGTTTTGGGGAGGAAGACCACAGAGGTGAAGAGGCATTTTCATTTCACCATTTTAAAGGTACATACCATCAACGGCTTTGCCAGCATTGATGTTGACCTTTATTGTGTAGCTGAGGTAGTGTATGTCAGGTTTCTCCATTGTAAAGTTAATTTTTTTTTTTACCATTTCTATACTGTAACCTTGGGAAACACTGAACACAGCCCATATTTAAGGCCTACGGATTTAAGCTTCCCTTCACTTAGGCAGAGTATCTACATTATTTGGCATCCTTCTGTGCAGGAGGTGTGTATCTTCTCCCCCAATTATTAATTTTTATTTGATCATTTATTTGTAACAGCATGGATGCATGGATATCTCTTTTGTTTCACTGACATTTTTAATGTCCTTTCAGTTTTGCCTTTTTCAGAATAATTGGAATATGTAGCTTTTTAAGATTTTCTTCCTTCACTTAAACAATATTCGTTTTAGGCTCACCCATGTCTTTTTGTCGCTTGATAACTCTTTTCCTTTAATTGCTGAATAAGTATTCCTTTAAGTGAATGTAATGCAGTTTATCCATTTACTCATTGAAACACATTTTGGATTTTCTCCTTGCAGTGATTGTGAATAAAACTATTATAGATATCCATGCACAGGCTTTGTGTGGACATACAGTTTTAAATCAGTTGAATAAATATCTAGAATCATGACTCCTGGATCTCCTGGTAAGACTACATTCAGCTCAATAAGAAATCTACAAAGTGTCTTTTGAAGTAGCTTGCCATCTTGAATTCCACAAGGAATGGGTAAGAGGTCTGGTGCTCCAAATCTTCATGAATATTTTGTATTGTAAGTTTTTGAATTTTTACTTTTCAAATAAGTGTGTAGTGCTATTTCATTGCTGCTTTAATCTGAAATAAATAAGTTAAATCTAATTAAATTTTCCTAAATGAAAATCATATGGATCATCTTTTCACATGATTATTTTTCATCTGTACTTGTATATATTCTTTGGTAAAGTGTCTGTTCATAGCTTTTGACCATTTTTTAAATTTGGGCTACTTTTTTCTCATTGTTGAGGATAGAGTTCTTTGTATAATTTAGATACCATATTTTATCATTCTTGTGTTTTTAAAATATTTTCTCCTAGTCAGTGACTTGTCTTCTAATTAACAGTATATTTAACAGAGCAGGGTATTTAATTTTAATAAACTACGTCTCATTTTTTCTATTTTGTATTTTGTTTTGCTGTTATACTTGAAAGTTGTCACTAAATCTAAGGTTGATCTGCTTTTTTATAAAAGTTTTGTAGTTTTGCATTTTACATTTAGTTCTGTGATCCAGTTTTTGTTCATTTTTGTGAAAGGCTGAAGGTCTTTGTCTAGAGTTATTTATTTATTTTGCCTATAAAATATTTTCAATCTTTTTCCATATGGAAAATTTTCCAATTGTTCTAGCACCGTTGTTAAAAATTCTAAATTTTTGTATTGAATTTCTTTTGCTCTTTTTTCAAAGATCAGTTCCCCTTATTTATGCGAATCTATTACTCAGCCATTAATTCTGTTCCATTAATCTATGCGTCTACCCTTTTACCAATACCATGTTGTCTAGATTACTGTAGATTTACAGTACTGTTCACCAAGTAAGGTGATCTCAGCTGTGATTGTCCTAATATATAAGTCTAGTTTTGGAGACGAGGAGGCCTCTCTGTGACCTCATTTATTTGAAGTGTCCAAGGAAATTCATTAATTTTTCAGTTCGTTTTACTCCTTTTTTTTTGTTATAAAAATGGCAGTGTTGACTTTCAAGTTTTACATGTCAAAGGTTAAACCAGAAATGTGTGTTATATATTATATATAATATGCATATATTTATGTATATATATTTGTGTATTTTATATTACATATTATGTTTATTATAATTATCTTATAATTATATAATTATAATTTAACAGTAATAAATTGGTAGCAATTGTCTACCAAGTCCTCATTCAAAAGGAAAAGCTTAGGGAACAAATGTTTCTTTTCCACTATTAGAAATTATAAATTAATTGGATAAAGAGATAATATGTTACATTTTTTTAGTCCATGCTAAATTTTGTGTAGGTACATATATTACCTATTTCCAAATTCATATTTATATTTTCATGTATCTGCTGTGTTGATTAATTCACTGAAAAAAAAAAACAGAATGTCACTTAATTTTAAAGTTATGAAGTAGGGAAGCTTAGGTTAAAAAATACCTCCCATTTTAAATCAACAATTCGGAAAACAAGATCACCTTTTCCTTCTTTGGTTTATGTCTAAAATGTAGAAGTGATATTTTTCCATTATACAATTAATTCGAAGGGAATCAACTAGATAAGCTTGTCTTAAATTATTTTCACTTAAAAAATTAATCTCAGAGTTGTTTTATTAACATATTATATATTGTTTTTGACTGATTATGGACAATAATAATTGTCATATCATCATAAACACATGAAGATTAGGGAAGATATCCTTTATTAAATATACTTGCTATGAATATACGTTTATATAAATTGAATACAAGTTAATTTAGAAAATTTATTTTGTGAATTTTTAGAGTAATTGTTTCTGTATATTAGTAATTTATAGATTTTAGGAGAAAAGAAAAGTAATATAAGGTAAGGAATCTCTTCTTGACATTCATCATACTGTAAAATATTTACTTATTTTGAGATGTCATTAATGTTTCAGAACTCTGGTGAGTATGTTAATTATTTAATTGTAATTTATTTAAATTGGATATTTATTAAAAGCATAAAATACATGTGCAATTTAGGACTACGTAGATAAAGCACATCTGAGCTTTTAAATTCTGAATTAGTCTCTTTAATTTAAAAGCAACATTGAACATATACCATATAAAAATGACAAGGAGAGAATACACATTTTCTAAAATAAGATAGATGTTTAAAACAATTATACTCATAATGCAAAGTTTACTTTATTCGCCTTTCTGGTTCCTATATGTATTAAGGGAATGATACTTATCCTTTAATCCTAGGGAAATTCTACATAGTGACTATGTAGGGTAGCTGGCCTTTCTGGATCTTGATCATTTCATTTGTGGAAAGAGGGAAGGTATGCTTTACCTACCTAAATTATGAAGAACTGTCTAGATGACATCTTGAGATCTAAGAAAATAACCACCGTGTTTTAATTTATTGTCTTCTGAGAGTACACTAAAACTATTATTCATTTATTTATTTTTGCATCTGTGTCCTAATCTTCTGACTGAAAATTCTATTTTTATTATTTTTTTTCAGTGCAGCAAAACAGCAGAATATTTGTTTTCTATTTGTCTCTTTAACTCTGGCTTCTAGAATTTTAATTTAGATTAACCAGTTGGTATTTTCTCATCAAAATGCTTTTGTTCTTCGAAGCAGTTATTGATAAACATCTTAAAAATAATTTTATTCTTTGTATTGAATTTTTTCTTCCTATTGATTCTGACTGCTATTGATGTTTATCTAGAAGATATCTCTAAAATAAACTTTCTTATTTCCTTCTATCTTGAAGTTGTGATGCCATAGTTGTTCAATAACACAAGTAAAGTGCAGTTTTAGTGTTAATTATTCAGGCCATAAGTAAATGAAATATATGACTTTTCTTTTTAATAAGCATCTAATATTAGGGTTATCAGTATATTAATGAGTAATAAAAAGATGGCTTCATAAAATAGGTGACCAACTAGTCCACTACACCTTGATAAGTTTATGCATTTTTAAACTACTACAACTAATTTCATACATGTAACAGAGACTTTGGTTAACAGTAAAGTCAAAATTAAATCAAAATAAATACAACCCTAAGAGTATGTTTTACAGCTGAATTCTGAAAGCTTCCAGTTGATTCTTCAGCTTATGTTTGCAGATAATTGTCTGTGGTGCCTTCCTCTGGCCAACTGGAAGCCTTTCTCAAACCACAGGAATTCTCACTGTTCCATGAGTCATTCTCTGTGAGTTCACTTTGCCTTTAGATCACTGTAGGGTGAGAGGTCTTGAAACAGAATGAATGAATGAGCAAACACATTCTAAGGAATACAAACCTTTGTGTCTTGGCGTGGCAAAAATTCCCTTTTAAATTTGTATCTCTACATGGATACTCTGATTAGTTTTGTATGTGCATGTTTGCAATTTTCTTTTTGCAGCTACCAAAGGACTTATAGTACTTTGAGGCTTTATGCTGATAAATTACAGTATGCTTTTCTTATAACAAAACACATCTGTCTTTAGAACTTCATATTAGGTATAGGAAGTGAATTAACATTCCTATCTTATAGAGCCAAAAAGAAAGTGATTGTTATCAATAGCTACTTTTCTCTTCTGATATTTGTCTGTTAATAGTGCAGGCTGCATTGACAGTTGCACCAAGAAGTCTGTAACTATCCTGTGAATATGTACTAAAGTCAATGACAATGAAGTGCCTAATATGCATGAAACTACAATTCTCATAAAATGCCTTGAAAATAGATGGCTTAAGAATTTGTAGCTCTCTTATGACTCTTGTTGGAGGACCTATTCTAATAACCACTTATATGTAATCAGATGCACTTTATGCAACCTCATCTTGTAAATGGACCATTGAATGTTTCTTTATTATTGCTGCCATAGCTCACAGACTATATACAAGTAGCTAGTCATTCTGCACCGAAACAAATTACTATTCTCATGGTAGAAATCACAATAGCCTTCACATAAGTCACACTTTATAATGTGGAGACTGATATAAGAACTGCTTAGAAGACATAGAATTCACCCATCAAACTATCTTCTCTGTTAAATTTGCCACTGAGATATTTCCTGTAGATTAGGAAAATAAGGAAAATTGCTACAAAAAAATTTGTACAGCACATTGTCAGATATAGAGCGTGTCATAATAACTACTGTACTTTCTTAAGTATTTGTAAAATATGAATATTACATATATATGTAAAGAAACTTCCCCAAACTGGTGACTATCCTGGTTATCCAGCTGTAGACATGAATTAATTTGTTTGTGCTCTGTTTAAGTAATAATACCTAATGTATTTCAGTTATATTTTGACTATTTCATACTAAGACAAACATCTAATCTAAAAATTAAGAAAATCTAGAAATTGAGAGAATTTTTTCCTTTGTCACGTGCATATTTTTAAAATCATAAGATAATAGGTGTTCAGTGAAACCTAAATAAGCATTTAATTAAATTTGAGAGTAAACAAGCACACCCTTAGCATTATATATAAAATGGGGAGAAAAATCTAAAACAATAAAATCAACACATATACACATATATATGGAATGCATTTTGGAAAAGGTATAGTAAATATGCCATTGTATTGGTATGCTAAAATTATGTTAGATAATTTAAATAATAATTTGTAAAACAATTATGGATTATAAAGAGTTCAGCAAAATAGTCACGAAGGAAAAACAATCTTAAAACACTCTACATAACCAAAAGTTACTCAAATTTTCTAATCTGTGTCCAAATTTCCAATTGTATATATGTGATCTAAGGAAAATGTGTTCATATTTAATCATCAGTATGAAAAGTTATTTTCTTTCATGTCTTTTCAGAATGTTTAAAATTGAATGACTGGTGTTGAGGAGAATAACACTACCCATCTTGTTGTTTAGTTCAGCATTGTAAGTTGGGCAGCAGAGAACAGATAAATGTTATCATTTTGCCAACCGATACCTTTGGAATTTTAAGTCAATTTTTTCAGATTATTCATCCTGCAGTTTAGGGTACACTTTCTTACTTGACAATAACCAGTGGTAATAAAGAAGGCTGCTCTCTTTATGTTGGGTATGTCATCTAGAATTAGACAAAAGTACCAGGATTCCTTGGAATCTCATAGATGAGAGATCCAATTCATTTCTTTAACTTCTTTTCAAAAAGAGTTTTGCCTAAGTGTTCAAGTTTATGAGCAGAGAAGAGTTCACTTCAGGAGCACAGCTGAGTTTGGGTAAATTAGGTTCATAAAGTCTTGATGTCCTTAAAGATGCAACTGGTCCTCTTGATGCAAAAGATATATATTTGTTTCCCTAATTTTTTCTAAGATTAAGAGAGGAAAAAATTAGCATAAAAATTGGAAAATCTATGTCAAATAGGGAACAAAAATAACATCAATTATAACAACAATAATAATACTATCATATACTATGTACTTATGTGCTAAAAATTCTCAGTAAGCAGGTTTTAAGTTATGGTGCAAGTTTGTCTGAATACTCCTACACTTAAATTTATTTTTTATAGAGCCAGGATTAAAATGTGCTAACCCTCAACCAGTATGCTATTTTCTATTTTGATATTCCAAAAGGGAATCAAGACTTCCTTGGCAAAAACTATTTGTAAACAACATCATTATCCTGTAATTTTCCCATTTTTATTTGATGTTTCTGTGTGTGTGTGTATGTGTGCATGAGTAGGCACATATAAAGACATACCCAGAGAATGGTTAAGCCAGTACTATTCTATTTCAAATAATAAGGTCTTACAGTACATTTTCATTTGGGGACTGACTACTTTACATACAAATACACGCCCCCTCAGACCCACACCTTGTTTAAAATGCATTATAGTTATTTTAAAACAAGAAAACTATGAAGCCCTTCAGATTATTTTTAATAACTACAAAACAATTTCTAACTAATACAAACAATAGAGAAAAACGTTTTTTAAGAAGCAACATTCTGTTTATAAACAAAAAGACAAATGTTTGGTAAAATTGTAACTAGTGAGAGTTCAATATATTTGTTGGTCTTAAAAAATAATATTGCTTAAGAAACACCTTAGTGATAAATTTTAAACAAAGAAATAACAAAAAATTTATTAGCATATACAAAAAATATATTGAAGAACTTTGTGAAAAAAATATAAGATCTTATAAAAGGGTATTAAAGAGACCTAAGTAAAGAGAGAAATGTGGAATTTTCAGAAATAAGTATCACAAAATATGCATTTTATTAAAGTAATTTATATATTCAAAAGAATTATAATTTAACTGAATAGGTCATTTTTTTTCAGATAACGTGACATACTGAAGATCAAAGAGTAGCCCATGTAGTTTATGAAGAAGATTATGGGGAAGGCCAGAAACTTACCTTTTCATCTCTCAAAGCTTTTTATAAAGCTATTGTGATCAAAACAAGGTGTCACAGGCCTAGATAAGTAACATTGATCAATGAACAGGATATAGAACACAGAATCTGACAAAGATGGTCTTAACATTCCTTTCAGCTTGACTAAATTTTAGACGTTTCTTCCTGACTGTAGACCTCTTACCTCTCTTTTCTTAGAGGATTTACTTTAGAAGACTTGGCAATTGTATCATCTTTCTCTGACCCTTTGATATATAAATCTTTTTCCAGCCTTTTTCCAGTTTTACAACTCAGTAACATAATTCTCAAGGATCTATGAGCCATATTTTCAAAATGCAATCATCATGAAAGATAGTGCCCCGTCTCCCAGTCTCTGTGGGATGGTAGAACCCTAACCTAGAATCTAGCAAACACAAATGGCCTAATTACCTTGATCAACCTTCCGGCTAGCATTCTCCAGTACTTTTCCATTAACAATACTAAGCACTCAAAAACTGTCCTGACTTTGATTCAGCAGAGCTGTGTTCACTTTTCCTTCCTTACCTCAATAGTCTTGAATAATGTCTACCTTGCCTGTTTAACTGTCTGGTGCAATTTTTCTTTGACAAAACATACACATGTACATATGAAACCTTAATATGTGATAGATAAAGAATTAAATAACTAAGATACTTACTTTCAAGAATATAGAGAAAAATGGATGAAATTTATATTTAGCATTATTACTCACAAGCAACAACTAAGTAGAAATAAAATAAATGTTTAATAACATGCTTTCAGATTATGTCTTAATCAATTTCTCTGAGTTATCTATACTGACAAATTTATCCCCAACCAACCAAAAAACAAAAAACCAAATAGAACCAATTAAAAATAACATTATTACATAAAGTTGCCACTACTAATGCCACTAAAATGAAAATGTCCAATCAGTCATCATTATTTAAAATAAAATGATACCAGCTCAACAATTGCCTTGTTATATCTTCCGTGTGCCTATGCACATGTGCACACATATACACAAACATCGAATAAATACTAACGTGGGAAAAATGACAGAATATTAATATTTTTTACTAGTACTTATCGTTTTATATGTATGCATTCTCTCTTGAGAATCATAAGAAATATATGGTCATATATGAATTTAGTTTTAAATCATCCATTTTATTACAAGGTCTTTATTATTCCAAAAATAATTAATAGGTTTATTTAGATTTTCTAAATAAATAACGATTAAGTATAGAATAATAAATGTGCTTTTTTTCACATTTATTAACCTGTGTAATTGATTATAATTCTCAGAATTATATTGAATAAAACTCAATGTTGGCCATTTTATGACTATTATATTAATTATCATATTTCTTTTAATTTCACCAAAAATTTTAATATAATTTACTCAAATCAGATTTATATTATTTTTCAAGAAAAGTCCCCTCCCTATTCTTAGATTGCAAGATTATTAACACTTGACTTTCTGAATATTTAAAAAATTTTTTCCTTGACCTATTGTTTGTGAATAATATATTTGAGTTATAATTGCCTAATATTGAATTATCTATATTTTCATCTCTTAATTCCTGTTATATGATTTTCAAGTCTTCTAGGACCCAATTTAGTACTATTTAAAGCTGTTGTGTCTCCACTGATGTAAAAGAATTTTATAGTTTTCTATGTTCATCTATTCTCTTTTATAATGAATCGTGCTTTTGGGTTGTATTTAGAGAGCAGCTGATGCTTCAGACTAGTCTGGTTCAGTCCACTGATGTGGTCATAGATTTTTGAATCCAAGTTTTTAAACTGAGTTTTCTTAACTCTTGACTCCTCCTACATTTACCGTAAGAAATTGCAATTCACATAACAAAATTTTGTTTTGTGATTCTCCAGTGCAACAGAAATGTCAACTACAAATGGCTTACACAAACATATATAGGGTCACATATAGAAGAGATTACAAACAATATTTATTTATGTCTAGTTTCACAGGATTAAACTATGTCTTCAGAAGCCTGTTAGATTCTTTCTCTATATTTTATATTTCAGGTTAGCTTCCAGGAAGTCTAAGATCGCATCTTTATATCCGGGAGATGAAAAGGTAACAAGAACTCGACCTTTGCACAGACTCAAGCTAAAACCCTGGTGCTACCTCACATTGAACCTCACACTTACTTATGAGTAAGGAGATGAGTCCAGTAGGCCTTGGGCAAATACATACTCATCAGCTGAGAGTGAAGTAAGTTCCACCTGAATACATGTGACTCTTTGCTGGATTTTCTGTTTCAATTTGATATCTTTATCCTCACTGCTAAGGCCACCTCTTTCTCATTGGGAAGAAGTTATAAACTGCATTTTCCAGATTTCTTTGCCTGTCTGGTCCCAATTAGAGTTTTATAATGCTGATAAATCATATGATATTGGAAATAAAAAAGAGAAAAATATCTATTATTCTTTGGGTCAGTTGCAGACAGTTTCATGAGCAGACATGAGAAGCCTCCAGCTTTGTATTGGTAAAGAATATGCAGATGAATCGATGAAACAGCTAAGATTACCAAGCAAAATAAATTTAGCATATGATAAAGATTCATTTATTCATTCAACAAATATTTCTTAAGCTTCTACTATATCAGACAATAATCTATGCACTGAGGGTACAGGTTAGAACAAAATGAGCAAAAATTTCTGCTCTGATAGAGCTTACATTCTAGTAGAATAGGAAGGGGGCAAAAATAAAGTACACACACACACATATTTATGTATATAAATGTATTCTATTTTCTCACCTCCTGAATTCCAGCTGACCTTCTGATTGTGTTGGCCAACAGAATATAGAAGAAGCAACACTGGGCAGTTTCCGAGCCTGGGCCTCAGAATGTCTGAACATTTCTGTTCTTGCTCTTGGAATCTTTGGTTCTGTATGAACAAGCCTGTGCTATCCTGCTGGAGGATGATAGTCTGTATGGAGGACTCACTTTTCTCAACAATTTCACATGAAGCCATGATAACTGATCCATTATGTAGAATCATTGTAAGAAAACACAAGTAAAAATAATTATTATTTACATTATAAATACTGTATATTTTATATAGTGAGTTTAAATATTGGTTACTCATTAATCAGTTATCAAACTCAAGGAAAACAACCGCTTTCTTTCCTCATCTGCAAATTGGTAAGGTATACTCACCTACTTCGTAGGATAGGAATTCCTGGAACATTGTAACAACTCATCATAGGCACTGCTATTTTAAAGTAAGTGAAATGTGAGTAAACAAAAATTTCAAATAGAAATCAATTATTTGGTAAGAAAGGAGTTGTCCATCTATTAAGTATGCATAATTTGTATTGTTCCCTATGAGTTCATTCAAGAACATGCTGGAGACCCTGATGATATTGCTTTTTAATCTGTTTGATTTCTGTAATATATGTAACCAATAAAAATTATTTCTAGTGTATGAAAATCAGAACTCTATTTCAGAAAGCTCAAAAGATAGATTAATTTTTAAAAATTTCAAACATACTTTACCTATAAGAAAATTTGCATTATATAAAAACATTTCAAAAATATTATTTCCTATATGTCATAATCCCCTTTAAAAATATTATTTTTGAAAAAAAATATTAATTATTATTTTATACTAGTTCTAACTATAATGAAAGGCGTTTTTTTCTTTGAGGAATCTGAACCTGTTACCTTCATGTTATAAGGTGGGCTCTAACCAACAGAACTAACTGGCCAGCCCCACTAGTACTAATTCTAAACTTTATTTTTCAAGTTATGTAAACATATCTGTATCTTGAACATTTTTTGCAAATAAATATTTTGTCAATATTCTTTTAACGAATGCTAGATTCATTGTCATTTCTTGGATGAGCCGTTTCTTCATGGTTGTCTTACTGTTTTATGATTTCACTGTTTTATGTTGAGAGCAATATTTCATTCTTGCAAAATTTCACTAATATCACATAAAATAATTAAAATAAAATAATGCAATAATTACAAATGAGCAATAGAGGTCTAACAAAAAGACATGTTAATATTCAAAGACTGAAACACAGGTTCTTATTAAATTGTGCACAATAGTAAATTAGGCCTCTCAATATTTGTGTGAGCATATGTTTCATTAGAATAAGTTTTGCTTATCTTACAGGCATAAAAAAATGGGCGGACTGATAAAATTTAGTTATCATGGTAAAATACAATCATATCAAACTAGAGGAGAAAGAAAAATGCACAACTCAATACAGTCTCATTATTTCTTTTCTGTTGTTTTTTTCCATTAATAAAATAAACGCTGGGCACCAAAATTTTTTACGAAGAGAGAGGGGAAAAAACCTCAACCAATGTTCGAACAAAGAAAGTAAAAATGTTGAAAAGTTGATTAAATTATGCAGATAATGCTAGGATGTTAGAGGGATGTCGGGGTGCCCTCTCAGTCAGCCAAGCCCAGGCTCCAGATTTCCCTGGCCGTGGCCACCAAGTGATCCCCAGCAGACTCCCTATCCCCCCACCCCCCCAGGCAGGACCAGATAAGTTGTCCTCTGTGGCATAGGATGAAGAAGGATCCCCGAAGGTGGGTGAGTGCACCGCCCGCCTATTCAGCCCGCAAAGGAACACTGAGACACGCTGGGGTTCCGTCAAGCAGTTCGGTTTATTGTCTTGTCAGCACTTGTATTTATATCTAAGCAAGCGGGGATTTCCACACTGAGAGCCAGTCACTGGAAAGGTCACATGTGCATGTGCCTTACTTTCCTATACTTAGCCTACTGATCATGCACTGATCACCAGCGCAGAAAAGCTACCAATAAAAATTTTTGCGGAACTAAAAGTGACACTCCCCCTTTGCTTCCTCTAGGCGCCATCTTGTGTGGACCATGTGGGTGGGGAACTTAACCAGCCGCCATTTGGTGTGGCCTCCTTTCACCCTAGCCATTGCTAGAGCAAGTGGAGCGGTTGCAGCCTAACAGAGGGATAACACAAAAAATATAGAATTTCTCTGCTTAAAAGGAATACTGGACTGGGACGTTTTTCATTGGATTAAGAAAATGACCAGACATAAATTTCAGTGAGGGAAACCTGTAAATATACTTATAGTCTTGTTTGTATGCGTTCATTTACTGAGAAGAAAAATTATTTTAAAATTGTGACTGCATTGTGGTTATGGTTCCTGCTGTGGTGGCAAGCCGCTTTTGCAGCAGCCGTGGCTGTGGCAGTGGCTGTGGTGTGCCTCCCACACAGTAGTGGTATTTCCAGCGTGCTCTTTGCCTTCTCAAAAGTCTTGGTACAGCCTTGGTTCAGTTTGTGTTTAGCAACTTGAATTGTCTAATCAAACTATAGAAAACATTTACAGTATTAACATGCTGTGGTTCCATTTTCTAAAAATATGATAATAAATACATCTAAGTGAAAAATACATGTGTGTTTGCATTTAGGTGTGACATGTTGAATATTGAAAATTCGCAGTTTTTTTTTTCCCCTTAATTTCTGTCTTCCAAATATGCCAGGAAAATTTAAAATTTTCCAATTTGTACTGAATCAAGTTAGATATGTTGTAATAGTATTAGAGACAACTAATAGGCAGCCAGTGCTTATTTTTATGCTTAATCTAAGAACTGAGTATTCATTTAATTTTGAGTATATATTATTGATACATTCATATATTGAAACAGTGTTATGCAATAAAACCCCAAATCCCTTAATGGTGATTAAAAGGAGTTATTTACATTCATGTAGATTCTAAATTTGACATTAGTTTTTCAGTTATTGATATTATATTTCCTTGAAACTCAGCAGAGGTGTCTTAACCTTGTTTTGCATGAAAAACTAAATAAGCGAGAGTTTTAACTAAGTACACTTAAATAATCTAAGGAGAATATACTTCCAATGTAAAATGATATTTACAAAAGTACTTACTAAATTTAATTTTGGCTATACTTTTTGGCATCTAATAAAATTCTAAGTGCAACATGGAATAGAGAACTAAAATATATTTCAATAATATTCTAATATTACATAGAGATTGTATGATCTGTAAAATCAATTCTTTGTGAGAACGTTTAAAAATTAAGGGGTCCAACTTAAGCACATCATAAAAGTAGATACTTTGATGAACTATTACTGAATATTAACAGGTGTAATTAATCTTTGAATACAAGGCCACAAAATGGAGGATAGAATCATCAAAAATCACCTTACTTAAAATGGCTAAGTTATTCACTGAAGACTACATGTTTGTAGTCTGTGATTAAGGGACTTTAATACAGAAAGGAATAAAAAAGCCAATTTTGGAATAAAAATGCCAAAAAAAACCACATGAACTCAGTATTAATTCTCTTCAATAGCAGAAGCAATATAAATTCAGCTGTGGCATGTAACTGAAGACACAGTACATCACTTGTTTAAAAGGATACCAACGTTATTACACTGTGAAAAGATGCACATTGCATTAATTTGTGTATGTGTGGTTGTTAAAATATTTGAGACTGAACAAACCTTCCACAGAGCTGAAGAATACTTTTTATGTGCAAAACTATTTTATAAATTTCTTTAAGACACAGAAAAAAACATTGAAAGAAAAGGCATGGAAAAATCACTAACAATCTACCTACAGAAGCAGTCTGTTGCCATGGGAAGTAATTAGAGGAGATCTCTGAAAATGTGTAGGAAGAGATGGTGGGAGTGGGAGTGGGAGTATAGAGCAGAAAGTGAGTGCTCAATTTAAATCTATTTAAACCCTATGCTTCAGAGGTGGTTGAAAGGTTCTAAACTGTGAAGCACAAAAATGAGTAAAAATTAATCAGAGGAAAAGTTTCCCAGTGGGTCAACATCTCAGTGATAGAACAAAACTTTTTACTGACAAAGGAGAGCTGTGCTAAAAGGAGAAATACAGAGCCACACCTTTTTTTTCTTTTAATTTACTCATTTATTTATTTAAGAGAGGTGACAAAACACACAGACAGCTGTAATGAGATCCAGGAGAATGTTATTATTATTATTTTTTTAAAGTGAATCTTGTTCCTAGAATTATTCCTTCAGAAACAGAAAGAAGGAACACAGAGAAACAAAATTTCCATGTGTGGATTTCCCAAATGCTGGCTCACACAAAATCCAAAGATTGCTGGGTTTCTGTCCCCAAAATGAACATTTATGTCAACCCTTTTTTAACTTAAAATATGTGAGAAAACTTTTAAGAGAACCAAGGTATTTTATTAAGCAATGCAGATATCTTTCATTGTTCTTAGTTTGGAGATTGCTCTCCTTAATCATGCTCAGCAAAAGGGAGGAAGGGTTAAAAAAAGTTTCTACACCTTGAATCAGTGTTTTGGCAGGGACACACCCAAGAATCTTCCTTCTTGTATAAAAGTCCATTAATTTATCACACATTACATATGCATAAAGAAACCAGAAAGAGAAATGTGTAAGAAACCTTGAGAAATTAAATGCAAATATGATCAAATCGTTGGTAAATAAGAACACAGCAGGCAAAAACTTGTAATGGGAAATCAAAACAAAGATAAGAACAGTTTTCTCTAACAAAAACCAATACCCAAGCTCTGATAATAAAAATTATCAAGAGCAATACCCAAGAGTGACACGCAAGCTCAGTTAATAAAAATTAAAATAATCATAGTGAGAAGCAAAGCTAGCTAACTAAAGAATTACATTTATGTCAACTATGCCATTATGCTTTTATTTTTCCATGAATATTGACTACCAAATTATTTGAAACCAGGATGATACCCCCCAAATTGTAAAAATTGGTAGTAAAATTAACTGTATGTAAAAGGTGAATTAAGAATAAAACAAATATGGGCCGAGCCCGTGGCGCACTCGGGAGAGTGCGGCGCTGGGAGCGCAGCGACGCTCCTGCCGGGGGTTCGGATCCTATACAGGAATGGCCGGTGCACTCACTGGCTGAGTGCCGGTCACGAAAAAGACAAAAAAAAAGAATAAAACAAATATGAAAATTAATGGATTAGAACATTGTATAAATATACTTGTCTTGGTAATGTTGAAATGGTCCAACTTACAAAGAATTGACAGCAGAATAGGATGACTTGTCAAAAGGCGAAAGATTTATACGATCTGAAGAGAAACCAGAGTATAAAATAGGATGACTTGTGAGTGCTGCAATGAGTTAGCTGATTTTCTTATCTGTAGCAGGTTAGGTTTCTTACTAACACAAGGGTACTTGAGAGAGTTTACGGGAAATTTGTATTAAAAGATAATATTAATTTTTTTTATGAACTTTTTGAAGATTGCTTGTGTTGTAAATGTGAAAACCTAAACTTATATACTAATTTTAAGAATGTAGTAAAGTTGAAATGGCCCGAGTACTGCACCTCTCCTTGTGTTTATGTCTTTTGTAATCTCTCTCTTTATAAATGCCCTTTGTAAATGTGATGTCACAGATCTAGCCATCAGAGGTAGACACTATTTCCCCATCCTCTTGAATACAGCAGTTGGGAGGAGGTGTCAGTTCTACTCTGAGATTTAGCCATATTTGCTACTGTCTTGGGGATAACTTGTCAATTATTATTATTATTTTTTTTTACTGTTGTCTTAAAGTTATATTTATTCTTGTTAAACAAGTTGATCTGTTTTGGGGGGAGTAATACTGAAGAAAATGTAAAAAATTAAGTTCCTGATGCTGACATCCTGCCTTTTATTATTATTTTTTTTACTGGTGTGTTAAGGTTATATTTATTCTTGTTAAAAAAAGTTGATCTGTTTTTGGGGGAGTAATACTGAAGAAAATGTAAAAAATTAAGTTCCTGATGCTGACATCCTGCCTCAATTTCTCTACTATACTTTCAAGAGTTATCCTGATTTTGTACAGAGTAATATTTCTATTCTCATTCCATGACATCTTATACTCTATTTTTTAAAATATGTAAGTAATTATTGTCCATGTTTCTAACTGCTCTCCCTTCCTTTCAAAAAATATATCCAACTGCTCATTCAATATTTTCTCTCTTCCCTAAATTGCTTCTATAGTTATATCTCATATATCAGCTAAAGACATCAAAATTTATCCTTTTCTACAAGCCAAAATATCAAATCTGTCCTACATTTCACACTTTCATAGTGGACAATTGCAATCATTACTACTCCTTTCATTTTATCTGACAGTCTTATATTATAAATAACCCCATAAAACTATCTTCTATTATAAATATCTGTGTAAAAACACACAATTCTTTTTTGGAATGTGGCCAATATTTTATAATATTTTTTCAGCGAGTTAGATACACATCCCCAGCATGTAGCATAATACTTCCATAGAGTAGAAAAATAAATGTTCCTTAATAGATTAACTACTATAAAATAAAATATATGTGTTCTTCATCCCATTTTCCCACTATATTCCATGAAGAAGAAAATCTTTGTCAATTTTCCTACCCTTTCTGTGCTGGTAAATAATGTTTAATATTTATGAACAACACCCACAAAACTAGCAGAAGAGTGCTTGATATTTAGAGAGCTAACTTTATGTACTGATCAGCTTAAAATTATCATAGATACTTGCTCATCAATTGAATGGCATCTTTCTCTCCTGGACTGAGATTTTTGTTCTCTGTATGGTAAGCCCACCATTTCAAAACCACCATAAAAAAGAGGTTTGTAAAAGTAGTTTGGAGTGTGCCATTTTACATATTTTTCAACAACACTTGGGGTGGAGAGTCGAGCTAACTTGGCACACCACATGATTACATTTTTCAATTTATCTTTTACTACAGACCAAGTGTATTATGGAATATTGTTGCTTTTCTACTTACTAATATATTTTGTATTTTATGGATTTTTATTTGTATATCAATTCTTTCTGTGTATTCTTCATCAGCAGGAGAGCTGAGGGAGTCTAGAGTCTCTTCTCATGTTATGTGGAATGAGCCTCTGGAACCAACGTGATTCAACCAAAGCATCAGCACGTGGGGACCAAAGTATGGTATTCAGAGACCAAGACTTCTGATAGACCAACCTTGAGTGTCCGTGATATGTGAGTCCTGTGGCTGCAGTTTTAATCACAGTTTTGTTGGATATCCTTTAACTAAATATAGGGTTATATTTAGAGTCTTAAAGAATGTTGTCTGGTGATTCAAGTAAGCACAAGAGGCAGGAGTATGACCTTGTGCCCAGACTGCTTTGTTTTCTTAACTCAGAAGTTGTCTTATGGAGCCTAGACTGATAATACATCTTTATTTCATTGTAGAGCCCCTGTGAGATAGCAAACACCCTGTCAGGTCCTACAAAACGCTTTTTTCTGACTTCACCTCTTATGACCGTTCCTCACTCCACTTGATACAGATTAATTTGCTGCTCCTTACACAAAACAGTTACTCTATGTCGTCAAGGCTGTTGCACTGGCACTACTCATGCCTGGAATGGTCTTCCCTAGATATTAGCATGGCATCTCCTGACCTTTCTACAGACGTCTTCTCAAATGTCACTACCTCTAAGATAATTTGAGCACCCAGAACTACTGATCATTTTTACCCTGCTTTATTTTGTCTCCTTTCTCCATCCTAGCATATATAACCTTCCAAAATATTTTATAATTGACTTTCTATTATAGGTTATAGTGTTTTTATAAAGTATTT